>NC_082713.1:108290001-108890001 GCF_030144855.1 Hypanus sabinus
ATTTATAATCAAAGTACATGCAGTATATGTCACCCCTGAGATTCGTCTTCTTGCAGGCACACACAGTAAATCCAAGAAACACAATAGAATCAATGAAAGACTACACACAGTGAGGTGCACAAGCAGCTAATGTACAAAAGACAACAAACTGTGCAAATACAGTAAAAAACTAAATAAAATAAGCAATAATCATTGAGAACATGAGTTGAAGAGTTCTTGAAAGAGAATCTATAGGTTGTAAAAACTGGTCAGTAATGAGATGAATGAAGTTATCCACTCTGGTTTGTTACGTACCCCGTAACTGGGTGTCTTACCAGCAAAGATAGAAGTCGTTGGAGTCTGGTACTATTTTCAAAACAGTGTTTATTAGTAAAATATACAAATCAATATCAACAATGCAAATATACAGCCATAAATTTCCTTCTTCCAACGATCTATACTTAAGTATGTATCTGATTTCCAAGTAACTGCAATAGCCTTTTTGGCTACTACCAATGCAACTTTTATAAATTCTTTCTGATATTTATTCAATTTGGGTTTCGGTTTTATCCCTTCAATATCGCCTAGTAAAAATAATGTTGGATTATGTGGAAGTTGTATTCCAATAATTTGTTCCAATAAAACTCTTAAATTTGTCCAAAAAGGTTGAATTTTAGAACAAGACCAAGTAGAATGTAAAAAAGTACCAATTTCTTGGTTACATCGGAAACACTGATCAGGTAAATTTGGGTTTAATTTATTTATTTTTTGTGGTGTAATATATAATTGATGTAAAAAATTATATTGCACGAATCTTAACCGGACATTTATTGTATTTGTCATACTATCAAGACATAGTCTTGAGCAATTTGTTTCTTCAATTTTAATATTCAAATCACTTACAATTTAAGAGATAAATATGAAACATTTTTGAAAATTTGACGCCCTTATTTACAAAAGACAGGATTAAATATATAGGTGCTCCAAAGATGAAATAATTGGTTATTTGGGGAAAGAAATAAATATATATACTAAAGCTATTATGAACTCCATGGAGCATGTGGGGATCTCCCGATATCCAGGCACTCTTTCTTTCTTTCTTTCTTTCTTTTTTTTTTCCTTTCTTTCTTTCTTTTTTATATAGGGATGTTAGGGGGGAGGGGGTAGGGTATATATATTTTTTTCATGTATTTTCTTTTATTTCTGTAATTATTTGAAAACTCAATTAAAAAGTTTATTAAAAAAACCCAAAAAACAATGCAAATATACAGAAAATACACGTTAGCAATACTAAACCTAAAAGTGTGGGTATAATAATAATCAATAATAAACAAGCTCTATCGATGTCTAGGGGATAAGGAATTGTCATATGTAAATATAAAGTTCAGTTCAGTTCATACAGGCTGAAGTAGCTGAGGTAGTTCAGTTCAGTTCATACAGGTATGTCCCCTCTGACCTTTAGCTAGACCAGGGGTCGGCAACGTTTACCACTGAAAGAGCCAATATGGACCCATTTCCCACAGAAAAGAAAACACTGGGAGCCACAAAATGAAATAACACTGCATACAACGGTTTTTTTTTGCCTTTATGCTATGTATAAACAAACTATAATGTGTTGCATTTATGAAATTGATGAACTCCTGCAGAGAAAACGAAATTACATTTCTGCATGCAACAAAAACATTTTGAACTCCGAAAAAAAAGACGTTGGGTTGAAGGTTACTCCATAGTTAGCCTACCTTGGATCGAAGAATTAAAAGAATGCGCGTACTGGCGGGTGTCAGGCATTGGCAGTTATGATGTATATTAATAGCGATAAAAAAAACACGTTGTAGCGATGTGCTACACGCAGCGCTAAAATAAAGACTGCAGTCAAAGGTAACTTTATTCGAACTAAACAGCCTTGCTTTAAAGCCTCCCTCAACCCACCCCCCGTGGGCGCGGATGCTCCAAAAGACACGTACTCACAAACCCCCGTAGGCTATCTCCCTTAGCCTGAACGCTGGCTAATTGTGAGCCGGTTCGGATGTGCCAGGAAATGGTGTCTCCGCAAAGTTTTCAGATTGTACAAGATCACCATAATCTTCAAATTTCGAATTACATTTCAAAAGCTAACAAACCACGGGGAGCCGCATCACAGAGATCAAAGAGCCGCATATGGCTCTGGAGCCGCAGGTTGCCGACCTCTGAGCTAGACTATTCTTCTATGGTGGACTCGTCACCCAGGCAAGGGTGGACACACACACAAGCCCCACCGGCCTTGCTATAAATATTGTGAGTTAAAACTGACCGATCCTTCGTTTGGTCTCCGATGCCTCACACTTTCTCATGGGTTCCAACACTTAAGCAGTGCTCACTAGTGTGTCACTTGGTGCGCTTGAGGGGTGTCTGCCCAGACCTCTCTTTTATCCCTACTCACGGGGTCTCAGGTGTCAATCAGTTTTGAATGGCTTAGTCCATCAAACCAGCCCACTCCGGCTGTCCACTGCGGAATTTTAATGAACAGAATGGTACCAAGTAAACAGCCCTCTCCGGAGCCATAAGTCTTACAGGAGTCATAATATGGTGGAACAACAAGTCTCTTCCTCCCTGTGTTATCTCTCCCTTATCTGAAGCAAATGTTCCAGTCCAAGTATGTTTTTGTTCCATCTCTTTCTCTCTCGTTAGCAGCCTGGCAACAGTAACTGTTTGTAATTCTCCCAGGGGAGGGGGACATAGGCAACCTTGCACCCTTCTGCCCATCAGAGCTGTTCATCCTTCGTAACACCCCCATCCTTCTAGGAATTTTCACCAAAGGGGAAAATTAACTAGTACAGCATTTTACAGGATTACAGAGTTTAGCAAAAATACAAAAGTGTTCTTAACTATAAAGCAATACAGATATACCTTCACTTAGCATCTAGATAAGCAGTCAGCGATTACATTGTCATTTCCTTTAATATATTGTATCTTAATAACTTCCTGTAGCATCAGACTCCAATTTAATAACCGCCTTTTTTTCATTTTTCGTCAGCAAAAAAAACTAAAGGGTTGTGATCTTAGCTTAAATGTATATTACAAAATGTGAACTAATACATATGTGATTATAATATAGTACATTACAAAAGTTTGTGCAAATACTAATCTCTATTTTACTTTTAAACTAAACAGTCAATCTTCCATGGTGTTGCCTTTATTATTTACATGCTTTGTCAAATTCCCTCAAAACCAGATCCTATTATTCAAAGTGGTATTTTTGTCAACCTTTGCCCCTTTTCCATTTAACTCTCACATGGTTAGCTTGCTCACCAGTGTGGAATAGGCTTTCACATACTCCTTTCATAGGAGTTATCTTATCACCAATGTTTTCCAAACTTAGCCCATCTTCTGAACTTCCACACAATTCTTTATTTTTGAGCAAGTCATTAATTTTATCTTCAGGACCCTTCATTCTATTAGTTTTTGGTTTAACATCTGCAAGTTGTTTACCTTTAAATTCCAAAACAAACTGTAATTGATTCACAGGCACCATGTTAACAAGCCATTGTTCCTTCAGCCTAGTGACTGCTTCTAAAACCAATCCAGTCTTTAAATTTTCTTTATTCAATTTAGGAACAACACCTTTCCCTTCTCCTTCAATAATATTCACATCACCACCTTTCATCTCCTCACTAACTTTTAACACACCTTCTAACACAAACAACTGAGAATTCTCACTCTCCACTGGTACCAAGATTAACCCTTTCTTCACTGAACCAAGTCCATCTGACCCAAAAGGACTGCATTCCTTTTCAACTAAATCAGATACCTCAGACTTTTCCTGAGTTTCAATATTAGGTTCAGTACCCTGTGACTCCACATCCTTCACACCCTGAACACACTCAAACGGGACTTCTACCTCTTCCAGGCTTTCAATACTAGCCCCTTTTCCAAAGTCTAAGTCCCCTGATCCTCCCAGTTACTCTCTGGGCAACTCCCATCCGGAGTAAACTCAACCCTGCGGGTTAAAACAATTTCATCTGCCAACCCAGCAGACTCCTTCAAGGTAATGGCATCCTTTTCATCTAGGACTGCCCTCATTTCATTATCAGGAACAGATTTAAATTTTTCAACTTCTTTAAGCAGTTCTGTCAAGCCAGACAGATCATCTGTGTCCAACCCTGGACCTTCTAACTGCCTTATCTGTTTCTCATCTTTACTCTCAGCCTCTATAAATTCCTTCCTGGCTAAGGGTAGGTCTACCCCCTCTCCTTTACTCTCTTTCACCTCCCTATTCTCCGCTTTACCATCCCCTAACCCCTCTTGGTACAGGGTCGGTAGAAACGTCTCAGCCAAATCAACACTGGACTGATTTAAACTGGTTTCTTTCTCAACGGCCTTTCTCAACATGCTGTGAGTGATCGCGCATGCGGGATAGACTTAGAATCTAGGGGTGTGTCCTCAGCCCTCACCGGCTTACTTGTTAATTTCACTGCTGCACGCACGTCACACCTGCTAAATCATTACCAAGAAGGACATCCACACCGTCTCTCGGTAATTCTGACCGCACCCCTACTTCGACTGGTCCAGATACCAGGTCACAGTTTAAAATGATCCCATGCAAAGGCACGGCTTCTGTCCCTTTTCCTATGCCTCTCAAAACTACCTCTCCAGTCTCAGGACCAAAATCTAGCACCAATGATTGATCAGCCCCAGTATCTCTCCAGATTCTCACTGGAACTGGGGTCTCTCCTCCTTTCACAGACACCATCCCTTCTGAAATAAATTTCTCACACCCCTCTCGTACTCTATCTACCTTTGCCTTCCTCGTTGATTTGCTGATCGACTCAATTCACCCTGTAGGGACTGCCGTTTTCCCTTTTCCTGTCTCCTTCTTCGGAGCAAAGCACTGAGCTGTGATATGCCCAGCCTTTCCACAATTATAACAGGTCAAGCCAGGAACCTTCCTGCCAGCCTGCTTGTCTTCCTCCTTACCTTTACCACTAGCTCCCGGCTTATTCTTGACCTTAGCCGGTGGACTTTCTTTACCGTCCCTACTGCCTTTCTGGTAACTCTCATGTGAGGAAAACTTTGTCTTGTGGGTTAGGGCATATTCATCTGCGAACCTGGCAAATTCCGATTTAGATTTATTTGGCTTCTTGTTCAGATACATCCTGATATTATCCGAAACACAACCTTTAAATTCCTCAATCAGAATTAACTCTCTGAAACAATGGAAATCCTCTTCCACCTTTTCTGCAGCACACCAACGATCCAAGAGCACACCCTTTTCATAGGCAAACTCTGCTTATGTCTGATTCCACAGTTTCTTTAAATCTCTGAACTTTTGTCTATACGCTTCAGGTACCAACTCATAGGCCCGAAGGATAGCCTCTTTTACTTCCTCATAATCCGCAGACTCATCCATGGACAATGCCACATATACCTGTTGAGCCTTACTTTTTAACACACTTTGTAACAATGCCACCCACTGATCTCTGAGCCACTTCTGATTCACTGCCACCTTTTCAAAATGCAAGAAGTAACTATCAACATCCATCTCCTCGAACGGAGGTACTAACCTGAACTCCCTACTAGCATTAAGCTTCTCCTCTCGGTCTGCCCCGCTACCCACATGTTGCCATTTCTCCCTCTCGAACTGCCGTTGTTTTTCAGCTTCCTCCATCCTCCTTTCAGCTTTCCTTTCTTCCTCCTCCATCCTCCTTTCAGCTTTCCTTTCTTCCTCCTCCATCCTCCTTTCAGCTTTCCTTTCTTCCTCCTCCATCCGCCTTTCAGCTTCCTCTTTCTTCCTTTCAGCTTTCCTTTCTTCCTCCTCTGCTTCCAGCTGTTTTAACCTGTTCATGCTCCCTCTGTTTCTCTTTCTCAACCAACTTTCATTTTTCTATTTCTAACTGAGCCTCCCCCTCAGCTGGTTTCCTCTCAGGGAACAGGTCCAATTCATCTGGTGTGAACACACCCTTGGATACATAATGCTTAGCTATTTCTCTCTGTATATCCACCTTGCTCATCGACAATTTCACTTCTGGGAGATCTAATCGTTTCGCAATATTGATCAATTCAGCCTTCCTGGCAACCTCTAATGCCCCCGCAGTCGGGTCTTTTAAAAATTTGACAATGTCCATCTCTGCTGGTATCCCGTCTGGTTACCCATGCATCCAGATCAAATAATGGACTTATAGCCCGATTCACTGGCCCCCCAATTTGGTATCAAATCTCGAGACGAGGCCCCAGTTTGTTATGTACCCCGTAACTGGGTGTCTTACCAGCAAAGATAGAAGTATCCATTGGAGTCTGGTACTATTTTCAAAACAGTGTTTATTAGTAAAATATACAAATCAATATCAACAATGCAAATATACAGATAATACCTGTTAGCAATACTAAACCTAAAAGTGTGGGTATAATAATAATCAATAATAAACAAGCTCTATCGATGTCTAGGGGATAAGGAATTGTCATACGTGAATATAAAGTTCAGTTCAGTTCATACAGGCTGAGGTAGTTGTTGGTCAATGTGTTGTAATTGTTGGAGAGAGAGAGCAAACGGTGACAGCCAGTCAAACATTCCTTTACATTCTTGATCCGTCGATATGTTGTTGTGGCCATTCAGGTATGACCCCTCTGTCCTTTAGCTAGACCGTTCTTCTATGGTGGACTTGTCACCCAGGCAAGGGTGGACACACACACAAGCCCCCACCGACCTCGCTAGAAACACTGTGAGTTAAAATTGACCGCTCCTTCGTTTGGCCTCCGATCCCCCACACTTCCTCATGGGTTCCAACACTTAAGCAGTGCTCACTATTGTGTCTCTTGGTGTGTCTGAGGGGTATCTCCCTAGACCTCAATTTTATCCCTACTCACGGGGCCTCAGATGTCAATCAGTTTTGAATGGCTTAGTCCATCAAACCAGCCCACTCCGGCTGTCCACTGCGGAATTTTAATGAACAGAATGGTACCAAGTAAACAGCCCTCTCCGGAGCCATAAGTCTTACAGGAGTCATAATATGGTGGAACAACAAGTCTCTTCCTCCCTGTGTTATCTCTCCTTTATCTGAAGCAAATGTTCCAGTCCAAGTATGTTTTTGTTCCATTTCTTTCTGTCATTAGCAGCCTGGCAACAGTAACGGTTTGTAATTCTCCCAGGGGAGGGGGACATGGGCAACCTTGCACCCTTCTGCCCATCAGAGCTGTTCATCCTTCGTAACAGGTTCAAGAGCCTGATGGTTGGGGGTTAGTTAATAACTGTTCCTGAACTGGATGGTGTGGGTCCTTGGGCTCCAGTCCTTAGGCAGTAGTGAGAAGAGAGCTTGGCTTGGGTGGTGGGGTCCTTGACAATGGATGCTGCTTTCCTGAGAAAGCACTCTGTGTAGACGTGCTCAGTGGTGGGGAGGGCTTTACCCCTAATGGACTGTGCTCTATCCATGACCTTTTGTAGGATTTTGCGTTTGAGGGCTTTGGTGTTTCCATACCAGGCCATGATGTCAATAAGCTCTCCACCACGTATCTAGACAGTGCAATCTAGGCAGTCACAGCCCTATGTGTTGAAAGATTGGCCCACGCATTTCCTGTGAACTTACCACTCTCACCTTAAATGCATGATATCTCATATAAAACAATTCCACTTTAGGGGTCAAAGATTCCGGATATGCCTCTCATAACCTTATAAATTTCTATTAGTTCTCACCTTGGTCTTTGTCGATCCTGAAACAACAATCCAAGTTGTCCAACTTCTTGTAGATGATACCCTCTTATCCAGAAAGCATCCCAGTGAACCTCTTTTACAACCTCTCAATGCCTAGATTGGGGTGACCAGAATTGAATGCAATGCACCAGATGCGTTCTAAGCAGAATTTTGTACAGCTGCAATGACACTTCTTGACTATTGCACTCAAAGACACAACTAACAAAGCCAAGCATGCAGCGTGTTTTCCTTACTGGCCTCAACCTGAGCTCCTACTTTCAAGGAGCCGTGCGGTTGGAGCCAAGGTCCTTCTTGTTCTTCTATGAGAAGGGAACTCAGGCCAGCCTGCCATAACGACTTGTTTACAGTAGGCTCATTTTGGTTAAGTTGTATTAGCTTTCCTATGTAGTGTGGAGTTTTCTGAACGAGTGGTGGGTTACAGTAGGGGTGATCAGAATCACAGGAGAGGGAATGCGCATGGTTAGGGGGGTAAAATTCTCCTCGCACTCTCACTTCCACAAGGTTTAGTCTTGGAGAAGTCACTGACAAACAGCATGAACAGTAACATGAAATTTTCCTTTTTGTGTTTAAGAATGAAATGACAGGTAAAGGGATCTGTTGTCTGCTTGATTCATTTGTTCTCCAGTGGGACAGGAGGTTCTCTCCCTGTCTGAACCTGAGAGTGTGTGATGGGAAGTTATCAAGGGGGTTTCCCTCTATATCTCCTCTTGGGAGGTTGTGTTGGGATGGTGTTGAGGGATCTTCATTCTTTCTAATCCAGGGAGTATGTGCATGTGTTAGTTGAACACATTCACCCACACACACAAAGCATCACCCCAGAAATGTCTGTTGTGAACTTCACCTCACTGCCTACTGCCAGGGCCGGGCAGCTGTGTGATGTCATGGGGGGGGGGTGTCCCAACACCTCCCCCCCACCCCAAAATTATCTGTACCTGCCCTTTGCTCCCTGACCCCATCCCCAAACTCTCCAAACATTGTGCACTCTACTCATTATGGGACAAAATGTCATTCTCTCTTCTCCCACTTACCCAGAAGGTACAAAATCCTGAAAGCTGAAGGACAGCTTCTATCTTGCTGTTATTAGTCTATTGAATGGTCCCCAGGATGATAATATGGACTTGACCTCATAATCTTTCTCATCGTCACTTTTGCATCTTATTGCCTGCCAGGGCTGCACTTTCTCTGTAACTGTAAGAACTTATTCTGGGTTCTGTTATTTTATCACCTTGTACTACCACAATGCACTGTTGTAATTAAGAGATCTGTATAGATAGCATGCAAAACAATGAATTTCACTTGACCTTGGTACGTGTAACAATAACAAACACTTACTCATGGGCATTGTCTATGCAGAAGGAGCTAGATTATTGAGGCAATTAAATAGTTTAGTCGAAGTGTCTTTTCCTGCACTGTTATTTTACTTTGTTCTATAATTTATATTTTGTTTCAGTTTTACTTGTGAATATTGCTTATCTATGCTATGCGATAATGCTGTTTCAGGTGAAGTTTTCATTTGCACCTGTGCGTACACAAACCTGCCATAGACAATAACTGGACTTTGAACACCTGTTAAGGATTATTGAGTTATGGAATAAGTGAATGTATCAGGTATTAATTCAAACAGGAACCAGTCTTCAGTTCTTAATATAAAATTTAAATTGCTGATTGGAGTGAGCCTGAAGAGGTAAGATAATTCTCCCTCAGCACTTGACCAAGTCATGGTAAGGGAGCTGCCCAGTGTTCACTCCTAGGTGAACAAGACCAAATTGACACGTGTTTGTGTGATAGCCAGCGGAAACACTAGGCTCAGGTCAAACAGTCTGACTCACCCTCAGAGATAGACCAAGGGCTCAAGTCTACCCAGTAACAATGTCACTACAGAGAATTCTCAAATAATAACGAGGCAGCCTACAGAGAAGAAGTCATCACCCTAACACAGTAGTGTCAAGAAAACAACCTCTCCCTCAATGTCACAAAAACAAAAGGAGCTGGTTATGGACTACAGGAGGAATGGAGACAGGCTAACCCCATCGATATTAATGGTTCTGGGGTTGAGAGGATGTTTCAGTTCCTCAGCAAACACAACACCGAGGATCTCGCGTGGTCTATACATACCGGCTGTGTCATAAAAAAGGCACAATAGAGCCTCTTTCACCTCAGACAGTTGAAGAAGTTTGGTATGGGCCCCAAATCCTAAGAACTTTCTACAGGGGTGCAATTAAGAGCATCCTGACTGGCTGCATCACTGCCTGGTATGGGAACCATACTTCCCTCAATCGCAGGACTCTGCAGAGAGTGGACAGCCCAGCACATCTGTAGATGTGAACTTCTCACCATTCAGAACATTTACAAAGACAGATGTGTAAAAAAGGCCTGAAGGATCATTGGGGACATGAGCCACCCCAAACACAAACCGTTCCAGCTGCTACCATCTGGGAAGTGGTACTGTAGCATAAAAGCCAACGGGCTCTGGGACAGCTTCTTCCACCAGGCCATCAGACTGATTAATGCATGATGGTACAATTGTATTTCTATGTTATATTGACTGTTCTGTTGTAGAAGACATAACATAAAGATCTTTATGTATATGAAGGACGTAAGTAATAAAGTTAATTCAATTCAACTTAGAGTGATGAATGCCAGCCTGCTACTTCACAGTTGACCACGCCTGTCGATGAAAGAAACGGGAAGCAAATGCAGAGACACAGAGGCGTGTCAGCAAACTACGAATAGAGTTAAAATATAATGCTAACTGTACTTTGTAAAGAAGGCTGGTATTGGAAGGAAGATGATTAGTTGTATAATAATATAGATTAGAATAGAAAAATATTGGGAAAACAGATAGGGAGGGACCTGAGTTACAGTAGAGACATCAAGTTCCACGACTTCGATGGCAAGGCTGATTGAGAAAGAGAAGAAATTGCTCACAGTCACCTTAGCCTGAATAGGAGTGAGTGAACACAAATGAGCTGGGTCCTTCTAGTGGTTGGGTCAGGGACACTCAGGGAGGGGTGCCACCAGGGTGAGGTTCTTGCATCCGTTCAAGTTAGGAACATCCAAACCATCCTGTAGATTGATCAAAGGGACTGAGAGACTTGTCAGATTATTCTGACAATCAATGGTCTTGGTATGGAATATAAACTGTTGCCTTGAACCCGAAATAATACCTTGCTGATGCCCCATGCCAATGCATTATCAGAGTGATAAGGATATGGGTGAAGATAAGGATATGACAAAACTCCAATGGGCCAGGAGGGAAGAAGGCAACAAGCACATGAACAATAAAGCTGCATTTTAATAACTGGTTGACAGAGGATTTATGATTCCCTGAAGAGGATATGATGAGATTTCTGTAACAGTTTATTGCCATCTCTGCTCAGTCTTGTAGATAATCATTTAGGGACAATAGTATGATGTAGATGCAAATAGTGTCATAATAGGTTAGTAATCGGGGAAGGAATTCAAAGTGAAGGGCATTTTTACTGCCTTATTTAATTAGGCCCTCCTTAAAGTTTGGCCTTCCTGGGACAGATTTCTGTCCAGGGGCCAAGAGGAGGGTATTTTAGGGATTATTAAGGAGTTATAGAATAATGGTGAATATATCAGATATTAATTCAAACAAGAACCAGTCTTCAGTTCTTATTGTAAATTGAAGTTAAAAGTACACCTTTGCAAATAAACAATACTGTCTATGGAGCAGAGGCTGGTCCATAGCAATGGAGCTGGCTGCTGCAGAGATGCAGTGGGGTTATGTAAATTGGGCCTGTATCAAACCAGGCAACATGGCTAAGTTATTTGCACCACTGTAAACAAGGAAGTTTAACCAGACTGACATTATCACATCAACTAGCTGATCTATTAATAACTGAGAGATTTGAGTCAACCCTAACAACATTAATTTTGGGTGTCTGGAATCCCTGTCCCCAGAAGTTTTTTTGTGTGAATTACTTTGTCCCATCAAAGGCGTTTGAACATTCAGAGCTGTCTGTCACTGTAGATTTGTCATTCCAAAATATTGAAGTAAATTATGTCATCGTAATTATTAAAATTGTATTGAATCACCTCCTCTTACCTTTGATTTTTAAAGTATAAAAATCTGATGTACTTGAAGTTTGTGAGACTCTCTAAACAGTTAATGGTAGAGGTCCATAGCATCAATAAGGTTGGGAAGCCCTGCTTGCTGTGATGAATAAAGACTTCCTTGTCACCAGCTTTGGTGTCTCCCTGGAGAATTTGATCACAGTCACAACACCCCCAAGGCCCTAGACCGCTGATACAGGGTACCTCATGCACTGTACTCCCAGCAGCCCTCTTGCATCAGGAGACTAGTGGCTATGGCAGTTCCCCATGAATGGATGAATGCATGAATGGATGTTTGTTCCTTCCCCTCAGGACAGTTGGGTGCCATTAATAAACCAATTCAAGTTGTTGGACACTCCACAATCCGTCCTCTGCTGCCACTTTGTTTCATCAGTTCTGGGTGAGAGGGGTGGGCTGGGATTGGATGGGGAGGTGGGAATCACTGCCAAGAAGGTGAGATGAGGGTGGAACAAGAGATTCTGCAGATGCTGGAAATCCTGAGCAATTCACAAAGCACTGGAGGGGAATAAACAATCAACTTTTGCATTGAGACACCTGTCTCATCAGGACTGGGGAGAGATAGAGCAGAAAACAGAATAAGAACTCAAGGGGGCGGGCAGGGGTACAAGCTGTCAGGTGGTAGGTACAGAAGAATGTGAATGGGTGGGGGAGGGTGCTGAAATAAGAAATAGAGAGGGGATATGTGGAAGAGTGAAGGGCTGAAGAAGAAGGAATCTAATAGGAGAGTTCAATGGATCGGAGGGGGGTGGGGAAGAAATTCTCAGAAGTTAGAGAAATTGATGTTCGTGCCATCAGGTTGGAGGCCACCCAGACAGAATATAAGCTGTTGCTCCAAGCTGAGTTTGGCTTCATGGCATTAGAGGAGGCCATGCATAGACATGCTGAAATGGGATTTGGAAATGAAATTGACATGTGTACCCACCAACAGATCCTGCCTTTTGAGACAGACAATGAAGGAGCTTGATAAAGTAGTTCCCCATTCTGACCCCCTTGTCTTCCTCTTTTGTTCTTTCCATGAGCAATTTCTTCCTTGCTACCTACCTTTCCTCTGTGGTGTGAGGGAGAGAGGGATAGATAGATAGAAGGAGAGGAGGGTAGGAAGAAGGAGGACAGAAAAGAAGGAAGGAGTGGGGATGGGTGAATATGCATAAGGTCAGAAAGATGCCGGAGATGGGAGGTGAAGGTAGGCACATGGATGTGGGTGTAGAGGAGGTGGAGGATGATAGATGAAGGAGGAAGGATGGAGGATTAGGAGAGCAGAACTGGTGGAGGCAAAGTAGTTGGAGGGAGATAGTGAGGAAGAGGTGGGTGTGGAGGACGTAGAAAAGGCCTCACTCAATGTCTTCACATAATGTCCCAACTTCTGTACTCAAATCCCTGATTTAAGAAGACCGATATGTCAAACATTTTCTCGATGACTATCTACCTATTTTGTGACACTCAATAAATTATGGATCTGTATTCCCAGGTTCATTTGTTCTGCGTACCTCTGTGCCTTACCACTGACTGTGTTCATCTTACCCTGGTTTGTCTGGTGGAAGTCTTCAGAATGTGGTGATATGGATGAGGCAGAAACCTTTGCTGCTGCCAGAGTGAATGCCATAGAAGCTGAAAATAGTGAGATAGTAGATATTATAGCCAACCACCTGCTGAGGCAAAGAGGATGAAGTGTATTAGGAGAAGCTTGAGATACAAGAAAGGAATAAAGGGTAGTTTGACAGAGTTAGGCAATCTCTGAACTGGCAGTTCATTAAGACAGTTATTTTTCATTTGAAAGGATTCCATATGGAATATTTACAGTTCTGTCCAAAATGAACTGTGTAAGCTGGCCACTGCTTCCCATGTGGGCGAGCTTCACTAACACCTCTCCAAGCAGCTTCGTGATTTCATCCAGGCCTGAATGGAGATCGCTGAGTTCAATGAGAAGATGTGCTCCTTCAGCACTCAGAAGTCCATCCATTCTGTGTAAACTGGAATCTATCCTACAGAAGTACAGCTCTAGGTCAGTGACGTGTAGTCAATTCTGCAGAGAAATTTTGACTGTTCCCCAGTGTGTTTCATATTAGACTAACCATGGCCTTTAGTCTTATGCCTTGGCGTTTCAAATAAAAATAGGACAAAGTGTCTGTACAGAGCAAACTTTTATTATATATGGTTACTAAAAATTCTGGTTAGACTATTCTTGGAGTAATGAGTTTGTTCTCATTATAGGAAGGATGTGGAAGCTGTAGGAAAAAGGTCTAGAGGAGATTTACCAAGCTGCTGCATAAATTACCTCTCCACAGATTAACATGTCCTATGAGATTACGCTGTGAGAGTTAGGGCTTTTCTCATTGAAGCGAAGGAGGTTGAGAGGTGATGACAGACCTTTACAAGATGATAAGAGGCATAGGTAGTGTGAAGAAGGGTACTTATGAGAAAGGATTAGCTCGGATGGATCTTTTTTTGGAAAAGTGACTTGATTGATTTAAGTAAAGTTGAGAAGAATAGATAGAATGGATAGGAGGGATCTATTTCCCTTGGACCGATAAATAATTAGGAAGCATGGATAGGAGGTAGAAGATCAATGGGTTAGATTCACCTTTGGGGAGATTGGCGATCTGGCTCTCACTGGCTGAAACGTAGTTGAGGCAGAAACTTAACTGTTTTTAAACAGTATGATAGACTGAGAGCTTAAAAACTCTAATACTTCAAAAATTTTCTCTGTAAATTCTGTTTGTAATAGTTTTGAATGGGTGGAGATTACACAATGAGGTGAGTTTAATGCTCATATACTTGAGTTATATTATACCAGCAATAATCCATTATGATCACAGATCCTGATGTGATGGTGTCTGAAAGGGGAGCTTAAGTATTCTTTGCTACTCTCCAAACAGATTAGTATTTTACCTTTCCAACCTCTAATCTGAAGCCATGAGGAGACATAATATTTCTGAAGATAAATTGATATCTTTGAAAATGAAAATCAAATGTAAGATATATGTTGAACTCCACTGCAGGTTATTTCAATGCTGCCATTAAACTGCACCTGCCTCTTCCTTCCAGATGTGCGGTGACTCTTACAATAACACATACAAAATGCTGGAAGAACTCAGCAGGTCAGGCAGCATCTATGGATAGGAAGACAGTCAGCTTTTATCCATCATTAGAATATCCTGATGAAAGGTCTTGGCCTGAAACATCTTCACAAATCTGTGAATTCTTTGGTACAACAGCTATGGAGGACATTATTGGGTACATTTAAAGCAGAGGTTGATAGGTTCCTAATTAGCAAGGGCATCAGAGGTTACAGGCAGAAGGCAGGAAAATGGAGTTGAGGGCTGTAATGGAATGGCAGAGCAGACTCGATGGGCTGCAAGGCCTGTTTCTGATCCTGTGTCTTACGGTCTAAAATGAGGCAGTGGTTGAGTCAACTACTTCGATATTGTTAGAATTTGATATATAAGTGAGAATAGGCAAATCTTCTCCGAAAGGCAGAACCAAATGCTTTCTCTGTTTTCCATATCAAATGTTTTTTCTAATTCCAGGGATATCAGTTTACTTAATTTAAATCCTCCTGTTACTATAATGCAATTTGAACTTATTCTTGGATCAGCTCTTCAATCCACTAAATGCAAGTCCAGTAACATAGTCAAACTGAATGGTTTGTGAGGTTCCTTCAAAGAGAGAATTCATTGCACAGAAGCAGGGCTAGTTTTAAGGTAAAGGGTGAGTGGAATCTGAAACTTGCTTCCTGAGTGAGTGTTGGAGGCAGAGACTCTCACAATATTTGAGGAGTAACTAGATGAGCATCAGACTGTATAAACTAGCCCTCTGCCACCAGCCTGGGTAACCCGAGGTAATTTCTAAGATAAGGACATGTTCGGCACACAGGTTTATTATCAAGAACATACTGTATGTCATGTTATTTGTTCTTTAGCAGCAGCATTACAATACAATACATAAAAAGTGCTATAGGTTACAAAAGTTAGGGGCACACAGCAGCATAGCGGTTAGCACAATGCTATTACTGCTTGGGGCATCAGAGTTTGGAGTTCAATTCTGGCACTGTCTGTAAGGAGTTTGTACATTCTCCCCTTGACCGTGTGAGTTCTCTCTGGGTGCTCCAGGTTCCACACACAAACACACATTAGTAAGTTGGCTCATTGGCCATCGCAGAATTGTCCTGTGATTAGGCTAGGGTTAAATAGGTGGGGTGCTGGTAGGTGTGCTGTGTTAGCCAGAGGGCCTGTTCCATGCTCTATCTCCACATAATAAATAAAAACAGTGCAAAAGACAATTCATGAGGTAGGGCTCATGAACCATCCAGATGGTGGAGGGGAAGAATCTGTTCTTAAAACATTGCATGTGGGCCTTCAGACTCCTTTGCCTCCTCCCCGATGGTAGTAATGCAAAGACGGTGGATGGTGAGGGTCTTTACTGAGTTCTTGGTGACATACCGAATCTTCACAAGCTCCTAATGAAGTAGAGTCACTGGTATGCCTTCTTCATGATTGCCTAGGACAGATCTTCTGAGATGTTGACACCAAGAAACTTGAAGCTACTCACCCTTCCCGCTGCTAACCCCTTATTGAGGACTAGTGTGTGTTCTGTCAATTTCCCCTTCCTGGAGTCTACAATCAATTCCTTGGTCTTGTCAATGTTGATTGCCCTGACAATGTTGTATACTGGCTGGTCTGGTCCTTAAAATCTACTTTTATCAAGCTTTTGATTCCTGCCCTAATATTTTCCATGCATCTAGTGTAATAGTCTAACTACTGTGTGAAAGAGTGCCCTGACCAACTGCATCACTGTCCAGTACCGGAATTGTGTAGTGTAATAGTCTAACTACTGTGTGAGAGAGTGCCCTGACCAACTGCATCACTGTCCAGTACCGGAATTGTGTAGTGTAATAGTCTAACTACTGTGTGAGAGAGTGCCCTGACCAACTGCATCACTGTCCAGTACCGGAATTGTGTAGTGTAATAGTCTAACTACTGTGTGAGAGAGTGCCCTGACCAACTGCATCACTGTCCAGTACCGGAATTGTGTAGTGTAATAGTCTAACTACTGTGTGAGAGAGTGCCCTGACCAACTGCATCACTGTCCAGTACCGGAATTGTGTAGTGTAATAGTCTAACTACTGTGTGAGAGAGTGCCCTGACCAACTGCATCACTGTCCAGTACCGGAATTGTGTAGTGTAATAGTCTAACTACTGTGTGAGAGAGTGCCCTGACCAACTGCATCACTGTCCAGTACCGGAATTGTGTAGTGTAATAGTCTAACTACTGTGTGAGAGAGTGCCCTGACCAACTGCATCACTGTCCAGTACCGGAATTGTGTAGTGTAATAGTCTAACTACTGTGTGAGAGAGTGCCCTGACCAACTGCATCACTGTCCAGTACCGGAATTGTGTAGTGTAATAGTCTAACTACTGTGTGAGAGAGTGCCCTGACCAACTGCATCACTGTCCAGTACCGGAATTGCAAGGCACCTGACTGCAACACCTACAAGGACTCCTGAGAGGATCATTAGCGTCTTTCTTCCACCCATCCAAGATATTTATCTGAAGCACTGTGTACGCAAGGCCCTTTGCGTTATCATGACCCCTCCAGTCAATCCAACAATATCTTTGACAATCCCTACCATCAGGCATAGGTAACGTAGCATTAGGACAAGGTCTATTAGGAAGGGAAACAGCTTCTTTATCCACAGTGTGAGTCTACTGAACTCCTTGCCTCCACCCAGGACTCAAATGCACCTTAATATTTGTTAATTTATTTGAGGAAATATTACTTTATGTCTTGTGTGTGAGTAATATGTACTGTGTTGTGCACCTTGGTCTGGAGGAGCATTGTTTCCTTCTGTGGTATACATGTGTACAGTTGAATGACAATAAAGTTGAACTTAAAATTAAGCTGGAATCCATGTCCTTCCATTCCCTGTAGCCACTTAGACATCACTATCACAGTCATATTGATATTTATTGTTTTTAGAGATACAATGGCCCAGTAACCGAAATATTTAACTCTTGCCTAATCACAGGAAAATTTACAATGACCAATTAACCTACTAATCTGTACATCATTGGACTGTGGGGATAAACCAGGGTACCCCAAGGAAAGCCATATGCACCCAGCTGTGATAACGTTGTGCTAACCAAATCCTTCCTTAATGAATAATTCTCAGGGAATCAAATATATAAGGTTGTTGAAAGCTGTTTATTCTGCTGCATTGAAATTTTTGAGTTATTTCTTGAAGTTAAGGAGGGAATAAAATTGATGAGCTACTAAATTTTGAGGGTAGAACTGTTGAAATAAATGGCTTAACAGCGCTACCTGATGTTCAAAGAGGAATAGTGCAGATTACTCCATAACCTGTTTATCAAGGATCAACTTTAAAGTTCAGACTAAATTTATTGTAAAATATTATCAATATTTATTAATATTATGTCATCTTATCACCCTGAGATTCATTTTCTTGAAGCATTCAAAATACGAAGAAACCCATAAGTATCAATGACAAACTGTACACAAGTCTGTTCAAATACAAAAAGAAAAAAGCAACAATAATAAATAAATAAGCAATAAATATCAAGAACATGCGATGAAGAGTCCTTGAAAATGAATCCATAGGTTGTGTGACTAGTTCGGTGTTGGCTGGGATGGGTGAAGTTAACCCTTGTAGTTCAAGAGCCTAATAGCTGGGGGGAAGTAACTGTTCCTGAACCTGGTGGCGTGAGCCCAGAGCCTCGCCACATACATTTACATGTATTAGGAATTTGCTGGTTAGGGTGCGACATGCAACAAAAAATCAACATTCAACAATAATTAAGAATAAAGAATTACATAAAAATGAAGTGTGAAGTACAGATATGGAATAAAGTGTGCTTAAGTACATCATTACCAGTATATAATAAGAATGTAAACAGCGTTATAAAAGGTGGTTTATCGTGTCTACAGTGCAGTGACTGAGGTAATAGTGGGGTGGCTAACTGGAAGCGTTGATCAGACTAACTGCCTGAGGGACGTTATATGCACTGTTTTCTCCAGTGCAGGTACAGAATCACAGTATTTTTCACATGTACATTGAAACATTCAGTGCAATGTGCTGTTTGCATCAACAACCAACACAGTCTGATGATTGTACTGGGGGCAGCCTGCAAGTGTTGCTGTGCTTTGGGTGGCAATGTAGCATGCCAACAGCTTATTAACCCGAACCTCGTCATCTTTGGAATGTGGAAGGAAACCCATATCATCAAACTCCTTACAGAAATTGAACCCTTAATGGTGATCGCTGGCACTGTAAAGCAGTTGCACTAACCACTACACTAGCATGCCATCCATACACACTCTATGGGAACACATCCTTTTATCCACATGTCGGCACCAACCATCTAACTCCCATACACACTGATCCCATGTTACTTTCCACACATACCATTTTCCCATTTTACTTTCTACAGGAGCGCCATCTAGCGTCTGTCTGGCTGCATCTTTGTGTGGTTCGGAAGTGGCAAGATCTCAAGACGCACAGAGAATAGGAGAACCACTGAGAGAATCACCAGGGTCTCCCTTCCCCCCATTTATGACATTTACCAGGAGTGTTGTATATGAAGGGTAAAAGCTTTGTAGAGGATCCCTACCGCCCATCCCTCAATCTCTTTGACCCATTACCATCAGGAAGGAGGTACAGGGGCATCAGGACTCAGACTGCCAGACTGGCTAACATGAATACCCTGCCACCACCAAGGCCTCGTCACTAGGACAGCAAGTTGTTTATATGTGCTGCACTCTACATGCATTTTGAATGATATTTATAGCAATATTTTGTTTTATGTGCAATGTGTGATACATGTTTTGTGAGTACACCGTGGTCCAGAGAAATGCCATTTCATTTTGTTGTACGTGGAATATTTTAAAAGTACAGCACAGGAACAGGCCATTCAGCCCACAATGTTGTGCCGAACCAGCTAGAAACCCACAAATTAAAAGCACTCAAACATTAATCCCACCTACCTACGTAATGTCCATACCCCTCCCTTACATCCATGTCTCTATCCAAACATCTCTCAGAAACCTGAAATGTATTTACCTCTACCACCATACCAGGCAGTGCATTCCAAGCAAATCCATCTGGCACTAGCTCCACTTTTCCTCTCGCATCCCATGCTGGGGTCAAAGCGCTCGGCAGAGATGGTACTCGGTGCTCGGTGTCAGAGGGCTGGTTGAGGCTCGAAGTTTTCGGACGGACTCGGAGTTGGCTGTGGTCGGAGCTCCCAAAGTGCTGTATCGGCAAGCTGCGGCGCTGGAGGTTCATGGCAGGAAGAGTTTTTCTTCCTTCTACTGTCTGCGTGAGATGGTGGGCTGTCGGGACTTTGAGATTTTCTTTTAAACCGTGCATGGACTTGCTCTTTGTCAGATCACGGTATAGCTTTGCACTGTTGAAACTATGTGTTATAATTATGTGGTCTTTGTCAGTTAGTCTTTTATCAATTATGGTATTGTCTGCACTGTTGTAACTATATGTTAACTATAACTATATGTAACTATGTGGTTTTGTGTAGGTCTTGTAGCTTTAGTTTTGTCTGATGGGTTTGTAGTTCCTTTCCGGGGAACGTGCTAAGACGGTAGCGTGATATCGATACGCAGCAGCCTCTCCGGTCTCTGGATTGGGGATTACCAAATGTTATGTGGTTTTTCTTGTGTGGTCTATTTTGTGCTTTTTCATGATATCATTCCGGAGAACATTGTCTAATTTTTTAACTGCATTGTATTTGTGGTTTATAAATGATAATAAACTGAATCTGATCTGATCTGATCTGATTTTGAATGCCTGCAAGAAAATGAATCTCAGGGTGATATGATGACATAATAAATATTGATAATATTTTACAAAAAACTTACATCCCACATCCCCCTTGAACCTTTCCTGGTATCAGAGGTCCTCAAGCCTCAGCAACATCCTTGTTTCAAGCTTATTGATACCTTTCCTGAAGGTAGGGTTGATTGTAATGAGAATGTGATACTCAAATTGACAGAGTTGTACCTGGTGAGGAAGGTTAGCAAAGGATTCAGCAGGATAGACTAGTATGGAGTAGGTTCAGACAAATGGCAGAGTTTAATCTAAACTAACATGAGCTTTGGTACTTAGAATATAGAATATAGATAGATAGATACTTTATTGATCCCAAAGAAAATGACAGAGTCGCATTACAAGTGCACAGATCTATAAATATTAGAAAAGAAGCCTCCCTAACCACCTTATCGACCTATGTGGTCACTTTCAAGGAGCTATGAACCTGGATCCCAAGATCTCTCTGTTCAGCAACACTGTTAAGGATCTTGCCCTATAACAATAAACTTGAACTTGAACACTCCCTAAATTCTTCCCCTCACCTACAAAACCAGGTCAATTTATAGCGGGCAATTTACCTGCCCACCTGCACATCTTTGGGATGTGGGAGAAAATCAGAGCACGTATGGGTGAAACCTATGCTGTGATAGGGAGAATGTGCAAGAAAATTATAAAACGTCTCTAGCTGCTTCACATGAATGTTATCAATGCATCTGAGGAAAAAGTTATGAAAGGTTTTAATGATTGTCTTAAAGGAAGAGAGTGATAAATTTAAAGATATTGATCCAGACTTTCTTCAGAAGTCAAGAATGAGGTGTAAAACATGGGTGTTTTATTAAGTGTTACAAAAACAAATAACAAACAAAGAAAAAGAGACCAAGAAAATTAAATCATGATCATCTCATACTCAGTTAGAAATAACAACATTCCAGTGATAACAACTAACCTATAAAATTGCCAGATTCAAATAGCAGTTTATCCGCTGCAGAAAAAAATCTGGAAGTTTCCAGAAAGTACAGAATCATCTATACTACAATTACTGGAAACTTCACTGAACAATACCACATGTATAGGTAATGATATAAAAATTATTAGCAAGCACAGGAAAGTTAAACTACAAAGAAAATACTAGAAAAAATTGCAAGTCTACAACTTAATCCAATGCACTACATTCAGTGTTAATAATGATGCTAATTAGTAAGGCTACGTACACAACACTGGAAGAACTCAGCAGGTCAGGCAGCATCCGTGAGAAAAGAGTAGCCAACGTTTCGGGCCGAGACCCTTCATCAGGAAAGGTGGGGAGGAGAGGGCCGAAACCCAGTAATAGAGATAGGGGAGGGGGTAGGGCCTAGAGGCGCCAGGTGGAAAACCAATCAGAGGAAAGATAAAGGGGGGAGGGGGAGGGGACAAGCATGAAAGAACTGCAGAGATAAAGAAGCAGAAAGTTGCATCCGGTGCTCCTGGTGCGGCCTCCTCTACATTGACGAGACCCGACGCAGATTGGGGGACCACTTCATCGAGCACCTCGGCTCCATCCGTCACAATAGACAGGACCTCCCAGTTGCCACCCACTTCAACTCTGCCTCTCATTCCCATCTAGATATGTCCATACATGGCCTCCTCTACTGCCATGATGAGGCCAAACTCAGGTTGGAGGTGCAACACCTCATCTACCGTCTGGGTAGCCTCCAGCCTGGTGGTATGAACACTGAATTCTCCAATTTCTGGAAATTCCCTCCCTCTCACCCTTCCCCTATCCCAGGTCCCTCTCTGCCTCTCTCCCCTTTCTGCTTCTTTGTCTCTACAGTTCTTTCATGCTTACCCCCTCCCCCTCCCCCCTTTATCTTTCCTCTGATTGGTTTTCCACCTGGCACCTCTAGGCCCTACCCCCTCCCCTATCTCTATTACTGGGTTTCAGCCCTCTCCTCCCCCCCATTCCTGATGAAGGGTCTCGGTCCAAAACGTTGGCTACTCTTTTCTCACGGATGCTGCCTGACCTGCTGAGTTCTTCCAGCGTTGTGTACGTATTATTTGATCCACGGCATCTGCAGTTGTATTTTTGTGTTTTAGTTAGTAAGGATAATAGTTGGCAGAGATGTTTCAACGTTCTAGTGAGCCAATTTCAGTTCTAATCTCAGGAGCTGTCTGTATGGATTTTGCACCTGCCCCTCTGACTGTGCCCCTCCAGGCAATTTGGTCACTGTAAATTGACATTGGCAACAGGAGATTTGCTGGGATGTGAGCGGAAAAGTGGAGTTAGTGCAGGCGGATGCAGATATCTTGGACCATAGGACCTGGCTTCTTGGTCTAAAATTCTATGTCGCAGGAACAGAATCAGAATTAGGTTTGTATCACTGGCATAAATCATAAAAATACAGCACAATATAGGCCCTTCGGCCCACAAAGTTGTGCTGAACATGACCCTACCTCAGAAATTACTAGGCTTACCCATAGCCCTCTATTTTTCTAAGCTCCATATACCTATCCAAAAGTCTCTGAAAAGACCCTATTGTATCCACCACCGTCGCTGGCAGCCCATTCCACGCACTCACCTTTCTCTGCGTAAAAAACACCCCTGACATCTCCTCTGTACCTACTCCCCAGCACCTTAAACCTGTGTCCTCTTGTGGCAACCATTTCAGTGTCTCTGGCACTGAGGTTGGACCCTCAACTAGGAAGGGGAGGAGGGAAGAGAGCGGTAGTGATAGGGGATTCTGTAGTCAGGGGGGTGGATAGGAGATTTTGTGGGGAAGATTGGGAGTCTCGGATGGTATGTTGTTTCCCTGGTGCCGGGGTCCGAGACACTTTAAAAGGTAGGACTTCTTTTCAGAGCAGGCAGCGGAGTCCGTGGAAGCAGAGTCTGTGGAAGCAGAGTCCTGGGCTTTGGCTAAGTGGGCTTCGGCGTAAGGGGACTTCGGTAAGCCTGTGTGATTGCTCGCTGAGGGGAAGAAGGTAAGGTCGCTAGGTGCTTTTTAGACTTATTCTATTAATCCAGTTCAGGTATGGGGGAGACAGTCAGAGCAGTGGTGTGCTCCGTATGCAGTATGTGGGAGGTCAGGGTCAACACAGTTGTCCCTGATGACCACACCTGCAAAAGGTGCGTCCAGCTGCAGCTCCTATCAGACCGAGTTAGGGAGTTGGAGCAGGAGCTGGATGAACTACGGATCATTCGGGAGGCAGAGGCAGAGATAGATAGGAGTTATCAGGAGGTAGTCACACCAAAAAACCAAGAAGTAGGCAGATGGGTGACGGTCCAGAGAGGCAGGGGGAGCAGGCAGAGAGAGCAGAGCTCCCCTGCGGCCATTCCCATTAACAATAAGTATACCGTACTGGATACTGTTGATGGGGATGACCTACCAGGAATGAGTTGTAGTGGTCCTGCCTCTGGCACAGAGGTTGAACCCTCAACTAGAAAGGGGAGGAGGGAAGAGAAGAGAGCGATAGTTTTAGGGGACTCTATAGTTAGGGGGGCAGATAGGAGATTTTGTGGGGCAGATCGGGAGTCTCGGATGGTATGTTGCCTCCCTGGTGCCAGGGTCCGGGACATCTCAGATCGGGTGCAGGCTATTCTTGAGAGTGAGGGCATGAACCCAGATGTAGTGATCCATGTAGGGACCAATGATGTAGGTAAGGTGAGTGAGGGGGTCCTGCTTAGAGAGTTCAGGGAGTTAGGAGTGAAGCTGAAAGGCAGGACCTCCAGGGTGACAATCTCAGGATTGCTACCTGTGCCACGTGCGAGTGAGGCGAAGAATAGAATGATTATGCACATTAATACGAGGCTGAGAGCATGGTGCAGGAAGGAAGGGTTCAGGTTTTTGGATAATTGGTCTTTGTTCCAGGGACATTGGGATCTGTTTCGAAGGGATGGTCTACATCTGAACCGGAGGGGTACTAACATTCTTGCAGGAGTATTTGCCAGTGCTGCTCGGGGGGGGGGTTTAAACTAGATGTGCAGGGGGCAGGGATCCAGATCCAGAGGGTTGGTCAGAAGGTGCATGGGGTTAAATGTGTACAAGGTTTGGGTGATCTTGAGAAGGTCATCAAAATTCAGGGTGCAATTTGCCCGATGGAAGTTCAAGGAGCTGGGTTAGGTACAGTAGACAGTGTTTTAAGCAAAGAGAGGAGGAGTGGGCTAAGAATTCTATACTTGAATGCGCGTAGTGTCAGAAATAAGACAGATGAGCTTGAAGCTCAGATGAAAATGGGGAACTACGATATTGTTGGGATAACGGTGACATGGCTGCAAGGGGATCAGGCCTGGGAATTGAGAGTACCAGGGTATACGTGCTATCGTAGAGTCAGAAATATGGGAAGAGGGGGTGGGGTGGCCCTGTTGGTGAGGAATGAGATTCAGTCCTTAGCAAGAGGTGACTTGGGAATAGGGGAAGTAGAGTCTGTGTGGATTGAGCTGAGGAACAGTAAGGGTAAAAAGACCCTAATGGGTGTTGTGTACAGGCCCCCAAACAGTAGCGTGGATATTGGGTACAAGTTGATTAGGGAGTTAACATTGGCATGTGCTAAAGGTAATGCAGTCGTTCTGGGAGATTTCAACATGCAGGTGGACTGGGAGAATCAGGTAGGTGCTGGACCCCAGGATAGGGAGTTTGTGGAGTGTCTAAGGGATGTATTTTTGGAACAGCTTGTGCTTGAGCCAACCAGGAACGAGGCTATTTTGGACTTGGTGATGTGTAATGCACAGGAATTGATAAGTGATCTTGAAGTAAAGGAGCCATTAGGAAGTAGTGATCATAACATGTTAAGTTTTTATCTACAATTTGAGAGGGATAAGGGCAGATCAGAGGTGTCAGTGTTGCAATTAAATAAAGGAGACTACGGAGCCATGAGTGAAGAGCTGGCCAAAGTTAAATGGGCGGATGCCCTGGCAGGAAAGACAGTGGATCAGCAGTGGCAGATATTCTTGGGGATAATACAAAAGATGCAAAAGCAGTTCATTCCAATGAGAAGGAAGGATTCAAAGAGGGGGAAGGGGCCACAGTGGTTGACAAAGGAAGTCAGAGATTGTATAGCATTAAAGAAAAAGAAGTATGACAGGGCTAAGATGAGAGGGAATACAGATGATTGGGAAAGTTTTAAGGAACAGCAGATCTTAACTAAAAAAGCAATACGGAGAGAAAAAATCAGGTATGAGCTCAGTCTAGCCAGGAATATAAAAGGGGATAGCAAAAGCTTTTTTAGCTATGTGAAGAGAAAGAAGATAGTTAAGAACAATGTTGGCCCCTTGAAGAATGAATTGGGAGAAATTGTTATGGGAAACAGGGAAATGGCAACAGAATTTAATGCATACTTTAGATCTGTCTTCACCAGGGAGGACACAAGCAATCTCCCAGATGTATGGATGGGCCAGGGTCATAAGATATCAGAGGAATTGAGACAGATTGACATTAGGAAAAAAACTGTGATGAGTAGACTGGTAGGACTGAAGGCTAATAAATCCCCGGGTCCAGATGGTCTGCATCCGAGGGTTCTAAAAGAGGTGGCTCAGGAAATTGCGGATGCATTGGTAATCATTTTCCAATGTTCCTTAGATTCAGGATCAGTTCCTGAATATTGGAGAGTGGCTAATGTTGTCCCACTTTTCAAGAAGGGAGGGAAGGAGAAAACGGAGAACTATCACCCTGTTAGCCTAACGTCAGTCGTGGGGAAGATGCTTGAGTCCATTATTAAGGACAAAATAGTGGCACATCTAGATGGCAGAAATAGGATTAGGCCGAGCCAGCATGGATTTACCAAGGGCAAATCATGCTTGACTAATCTGTTGGAGTTTTTTGAGGGTGTAACAAGGATGTTAGACGAGGGTAAGCCAGTAGATGTTGTGTACCTAGATTTTCAGAAGGCATTCGATAAGGTGCCACATCGGAGATTGGTGAGTAAAATCAGAGCTCATGGCATTGGGGGCAGGGTTTCAACATGGATAGAAAACTGGTTGGCAGATAGAAAGCAAAGGGTAGCAGTGAATGGGTGTTTCTCAGACTGGCTGGAGGTGACTAGTGGGGTACCACAGGGCTCTGTATTGGGACCACAGCTCTTTACGATTTATGTCAATGATTTAGATGAGGGCATTGAAAACTATATTAGCAAGTTTGCTGATGATACTAAACTGGGTGGCAGTGTGACATGCGAAGAGGACGTTAGGAGAATACAGGGAGACTTGGATAGGCTGAGTGAGTGGGCAGATACTTGGCAGATGTCATTCAATGTGAATAAATGTGAAGTTATCCACTTTGGAAGCTGGAACAAGAGGGCAGAGTATTGTCTGAACGGTGTCGAGTTAGGTAAGGGAGAAATGCAAAGAGACCTAGGAGTCCTAGTTCACCAGTCAATGAAGGTGAATGAGCAAGTGCAACAGGCAGTGAAGAGGGCAAATGGAATGTTGGCCTTTGTTACAAGGGGAATTGAATACAAGAGCAAGGATGTTCTTTTGCATTTGTACAGGGCCCTGGTGAGACCACACCTGGAATATTGTGTACAGTTTTGGTCTCCAGGTTTAAGGAAGGACATTCTGGCAATTGAGGAAGTGCAGCGTAGATTCGCTAGGTTGATTCCTGGGATGGCAGGGCTGTCTTACGCAGAGAGATTGGAGAGATTGGGCTTGTACACACTGGAATTGAGGAGATTGAGAGGGGATCTGATTGAAACGTTTAAGATAATTAAAGGATTTGATAGGATTGAGGCAGGAAATATGTTTCAGATGTTGGGAGAGTCCAGTACCAGAGGGCATGGATTGAGAATAAGAGGTCAGTTATTTAAAACAGAGTTGAGGAAGAGCTTCTTCTCCCAGAGAGTTGTGGAGGTGTGGAATGCACTGCCTCGGAAGACGGTGGAGGCCAATTCTCTGGATGCTTTCAAGAAGGAGCTGGATAGATATCTGATGGATAGGGGAATCAAGGGATATGGGGACAAGGCAGGGACTGGGTATTGATAGTGAATGATCAGCCATGATCTCAGAATGGCGGTGCAGACTCGAGGGGCCAAATGGTCTACTTCTGCACCTATTGTCTATTGTCTATTGTCTATTATCTCAGATTGGGTGCAGGTTATTCTTGAGAGGGAGGGCAAGAATCCAGATGTTGTGGTCCATGTAGGGACCAACGACGTGGGTAGGATGAGTGAGGGGGTCCTGCGTAGGGAGTTCAGGGAGTTAGGTGCGAAGCTGAAGAGCAAGACCTCGAGGGTAACAATCTCAGGATTGCTACCTATGCCACGTGTGAGTGAGGCAAGGAACAGAAAGATTATACAGATTAATATGTGGCTGAGAGGATGGTGCAGGAGGGAGGGCTTCAGGTTTTTAGATAATTGTGCTTTGTTCCAGGGAAGGTGGGATCTGTTCCGAAGGGACGGTTTACATCTGAACTGGAGCGGTACTAACATTCTTGCAGGGAAGTTTGCTAGTGCTTCTTGGGGGGGGTTTAAACTAAATTTGCAGGGGGCAGGGATCCAGAATGTGAGAGAGGATAGCAAGAGGAAGAATAAAGGACATGTGGGGTCTACACAGTTCTGGAATATTAAGTGTGTAGTAGAGAAAGGTGAGGCGGAACAAGTGATAAGGAGGACACATGGACACATCTGACGGAACATGGAGTTAAATGTGCAGAAAGAATAAGTAGATTTAGGAAGGACAACAAAATTCTAGGGCTGTATAGCCCGATGGGAGTTCGGGGAGCTGGGTTAAGCACAATAGGCAACGATTCAAACAGAGAGAGGAGAAATGGGCTAAAAATTCTATATCTGAATGCACGAAGTGTCAGAAATAAAGCGGATGAGCTTGAAGCTCAGGTGTGAATGGGTAACTATGATGTTGTTGGGATAACGGAGACATGGCTGCAGGGAGATCAGACCCGGGAAATGAATGTACAAGGGTATACGTGCTATCGTAGGGACAGAAATGTGGGCAGAGGGGGTGGGGTGGTCCTCTTGGTGAGGAATGAGATTCAGTCCTTTGCAAGGGGGGACAGGATCAGGAGAAGTGGAGTCTGTGTGGATAGAACTGAGGAACAGTAAGGGCAAAAGGACCCTAATGGGTGTTGTCTACAGGCCACCAAACAGTAGCATGGATATTGGGTGCAAGTTGAATAGGGAGTTAACATTGGCATGTGGCAAAGGTAATGTCACAGTAGTTATGGGGGATTTTAACATGCAAGTGAACTGGAAGAATCAGGTTGGTGCTGGACCCCGGGATAGGGAGTTTGTAGAGTGCCTATGGGATGTATTCTTGGAACAGCTTGTACGAGAGCCGACCAGGGACAAGGCTATTCTGGATTTAGTGTTATGCAATGAACAGGATTTGATAAGCGATCTTGAAGTAAAGGAGCCATTAGGAGGTAGTGATCATAATATGATAAGTTTTTTATCTGCAATTTGAGAAGGATAAGGGCAGCTCGGTGTCAGTGATGCAGTTGAACAAAGGAGACAATGGAGCCATGAGGGAGGAGCTGGCCAAAGTTAAGAACTAGCTAGCCAGGAATATAAAGGAGGATAGCAAAAGCTTTTTTAGGTATGTGAAGAGAAAGAAGATAGTTAAGAACAATGTTGGGCCCTTGAAGAATGAATTGGGTGAAATTGTTATGGGAAACAGAGAAATGGCAGAAGAATTTAATGAGTACTTTAGATCTATCTTCACTAAGGAAGACACAAGCAATCTCCCAGATGTATGGATGGGCCAAGGACATAGGGTAACAGAGGAAATGAAACAGATTGACATTAGGAAGGAAACGGTGATGAGTAGACTGATGGAACTGAAGGCTGACAAATCCCCAGGTCCAGATGGTCTGCATCCTAGGATACTAAAGGAGGTGGCCCTGGAAATTGCGGATGCATTGGTAATCATTTTCCAATGTTCCTTAGATTCAGGATCAGTTCCTGAGGATTGGAGAATGGCTAACATTATCCCACTTTTTAAGAAAGGAGGGAGGGAGAAAACAGAGAACTATTGACCTGTCAGCCTAACATCAGTAGTGGGGAAGATGCTAGAGTCCATTATTAAAGATGAAATAGTGGCATATCTCGATAGCAGTGATAGGATTGGGCCGAACCAGCATGGATTTACCAAGGGTAAATCATGCTTGACTAATCTGTTGGAGTTTTTCGAGGATGTAACCAGGAAGTTAGACAAGGGAGATCCAGTGGATGTAGTGTATCTCGATTTTCAGAAGGCATTTGATAAGGTCCCACATTGGAGATTGGTGGGTAAAATCAAAGCTCATGGCATTGGGAGGAAGACATTGACATGAATAGAAAACTGGTTGGTAGATAGAAAGCAAAGGGTAGAGGTGAATGGGTGTTTCTCGGAATGGCAGGTGGTGACTAGTGGGGTGCCACAGGGCTCGGTATTGGGACCACAGCTGTTTACGATTTACGTCAACGGTTTAGATGAAGGCATTGAGAATAACATCAGCAAGTTTGCTGATGATACTAAGCTGGGTGGCAGTGCGACATGTGATGAGGATGTTAGGAGAATTCAGGGTGACTTGGATAGGCTGGGTGAGTGGGCAGATACTTGACAGATGACGTTTAATGTGAATAAGTGTGAGGTTATCCACTTTGGGAGTAAGAACAGAAAGGCAGATTATTATCTGAACGGTGTAGAGTTAGGTAAGGGAGAAATACAAAGAGATCTAGGAGTCCTTGTTCATCAGTCATTGAAGGTGAATGAGCAAGCGCAGCAGGCAGTGAAGAAGGCTAATGGAATGTTGGCCTTTATTACAAAGGGAATTGAGTACAAGAGCAAGGAAATCCTCTTGCATTTGTACAGAGCCCTGGTGAGACCACACCTGGAGTATTGTGTACAGTTTTGGTCTCCAGGGTTAAGGAAGGACATCCTGGCTGTAGAGGAAGTGCAGCGTAGATTCACAAGGTTAATTCCTGGGATGTCAGGACTGTCTCACGCAGAGAGGTTAGAGAGACTGGGCTTGTACATGCTGGAATTAAGGAGATTGAGAGGGGATCTGATTGCAACATATAAGATTATTAAGGGATTGGACAAGATAGAGGCAGGAAATATGTTCCAAATGCCGGGGGAGTCCAGTACCAGACGGCATGGTTTGAGAATAAGGGGTAGGTCATTTAGGACAGAGTTAAGGAAAAACTTCTTCTCCCAGAGAGTTGTGGGGGTCTGGAATGCACTGCCTCGGAAGGCAGTGGAGGCCAATTCTCTGGATGCTTTCAAGAAGGAGCTAGATAGGTATCTAATGGATAGGGGAATCAAGGGATATGGGGGCAGGGCAGGAACCGGGTATTGATAGTAGATGATCAGCCATGATCTCAAAATGGCGGTGCAGGCTCAAAGGGCTGAATAGTCTACTTCTGCCCCTATTGTCTATTGTCTATTGTCTATTTCAGCCCTGGGAAAAAGCCTCTAACTATTCATATGATCAATGCCTCTCATCATCTTATACATCTCTATCAGGTCACCTCTCACCTTCCGTCGCTCCAAGGAGAAAAGACCGAGTTCACTCAACCTATTCTCATAAGGCATGCTCCCCAATCCAGGCAACATCCTTGTAAATCTCCTCTGCACCCTTTCTATGGTTTCCACATCCTTCATGTAGTGAGGCAACCAGAACTGAGCACAGTACTCCAAGTGGGGTCTGACCAGGGTCCTATAGAGCTGCAACATTACCTCTCGGCTCCTAAATTCAATTCCACGATTGATGAAGACCAATACACCGTATGCCTTCTTAACCACAGAGTCAACCTGCGCAGCAGTTTTCAGCATCCTGTGGACTCAGACCCCGAAATCCTTCTGATCCTCCACACTGGCAAGAGTCTTACCATTAATATTATATTCTGCCATCATATTTGACCTACCAAAATGAACCACTTCAAACTTATCTGGATTGAAATCCATCTGCCACTTCTCAGCCCAGTTTTGCATCTTATCAATGTCCCGCTGTAATCTCTGACAGTGCTCCACACTATCCACAACACCTCCAACCTTTGTGTCATCAACAAACTTACTAACCCATCCCGCCACTTCCTCATCCAGGTCATTTATAAAAATCATGAAGAGTAAGGGTCCCAGAACAGATCACCACTGGGGACCGACCTACATGCAGAATATGACCCATCTACAACCACTCTTTGCCTTCTGTGGGCAAGCCAGTTCTCAATCCGCAAAGCAATGTCCCCTTGAATCCCATGCCTCTTTACTTTCTCAATAAGCCTTGCATGGGGTACCTTATCAAATGCCTTGCTGAAATCCATATACACTATATCTACTGCCCTTCCTTCGTCAATGTGTTTAGTCGCATCCTCAAAAAGTTCAATCAGACTCATAAGGCACAACCTTAAAGTGTAGACTATTTTTTAAATGGTGACCATACCCTATCTATGGAGTTAATTCTCCGTACTATTGACCTAACCCTATCAATGGAGTTAATTCTCCATTCTCTAGACCAAACCCCACCTGTGGAAGTAAGGCTCCATTTTATTGACCATATCCTATCTATGGAGATAATGATCCATTCTAATGGTCATTATTTATGCCTCTCATAATTTTATAAATAATCAGATCACCCCTTTGCCTCCACTGCTCCAGAGAAAACAACCTCTCCTTATACTCTCTAATACAGACAACATCCTGGTGAACATCTCTGTATCTTTCCAAAGGCTCTACATCCTTCCTGTAATATGGGCAACCAAAACACACATAAGGCTCCAAATATGGCCAAACCAAGGTTCAGCAGCAACATAACCTCCCAACTTTTATACTCAACACCCTGACCATCGAAGGTAGGCACACAGTACGCCTCGTTTACTACTTGCATTGTGAGTTTCAGAGAGCTATGAATTTGGCATTCCAAGATTTCTCTGGATCAATGCTGCTAAGGTTCCTGCCATCTACTGTTTATTTTCCTCTTGCATTTGACCTCCAAAAGATCCTTAACAATATTGAAGAGCAGAGGGATCGTGGGGTCTAAGTTCATTGCACCCTGAAAGTGGCTACATAAGGTGGTTAAGAAGGCATATGGCATGTTTGTCTTTATTAATTGAGGCATTGAGTTCAACAGTCAGGAAGTTAAATTACAGCTTTATAGAGCTTCAGTTACATCCCATCTGGAGTGTTTGCCTATTGGGGAAGGATATCGAGGCTTTTCAGAGGGTGCAGGAGAGGTTCACATGGATGCTGCTAGATTCGAGGGCAAGTTTTATAATGAGAAGCTGGCCAAACTTGGGTTGTTTTCTCTGGAGTGGTTGAGGCTGAGGGGAGATCTGAGAGAGATTTATAAGATTATGAGAGGCACACACAGAGTAGACAGACAGCATCTTTTTCCCAGGGTTGAAATATTTAATACCAGAGGGCATGCAATTAAGGTGAGGGAGAGGTAATTTCAAAAGGAGATGTGGGGGGCAAGATTTTTACACGGAGAATGGTGGGTGCCTGAAATGTGCTGCTTGGAGAAGTGATAGAGGCAGGTACATAAGGGACTTTTCAGAGACCTTTATAAAGACATATGAATGTGAGGAAAATGGAAGAATATTGGTATTGTGCAGGCAGAAGAGATTAATTTAGTGGTCCATTTGATTACCAATTTAATTGGTTTGGCACAACATTGTGGGCCAAATAGACTGTTCCTGTGTTGTATTGGTCTGCATTTGATGTTCTAAGTACCAACCCTCATGTTAGTATAGATTAAACTCTCCCATTTGTCTGACCATATTTCAATCTTCCATGCTGGATGCAGCAATTCCAATACATGGGTTCACAATACACTATCCAGATGGGTTGGTTGAGTCTCTCAAAAGCAGAGGTGGAGATGAAAGCCTCATGATGAATTCCTTGAGGTATACTCATGTGTCGGTGACATCCCAATATTGCTCACCAGACCTGGAATACCTTGCAATTAAGTTCCGCCATTTTACCTGCCATGGAAGGTTTCAGTGATGGTTTTGGTAGCAGTGTACATTCCGCCTCAGACCAATGTCAAACAGGCTGTATAAACTGAGCAATGTAAGCAACAGGCATGAAACAATGCCTTCCCCATTATTTTGGGGGATTTTAACCAAGCCAGTTTGATGAAGTCACTAAATAATTATTATCAACGAATCACCTGTAGTACATACCAGAGGAAGTAACACACTGGACCACTGTTACACTAAAATCAAGAGTGCATACCACGCTATACCACACCCACACTTTGGTAAGTCCTGTCATCTGGCTCTACTTCTAAGGACCAAGATGGTGTGGACCAGGGATTCACAGGGCGCTTACAGGACTGCTTTGAGTCAGTATTCAGGGATTTATCTTCGAGCCAGGATGAGAATGTCACAGTTGTCACCGACTTCATTAAAGCATATGTGGATGAATGTGTACCTATGAAAACTTACTGTACATTCCCAAACCAAGAGGTTTGTGGTCTGCTGAAGGTATGGTATTTAAGTCCTGAGATCCAGGTCTGTATAAGAAAGCCAGGTATGACCTGCAGAGGGCTTTCCGGGAGAGGTTAGAAGCAACACTGGATACACGTCAGCTCTGGCAGTGTTTACAGGCCGTTACTTCCTACAAGGCAAAACCCAACATCACGAATGGCAACAATGCTCACTTTGAAAGGAACAATAAACCACAGCTAAAGGATCGCTGCAGCATCTGATAACCCTGTGATCTCGGTCTTGGAGGCCGACGTCAGTCTGTCTTTCAAGAGGGTGAACCCTCGTGAGGCAGTGTGGTGCAATGGAGTACCTGGTAAGGCTCTGAGAACATGTGTCAACCAACCAGCGGGAATATTCAAAGACATTTTCAACCTCTCACTGCTCAATTCGGAAGCTCCCACCTGCTTCAAAACAGCAGCAATTACACCAGTGCCCAAGAAGAGCTGCATGAGCTGCCTTAACGACCATCATCCAGTGGCACTCATATCTATGGTGATAAAATACTTGGAGAGTTTGGTCATGGCTAGAATCGACATCTTTCTCAGGAAGGACCTGGACCCATTGTAGTTTGCCTATCGCCACAATAGGTCTACAGTAGAGGAGATCTCAATGGCTCTCCTCACAGCCTTGGATCACCTGGACAATGCAAATATCGATGTCAGGATGTTGTTCATTGCCTATAGCTCAGCGTCTAACACCAAAATTCCTAACGTCCTGATCGAAAGGCTACAGAACCTGGGCCTCCATATATCCCTCTGCAGATGGATTCTCAGCTTCCTAACCAGAAGACCACAATCTGAGCAGATTGGAAATAACATCTCCACCTCACTGACAATTAAAACTGATGCTCCACAGGGAAGTGTAATTAACCCACTGCTTTACTCTCCCTACACCCCATGATTGTGTGGCTCAAACAGCTTCTATAAATTTGCTGATGATACAACCATTGTTGGCAGAGTTTCAGATGGTGACAAAAGGGCGTACAGGAGCGAGATACACCAGTTCGTTGAGTGGTGATGCAGCAACAACTTTGCATTCCATGTTAGCAAGACCAAAAAGCTGATTGTGGACTTCAGAAAGGGTAAGACGAGGGAACACAAACCAATCCTCAGAGGGATAAGAAGTGCAGAGTGAATAATTTCAAGCTCCTGTGTGTCAATATCTCTGAGGACCTAACCTGGACGTAACATATTGATGCAGCTATAAAGAAGGCAAAACAGCAGCTATATTTCATCAGAAGTTTGAAGAGATTTGGTTTGTCAACTAAAACAGTCAAAAACTTCTACAAATATATCATGGAGAGCATTTTGACTGGCTGCATCACCATCTAGTATGGGGGTGGTGGGCTACTGCTCAAGAGTGAAATAAGTTGCAGAAACTTGTAAAATTAGTCAGCTCTGTCATGGTACCAGCCACTGTAGTATCCAAGATGTCTTCAAGGAACACTACCTTAGGAAGGTTGGTGCGTGGCCTAGTGGTTAAGGCATCGGTCAAGTGATCTGAAGGTCGCTAGTTCGAGCCTTAGCTAAGGCAGCATGTTGTGTCCTTGAGCAAGGCACTTAACAACACATTACTCTGCGACGACACCAGTGCCAAGCTGTATCGGCCCTTACCCTTCCCTTGGACAACATCGGTGGCGTGGAGAGGGGAAGGCCTACATCTTGGGCAACTGCCGGTCTCCCATACAACTCTGCCTAGGCCTGGAAACCTTCTAAGGCACAAATCCATGGTCTCACAAGACTAACGGATACCTATTACTATTACCTTAGGAAGGTGGTGTCCATCTTTATGGATCCCCAACAACCAAGACATGCCCTCTTCACACTGTTACCATTGGGAAAGGGGTACAGAAGCCTGAAGGCACATAGTCAGCGATTCAGGAACAGCTTCTTCCCCTCTGCCATCTGATTCCTAAATGAACATTGAACCCATGAACACTACTTCACTACTTTTTTAATTCTGTTATTTTTCACTACTCATTTTAACTTAATCATTATATATATACGCACACACACATACACTTAATGTAACTCAGTTTTTTTTCTTAATATTTATTTATCATGTATCATTTCATTGTACTGCTGCCGTAAAGTTAACAAATTTCACAACATATACTGGTGATATTAAACCTGATTCTGATTCTGAAACTGGTCAATGTCCTGCTGAATCCTTGGCTAACCTTCCTCATCGTGGACAACTTTGTATATTCTGAAAACTTGCTAATCAGTCCTCACTCATTTTCATCATAATCAAACCTACCTACAGGAAAGATATCAATAAGCTTGAATGTGTGCAGACAAAAGGATGCTGCTGAGGCTTAAGGACCCCTCTGTTACAGGGAAAAGTTGAGACTTTATTCCCTAGAGTGTAGGAGAATGAGGGAAGATCTTATAGAGATATACAAAATTATGAGGGGTACAGATAGGGTAATGCATGTAGGCTTTTTTTCCCTCAGGCTGGGTGAGACTACAGCCAGAGGTCATGGGTTTAGGGTGAAAGACAAAATATTTGAGGAGAACTTGAATGGGAACTTCTTCACTCTGAGGGTGGTGCAAACTGCCAGCGGAAGTGGTGGATGCAGGTTCAATTGCAAAATTTAAGAGAGGATTGAATAGATACTTGGATGCAGTTGGTCTGGGGCAAATTTCTACAGCTGTACTGTGGAAAACATTCTAACTGGTTTCATCATCATCATCTCAATAGACAATAGACAATAGGTGCAGAAGTAGACCATTCGGCCCCTCGAGTCTGCACCGCCATTCAGAGATCATGGCTGATCATTCACTATCAATACCCAGTACCTGCCTTGTCCCCATATCCCTTGATTCCCCTATCCATCAGATATCTATCCAGCTCCTTCTTGAAAGCATCCAGAGAATTGGCCTCCACCGTCTTCCGAGGTAGTGCATTCCACACCTCCACAACTCTCTGGGAGAAGAAGCTCTTCCTCAACTCTGTTTTAAATAACTGACCTCTTATTCTCAATCCATGCCCTCTGGTACTGGACTCTCCCAACATCTGAAACATATTTCCTGCCTCAATCCTATCAAATCCTTTAATTATCTTAAACGTTTCAATCAGATTCCCTCTCAATCTCCTCAATTCCAGCGTGTACAAGCCCAATCTCTCCAATCTCTCTGCGTAAGACAGCCCTGCCATCCCAGGAATCAACCTAGTGAATCTACGCTGCACTTCCTCAATTGCCAGAATGTCCTTCCTTAAACCTGGAGACCAAAACTGTACACAATATTCCAGGTGTGGTCTCACCAGGGCCCTGTACAAATGCAAAAGGACATCCTTGCTCTTGTACTCAATTCCCCTTGTAATAAAGGCCAACATTCCATTTGCCCTCTTCACTGCCTGTTGCACTTGCTCATTCACCTTCATTGACTGATGAACTAGGACTCCTAGGTCTCTTTGCATTTCTCCCTTACCTAACTCGACACCGTTCAGACAATACTCTACCTTCTTGTTCCTGCTTCCAAAGTGGATAACTTCACATTTATTCACATTGAATGACATCTGCCAAGTATCTGCCCACTCACCCAGCCTATCCAAGTCTCCCTGTATTCTCCTAACGTCCTCTTCGCATGTCACACTGCCACCCAGTTTAGTATCATCAGCAAACTTGCTGATATAGTTTTCAATGCCCTCATCTAAATCGTTGACATAAATCGTAAAGAGCTGTGGTCCCAATACAGAGCCCTGTGGTACCCCACTAGTCACCTCCAGCCAGTCTGAGAAACACCCATTCACTGCTACCCTTTGCTTTCTATCTGCCAACCAGTTTTCTATCCATGTTGAAACCCTGCCCCCAATGCCATGAGCTCTGATTTTACTCACCAATCTCCGATGTGGCACCTTATCGAATGCCTTCTGAAAATCTAGGTACACTACATCCACTGGCTTACCCTCGTCTAACATCCTTGTTACACCCTCAAAAAACTCCAACAGATTAGTCAAGCATGATTTGCCCTTGGTAAATCCATTGCTGGCTCAGCCTAATCCTATTACTGCCATCAAGATAAGCCACTATTTCGTCCTTAATAATGGACTCAAGCATCTTCCCCACGACTGACGTTAGGCTAACAGGGCGATAGTTCTCCGTTTTCTCCTTCCCTCCCTTCTTGAAAAGTGGGACAACATTAGCCACTCTCCAATCTTCAGGAACTGATCCTGAATCTAAGGAACATTGGAAAATGATTACCAATGCATCCGCAATTTCCTGAGCCACCTCTTTTAGAACCCTCGGATGCAGACCATCTGGACCCGGGGATTTATTAGCCTTCACTCCTATCAGTCTACTCATCACAGTTTCTTTCCTAATGTCAATCTGTTTCAATTCCTCTGATATCTTATGACCCTGGCCCATCCATACATCTGGGAGATTGCTTGTGTCCTCCCTGGTGAAGACAGATCTGAAGTATGCATTAAATTCTGTTGCCATTTCCCTGTTTCCCATAACAATTTCTCCCAATTCATTCTTCAAGGGGCCAACATTGTTCTTAACTATCTTCTTTCTCTTCACATAGCTAAAAAAGCTTTTGCTATCCCCTTTTATATTCCTGGCTAGACTGAGCTCATAGCTGATTTTTTCTCTCCGTATTGCTTTTTTAGTTGAGATCTGCTGTTCCTTAAAACTTTCCCAATCATCTGTATTCCCACTCATCTTAGCCCTGTCATACTTCTTTTTCTTTAATGCTATACAATCTCTGACTTCCTTTGTCAACCACTGTGGCCCCTTCCCCCTCTTTGAATCCTTCCTTCTCATTGGAATGAACTGCTTTTGCATCTTTTGTATTATCCCCAAGAATATCTGCCACTGCTGATCCACTGTCTTTCCTGCCAGGGCATCCGCCCATTTAACTTTGGCCAGCTCTTCCCTCATGGCTCCGTAGTCTCCTTTATTTAATTGCAACACTGACACCTCTGATCTGCCCTTATCCCTCTCAAATTGTAGATAAAAACTTATCATGTTATGATCACTACTTCCTAATGGCTCCTTTACTTCAAGATCACTTATCAATTCCTGTTCATTACACATCACCAAGTCCAAAATAGCCTCGTTCCTGGTTGGCTCAAGCACAAGCTGTTCCAAAAATACATCCCTTAGACACTCCACAAACTCCCTATCCTGGGGTCCAGCACCTACCTGATTCTCCCAGTTCACCTGCATGTTGAAATCTCCCATAACGACTGCATTACCTTTAGCACATGCCAATGTTAACTCCCTAATCAACTTGTACCCAATATCCACGCTACTGTTTGGGGGCCTGTACACAACACCCATTAGGGTCTTTTTACCCTTACTGTTCCTCAGCTCAATCCACACAGACTCTACTTCCCCTGTTCCCAAGTCACCTCTTGCTAAGGACTGAATCTCATTCCTCACCAACAGGGCCACCCCACCCCCTCTTCCCATATTTCTGTCTCTACGATAGCACGTATACCCTGATACACTCAATTCCCAGGCCTGATCCCCTTGCAGCCATGTCTCCGTTATCCCAACAATATCGTAGTTCCCCATTTTCATCTGAGCTTCAAACTCATCTGTCTTATTTCTGACACTACGCGCATTCAAGTATAGAATTCTTAGCCCATTCCTCCTCTCTTTGCTTAAAACACTGTCTATTGTACCTAACCCAGCTCCTTGAACTTCCATCAGGCAAATTGCACCTTGAATTTTGATGACCTTCTCAAGATCACCCAAACCTTCTACACATTTAACCCCATGCACCTTCTGACCAACCCTCTGTACATGTAACTTTTCCAACACATGTTTTGTCTCACCTTTCTCCTTTACACAATTAATATTTGGAAAACGTGATGAAGGGACCCTTCACCTCATATGAAGGGACCGCTGAAGGGAAAAAGCCGGAGAAAGTTGTAAACTTGGCCAGCTCCATCACAGGCCTCCCCAATATCCAGCACCTCAAAAAGGTGGCATCCACCATTAAGGACCCCCATCACCCCATGCTGTCTTCTCATTGCTGCCATCGAGGAGGTGGTATAGGGGCCTGAAAACAAATGCTCAACACTTTAGGAAATACCTCTTCCCTTCCCCACAGCCATCAGATTTCTGAATGGACAATGAACCATGTACACTACATCACTACGTTTTTTTTCTTTTTACACTACTTTAAAAATATATGTACATATATTTTTATTGCAAGTTATAGATTGTTACTATTGTGCATTGCACTGTACTGCTGCTGCAAAACAACAAACGTGCCAGTGATATTTAACCTGATTCTGATTCTGGAAGGCCGTGGTCAGTGCACAGGTCTGGGGTGGAATTTTCAGAAAACAGGTCGTCAGAGACTCGCTGGACAAAGAGGCTGTTTCTGTGCTGTTGTCCGCTCTTACACTATATCACAAAGAGCAGAGGTCCCGGCACCGATCCTTTGTTATTTAATCTCAGCAAAACTTCCCATTTTGTTCATTCCTCTGTTAATCCTGCTTCATCACCAACACTTTCTGGCTCTAACAAAAGGATAACATCAACCATGACTTACCCCAGAGATGCTGCCTCAGCTTCTGAGTGGTTCCTGCATTGTCCGGCAGAACACTGTTGGACAAGAGAGAGAATGGTTTAATACATCACATAAAAGAGTGCATGAATCACTCTGTCTTTGTGCAGACAGTCTGAAAACAGAACTGCATGAATTTCATTGCTCCTAAATCCTAGTGTTCTCACAGGGTTTGCTCCAGTTGGATTTTGTAGTTACCTTACCATACCTATATATACACTCTCTGTACTAAATCAGAATCAAAATCAGCTTTAACATTACAATAAGATCACAAGACACAGGAGCAGAAATAGGCCAATCAGCCAATTGAGTCTGTTCCGCTGTTTGATCATGGCTGATCCATTTCCCTCTCAATCCCATTCTCCTGCCTTCTCTTCATAACCTTTCATACCCTGACTAATCAACCTCCACCATAACTACGCCCTGTGATCTGGCTTCTACAGCCTGTGCCAATGAATTCCACAGATTCACCACGCTCTGGCTAAAGAAATTCCTCCTCATCTCTATACTAAATAGAAGTCCCTCTTTTCTGAATCTGTGCCTTCTGGTCCTAGACTCCCCACTCTAGGAAACATCCTCTCCACATCCACTCTGAGATCCCCCCTCATTCTTCTAAATTCCAGCGAGTACACACGCAGAGCCATTAAGCAATCCTCATGTGATAAGCCTTTCATTTTCAGAATCAATTTGGTGAACCTCCTTTGAACCCATTCCAATGTCAGAACATCCTTTCAGCACGCCGACCGGTAAGCAGCCCAAACTGGCTCACAATACTGAGGCCTCACCAATGCCTGATAAAGCCTCAGTATTACATCCTTGTTTTTATATTCTAGTCCTCTCAAAATAAATGCTAACATTGCATTTGCTTTTCTCACCACTGATTCAAACTGCAAGTTAACCTTTAGGGAATCCTGCATAAGAACTCCTATGTCCCTTTTCACCTCAGAATTTTGAATTTTTTCCCATTTAGAAAGCAGTCTATGCTTTTAACCTTTGTACCAAAGTGCATGACCATACACTTCCCAACTCTGTATTCCATCTTTTCCCATTCTCCTGATCAGTCTCTGACTGCCTGCAGCCTCCCCTGCTTCCTCAACACTACTGACCTCGCCACCTATCTCCGTATTGTCTGCAAACATGGCCACAACGCCATCATTTCAGTCATCCAAATCATTAACATAAAACATAAAGAGTATAAGGCTCAAAGTAAATTTATTTACAAGGTACGTATATGTCACCATATACAATTCTGAGATTCATTTTCATGTGAGCATACTCAATAAATCCACAGAATATTGCAAGTTATAGATTGTTAGTATTATGTATTGCACTGTACTGCTGCTGCAAAACAACGAACAGAATCAATGAAAGACTGCACCAGCTTGGGTGTTCACATCAGTGTGCAAAAGACAACCAATTGTGCAAATACAAAAAGAAAGGAATAATAATAATAAACAAATAAGCAATAACTATTGAGTACGTGAGATGAAAAGTATGTGAAAGTGAGTGCATAGGTTGTGGGAACATTTCAATGAAGGAACAAGTGAAGCTGAGTGAAGTTATCCCCTTTGGTTCAAGAGCCTGATGGTTGAGGGGTAGTAACTGTTCCTGAACCTGGTGGTGTGAGTCCTCAGGCTCCCGTACCTTCTTTCTGATGGCAACAGTGGGAATAGAGCATGTCCTGGGTGGTGGGGGTCCCTGATGATGGATGTTGCTTTCCTACAATGGTGTTTTGTGTAGATATGCTCAATGGTGGGGAAGGTTTTACCTATGATGGACTTGGCTTTTTGTAGGATTTTCCATTCAAGGGTATTGGCATTTTCATATCAGGCTTTGATGCAGCCAGTCAATAGGCTCTCCACTACACCATCTATAGAAGTTTGTCAAAGTTTTAGATGTCATGCCGAACCATGCAAACTCCTAAGGAAGTCGAAGTGCTGCCCTGCTTTCTTCATAAGTGTACTTACATGCTGGGCCCAGCACAGGTCCTCCGAAATAATAACATTGAGGAACTTAAAGTTGCGAACCTTCTCCACCTCTGATCTTCTGATGAGGACTGGCTCATGGACCTCTGGTATGCTTCTCCTTGGTCTTGCTGACATTCAGTAAGAGGTTGTTGCTGTGGCACCACTCAGCCAGAACTAAGTGGTATTGAATGCTGAGCTGTTGTCAATAAAGAACATCCTGATGGATGCATCTGTGGTGTCCAGGGTTGAGTGAAGAGCCAATGAGATGGCATCTGCTGTGGACCTGTTGTACTGGTTAGCACATTGGAGCAGATCTAAATCGCTCCTCGGGCAGGATTTGATATGCTTCATCACCAACCTCTCAAAACACTTCATCACTGTGGACAATAGTCATTGAGGCAGGTTACCACATTCTCTTTAGGCACCGGTAATAATTGAAGCCTGCTTGAAGGAGGTAGGTACCATAGACTGCTGAAGTGAGAGGTTAAAGATCTCAGAGAACACTGCAGCCTGTTGATCAGCACAGGTCTTTAGCACCTGGCCAGGTACCCCGACTGGGCTGGATGCTTTTCGTGGGTTCACCCTCCTGAAAGATGCTCGCACATTGGCCTCAGGCACTGAAATCACAGAATCACTGGATTTGTGGGAGTTTGTGATTGTTCCTCCATGTTTGACAGTCAAAGTGAGCGTAGAAGGCATTGAGCTCATCTGGAAGTGAAGCTCTGCTGTCACTTGTGTCACTCGGTTGAACTTTGTAAGAGGTGACAGTTTTCAAGTGCTGATACAACACTCAAACATACTTCATTGATCCATGCTCAGTCCAGAATTTCCACTTTGCCTGTGAGATGGCTTTCCAGGAATCATACCTGGACCTCATGTAACTTTCTTGGTCACCAGACTTGAATCCCTCTGATCTGGCTCTCAACAGATTGAAAATCTCATGGTTCATCAGGGCTTCTGATTGGGAAAGACTCTGAGTGATTTTGTAGGGACACACTCATTTACAACTGTTTTAATAAAGCCTACAGCATCCATGGCATATTCATTCAGATCCTCAGGTGAGTCAACGACCGTGGCATGGTCCACTGTCTTGAAGCAATCCCATAGCCACTGCTCTGCCTCTTTGTTGTTCTAATCTCTGGAGCTTTACTTCTGCCTGTATACAGGTAGGAGAAGGACAGCTAAGTGATCCGACTTACTGAAGTGAGGTATGGGCATGGAACGGTAGACATTCCCTATGTTAGTGTAGCAGTGGTCTAGTGTATTGGAATGTCTGGTGTTGATAGTAAGTGGTCAGGGCTTTCGTCAGACAAGCTTTTTGACTATGATTTGAAATGCATAGGATAGACTGTTTCTTGTTTGGAGATGGCATCATGCAGGATCCCAAGCACTTCCAAAGAACCGATCCCAACACTAATCCCTGTGGAACACCACTAGTCACTGGCAACCAGTCAGAAAAGGTTTCCTTTATACCCATGCTTTGTCTCCTGCCAATCAGCCAATGCTCTATTCATTGTAGTATCTTTCCTGCAATACCATGTACTCTTATCTAGCTCACCAGCCTCATGTGCAGAACCTTGTCAAAGACCTTCAGCATGTACACAACATCCACTGATTCTCCTTTGTCCTCAAAGAATTCCAACAGATTTGTTAGGCAAGATTTTCCCTTAAGGAAACCATGCTGAATTTGGCCTGTTTTACAATGTGCCTCCAAGTACTACAAAACCTCATCCTTAACAGGCTTCAACATCTTCCTAACCACTGAGGTCAGGCTACAGGCTAACTGGCCTATAATTTCCCTTCCTCGACCTCCCTCCCTTCTTAAAGAGTGCAGTGACATTTGCAATTTTCTAGTCCTATGGATCCATGCCAAAATCTAGTGATTCTTGAAATATAATTAATAATTCCACCACAATCCCTTCAGCTACCTCTTTCAGAACTCTGGGGTGTAGTCCGTCTGGTCTAGGTGACCTATCTACCTTCGGACCTTTCTGTTTCCCAAGCAACTTCTCCCTAGTAATAGCTACAGCGCTCACTTCTGCCCCAACACTCTCGAACTCCTGGCATATTACTAATGTCTTCCATAATGAAGACTGATGAAAAATACTTAATCAGTTTGTCCGCCATTTCCTTGTCCCCATAACTACCTTTCCAGCGTTATTTTCCAGTGGGGGGTCTGATATCTACTCTTGCCTCACTTTTACTCTTTCTATATCTGAAAAAACTTTTGGTATCCTGTTTGATATTATTGGCTAGATTACCTTCATATTTCATCTTTTCTCTCCTTATTGCTTTCTTAGTTGCTTTTCTGTTGGTTTTTAAAAGTTTCGCAATCCTCTAACTTCCCACTAATTTTTGCTCTATTATATGCCCTCTCTTTTGCTTTTATATTGGCTTAAACTTCCCTTGTCAGCCATGGTTGTATCATCCTGCCTTTAGAATACTTATTCTTTCAAATGTATCTATCCTGCGCCTTTCAATTTGTTCCCAGAAACTCCAGCCACTGCTGCTCTACCATCATCCCTGCTAGTATCCCTTTCCAATCAACTTTGGGCTGCTCTCTCTCTTGCCTCTGTTATACATTTGACTTTAACTTCTCCCTCTCTCTTTGCAGAGCAAATTCTATCATATTATGATCACTGTCTCCTAAGGGCTCCTTTATCTTAAGCTCTCTAATGAAATCTATTTCATTACACAACAAGCAATCCTGAATAGCCTTTTCTCTAGTGGGCTCAATTACAAGCTGCTCCAAAAAGCCATCTCATAGACATTCTACAAATTCTGTCTCTTGGGATCCAAAATCAATACAAACCTGGCTTTCCCAATCTACCTGCATATTAAACTCTTCCATGATTATCTTAACATTACTTTTTTGACATGCATTTTTTAATCTCCCGTTATAATTTGTAGACTACATCCTGGCTATTGTTGGGAGGCCTGTATAGAACTCCTATCAGGGATTTTTTGCCCTTGCAGATCCATAACTCTACCCATGATTCTACATCTTCATTCACCTCTTTCTAAGAACTTGATTTGCTATTTTACTAGCAGAGCCATGCCAGCCCTTCTACCTAACTACCTGTCCTTTCAATACAATGTGTATCCTTGAATGTTATCACTGGCATACATCATAAAATATGTTGTTTTGTGCAGCAGTACATGGAAATACATAATAAAATCTATAAAGTACAATAAGAAATATGTATTAAATAAGAAGTGCAAAAGAGATCAAAAAAGTAATAAAATAGTGAGGTAGTATACATGGGTTCAGGAATCTACTGGTAATGGGGGCAGAAGCTATTCCTGAAATGTTGAGTGTGTATCTTCAGGGACCTGTTCCTCCTCCTTGATGACAACAACAAGAGGACATGTCCTGGGAGATGGGGTCCTTGTGTACATGGACACAAGAGATTCTGCAGATACTGTACTGGAAATCTTGATCCACACACAACATGCTAGAGGAACTCAGCAGGTCAGGCAGCATCCATGGTGGGAACAAACTGTTGCTATTTTGGGCCAAGACCCTTCATCAGGACTGTATGTGTCCAGTTAAAGGACTGCACCAGTGACCGTTGTATGAAGTAACTGTGGACATATCAATCTCATACACGGCGATGATAATTACAATAAGCACGGTAATCAGTGCAAAACAAGAGTGGACCAAAGACAGTAGTGAAAAGTGAAGGAGTGGAGAAGGAATATTGAAGTGATAATGATGGAATAACTGAGGGAGATATAATTGTTACAACAAAGTCAGCAAGACCAGGAAACTGCTTATGGACTTCAGGAAGGGGAGGTTGAGGGAACACACACCAGTCTTCATCAAGCAATTTCACATTCCTCGGAAGTCTGACGTGGAGAGGATTCCAAAATGTTAACACTGCAGCAAGATGGCATATACAAACTGTAAATCCCTGTTGACATCATAAGAGACCCAGTGGACAACATCTCACACAGCTCTTACCCTATCCATTCCCTTCACCTTTTTGGACTGACTATCTCCTCTCAGTCCAGATGGAGGACCTCATGAGAGCTAATGAGCAGACGAGCATGCTTTCTGTCAAGACAGCCGGGATTTACGGAGTATTTTAAAGGAAGCATTGTAGGGAGGAAATTCTGGGATTTAAGACAGACAGCGACACAGCTTCAGAAAAACTGATGCGGCCAGATGCGAAGAATTAAATATGTTCAGTCCATGTGTGGAAATCATACGGTGATCAATGGATTCTTTTTTGCATGCTGATCACAGGTACTACATCCAGAGGGCTACAGTAGACCATCCATTACACCTGCAAAGCAACTTCTCCATCAAATACTCCGCTGTATCCTGCAAAAGCCTGACTGAACATTCACGTGTCCAGGAAGATTAAAGTGATGTTGGTTGTGGGGACCAGGAACTAAAGAAGCAGTCATCACTGTCAAAGCAGTTTTATCAGTGTCAAAACAGAGATATCCACACACTGTATATGATTACTTACTTTCTTTACTTTTAAAATTACATATTGATACCACTTTGAACTTCCATCTGTTCACAGGAAGATCTGAATAAACTCCAAATTGGATTTTTACATTTTTGCCCCAGACCAACCTCTTAATCAATGCTTTATAGTTTTCTGCTAAAGCTAATCTTTCAGATTGATTTATTTATCACATAAGCATTGAAACATCCAGTAAAGTGTAGGGGTGGGGTGAATCATTCAAACCTATCAATTATTGAAAGTCCAAGATAGAGGTGACATGGAGAGGATGTTTCCAGTAGTGGGAGAGTCTAGAACCCAATGAAACAGCATTGGAATACAGGGATGTCTCTTTAGAATAGAGATGAGGAGGAATTCTTTGCCAGGGTTTGATGAATCTGTGTAATTTATTGCCACAAACAGCTTTGGAGGCCATGTCATTGGGTATATATAAAATGGAGGTTGATAGGTTCTTGATTAGTATGTCAAAGGTAACGGGGAGGAGAACGGAGTTGAGAGGGAATATAAATCAGCCATGATGGAAAGGCAAGCAGGCTGGATGGCCTGAGTGGCCTAGTTCTGCTCCTGGTCTTAAGGATAATCATATGGTTTTTGGTCTGGAGTCACATAGAGTCTAGGATGAATGGGGAGAGCAAATTTCTTTCTTTAATGGCCATGATCAATTTTAAAATTTGTTTATTTAATTGAATTTAAATTAACTGCTATGGCAGGATTTGAACTAGGTCATTAATGTGGGCTGCTGGATTCTGAGTCTCTCGTCCTGATCTACCCAGCTCCTCCTACACTCAACCCCCCTAACGGCATGTATCTTCGCCAATCTGCCCATCACCCACACCCCTTCCCACTGGATCCCCTTCGTTGCCCCACCTGGATCCACTCATGTTCCTCCCTTTCCCTCATCTCTTTATGCTATCTGTGTTCTAAGTTGAATGCTTACTCTTCCTCTCCCTTCTCTAACATGGCCTTTAACTAAAACTCTCAAATGGAAAACTAGTTGCCAACATGCGGCTGAAAGGGATATCTAAATATGAAATGAATATCGCTAGTCTCCAGTGTCAGTCGACTCAATAATCCACTTCCTCAGGCAAGGCCGAATGCAAGCAGGCTCAAGACTCGAAAAGCGCTATAATGAAGAGAAGATAATGAAGAAATACAGCCATAACGAAACAATAATTAACTGACACGTGCATATTCACGAGCGCGATTGTCGAATCTGCTGTGGGCCCGCCTGTGGGAGCATGTAGACCGTGCAGCAGAGGCTGTGGTTCTGGCACTGAATAATGACTTGTGTTGGTTCCCTGCTCGTCCACGGAAACTGCAGATGGTCTACAGCAGCAGTGGGAACCCCGTGGGAGGAGATTGCAAAGTTGCTGAATTGTTACACTGACTGGGACTGTGTAACCCAGGGATATGGGGATCGGAACCTTTCTCAGGAGCAGATGTTGGCATTGGTCAGAGAGCTGGTATCATCTCAAACCTCACAAGGGAAGATTAAAGAAAACGTATAAATGCAGAAGCAGGTGATAGTGAAGTAAAGCAGGTTAGTTTACTGACTAACTGCCCACCGGTTGTGAAAGGGAGGGGCAGAATTTCCCGCTTCAGGGTGTGTTGAATGTTTGTATAACGTAATCCCAGAGTCGCCTTGGGGGACATCGAAAAGAAACAGGCCCTTCAGCCCACGATGTTGTACCAAACTAATTAAACTATAGTAACTAAGTACCTAACTTAACTAATCCCTTCTGCCTAAACCCTCCTTATCCCTCTGTTTCCTGCACATTCGTATGTATACCTAAGAGTTTTCTTAACCACCTCTTTTGTATCTGCCTCCACTGCCCCCTCTAGCAATGCACTCCAAACACCCACCATTCTACGTGTTGGAAACTTGCTCCACATAGCTCCTGTGAACTTACCCCTCTCACCTTAAATGTGTGATATCTAGTATTAGACAATTCCACCTTAAGGGAGAAAGATTCCAGATACTACTTTATCCCTCTCTAAATCTTATAAATTTCTCTAAGGTCTCTCCTCAGCCTTTGTCACTCCAGAGAAAACAACCCAAATTGTCCAAATTCTCCTTGTGGAGAACACCGGCTTATCCTGGCAGAATCTTGGTGAACCTCTTCTACACCCTCTCCAAAGCCTCCTCATTCTTCCTATATTGCGGCGACCGGCACTAAACGCAATGCTCCAGGATCACCTTGAGCAGAATTTTATACAGCTGCCCTGTCAACTTCTAGACTCTTGAACTCAAAGACACGATTAATAAAGATAAGAATGTTGACTTTACCACCCTCGTTCTGTGCACCCACCTTCAGGGCAATATGTACTTGGACGCCAAGATCTTTTTTAGCCCTCTATGAGAAAAGGACTCGGGTAAGCCTGTAGTAAAGACAGGCTTGTTTAGAGTTGCTGCAAGATGTGTTGAGAGGGGGTTACAGTAGGGGGAGGGGTGATTGGGATTGCAGAGAGTTCAGGAGAGGGGATGGGAAAGGTCAGAGGTGAAGTTCTTCCTCCCACTCTTATTTCCCACAGGATTTAGTCTTGCTGGAGAACTCACTGACAAATAACATGAACATTAAGAAAAAAGTTTTCTCATTGCCTCAGTGAACAAAGGGACAGCTGAAGGAATCCCATCTACAAACAAGAGAAAATCTGCAGATGCTGGAAATCCAAGCTGGAGGAACTCAGCAGGCCAGGCAGCATCTATGGAAAAAAGTACAGTCGACATTTTGGGCCGAGACCCTTCGTCGGGACTGGAGAGAGAAAAAGCATCCAACCCTGCTGATCAGGTACTGGAGATATGCAGCATGATTGGACTCTGCTGTGTATGTCAGATGCACTGATGGTAACTCCTTTTTTATTGCTATTTTCTGCTGTTTTGATTGGGGCAGACTGGCTTTGCAGCTTGCAGTCAACGAATGGCATAATGCTAGATGGATCTGAACGAATGTTGCTTTAGTTTTTAGATTGTTTCAAGGACTCTGTGGTTTACAGAAGAAAAAGGAGCAGGAGTAGGCGATCCGGCCCATCGAGTCTGCTCCGCCATTCAACAAGATCATGTCTAATCTGGCTATGGACTCGTCTCCACCTAACTGCTTTTTTTCCATAACCTTTAATTCCTCTACTATGCAAAATGTTTGATGCTTTACAATTCTTTGAGGGCACTACGTTTGATGTTTTACAATCCTGCCGAAGGGTCTCGGCCTGAAACGTCAACTGTACTTTTTTCCATAGATTCTGCCTGGCCTGCTGGAACCCGTCATCTTCTTGATTGATTTGATCGACGCAGTGTCATGTTCTCTGCAGCCGGACAGGAATAAAAGGAGCTTCAGACGGACACTAGGAGTGTGTAATGGGATGTTGTGGAGGAAGCTTCACTTTGTATCTGCACCTGGGAGGGTGTGATGTGATGGTGTAGAGGAAGTATCATTCTTTGTCTGACCTAGGGTATGTGTGCGTGTTTTGATCACATCTACCCTCCATGCACACAGAACACCCCAATCTTATGGAAGAGGACCAGAAATGGTGGAAGACACTGCAAGTCTGACAACTGTTCTCAGAGATGGGGAGAGGATGGTGTCTTTGATACCTGTTCCCAGAGTGGGAGATGTCAGTGTGTTCAGTGCTCGCTTCCAGAAGGCCAGTCTAATGCCCAGTCCTGCAAGGGGGGGAGAGGACACATGGACATTGCCATCGTTGACCATTTATCTCATGCTGCCATCAGGAAGGAGGTACAGGAGCCTCAGGACTCACACCACCAGGTCCAGGAACAGTTATTACCCCTCAACCATCAGGCTCGTGAACCAGAGGGGATTACTTCATTTACCCCGTCATTGAACTGTTCCCATGGAGTCACTTTCAAGGATTCCTCATCTCGTGTTCTCGATATTCATTGTGTATTTATTTATTATTACAGTGGTTTTCAGTTAATTGGGTATTGGTTACTTTTGGGCAGCTACCTATTTGGGACAACAGTTAAAAAACAAAAAAACAATGGAGAAAATAGCCAGGACTCGCTTTGTTTATTTGGAACACAAGGCCACTTAAATGGAACAGCAGACTGTTGCTGAAGTTTCTAAGTAGTGTCAGTCGCATAAACTTATGTGACCTTGAAACATGACACGATTTGGGGGCTGCGTGACTGTGCGGTAACTGAAATGCCTTTATGATGAAGATGCTGTTGCTGTGCAGCTGGAATTTTCTTTTATACAATGTTCAAATAATTTTGAAATTGATAAAGAGAACATTGTATGACTAACAAAGGAATACTTAGATACTATTAAGAATTATGACAAAAGCATTGCCTCAAAAATACAGCAGTATTGTGATTTCAAATCTGTTGTTTCTGAGAAAGTTGAGACAGGTTCAATTTTTACTGATATGTTGAACCGCATGCTTAGAAACTAAGAATCTGAAATTGACAGTTGTCAATTCTTGTTGACATCATTGGAACATTTCAAGCTTTGAATGTGGATTCAGTCTTATGAATTCAGTCGAATGTAAATCCAGAACCAGACTAGAAGTGGAACATATGGATGAGTTAATGAGGATTAAGGCGTACTTTTCACCTGAATGCAAAATTAATCTGGACAGTGTAATAAAGTGTAATCAATGGATTTGTAATAAAGACAGACAAGGAGAAGTTTATGAAACATTGTCTTTGTTGTACTGTATTACATTATATCCTGCAATTAATAAATAAAATGTGATTTTTCAGTTTTCATTCTGACTATTCATAGTATGCATATTACAGAAAAGCATTTAAAGTGCCGTGCAGTTTTCAGGCCCTGTAAAAATTTCCTGCTGAGTAATAGTTGGTCCACACAGCTGTAAAAAAAAAGAAGAAAAAAAATGTTCCTTACAACCAGCAGTTTTTAAATAGCATGAATTGCATATGCTTGTGCTTTTAAAAAAATGATTTTGCCACTGAAAGTTGGCAAGAAAATAAGCAGTTAAGACAATTGAGAACTGTTTTGCTCACTGCAATTTCAAGATTCAGGCTTGGAGATTTCAGAAACAGCCTAGAACTAAAATGAAATTATTTCACTACTTCACAAATTAGGAACTGCAAAGAATTTGAAGGTGTTGACAATCATCTTGAATATTATAATGAAAATGAAGATTTGGAGGATGCAATCATCAAACAGATTGTATGAAGGCAGTCCATTAACTATACTATGTATCTGTATTTTTGTTCATTTGCAGTCAATCAAAAGAACATGGCAGCGTACACTGGATTAATTCCTCTATTGATAAATATTAGGAGTTTTGGAGTACTGTAGCAGTGCTTATAGTATTCTAATTTGTTCTGTATTTCATTTAAATACAAAATTTGCTACTCAATTAAGTGGTCAGTTATCTTTATTATAACTTTTTAACTTATACTGTGAAACTTTGGCTAATTGGAACAGCTGCTTAATTGGGCCAAAATGTACTGGTCCTGACAAGTCCCAATTAACAAGACTCCACTGTAGTATTATTTCTTTCTTTTCTTATTGTATTTTCAGTTTCTTGTCTTTTGCACATTGGTTGTTCACCCTGTTGGGTGCAGTCTTTCAATGATTCTATTGTGCTTTGTGTATTTACTGTGAATGCCTTCAGGAAAATGAATCTCAGGGCTATATATGGCCCAGTGGAAGAGTTACCCCATGATTCCCCTTGCACATTCGTCCTGTGAGATTTGGTGATTTGTCCGTCTCCCATGTTATGAGTTCAAGAATGAGAGAAAACCTGCTGCTTCATGATTATTTATTTTAAAAAGATGATGCCTTTGCAGGGGCTGACTCCTTTATACTTCAGCTAAGACAAATTCCCGAGATAAGAAGGAACCAATTAAAATTTACATAATCCCAGCATGTGGGTAATGTGCTAACTTTGCCAATGAAATATGAAAAGGTGACGAACTGTTATATAACTGCTATACCACTTGTCTGCCAGTAAGTGGAGACAAACATCACATATTGTAAAACATATACGAGTTAAAAACTACAAATTGTGTGTTAGTAAAACTACAATTTTGATCTTGCATTAATTCAGCTAATATTGTATTAAAGCATAAAAACAACTGATTCCAACATCCACAACACATTTTCTGCCTCCACGGTGAAATCATTGTGTGCTTCCTCTCCCCATGGCTGAAAATTGACCCACTAGCTATCGGACACTCCCCCCCCCAGCTCCATCACCTAACCTCTGTTTCTTGGAAGGCAGTTCAGTTTAATAGAGATGAGTTAGTTGGCTTGAGAATGTGGCGATTTCTAAGTCATGTGTGACTCTCTGGGCTCATCCCAGAAAAGTCTGTCCGAACTTCACCTTACTGCCTGTGGCTAGGGCGGGATAACTGTGTAGACGTCCCTTTATGAGCTCATGAGAGGCAAGGGTGAGTGTGAGAGGCTTGTGAGGGAGAGGCAGGGGAATTAGGTAGTAGTCCCAGCAGCTCTCCCTCCCCTTAAAACACTGTCTGAATCTGCCCTTAGCTCCTCGACCGCATCCCCCACCCCTCTCCCTATGTTGTCCACCCCACTCAGCACAGGACCAGGCATGTCATTCTCTCTTCTCTCTTCCCTCCTCCCATCAGGCAGGAGACACAACATTCTGAAATCACACACTATCGGGCTCAAGGACAGGCACTGACTGCCCTGCTGTTATCGGACTATTCAATGGTCCCCAGTATGATTAGACAGACTTGACTTCACAATCTATCTCATTGTATTGCCTGCCTGCCCTTCCTCTGTAACTGGAACACTTTATTCTGTGGCCTGATAGTGTTTTCCTCAATGCACTGTGTAATAGAATGATCTGTATAAACGGCGTGCATAGCAACGAGTTCCACATTTCCTTGATACATACAGATTAACATTCATTTAGCATTCATTTTGAGAAGACAGGAACATAAGAGCAAGTGAGTAATGTTGAGGCTTTGTATGGCACTGGTCGGACTGCACTTGGAGTATTGGGAGCAGTTCTGGGCCCCTTATCTACAAAAGGTTGTGTTGGCAATGGTGAGAGTCCAGAGGAGGTTCGCAAGAATATTCCCAGGAATGAAAGGGTTAATGTATGAGGATCGCTTGATGGCTCTGAGCCTGTTCTCACTGGAGTTTAGAAGAATTGGGGGAGATCATATTGAAACCTATAAAATATTGAAAGGCCTAGATAGAGTGGATATGGAGAGGATAGTTCGGTAGGAGATTCTAGGACCAGAGGGTACAGCCTTAGTATAGAGCGACGTCTATTTCGAACAGAGATGAGGAGAAATTTATTTAACCGGAGGGAGGTGAATCTTTAGAATTCATTGCCATGGATGGCTGTGGAGACCATGTCATTGGGTATATTTAAAACAGGGGGTAGCAGATTCTTGATCGGTAAGGGCGTAAAAAGGTTTTGAGTAGAAAGCAGGAGAATGAGATTAAAGGAGATAATAAATCAGCTATGATGGGATACTGGAGCAGAATGCAACATCTTATGGACTAATAATAACCCATTTTATATAGATGTGTATGCAGAAGGAAGTAGTTTAGTGAGACAGTTAAGTAGTTCAGCCAAGGGCCTGTCCCTGCACTAAATTCTATAATCGTGTAGATTATAGATCTACAAGATCTATAATTGATGCTGTATTTCTGTTTTACATGTAAATGCTGCTTATCTGATGCTGTGCGCCCATGAGGCAGTTGCAAGTAAGGTTTTCATTATGCCCGTATACACTCAGACCGGGTGTAGAGAACAAACTCAACTTTGATCACCAGTTCACCAGTGTCCTGTCCAGCTGCAACAGGATATCCCGACTTGTTAACTCAGTCCCCAGTGCCCCTCTTACATCAGGAGACTAACGCAGAGAGCAGCTCCCAGCGTGAGGTCCCTCCAGCATCCCAGAGGAAGAGATCTCTCCTATAATGAGACATTCTAGGACATTCCCAAATGGATCTTGCCCTGGATTATTCAGCTCCCCACTGGAATATTCAAATAGTTGGCATGTGAGCATAAGTTTGTCCATGTCCCTCAGGACAGTCCAGTAACAATAAAGTTCAAAGTAATTTTCTTCTATCAAAATGCATATATTTCACCATGTACAACCCTGAGAATTATTTTCTCACGGGGATACTCAACAAATTTTTGGAACAGTTACTCTAACATCAATGAAAGACTGCCAAACTAGAACGTTCAACTACAGTGCACAAGATAACAAACTGTTCAAAAAGAAGAAACAATAATATAAATAAGGAATAAATATCAAGAACATGAGATGAAGAGCCCTTAAAAGTGAGATGATTGATTGTGGGAACATTTCAATGATGAGGTAAGTGAAGTTATCTGCTTTTGGGATGCAGTAACTGTTCCTGAACCTGGTGGTATGAGTCCTGAGGCTTCTTCCAGATGGCAGCAGTGAGAAGAGAGCATGTCCTGGATGGTGGAGGTCCCTGATGATGGATGCTGCTTTCCTGTGTTACGCCTGCAGCCCCCTTCTTTTTGAGAATTGCAGGATCGTTATTGATTTGGGTCAGGAGACCCAGGAAATGAGAGAGAGACGTTTGGAATGTCTTGACCCCCCCAGCGATATAAAGCTACGGGAAACAGCCTTTGTCTCTTGGAGACGGAATTGTGTATTAAAATACTGTGCTTCGTGGAAGCCCTCAGGCAAAGTGGGCTGGTTGGTGGAGGGATTGCATCATCCCAACCTGATTGACATCTGAGACCCTGTGAGTCAGGATAAAAGAGGGTCTGTGGGAACAGCCCCTCAGATGCAACAGAAGAAACGCTAGCGATCCTGTAATAGCGAAAGCCAGTGGGAAGGCCATGTGCGTCCGGTTCCATTGGCCCCAGAATCGGTGTGCCTTTACCACGGAAGAACGGTTTTTAGCTAACAACAGGGAAATCAACTCCCAACGACTCTCGAAGGATTGACATCGTAAAAGGAATGGGCAAGTTTTAACCCGTCTTTCTCTCCAACCAAAATGCTGCAGCTTGAATGAACAAAAGTGACTTTTATATTTCCATTGGACAATACATTATCCCCTAGACAACGATAGAGCTATTCCTTATTGATTATTATTATACCCGCGCTTTTAGATTTAGTATTGACGACGTATATTATCTGTATGTTTGCATTGATATTATTTTTGTGTATTTTTATCAATAAATACTGTTAAAAATAGTACCATCAGACTTCAATGGACCTCTCTGTCTTTGCTGGTAAGTGACCCAGTTATGGGGTACATAACACCTGCAACACCTTTCATGTAAATGTGCAAATGGTTGGTGGACTGGGCCATATCCACTACTTTTCATAGGATTTTTCATTCAAGGGCGTTGGTGTTTTCATACTAGGCTGTGATGCAGCCAGTCAATGTACTGTCCACTGCACATCTATACTTTTGTCAAAATGTTAGATGTCATGCCACATCTTTGCAAACTCTTAAGGAAATAGAGGTGCTACTGTGCTTTCTTCATAATTGCACTTAAGTGCTGGGTGCAGGACAGGTCCTCTGAAATAGTAACACCTTAGAATTTAAAGTTGTTGACCTTCTCCACATCTGATCCTCGGGTGAGGACTAGATCATGGACCTCCGGTTTCCCTCTCCCGCAATCTATAATCAGTTCCTTGGTCTTGCTGACACTGAGTGTGAGGTTGTTGTTATGACACCATTCAGCCAGATTTTCAATCTCTCCCCAGATACTGATTCATCACCACTTTTGATTCGGCCCACACCAGTGGTGTCATCAGCAAACTTGAATATAGCGTTGGAGCCCTGCATAGCCACACAGTCATAGTGAATAGATCAGTGGACTAAGCACACAGTCTTGTGGTGCACCTGTATAGATGGAGATCATGCAGGAGATGTTATTGCCAGTTTGAGATGACTGGGGTCTACAAGTGAGGAAATCCCGGATCCAATTGCACAAGGAGGTATTGAAGCCAAGGCCTTGGAACTTATTGATTAATTTTGAGGGGGTGATGGAATTGAATGCCGAGCTGTAGTTGATAAAGAGCATCCTTATGTTAAGAGGGATAATAATCAGCCATTATGGAATGTCAGAGAAGACTCGATGGCCCAATGCCTAATTCTGCTCCTCTGTCTTATTCCCTTATGGGGAGGGGATGAAGTTAGGAAGCTGGGAGGTGATAGGTGAAAGAGGTAAAGGGCTGAAGAAGGTAGCAGCTGTTATAAGATGTTAGTGGGTTATGGAAGTAAGGAGGAGGGATGCAGAAGGCAGGTGAGAAGGGGTGGGAGGTAATGGGGAATGCAACAAGAGAGAAAGGGGGAGACATTAGCTGTTCATGCTATCAGGTTGGAATGGTCCTCCAATATGAGTTTTTAGATTTGCCATTCGAGATTTATCACATGGACATGGGAGGATACAATGAAATTTGTCTTCACTTGCTTCCAGAAGAACACTATCATACCATGATAGTATAAACTTCCAGTGAGGCTGCAGATGGAGGTTTGGTACCAGTTCTCGACACTGTCAAAAGCTTTGGGCAGGTAAATACATTAATCACAAAGGCTAATGGGATTTTGGTCTTTATAGCTATCTTAAAGAAATAAACTTTGTTATACAGTAGTACAAAGCATTAGTTCAACCAAGTTGGGTTATCAAAGGAGTAGCACAGTGGCCAGTACAGCCTCAGAATACAAGTCCGTCCCTTTAGAATCGAGCTGAAGCAGAATTTCTTTAGTCAGAGGGTGGGGAAATGAGTTACACAACTCAATAATTCTATTGATTGTACTGGCTTGATTATTGAGAGCACATGGAGACAAAAAAAAACAGATGCAAGTTTATTAGTTCAGTCAAGTAAAATTTGATTCTGTAAAAAGATAACTCTCCTAATACTGTCAGTAAATATTTCCATAGTGAAGTGCACTGTTAATAAATACTATGTTTTTATCAATATCTTTATCTTTAGTAGCCCAATAGCTTTAGTATATTGAGCCACAGTGTGTTATGCATCACTGGGAGAGCAAATATTTTTTGCCCCATTATCAAGGGGCTTGCCTGGTAGTGATAGGGTGGTGGATCTGTGGAATTCATTGAAACAGGTGGATGTGGAGGCCAAGTCGTTGGGTATATTTAAACTAGAGGTTGATAGGTTCATGATTAGTCAGGATGTCAAATGTTACAGTGATAAGGCGGGAGAATGGGCTTGAGAGGAATAATAAATCAGCCATGATGGAATAGCAGAGCTGTCTCATTAAGAGAAATAGCCTAATTCTGCTCCTATGTTTTATATGTCTTATAGATAGGAAACCCCCTTTTATATAATCACCCTTTGGGGGTTAGGTGAAGTTGGAACCAGAGGTCATAGGTTAAGGATGAAAGGTGAAATTTTAAGGGAAAATTGAGGGGAACTTCATCATTCAGAGGGGCTATGAGAGTGGAACGTTTCCACTGGTCTGGGCGCAGGTCTAGTCTGGGATGAGACAGTAAAACAGGCCAGCATAGACTAGATGAGCCAAAGAGCCAGTTTTTGTGCTGCAGTGCTCTATGGCAATATCACAAACAATAGCTACCCCTTTGTTATTTAATTTCCCATCTCAGCACAAATTTCCATTTCATTCTTTCCTTTGTACATCACCAACAATTTTGGGTTCTGACAAAAGTTCAAAGTAAATTTATTATCAAAGTGCATATATGTCACCATACACTACCCAGGTTTATTTTATTGCAGACACTCACAGTAGAACAGAAATTCAACAGAATCAATGAAAGATTACACACAAAGACTAACAAACAAAAACAATGTGAAGAAGAAGACAAGCCGTGGAAAAATAATAACATTAATAATAAATACTGAGAATATGAGTCCCTGTAAAGTGAGTACAGCATGTTCGGTGTTGAGTGAGTGAGGTTAGGCACGCTGGTTCAGGAGCCTGATGGTTGAAGTGTAATAACTATTTCTGAACGTGATCCTTCTTCCCAATGGCAGCAGTGAGAAGAAAACATGGCCTGGATGGTGGGGATCCTTGATTATGGATGCTGCTTTTTTGTGGCAGTGCTCGTTGTAGATGTGCTCAGTGGTGGAGAGGGCTTTGCTTATGATAGATTGGTCTGTGTGCACTACTGCTTGTAGGCTTCCTTTGTTCTTGGGCATTAGTGCTTTCATAACAGGCCATGATACAAGCAGAGAGAATATGCTCCACTGTGCATATATAGCTCTTCAAAGGTTAACATGAACCCCATTTTAAAAGGTTAACATGTTTGTCATGAGTAATGACAAAAGGTTCAAATGAAGCATGACTTTCACTAGAGATCCTGCATTGTCTGGCAGTACACTATTGTACATAAAGGTTTACCAGGATGATGCCTGGATTTGAGAACGTCTTATGAGGAGAGGTTAAGCGAGGTAGGGCTTTTCTCTTTGGAGCGAAGGAAGATGAGAGGTGTACAAGATGATAAGAGGGATTAATAGAATGGACAGCCATACAGTATTCTCAGGGGGGAAATGGCTAACATAATTTTAAGGCGATTGGAGGGAAGTACAGTGCAGTGTCAAGACAGGATTTTACAGAGTGGTGGTAGAAGTGGATACATTAGGGACATTCAATAGGTAGCGCTTATTTTTTCATCCATATGTCTATATTAGATTGCACTTGGAATGGCTAAAAGATCAAGGGCCTGTAATGTTCTATGTTCTAAAAGAAAGTTGGCAACTCAGTAAGATTTAATTCATTGCTTAAAAAGGTGTGGAGTCATCTTTGGAGGGGACACACAGTAGTCCTCATGGATGGATTAGCAGTGGAAAGGGTGAGCACTCTCAAGTTCTGGGTGTCAACATCTTTGAGGATCTTTCCTGGGCTCAACATATAGCTGTAATTACAAAGAAGGCATGACTGTGGTTGTATTTTATTAGGAGCTTTTAAGAGTTGGGACAGTGCCTAAAAAAAGAATTCAGCCCCCCACCCGTAAGCTTTCATGATTTATCACACTGAATCGCAGTGGATTTAATTTGCTTTTTTTTAAACATACTGATCAACAGAAAAAGACTTTTGTGTCAAAGGGAAAACAGATCTCTACAAAGTGATCTAATTACCAATATAAAACACAAAATAATCAATTGCATAATTATTCACCCCCTTTAATGTGACACACCAAACCATCATTGGTGCAGCCAATTGGTTTTAGAAGTCACATCATTAGTTAAATGGAGATCACTGTGTGAAGTCAAGGTGTTTCAATTGATTGTAGTAAAAATATACCTGTTTCTGGAAGGTCTAACTGATGGTGAGTCAGTATCCTGGCAAAAACTCCACCATGAAAATAAGAGAACACTCCAAGCAGTTTCACAAAAAGGTTATTGAAAAGCACAAGTCAGGAGATGGATACAAGAAAATTTCTAAGTCACTGAATATCTCTTGGAGTACAGTTAAATCAATCATCAAGAAATGGAAAGAATATGGCACAGCTGTAAATCTGCCTAGAGCAGTCTGTCCTCAAAAACTGAGTGACTGTGCAAGAAGGGGAGTAGTGAGGGAGGCCACCAAGAGACCTATGACAACTCTGGAGGATTTACAAACTTCAGTGGCTGAGATGGGAGAGACTGTGCATACAACTGTTACCCGGGTGCTTCACTGGTCACAGCTTTGTGGGAGAGTGGCAAAGAGAAAGCCACTGTTGGAAAAAAAACACATGAAATCTTGGCTAGAGTTTAACAGAAGGCATTGAGACTCTGAAGTCAGCTGGAAGGAGACTCTATGGTCTGATGAAACCAAAACTGAGTTTTTTGACCATCAGACTAAACGCCAAACATCGCACATCATCAAAAATACACTATCCCTACCGTGAAGCATGGTGGCAGCTGCGTCATACTGTGGGGATGCTTCACTGCAGCAGGTCTGGAAAGCAGGTTGAAGGTAAAATTGATGCAGCAAAATACAGGGAAATCCTGGAGCAAAACCTGATGTATTCTGCTTGAAAACTGCCATTTGGGAGAAGATTTGTTTTCCAACAAGACAATTACCCCAAGTATGAAGTCAAACCTACACAGGAATGGCATAAAAACAAGAAAAGTAATGTCCTGGAGTGGCCATCAGATTCCAGACCTCAATCCAATTTAGAATTTGTAGCTGCACTGGAAAAGGGCTGTTCACTCACGATCTCCATGCAATCTGACAGAGCTTGAGCAGTTTTGTAAAGAAGAATGGGGAGAAATTGCAATATGCAAAGCTGATAGAGACATCCACAGACTCAAGGCTGTAATTGCTGCCGAAGGCATTTCTACTAAATACTGACCTGAAGGGGGTGAATACTTATGCAATCAATTATTTTCTGTTTTATATTTGTAATTAATTTAGATCACTTTGTAGAAAATCTGTTTTCACTTTAACACGTCTTTTTCTCTTGATCTGCATCAAAAAAGCCAAATCAAATGCACTGTGATTCAATGTTGTAAAACAATAAAAATTAAACTTCCGGGAGTGGGGTGAGTACTTTTTATAGACACCATATGTTACCAAGGACACTTGCAAATTTCTATAGATATACTGTGAAGAACATTCTAACTGGTTGCTTCATCATTTGGTATTGTCGGGCCACTGCACAGGATCAGAAAAAACTGCAGAAAGTTGTAAACTCTGCCAGCTCCATCATGGGAATTAGGCTCCCCAGCTTCCAGGACACATTCAAAAGGCGATGTCTCAAAAAGGTGGCATTCATCATTGAAGATTCCCATCATCAGGACATGCCTTCTCCTCATCGCTACCATTGAGGTGGTGGTAAAGGAATCTGAAGAAACAGTATCTTCCCCCCCCCCCACCCATCAGATTCAGAATGGACAATGAAACTATGAACACTATTTGATCTTGGAGTAGGTTAAAGGGTTGTCATAGAGGCTCTACTGTGTTGTTGTGTTCCATGTTCATTAGGGAAAGGTATTTTGGTAATAACCAATCAGAATCAAGTTTATTATCACTGATATTTGTAATGAATTTGTTGTTTTGTGGCAGCAGGACAGTACAGAGCATAAGAAAACTATTATAAATTACAATAAATAAGTAATGCAACAGATTAGTGAGTTAGTTGCATTCATGGAGCGTTCAGAGATCTAAACTGACAGTGGATGGAAGAGGTCTGCTCCTCTCCGGAATGGTGCCAAATGATCCCTCACACCTTGAAGTGGGTCTTCAGTTTAATGTTTCACTCAGAAGACAACTTATTGATCCTATTGATCTCCCAAATCACTTATTTGTGGTAGTGTGTGTGTGTTATATATACTACGTTGTGCACCTTAGTCCAGAGGAACGTTGCTTTGTTCGGCTGTATACATCTGATCGTTGAATGATAATAAACTTGAACGAGAACTCACAACCTACCTCGTTACGGCCTGGCACCTTATTGTCTGCCTTCACTGCATTTTCTCTGTCACACTTTATTCTGCATTGTTATTATTTTCCTTTATGCAACCTCAGCACAGTAGTGTGATGAAATGATCTGTATGGATGGCATGCACCAGAGGAAGCAAAGCAGGTTTTTCACTATCTCAGTATGTGACAATAATAAGCCAATTTAAATTCACAATCTACACAAGATCAACATCTGACTGGTCATGGATGGATTTAAAGTATGCTGACTGCCAGTGTTTCTGGGAATGTTTTCTCCAGACAATAATATGTCTGCCTGCAACAGTCACATTTCCAGTTTGCCCAGTAAGAAATCTCTCCCCCCACACCCACCAGCATTCTATATCTGAATGCACGAAGTGTCAGAGATAAGGCGGATGAGCTTGAAGCTCAGGTGCGAATGGGTAACTATGATGTTGTTGGGATAACGGAGACATGGCTGCAGGGAGATCAGACCTGGGAAATGAATGTACAAGGGTATACGTGCTATTGTAGGGACAGAAATGTGGGCAGAGGGGGTGGGGTGGCCCTGTTGGTGAGGAATGAGATTCAGTCCTTTGCAAGGGGGGACATAGGGTCAGGGGAAGTAGAATCTGTGTGGATAGAACTGAGGAACAGCAAGGGCAAGAGGACCCACATGGGTGTTGTCTACAGGCCACCAAACAGTTGCATGGATATTGGGTGCAAGTTGAATAGGGAGTTAACATTGGTATGTGGCAAAGGTAATGTCGCAGTAGTTATGGGGGATTTCAACATGCAGGTGAACTGGAAGAATCAGGTTGGTGCTGGACCACAGGATAGGGAGTTTGTAGAGTACCTACGGGATGCATTCTTGGAACAGCTTGTACGAGAGCCGACCAGGGACAAGACTATTCTGGATTTAGTGTTACGTAATGAACAGGATTTGATAAGCAATCTCGCAGTAAAGCAGCCATTAGGAGGTAGTGATCACAATATGATAAGTTTTTATCTGCAATTTGAGAAGGATAAGGGCAGCTCGGAGGTGTCAGTGTTGCAGATGAACAGGGGAAACTATGGAGCCATGAGGGAGGAGCTGGCCAAAGTTGACTGGACGGACAGCTTAGCAGAAAAGACAGTGGAACAGCAATGGCAGGTATTCTTGGGAATAATGCACAAGATGCAAAATCAATTCATCCCCCAGAGAAGGAAGGATTCAAAGGGGCCACAGTGGTTGACAAAGGAAGTCAGAGATTGCATAGCATTAAAAAAAAGGAAACATGATAGAGCTAAGGTGAGTGGGAGGACAGATGATTGGGAAGTTTTTAAGGAACAACGGAACTTAACTAAAAAGAAAATACGGGGAGAAAAAATGAGGTACGAACGCAAGCTAGCCAGGAATATAAAGGAAGATAGCAAAAGCTTTTTTAGGTATGTGAAGAGAAAGAAGATAGTTAAGAACAATGTTGGGCCCTTGAATTGGGTGAAATTATTATGGGAAACAGAGAAATGGCAGAAGAATTTAATGAGTACTTTAGATCTGTTTTCACTAAGAAAGACACAAGCAATCTCCCAGATGTATGGATGGGCCAAGGACATAGGGTAACAGAGGAAATGAAACAGATTGACATTAGGAAGGAAACGGTGATGAGAAGACTGATGGGACTGAAGGCTGACAAATCCCCAGGTCCAGATGGTCTGCACCCTAGGGTATTAAAGGAGGTGGCCCTGGAAATTGCGGATGCATTGGTAATCATTTTCCAATGTTCCTTAGATTCAGGATCAGTTCCTGAGGATTGGAGAATGGCTAATGTTATCCCACTTTTTAAAGAGGGAGGGAGAAAACAGAGAACTATCGACCTGTCAGCCTGACATCAGTGGTGGGAAAGATGCTAGAGTCCATTATTAAGGATGAAATAGTGGCATATTTAGATAGCATTGATAGGATTGGGCCGAGCCAGCATGGATTTACCAAGGGTAAATCATGCTTGACTAATCTGTTGGGAGTTTTTCGAGGATGTAACCAGGAAGTTAGACGGGGGAGATCCAGTGGATGTAGTGTACCTCGATTTTCAGAAGGCATTTGATAAGGTCCCACATAGAAGATTGGTGGGTAAAATCAAAGCTCAGGGCATCGGGGGGAAGACATTGACATGGATAGAAAACTGGTTGGCAGATAGAAAGCAAAGGGTAGCGGTGAATGGGTGTTTCTTGGAATGGCAGGTGGTGACTAGTGGGGTGCCACAGGGCTCAGTATTGGTACCACAGATGTTTACCATTTACGTTAACAATTTGGATGAAGGCATAAAAAATAACATCAGCAAATTTGCTGATGATACTAAGCTGGGTGGCAGTGTGACCTGATGAGGATGTTAGGAGAATTCAGGGTGACTTGGATAGGCTGGGTGAGTGGGCAGATACTTGGCAGATGGCGTTTAATGTGAATAAGTGTGAGGTTATCCACTTTGGGAGTAAGAACAGGAAGGCAGATTATTATCTGAACGGTGTAGAGTTGGGTAAGGGAGAAATACAAAGAGATCTAGGAGTCCTTGTTCAGCAGTCACTGAAGGTGAATGAGCAAGTGCAGCAGGCAGTGAAGAAGGCTAATGGAATGTTGGCCTTTATTACAAAGGGAATTGAGTACAAGAGCAAGGAAATCCTCTTGCATTTGTACAGAGCCCTGGTGAGACCACACCTGGAGTATTGTGTACAGTTTTGGTCTCCAGGGTTAAGGAAGGACATCCTGGCTGTAGAGGAAGTGCAGCGTAGATTCACGAGGTTAATTCCTGGGATGTCTGGACTGTCTTACGCAGAGAGGTTAGAGAGACTGGGCTTGTACACGCTGGAACTGAGGAGATTGAGAGGGGATCTGATTGAAACATATAAGATTACTAAGGGATTGGACATGATAGAGGCAGGAAATATGTTCCAGATGCTGGGAGAGTCCAGTACCAGAGGGCATGGTTTGAGAATAAGGGGTAGGTCATTTAAGAAAAACTTCTTCTCCCAGAGAGTTGTGGGGGAGTCTGGAATACACTGCCTCGGAAGGTAGTGGAGGCCAATTCTCTGGATGCTTTCAAGAAGGAACTAGATATGTATCTTATGGATAGGGGAATCAAGGGATATGGGGACAAGGCAGGAACCAGGTATTGATAGTAATTGATCAGCCATGATCTCAAAATGGTGGTGCAGGCTCGAAGGGGCGAATGGTCTACTTCTGCACCTATTGTCTATTAATGCCAAGGATGCTGCAATGTCAGTCTTACTCTGCATTCCCCTCCCACCCACGAGAAATCTGCATACACACAGCATGCTGGCTGGCTTTTCTTCATCTTTAATGTTAAAACATCTTAAGTTGCTTTTTTTCTCCTTAAATTAATCTGGTATTTTCACTTTCTAACTTCCAAAACTATACCAGCCTCTCCTGTTACAGTATAAAGTGATTTAAAGTTGCTGAACACTATACATATAATCTGAAATGGCGTAGAAGAATATTTCCTGTCTTTTTAAAGTAATTCAGCATTCAGCAAAACTGATTTACAATAACACCATGCCAGGACAAAGTATATTTTGAACTTTCGCAGAATTCATCACAAAGACTTAGCCAAAATATGCACACAATATATTTTATCATCAGCAAACCATTACAATCAAACAGAATACCTAAAAATGACCCGAAGACAATTTCAAGACACTCAAGTATCTTAGAACTAAAAAAAAGGAATGTTTCTTTGTTTAGTTACTTTGGAATTCAGTATCCATAAAGGCCATAATGCTAGTGTCAAGAGTATTCACATTGGGTCTGAACCGTGGCTTGGCTGATCAGAGATATTCCTGCGAATTTTAAGAATATGGTGGCTCATGTTTCTTCTTGCCGGATGAGGAGATGGAGAGATCAGATGGTTACTGTAAATTACCTCACTCTGTCCTCCAGGCAATGTAGGTTCACTTATCAGAAGCCAAGGTGGTAACATTAATATTACTGCCATTTCAACAGAAACTGTGGAACAAGACATGGAATAAATTACATTGCACAATATCACTGTTCATTAAGTAAGGCTCCAGAACTGGTCCCAGATAGGCAGCATCTCACTGGATGGAATTTAGAAGGTGGACAACCTCCTCACTGCAACACCCAGCTAAAGAACAACTTTAAGATCACCTATGACACATGGGATACGTTTTCGAAGCAGTTTGTGGCTTTTATTGCGTAAGGCCATGTGGGTTTCACAGCAGCAAAGAAAATGGAACAACTTCTGTATAAAAGCATAGAGTACCCAAATGGAACTGAAACATATTTAATTGGTCTCTGTCCAGGGGGGTGGGGTGAGGGGGGGGGGGGGAGGAGGATGAAGTAAAATGTTTGCAGCAAAGGTGGGAAATTACTAGCCGAACAAGTCCTTCAAGTCGTTATTGGCTGACGTGCTGGACGGCGTGGAGTTCGTGGGCAAGCCAGCCTGGGCGAAGTTCTGGGGCGACATGAATGGGTTGGCCGGTAGAGGGGTCACAGGGAATGCCGGCTGCCCCATGGCCCTTGGATGTGGCCCTCCCATTGGGCTGTTGGCAGCCGGAGAGCCCTGGGCAGGAACTAACTGGCTCAGCCACTGGTTTTGAGGTGCCGTGTGTATCTGCGACACCTGGGCCATCTGGTTCATGCTGACTTTGCTCTTCTGAGGGCCCAGCAGGTTGTCTAGAGCAGACATGTTCATGGCTTTGCTGGGCTGTGGTGCTGAAGCGCGCAAGGGTTGGCTCAAAGAACCCATGCCGGAAAAAGCTGGGAGACTGGCAGACGACGACACGGGCATCCAGCTCATGCTGGAGTTCCCTTGGGTGGCGAAGAAATTCTGCCCTGTGCTGCCCATCCCCATGGCGAAAGAGGACTGGAAAGGTGAGGTGGAACTGAAGACTCCCCCGTTGCTCGTGCCCCCTAAGGCATTGAGACTGGTGCTGGGTCTGGTGAACCCCACGGTGCTATTTGCTGGACCGGTGGCAGAAAAGCCGCTCGAAGAAGCAGTCTGTGTAGAGCCTGGCCTGGATGAGTTGATGGAGAACGAGTTCATGGACGTCATGTTTTCCAACAGACTGCTCGTCAGGTCTTTTGTCTGTAAACAGAAAATGGAACAGAGAAGCTCTGTGTTTAAATGGTCATTATCAGAAATCACTTCAAAACAGCATTATAGTTGTAAATTGCGTACAGTGTGCGTTAAATTAGATTTTCTTGGGAATGCTTATCTGATGTCCTGTGCCTATGATACTGCAAACCAGCTCTTCCCAGATACTGGTGATACCAATTAGGGCATTCAGTCCATCTGGGAAAAGTCCTTCCTTCCACTGAGAACATCTACAAGGAGCACTGCCCCAAGAAAGCAGCAGCCATCAACAAGGACCCTCATCATCTCGACCATGCTCTCTCCTTGCTACTACCATTGTGAAGGAGGCTCAGGGCTCTTAGGTGCCACACCACCAGGGACAGGAACATCTATTATCTCGCAACCATCAGGCTCCAAATTCCCGAACCAGTGTGAATAACTTCACTCGCTCAACACAGAACTGATTCCACAACTTACGGACTCACTTTCAAGGACTCAGCAACTCTAATTTGTCTTCTTTTGCACATTGCTTATTTGCCAGTCTGTTTATGAAGAGCTTTTCAGAATTTCTGTTGTATTCCTTTATTTTCTTGTAAATGCATGCAAGAAAATGAAAGCACGGCTGAAAGCACACACTACCAGGCTTAAGGACAGTTTCTGCCCCACAGTTATGAGACTATTGTCTTGTATGTTAAGATGGCATGAGATTAAGACCTTGACCTGACAACCTACCTTATTATGGCTTTTCACCTTACTGCCTGCCTGCATTGCACTTTTTCTGTAATCGTAACACTTTACTCTGTGCTCAGTTAGCGTTTTCCCTTGTACTACCTCAATGTACTGATGTGATGAAATGATCTGTATAGATGGCATGCAAAGCATTTTTTTACTGTAGCTCAGTACAACAGACAATAAGAAACCAAGTTACCAACATTTACTAAATGTCACCTTAAATCTTCTTCACTCCCTGAAGAACAGCATTTCCTTCCGCTTTATCCTCATAACTGAAGTCTCCCATCACTGCTATTCTAGTAAATCACCTCCTGTGGCCGTTACCCAGGTACAGTACATATCCAAACAAAAATTTCACAAGTCTGCTCCCAAAAGCTCCCAATAATCTCTGTTGGTCAATAATAATTGTTCATAGAACACAAACTTTACCCCACTTCTTATTAATTCCACATATTCCTTACACACATTTCCCTTCAATTTCTCCATGACATTAAGACTTTAAGACACAGGGACAGAATTAGCCCATTCAGACCATCATGTCTACTATGCCATGACATTCAGCTGATTTACTATTCCTTTCAATCCCATTCTTCAAGTTCACTTCAATTACTCCCAGCAGTTCTACATTTTATTTGGGAAGTGACAATAGGCCTGAAATCTATTTTCTCCTGTGACTAAATGACATTTACGATGCTTACAATGCTCACGTTTTATGCAGTGCTCCAAGAGTGGTAACTTGTGCTGTCAAAGTAAAACAAAAGAGGCAAATAAAAATCAGGGTGAATAATGCTAGAATTATAGGTTTGGTCTCCTCTGCCACAGCCACTGGCCCTAATGACTTCGTGGAGTTACACCAGCTCTGCAAAGATGTACCTGTGAGCTGGGAGCAGAAACCTTGACAGCTGTTGGGGCAAGCGGCTGCTGGTTGCGAAGTTTCTGAGCCTGTTCCTGCTCCTTAGCCAGACGCTGCTTTTCCTCCAACGTCAGAGAGGCCTAGTCATAGAAACAAAGTAGATGATTATTATACGGAGAGAAGGATGAGAGGTAGCATGATGGAGGTGTGCAAGATTATAAGAGGCTTAGAAAGTGGATAGCTAGCACCTATTGTTGTTGACTGCAGAATTCTGGGCTTTCAAAGGACTGAGGGTGTGGATTGTAAATACTGGTGGCTGTATTTTACTGATATTCTATATGTGCTTGTCACCTTGTATATGTGAGGAGTAGGCTTCAAGCCGCAGTGTCACCTGTTTACAGCTGCCAGGAGAGAGGCGACGGAGTTGGTACACTCCACCGGGGGCGGTGGGGAGTGGCATCCAGGCCAGAGTTGCTGCCTGCCCCCTACATGTTCACTCAGCAGAAGACAAATTCTACTGTGGTCGACTGTAGATTGATGGCTTGAGTTTGAACTTTTCTATTGCGTGGCTGTGATACCACAGGTGCTTGCTATATTACGATTGAAAATAAAGTGGAAATAATAAAGTGATCGGAAAGAGGAGAAATGTCATCAGTCATTGGAAAAGCGTTAGGCTACAGTCAGTCAACGATCGGAACAATTTTAAAGGATACAGTGATGATAACATTTGAGTAAGAAGATTGGGACCTAGCCTTTCGTCTCATGGAAGCAGGGATGGCAAAGTTAGAGGAGCAAGATCTTAATACAGAGAGGTTCACCAAAGTTCACCATACAGTTACCAAGGGCCTCAGCTGCTACAAGGCCATTTATGATGAGAAAAAGAAAAGCTCTGCATAGAAAGGTAAAATATATACTAAGGCAAACATTTGACTAACTGACGCTAAATAAGAACCCTATGTACCTGTTCCAACTTCCCTACAAATTCGACTTAAAAGACAGACTTAGGAACAGATCTCGTTCGTAACCCGAGGACTGCCTGTATCCAAAAGGTAGCACAGCCAACATCAGGACTATACTCACCCTGGATTAGTGACTCAAACCTAATGATTAGAAGCTACTGAGTGAGTTACTGTGGATGTCAGTCAGGACCACATTGAAGAATAGGAACAAGCCTAACGTCTGGTATAAAGCTCTCACCTTGACTTGCTTCTGTGGGTTGGAGGCCAAACCATTTTCCTTTCTGTTAGTTTTGGTGTGTGTTTGGTCCACACCAAAACCGGAGAAGATCTTGTCAATCTGTTTGACAAAGTAACAGGGAAAGTTAATGATAAGCACAGAACCGAAACACTGCAGCCGCAACACAGACAAAACGCTGGAGGAGCTCAGCAGATCAGGCAGCATCCATGGAAAAGAATAAACAGTAGACATTTTAGGCTAAGACCCTTCATTGGGACTGGAAAGGAAGGGGGAAGGTGCCAGAATAAAAAGACGGGGGAGAGGAAGGAAGACAAGCTAGAAAGTGAAGGTGAAGCCAGGTGGGTGGGGAAGGGGGAATGAGGTAAGAAGCTGGGAGATGATAGATGGAAAAGGCAAAGGGCAGGAGAAATGTAACAGATTCAGATTTATTGATCACATATACATCGAAACACAGCAAAATGTGTCATTTGTGTTAACAAACAACACACACAAGGATGTATTAAGGGCAACCCACAGATGTCACCACACATTCCACTGATAGCATTAATCCAGACATAAAAAAATCCTTCAGCTGAGCCCAGACACACACAAGAGTGCAGATGCTGTAATCTGAAGAGTTCCTCCAGCACTTTGTACGTTGCTCCAACAGTTTTCCTGATTCTTCCAATTTCAAAAACTTACCAATTAAAGCAGAGGAGACACATTTGCTCTCTAACTGTCCCTGCCATTTATTTGATCTTATCATCTTATTCAGTGATACAGCATGGAATAGGCCTTTCCGGCCCTTTAAACCACACTGCCCCAGCAGCCCCAGACAAACCCGATTAACTCTAACCTAATCATGGGACAATTTACAATGACCAATTAACCTACCCAGTACTGGTTGGACTTTGGGAGGAAACCAGTGCACCCAGGGAAATCCCACACATTTCATGGAAAGGACGTACACAGACATCTTACAGAACAGCACTGGAGTTGAACTCTGATCTGTGGAACGCCCCAAGCTGTAACAGCAACGCTCCTGTGGCATATCCCCTTTTCCAAAACTCTTTTTGATTTCTTAAAAACATTCTTTACATGGCTTGACATGATAATCTCTGCCTCAATGTCTCCTGAAATTCAAGCATTTCCCATTTGGTTGTCTTAAATCATTCTTGGAAATGTACTGGTACTACTTCACTGCTACTGCTTAAACCCAGCAAACTACTCTATTCACCAGAAAGACAGCTGTGGTTAAACCACCACCGCCTTCTCAATGACATGCAAGGAGGGCCAATAAATGCTGGCCTTCTCGACATTCTTCAAAACAATTGCAACAAAGGTTAAGCTGATGAGAAACACAGCAGATTCTGCAGGTGCTGGAAATTCAGAGAAACGTGCACAAAATGCTGTTGGAGTTCAGCGGGTCAGGCAGCATCTTTGGAAAGAAATGAACAGTCGCTGTTTCGGGCCAAGTCTCTTCATCAGGACTCTTGAAGAGTCTCAACCCAAAATGTTGTCTCTTTATTCCTTTTCTTAGTCACTGCTTGACCTGCTGAGCTCCTCCAGCACTCTGACTGTGTTGCTCTTAAGCTGATGAGGTTATGTTGATAACCTTATTCCCTCTAAAGGGCAGACAAGCTGCTTGGTGGTCATGCTGATAGATGCAAAATAAACTGCAAAATAGTGAAGACGCTGGAAAACTGGGAAAAAATGGAAAGCACTTGGCAGGTCAGGCAGTACCGACACAGGGAGAAGCAGTTAATGGCTCAGAGGCTGGAACAGTGGAACTGTGACAGTCTAGCACAAAAGCATAGTAGTTACATTACTATATTAACACCTTAGAGCACTGCATTAATGATCAAGGGACATTAACTAATAATCTGGAATTAGGAAGCTGGTGTCAAAAATTACTTAAAATCCTTCTGGTCCAATGACCTTCAGGAAAGCAAAACTGTGGTCTTGAACTATTCCATCCCTGAAGAGATGTCTGTTAATGTCACTCTTTCCAGGACCTCCAGCTGTACAAGACATCGAAAACTTCGACAACCTTAATGGTTAGAGTTACACAGCATGAAAACAGGCTCCTTAGCCTAACTCATCCATGCTGACTGTGCTGCCCAGTGAGCTAGTCCCATTTGCCCATGTCTGGCCCAAAGCTCTCGAACCTCTCCAAGTCACATATTTATCTAAATGGCTTTTAAATGTTGCTAGTGTGTCCATCTCAGCCGCCATTTCTGGCAGCTCATTCCAAATACATATTTGCCTTTTGTGTGAAGAAGCTGTCCCTGATGTCCTTTTTAAACTGCTCGTCTCAAATCTTAAACCTATGTCTTCTTGCTTTTACCCCATCCCTAGGAAAAGACTACGTTCTTTCACCTGGTCCATGACCCTCATGATACACCTCTATCAGAGCACCCCTCAATTTCCTGTGTTCCAGAGAATAAAGTTCTTGTCTTTGCAGCCTCTCCTTGTAACTCAATCCTACAAATGTAGGAAATTCCTGGTAAATCCTTTTGGCACACTTTCTAGTTTAGTAACATCTTTCCTCCTACAGGGTGGCCAGAACTATATACAGTGCAGCCTCACCAAAAACTTGTATAACCAATCTATTCTTTCATTAGCTGTCTATGCAAGATAATAATTTTCTCAGCTGCATAATCAAGACTGCCAAACAACATTTAAGGGCTACACTAAAATACCTGAATCTAGCTATTGTACAGGCTAATTGTTATCACTGGAATATTTTTTTTTAGTTGCAGCTAGTTCTTTGTAGATGTTCATGACGTTTTCAATCAGCCCTTCTTGTTTGTTTGTTCTCTGTTCATGTAACACAGCTGGAAACAACATGCTTCATGCCTTATTATTGACTTCTGAATCTCAATTACAAAAATTCTGAATTACAAAAAAATTACCAGGATCCAATAGTCCTCAACAGCTTTTTCCTAACTAATCTATCAAATCCATTCTGTCCATCAGGGGAAAGTTCTCCTCACTACTGAACAATCTACGAGGAGCAGTGCCAGAGGAGAGCAACATCCCTCATCAGACACCCCACCATCCAGGCCATGCTCTCTTCTCACTGCTACTATCAGGAAGAAGGTACAGGAGCCTCAAGACACACACCACCAGGTTGAGGAAGTTATTACCCCTCAAACATCAAGCTGTTGAACCAGAGGGGCAACTTCCCACAATCTACAGACTCACTTTCAAGCACCATATTCTCAATATTTATTGATTACTTATGTATTAATAATTATTATTTTGCTTGGATTTTTTTGTTGCTTCTTTGAATTTACTGTAAATGCAAGAAAATGAATCTCAGGGTAACATATATATGTACTTTGATAATAGATTTACTTTTAACTTTGAAATCATTCAAAATCCTTAAATCTCTCATTTAGCACCACCTCAATTTTTTTTTTACAAGGAAATAAATACCGGTCATTCTGTAATATATATAAATCTTTAGTATTTTAAGTGCACCTATTTCCTTCCGGCACTTGTCCTCTGACAATCGCTACTGATTATGGTGCCAAGAGTTAAAGGAGTGTCTATATACCGCTCCTCGCCTTTCATGTCTTACAACACTTGATGGTGCTGTTACTCCCCACTGGACAGTCAATACAGCTCACCTCACTTTGTAATAAATCAGGGTTTGCTTCAGTGGAGGGAAACAACAACAGAGAAGTCACTTTTGAGAGCGATGTACAGGAAACATTCATCACCTCACTGGGCAGACAGAACAGCACCACAGTTAATGGGAGGTTATCAAAAAGTTACATCAATAATCTTACAGGATTCTAATTGATACACCTACAAGAAAAATAAGAGGAACAAAGGTAGCCCAGGTGATAATCTCAGAGGTGAAGAGCTTATAGGTTGTTTCAGAACATGGAGCATAAAACAGCCCACAATGTTGAGCCAACGCTTTGAACCAATATGAGATCTAACTCACCCTTCCTTCCTATATGGCCTTCCATTTTGCTTCTCCATGTGCCAAAGAATCTCTTAAGTGTTCTGAATGTATCTGCCTTTATCACCTCCACCACCACCTTCAGCACATTCCACGTCCAATATCCTCCTATATTTACCATCAAACATATCCCTTTGTATTAGCTATTTACGCTTTGGGAAAAGTCCCTGGCTGTCTCTTATCATCTTGTACATCTCATCCTCTTACTCTACAAAAAGAAAAGCGCTAGCTTGCTCAATCTTTCCTGATAGGACATGCTTTCTAATCCAGACAATATCCTGGTAAATCTCCCCTGTACCTTCCACATCTTTCCTATAATAAGGCAACCAGAACTAAACACAATACTCCAAGAGTGGGTGAGCCAGAGTTTTATAGAGCTGCAACATTACTCACAACTCGAACTCAATCCTCCAACTAATGAAGGAAAAACAACACAGGCCTTCTTAACCACCCTATACTATGCTTTTCTGGATAACTTGTTAGAAGGACATATTCCAAAGCAAACTGGATCTGGTATTGTGTAACAAGTTAGATCTAATTAATAATCCCATCACTTCTTTCACAACCTCTTCCCAGTGATGCTGCCACGTCCTTGACTCTTAACTCAACTTCTCTCTGTTATTCACCTACTGTTACTTCATTACTGAGGACCTCTGGTCATCACTGTTGACCATGGATGCTGCGTCCTAGCTGTCTATGTGATACACAAGATAGTGCAGTACGATGTGGAGAACAAACTGTTGCCCATGCAGCAGGCTCCCCCTCTCCCCACAGCTGATGAATCCAACAGAACAGCAGAGACCGATACAGTTTGTCACCAGTGGCATTGCAGAAGTTGCCAGTCAGCATTGAACTCCATGCAGGACTGCCTTAGGGTTTGGATTTTTCCATGAGGTTTACTCCCACAGCCTTCCCAATGAGTGGGTATAGTTGCAAGGCAGAGGAGGTTTGAGATCAGAGTTTCCCTTCTCCTAAATGAGCTACCAACCACAGCTGACAAACCCCATTTGCCTGAAGAAACTGGTTTCAAGGCATCAGTAATCTGTCTTTGCCCCTTCTCCTATCAATAGAAATGGTTTCATCAAGCTTAGTAACTAAGACACGCATGAAGGCCAGGAGCTGGACTTAGTTGTCAGAGAGTATTTGAGATGCACACCATCGGGAGCATTTAATAGGTAGTGGGAGCTCATCCCCACTACGTCACCCAGCTATAACAGCCTTAAGCAACCGACTTTAGTATCACTATGTACATATACTGTTTATTGGTACATGACAGCAAGGAATTCCATCGCAGCCTAGTGTATAAAGCAATAAGATAACCTGAATATGAGTAGCCATACTGTATGTAAGTTTTTTCTTCAATTTTGAGGTGAGGCTTAAGTTTGCCAGGATTCATGATATTGATTCAAACACAATGAGTGGACTGGTCACCTGGTTTCTGCACAATATCCCAGAAAATAAGCAGGAAAAGATCATCATGGTCCTTGTGATCTGCTGAAACAGTGAGGCAGTGTCACATCCCATGACACATTTCCTATCCCTCTATCAGATCTACTTTGACTTAGCTGTCTCATGTGGAACCTGCTGCTACACTCAACTGGCACTGCCTCACATATTCAACTCCCTCCACTTAATGTAAATGGGCGCCTCAGTAGGGTAGCAATTTGCACAACACCATTATAGCTCAGAGCGTCAGAGTTCGGAGCTCAATCTTCTTGTCCTCTGTGAGGAAATTGTATGTCTTGCCCGTGGAATGCATGGGTTTTCTTTGAGTCCCACAGTCTAAAGCATCTATAGGTCAGTAGACTGTAAATTGTAAGTTGTCCCATGATTAAGCTAGGGTTAAATTGGGGGTTTGTGGCAGCACAGCTCAAAGGGCCAGAAGGGCTTATTCACTGTTGTATCTCTAAATAAATAAACAGACAAATAAGTAAATAAATAACACAGAAGTCCCTTTACACCCTCCTATGAAGAATGTTAGAGTTCACTAAGGCTGTTGCTCAAACAGACCTTGGGCTTGTCTCCCTTCCCTACAAACACCACTGCAAGCAGCTACAATATTATGGGGGAGATGTCACCTCAAATTTCCATTCAAACTTCAACCCTATTCTAAGTTCAAAGACGTGACATTGTAGCTGTAATAGATTCCACTGCTTTTTGTAAATACAAGAAATTCTGCCATTCCTTGGTTTCATCAACTGTGTGGAGAGAGGGAACTTGCTACATGGGCTACAACTTGCTCTCCATGTCGTACTGCCCAAGTTTGCGTAACTAGACTGCTAGGATGTGATATCCATGGTCAACACTGACCGACGGAGGTCTCAGACCAGAGACAAGAGATTTAGCAGAGCTGGAAAGATTAGATTAGGTTAATTTGTCACATGTACATTGAAACATACAGTGAAATGTGTTGACTGTGGCAATGACCAACACAGTTTGAGATGTGCTGGGGGCAGCATACTTCTGGCACCAACACAACATGCCCACAGTATGCCAATCCTAACCCATGCAGTACGCTTTTGGAATGTGGTAAGAAACTGGAGAACCTGGAGGAAAGCACACGGTCACGGGGGAAAATGTACCAAATCTTTACAGCTGTGGGAATTAAACCCCAATTACGGTCGCTGGTACTATAAAGAGTTATACTAACCACTACACTACCGTGTCACCCCGAAACTCTGTCCCAACCCATAATGCACTTAACCCAAGATGAAATGGACACACCTCCTTTCCCTACAACCTCTATTACAAAGGAGGAAACAGCTGCAATGAAATGGAGGTGACACTTCAGATTTCCATTCCAATTTCCAAGTGTGGTGACACTACTCATAACCTCAGCATCGTGAGAAAGATATCCACCGTTGGGTCAGGACTGAACGTGAGCCGATCCACCACATACTGCGTCAGTGTACACCCCACTGAGCATCCTTCACGTAGCAAAATGGCTCAATGTGCTTCCGAGGATAGGTGACAATCAAAAACTGACACATATTAAAACAAGAAGCAGGAGCAGTAATACACACAAAATACCGGAGGAACTCAGCAGGTCAGGCAGCATCTATGAAGAGGAATAAAGCCCTTCCTTTCCAGTCCAGATGAAGGGTTTTGACCTGAAACATCAACTGTTTATTCCCCTCCTTGGTTCTTCCAGCATTGTGTATGTTGCTGTGGATTTCCAACATCTGCAAAATCTCTTTTTTATGAGCAGAAGCAATGAGAAGCATTTTAAAGGGGGAGGTTCAGGAAGGGGGCTCAGAGGGCCAAAGCTTCTAACAAACAGGACATTAAAATCTGATAAACCACAAGAGGGCAGCTCTGTCAACAATATCATCAGCACATGGAAGAACCGATTTTAACTATAATTGGGAAGAGCCTGTTCGATAGAGAAAGTTGTACAACTGGTTGCACATTTCCCTTCTATTTACTAGTTTTACCTGATTGTCCTGACTTTCCTTCGACTCAGCAGCTTTGGATAACTGGCCAGGTAGATCCAGACTTCTAAAAGGAAAAAAAGGAACAATTTCATTACTGCTTTGACAAAGGGGAAATGTAATGCGCTGTAGTAGCAAACTGAAGACATTCCAGTGTGCTACGCGACCACCAACGCGTGGATGCCATCACACTGATAATGTAGGATAATGGCAGGCACTTGGGTTTCTCTATCTGTAGGAATTTGTTGTTCACAGGTTGATAATGATAGAAAATCAGCCTGCATTGCTGGTTCAATGACAAAATTGGGTGGCTCCTTGACAAACAAGTTACCCAAGGGGGAATGGCAGAAATGTGCAGGTTACATTTTGATCAGTCATAATCTTACTGAAGGGTGGAGAAGCTTTGAGACATCAATCGCCCTTCTCCTGCTAGTTTTTGTTCACAGGACAACAAAGTCTAACTTCAATAATTAAAAGGATTTGCACCCCAAAGACCAAAGCAGAATCCTAGCCTTCATGATTCAAGATTGTTCACTGTCATTCTTCAGTACACAAGTGATCTCCTTTATTCTTGTGTAATGAAAAATGATAATAAACAATCTTGAATGTTCTTATTCTTGTTTTAAAAAATACAATTAGCTGAGAACAAAAAGCAGTTTGATAAGCTTAGAATTATTCAGCATGAATGGGGACTATCCAGCACCCATCCACACTGTCGCTGTGAAAGTGTACTTCTTCCCAAGATCCCACCGTTCCCTTGTGGCCTTCACAGCGTTTCCACTTCATCTGGAACTTACTGTCCAGGAAGGCAGCGGAAGGAGAGTCACGTATGGCTTTCCAAAGGGAAGTGGAAAGGCTCTTTGTTATGTTTGGTAACTCCAAAATATAAAACTAATTGAAAGAAAAGCACAGAGCTGGGAAAAACTTGTGTACGTTTAGTTTTTACTTCAGTGAGGCACACCAATAAGATGTTGTGTTGCAGTGACATATGCCATTCACATATAACCCATAATAAATTATGTAACCAACAAAAAATAATGAAACATTACTCAAGTATTACTCAAATATTAAATACACAACACTCTTGACAAGAAAGAGTTAAAGGGCCACAGGGGAGGAAACAGGCTACTCAAAAGATGAAGAGTGGACGTAATGAACAAAATTTTTATGTCAGCTGCCTTGAAATTTAAACCACAAAATTTAAAACAAAACCCTATCCTTTCCACATCCTCCCACTCTTTCTATGTTTAGACAGTCAAAAGAAAAGCCTAACACGTAAGACTGCATTTTCTCCTTTCACTTTATTTCAAGAACATTAATGGTTTAACGATGGCAAAGATAATAGTGCAAGAAATTATGGAGTTTGGGGCCAAAAATTCAAACACAAGGTTCTTTGCGGATCTCTTTTCTCCTTCAGAGTCCCTGAAGCTCACAACCAATTACTTGTTGCTTGGTTCTTACACTGCAGGGTACAGTCACACTGCCGGCGGGCACACGGAATGTAATGCAAGCACTCTTTACCTCTGTTGTTCCTGCATGCTGTGCAGTTGTTCCAGTTTAGTCTTGTGTTCTCCCTCCAACTTACTTAACATTTCCTTGATCACTCCCATGAAGGAATTGAACTATAATCAGCAAAGAAGAACATAACATGTTCATTACTGAAAATCATATGAACCAACACACAAATCAGAAGACTCAGCAATCCTTCACCAACAGTTAGAAGTGGAGGCTGGTAAAAATATTGACTCGGGTTGGGCTCTAGTCAGGAAATTTGGTATGTCCCTGCCAACCCTTAACAATTTTTATTGATGCACCATAATAAAGCATACTTTCAAGATGCTTTGTGGCTTGTATGGCAATTGCTCTGCTCATGACCCCAAGAAACGGCAAAGAGATGTGGACAAAGTGCAGTGCAATATGGCAACCAGCCTGCTCGCTACAGATCTTGTCTACACCTCTTAGTAGAGCAGACAACATAATTAAAGACATCACCTAACCTAGATATTTGCTCTTCTCCCCCTCTCCCACTGGGCAGAAGATACAAAAGCCTAAAAGCACCAACCACCAGGCTCAAGGACAGCTGCTGTTTTAAGATAATTGAATGGTTCCCTACTACAATCCACAGTCCTGACCTCACAATCCACCTTGTTATGATCTTGCAGCTTATTGTCTGCACTTTCCCTATAGCTTGTACTGCCTCAATGTACTGTGTAATGATACGACCAGACAAGCTTTCTACTGTATCTCAGTACATTTGGCAGTAATAAAACATATAACTAATAAGGTATTGAACCTGCTGGATATGCAAGGTTACCAAACATACATCTTCATTATCGGCACTTGAATAGCAGAAAGTCAGAGACCAGGAGCGAGAGAAGAGGCGACTCACTCAGGTAGGTGAGCGGGAATTAAAAAGCAGTGCTTCACGGGAGCTTTGGCATTTGAACAGCAGCCAGTCAGACATTGGGATTCATTAGCAAGTGTAACTAAAATAAGGCAGGGGCAAGTGGAGTGGTGTTTGTTGGAGTGGACAGTGTTAAGAGTGGGAATTTTGAGGCTTTAGCTCTTCGAGGCTTCAGTGAGAGAAGGCAAAAAGCTGTAGTTGATTTTTTTTCAGCTTTTTGTTTCCTTCTTTTCATTGTACAGTTAGAGCAGTTGGGATGCCAGGCAGGATAGCGGAATGCTCCTCTTGTAGGATGGGGAAAGGCAGGGAGGCAGGGAAACCTCCAGTGTCCCGGACAACATCACCTGCAAAAAGTGCATCCAGATGCAACTTCTAACAATCCACGTTAAGGAGTTGGAGCTGGAAATGGATGAACTCTGATCATTCGGGAGGCTGACAGGGTGTTTGACAGGATATAACCTGGAGAGAAGTTGTTATACCTAAGATGCAGAACACAGGAAACTGGGTAAAAGGAATTAAATGGCCAGTGTAGAGTACCCCTCTGGCCACCCCCCTCAACAACATGTATAGCACTTTGGATACTGTTGGAGGTTGGGGGAGGGGAATGACCTAGCAGAGGAAAGTCACAACAGTTGGGTCTCTGACACTGAGTCTGGCTTTGTGGCTTAGAAGGGAAGGGGGAGAAGAGGTGAGCCATGCTGATAGGGATTCGATAGTTAGGGGAATAGAAAGGAGGTTCAGTGGGTGAGAATGAGATTCCCAGATGGCATGTTGCCTTCCAGGTGCCAGGGTCCAGGAATCTCAGATCAAGTCCTCAGCATTCTTAAATGGGAGTGTAAGCAGCCAAATACCGTGGTCCACGTCTCAATGACATAGGTAGGAAGAGGAACAAGGTTCTGCAAAATGGGTTCAGGGATTTGGGTGCTAACTTAAAGGACAGGACAACTAGGGTTGTGATCTCAGTACTGCAACCTGTGCCACATGCTGGTGGGGCCAGAAAAAGGAAGATCTTACAGTTTAACACATGGCTAAGCAGTTGGTGTAGGAGGGAGGGCTTCAGGTTTTTGGATCACTGGTTTTTCTTCCAGGGAAGGTAGGACTTGTACAGCAGAGTCAGTTTGCACCTAAACTGGAGGGGGACTAATATCCTCTTGGGAAGGTTTGCACAGGGAGGGATTTAAAATAGAGTTGCAGGGCGATGGGGTCCAGAGTGCCAGAACAAGGAGTACAGTGGATGTGGAAAGAGATGTTGTTAAGACCTCAAAGTCAGGAAGCAAAAGATTGAGCATGGTGGAACCATGAGTTCCACATGAGTTGTGTATACTTCAAAGCAAGAAGTATTGTAGGAAAGGCAGATGAACTTAAGAGCATGGACTAACAAATGGAATTATGATATTGTGCAGAAAATCTGCAGATGTTGGAAATTTGAGCAACACACACAAAACAGGAAGGAACTCAGCAGGCCAGGCAGCATCTATGGAAAAGAGTAAGCAGTACAAATTTCAGGCTGAGACCCTTCATCAGAACTGGAAAAAATGATGAGAAGTTACAGCAAGAAGGTTGGGGGGAGGGGAGAAAGAAGTACAAGGTGGTGAGTGATAGGTGAAACCGGGAGAGGGGGAGAGATGAAGTAAAGAGCTGGGAAACTGATAGGTAAAAGAGATAAAGAACTGGAAAAGGGAGAATCTGATAGGAGAGGGTAGAAGACCAGGGAAAAAAGGGAAGGGGAGGAGCACCAGAGGGAGATGATGGGCAGGTAAAGAGATAAGGTGACAGAGAGAAACAGGAATGGGGAATAGTGAAGTGTGGGGCGGGGGGGTGACAATTACTGGAAGTTCATGAAATCAATGTTCATACCATCAGGTTGGAGGCTACACAGATGGAACATAAGGTGTTGCTCCTCCAAACTGAATGTGGTCTCATCATGACAGTAGAGGAGACCACAGATTGACATGTTGGAATGGGAGTAGGAAGTAGAATTGAAATGGGTGGCCACTGGGAGATGCTACTCTTTCTGGCGGACAGAACATAGGTGCTCAGCGAAGCTGCTTTCCAATTTATGTTGGGTCTCATCGATATACAAGGGGCCACACCGGGAGCACTGGGTGTAGTAGATGAGCCCACAGGCTCACTGGTGAAGTGTTGCCTTACCCGGAAGAACTGTTTGTGGCCCTGGATGATAATGAGGGAGATCGGTGGGGAAGGATGAATGGACAAGGGAGTCACATAGGGAGCGATCCTTGTGGAAAGCAGTAAGTTGGGGGGGTTTGGAGAGAAAGATGTGTTTGGTGCTGGGATCCTGCTGGAGGCGGCGAAGGTTACGGAGAATTATGCACTGGACGTGGAGGTTACTGGGGTAATAGAGGAGGACAAGAGAACCCTGTCCCTGGTGGGGTGAGGGCAGGTGTGCGTGAAATGGAAGAGAATGCAGGTGGGAGAAGGGGGATGGCATGTTGTGGAGGAGGTATATTCCAGGTAGCTGTGAGGTTCAGTGGGTTTGTAAGAGATACCAGTAGATAAAATTGTGTCTACAGGTAGAGACAGAGAGGAGAGAGAGGCGTGAAAAATGGACCAGATAATTTTGAGGGCAGTGTGGAAGCTGGAGGCAAAGTTAAAGAAATTGTCAAGCTCAATTTCCAGGGGGATAAAACAGAGTCAAGGTATGCTGATATAAGTTCTGTGGAGCAGGAACAAGCAGAAACAATGGGTCTACCTGCTGAAGCAGGTTTGTGGATCTTGGGTAGGAGGTAGAAATGGGAAACGCCGAGTAAGGGGACTATGAGGTTGGTGGAGAGGATGGGGGATCACCAGTGTTGATTAGGTCAGTGATGGTGTGGGTGACAATAGCCTGGTGCTCCTTAGTGGGGTCCTGCTTGAGGGGTAAGAGGAGATGTCTGAGAGTTGTCGTCTGCCCTCAGCAACATAGAGACTGAGCACTGTAAACTGGTGATCCAGTTAATCACATTATCATCCAGATCATCCAAATTTACGGGTGAAACCAAGATTGGGGATGTAGTATACAGCGAGGAAGTCTATCAAAACTTGTAGGAGAATCTGGACTAGCCAGAAAAATGGGCTGAAAAAATTGCAGATGGAATTTAATACAGACAACCGTGAAGAGCCGTACCCTGAAAGGACAACCAGGGTAGGCCTTACACAGTTAGCAGCAGGGCACTGAGGAGTGAGATGCAACAAAGTAATTTAGGAATGCAGGTCCATAATTCATTGAAAGTGGTGGCACAGGTAGGTAGGGCTGTTAATAAAGCTTTAGGCACATTGGCCTTCATAAATCAAAGTACTGAGTGCAGGAGCTGGGATGTTATGTTGAAATTGTATAAGATGTTGGTGAGGCCTCATTTGGAGTATTGTGTGCAGTTTTGGTCACCTACCCACAGGAAAGATGTAATTATGGTTGAAAGAGTACAGAGAAGATTTACAAGGATGTTGCCATGACTAGACGACCTAAGTTATAAGGAAAGATTGAATAGGTTAGGATTTTATTGATTGGAACATATAAGATTGAGGTATACAAAATTATGAGGGTATAGATAGGGTAAACGCAAGCAGACTTTTTCCACTTAGGTTGAGTGAAACTACAACTAGAATTCATGGGTCAAGGGTGAAAAGTGAAATGTTTAAGGGCAACATGAGGGGACATTTCTTCATTCAGACAGTGTAAGATGTGGAATGAGCTGTCAGTACAAGTAGTGCATACGAGCTTGATTTCAAGATTCAAGAGAGGTTTGGATAGATACATGGATGGGAGGGGCATGGAGGGCAATGGTCTCTGGACATGGCAGTTTAAAGGATTCAGTAGAGACTGGATGGGCCAAAGGGCCTGTTTCTGTGCTGTAGTTTTCAGTGACTCTATTAAAGTGTGTAGCAATATTGAATTACAGAAACAGGCCCTTCAGCCCATCTACACTAATTACATTTGCCCGCATTCAATCTAAATCCTTCTATGTCTTGTTTATTTAAGTATCTGTTTCAGTGCCTTGAGATTGTACCTGACTCCACTTCTCCTCTGGTAGATATCCACACACAATGTTTATAAATAAAACTTAGCTTTCAAATTCCCTTCAAACTTTCTAAGTCTCAGGTTAATCTATACCTTCCTACTTTTGACATCACTATGGTGGGAAACAGATTATACCCATTTGCCCTCTCTGAAGCAGGGTTAATGGCAGGATTCTTAACATTACAGAGGAACAGTGGGATTTTGGAGTCCATCTCTATGCAAGTTGATAGGGTGGTTAAGAAGGAGAATGATGTGTTGGCCTTCATTAGCCAGGAGGTAATGTAACAGCTCTGTTAAAACTCTGGTTAGATCACACTGGGAGTACTATGTTCAGATCTGGTCGCCTCATTACATAAATGATGTGGAAGCTTTAGAGATGGTGCAGAGGAGATGTACCATGTTGTTGGCTTGATTAGAGAGCATGTCTTTTGAGGAAAGGTTTAGTGAGCGAGGGCTGTTTTCTTACAAGTGAAGGAAGATGAGAGATGACATATAAAATGAAAAGAGGAATAGATAAGAGTAGACAGCAAACACCTATCTCCCAGGGCAGAAATGGCTAATACGAGTGGGTATCATTTTAAGGTGATTGGATATAGGGGAAATATCAGAAGCTCTTTTTCTCCTCCACAGAGAACAGAAAGGTGGCATCCATTAAGGACCCTATCACCCAGGACATGTCCTCTTCTCACAGTTATCGCCAGGAAGGAGGTACAGAAGTCTGAAGGCACACACTCAATAGTTCAGGAACAGCTTCTTCTCACCCGCCTTACGATTCTTAATTGGACATTGAACTCATGAACACTATCTTAGATTATTAAAATATTATTTGTTTTGCACTTTTTATATTTAATTATATATATTTTTTTAACTGTAATTAATTTACTTATTCCTTCTATATTATCATGTATTGCAATGTACTGCTACTGCTAAGTCAACAAACCATAACATGCGCTGGTGATAATAAACTTAATTCTGATTCTGACCACGCTGCCAGGGTAGAGGCAGATACATTAGGGACATATAAGAGACTGTTAGATAGGCACATGGATGAAAGAGAATGGATAACTATGCAGGAGAGGATTCATTGTGGAGTAGATACAACACGGTGGGCTGAAGGGTCTGTACTGTACAGTTCTATGTGCTAGAGACAGGTTAGTACTGAAAAACATCCTCAAATCCCAGCTCCAATTCAGGATACTGTGCTGTTGAGAGCATGCGGAGGCTGCAGGGGTGTTTTGTTCAATGCAGTAGGGATTAGTGGGAGTATGTGCCCCTTTGATTTTAGGATTAGGTTTGGGGGTAGGGCTGGTGGATGCATTTGTGGGGCTGGAGAGAGAAGTGCACATTCGAGGCCATGGATAGAGAAGAGGAAGGGGTCTGACCTGGTTTAGATTCAAGTTACTGTCAATGCTGAGGGGAATGAGGTGTGGCAACACTTTGGAGGCCAACTGTTCTTTGGTAATTCCCAGCTTCTTGTGGCTGAAGGTACATTTGTAGATACCTGTGCAAAAGAGAGCAAAAGAAATCTTTCAAACCCAGTGCCAAATATACCCTTAAAAAATGTTAAGTAAAACATGAGGAAGAACTCTCCCTGAAGTTTGGCACGTAGTAACCAGGCAGAAATGAGATTCGAATAAAAGGGGTGCTGAAATGGTGGTCTTCAGCCACAACAACAGCGAGGAAAATAGATACTTCATAATTTCTGCCAGCTCCAATATGATTCCCACCACGGCTACACCGTACAGAGATACAAGAGACTCTGCTAATGCTGTAACTCTTAAGCAAAACACACTAAATGCTGGATGAACTCAGCAGGTCAGGTAGCATCTATGGCGAGGAATAAACAGTTGACATTTCGGCCCAAGACTCTTCATCCGGATTGGAAAGGGACAAAAGCCAGATAAGAATATGGGGGTTAGGGGAGGAGCACAAGTGAGGAGGGGAGGTGGTTGGGTGGGAAGGGGGGAATGATGTGAGAAGCTGGGAGGTGATAGGTGGAAAAGATAAGCAGCTGAAGGATGAGGATCTGACAGGAGGAATACCATTTTTAACAACTGACAATGTGGGAAAGGGTACAGCCAAGGTATCTGTAAAGGTCTGTGGTTGGATGTTGGTAGATAATCTGTCTCCGGGAGTTGGAGTCAGAGAGATCAAGAAAGGGGAGGGACGGGTCAGAGATGTACCATGTAAATTTGAGGGTAAGAGTGGAGTTTGGAGGCAATATCAGATTCCTATCCTTCAAGCCTCCTCAGTCCACCATTCACCCACTGTTCCCAATCTCACCCCTCCCTCTCCCCTCTTCACCCTCAGTCCTAATGCAGGGCTTTGACTTGAAACAACAATTATTCACTTCCCAGTAGATACTGCTCGACCTGGTGCTCCTCTCATGATTTAACTTGCGGATATTTTCAATCTTCATGGGTTAAATTCCTCCTGAGTAACATTACAACAGCAGAATACATGGCACTTACATAGTACATTTCACAGTTAAAATCTCTGTTGGCTCACCTAAAATTCCCATCAGAACTGCAGGCTCCCGAGATGGTATCTGCTGTAGGAAAGGAAGGATTTCGTCTAGGACAAACCACTTGTCAAGATATTCTAGGAGTTTGCCAAGGCAAACCAGAGAATTCACACGCACCTGGAGAAATTGGAAACAGAGATATAGTCTGTTAATTCACCCATCTATATCCTGGGGAAAAGCTAAGTGACTGTTGCTGTGTAGCTAAAGGCAACATGGTAGTGTAGCAGTTAACACAATCCCTTCACAGCACCAGCAATCACCGATCGGGTTTTAATTCCCACTCCTGTCAGTAAGGAGTAGACATGTTCTCCCTGTGATGCATGAGCTTCCTCCGGGTGCTCCGGTTTCCTCCCATGTTCAAAAGTAATATAGGTTAGGGTTAGTGAACTGTGGACATGCTATGTTGGCACTAGAACACGGTGACACTTGTGGGCTGTTCCCAGCACAATCATTGCTGATCTGATTTGATGCAAATAACTTTCTTCATCGCATGTTTCGATGTACATCTTACAAATAAAGCTCATCTTTAATTTTTTTATAAATAAAGATATAAGAATTACAAACAAGAAATGGTCTGTGAAGTCATGGTAAATTGGTAAATTGAGTTATAGAGAGGCATAGGGTCCTATGGAACAGAAACAGGCCAGTCGGCCCATCTAATCCATGCCAAAACTATTATTCTACCTTGGCCTGTCAACCTGCTACTGGACCACAGCTGTCCATACCCCATCCACCATGTACTTATCCAAACTTATAATTGGCTTATTATTTTAATACGTACAAAAGTGAGACTAGGTGAGGGGGAAGTGGGTTTGTGGAGGAGACGCACAAGATGATGGTAGAGGCAATATTCCAGAAAGGACATATGGGTGTGCTAGTGAGCCCTTCCTGTCACCTACCCACCCACCTCCCTCACCTGGTCTCACAATCATATTTTTGTTTAAAAAGAGCTGCAGTGTTTCAGTCAACCAGTAAAATATTAATGCTCCAAAAGGTATGAGTTGCATTTCCCTTAGTACAGTAGTGGGTAAACTAAAAAGTAGTTTGCAATCCTTAAAACATTTTGGGATGCCCTGAGGTTGTAAATGGGATTAGTACTGATGGGTACAATGGACAGCACAGATGGCCGAGGGGCTCTTTCAGTTCTAAACAACTTGATGACTGATTAACATTGATTCTTTAGAGAAACTCAAGTGGTTCACTGTATTTTATTTTAACTAACATAAGAAACAGGAGTAGCAGTAGGCCATCTGGCCCATTGAGGATGCTCGGCCATTCAATAAAATCATGACTGATCTGTCCGTGGACTCATCTCCACATACCTGCCTTTCCCCTATAATCCTTAATTCTCCTTCTATGCAAGAATCTATCTAACCTGGTCTTAAACATATTTACTGAGGCTTCGTTGGCCAGAAAACTCCACAGATTCACCACTCACTGGGAAAAGCAGTTCCTCCTCATCTCTGTCCTAAATCTATTCCCCTGAACCTTGAGGTTATGTCCTCTAGTTCTAATCTTACCTACCAGTGGAAACAACTTTCCTGCCTCTATCTTATCTATCCCTTTCATAATTTTATATGCTTCTATAAGATCTCCTCTCATTCTTCTGAATTCTAGCGAGTACAGTCCCAGGCGACTCAATCTCTCCTCAGTCTATCCCGCTCATCTCTGGAACCAATCCGGTGAACCTCCAAAGCCAGTATCTCATTCCCCAAGGAGACGAGAATTACACGTCTTACTCCAAATGCTGCCTCACCAGCACCCTATACAATTGCAGTATAACCTCCCTGCCCTTAAGTTCAATCCCTCTAGCAATGGCCAACAGTCCATTTGCCTTCTTGATAGCCTGTTGCACCTGCAAACCAACCCCTTGTGATTCAAGCACAAGCACTCCCAAGTCCCTCTGCACAGCAGCATGCTGTAATTTTTTTTACCATTTAAATAATAATCTGCTCTTTCATTTTTCTTTCAAGGCGGATGACCTTGGATTTACCAACATTGTACTCCATCTGCCAGACCCTTACCCACTCACTTAACTTATCTATATTCTCTGCAGACTCTCCGTATCTTCTGCACAATTTGCTCTTCCACTCAATTTAGTATAATCAGCAAATTTAGATACACTACACTCAGTCCCCTCTTCCAGATCATTAATGTATATCATGAACAGTTGCAGGCCCAGCACCGACCCCTGCCGCACACCACTCACCACTTGCCAGCTGGAGTAACACCCATGTATCCCAACTCTCTGCTTTCTCTTAGTTAACCAATCCTCTATCAATGCTAATACATCACCCCCAACTCTATGCATCCTTACCTTATGGATAAGATTTTTATGCAGCACCTTATCCAAATAACATCCATCTGTTCCCCTCAATCCACTGCACTCATTATATCCTCAAAGAAATCCAGCAAGTTTGTCAAACAGGACCAGCCTTTGCTGAATCCATGCTGCGCCTGCCTGATGGATCCATTTCATTCTAGATATCTTGCTATTTCTTCTTTAATGACAGCTTCAAGCATTTTCCCCAACTACAGATGTTAAACTAACTGGCCTTTAGTTATCTGCCTTTTACCTACATCCTTTTTTGAACAGTGGCATGGCATTCACCGTCTTCCAATCCACTGGGACCTGCCCAGAGTTCAGAGAATTTTGGCAAATTATCACCAAAATCTTTACTTTAACTTCTGCCATTTCTGCCAATTAAATGATGGTGAAGGTAAAGACTATAAATTAACTTACCGCGAGGGAGGAGGTCTGTAAACTGGCACTCTTAATGCGAGGTATTAAAGAGTTCTTCATGGATGGATAATCTATCAGGTTAGCAAATGTTGGAATTATATTCAGGCAAAGCTCCTAAAAGAGAAAGAAAATAATTTAAATTAATACTTGGTTAAAGTCATTGCAGACAAACTCAAGGGATTGACTACTGGAAGTTGGAGCAATCAGTGTTCATGGCATCAGGTTGGAGGCTACCCAGACAGAATATGAGGTATTGCTCCTCAGACCCGAGGATGGAAGTAGAGAAAACTATGGTCAGACATATCAGAATGGGAATGGGAAGTTGAATTGAAATGGGTGGTCATCAGAAGATCTTGCCTTTTGTGCTAGACTGGGTAAAGGTGCTTGACAAATCAATTCCTCCAATCTGAGTATTATGTGTCTCCAAGTACTCAGAAACCTCATCCTTAATAATGGACTCCAACACTTTCCCGACTAAAGTTAGGATGAGAGGCCTATAATATCCTTTCTTCTTCCTCTTTCCCTTATGGAGTGATATTTGAAATTTTCCAGATCTCTGCAACCATTCCAGAATCTAATGATTCTTGAAAGAACATCTGCATGGACCAACCATCGTATACGTCTTAAAAGGTGTGTGGCACTTTATACTAAATTCAGACTGTGTAGCAACAAAGGTGACATGTGTGGCTGCATTTTAGTTCATGCGTGGCCGCATACATTTGCAACTTATATTGCTCCACAATCTCCTCAGCTACCTCTTTCAGGACCCTGGGGTGCAGTCCATCTGGTCCAGGTGACTTATCTACCTTCAGACCTTTCAGCTTCCTAGGCACCTCTTCAATTACACTCACTTCTGCCCCTGGACACTCTCAATTTTTTGGTATACTCGTAGCATCTTCTATAGCAAAGACTGATGTAAAACTTTAGTTCCTCTGCCATTTTGTTATCCCTACAATACTATCTTTTTAACATCATTTTCCAGTGGTTCGATATTCCAGCCATTGCTGTTCTGTTGTCATCCCTGCTAATGTCCTCTTCCAATCAACTTTTGCCAGCTCTCCTCTCAGTCCTCTATAATTTCCTTTACTCCACTGTAATACTAGAAGTTTTTTCAGTTATATAGAGTAAAAGGGAAGTGAGTATCAATATTACACCACTGGAAAATTATGTTGGTGAGGTAGTAATGGGGGACAAAGGAATGGCGATGAACTTAAAAAATAATTTGCATCAGTCTTCACTGTGGAAGATATGAGCAGTGTGCCAGAGGTCTGCGAGTGTAGGGGAGTAAGTGCCATTGCTATTACAAAGGAAAAAGTGCTACGCAAACTGCAAGGTCTTAAGGTGGATAAGTCACCTGTAAACAGCTAGACTACATCCCAGAGTTCTGAAAGAAGTTGCTGAAAAGATAGCAGATGTATTGGATATGATCTTTCAAGAATCACTTGATTCTGACATGGTTCCAGAGGACTAGAGGATTGCAAATGTCACTCCACTCTTTAAGAAGGGAGGAAGGCGAAAGAAAGGAGTTTATAGGCCAGTTAGCCTAACCTCAGAGGATGGGGGAATGTTGGAATCTGTTAGTAAGGATGAGGTCTCAAAGTACTTGGAGACTAATGATAAAATATGTCAAAGTCAGCATGGTTTCTGTAAAGGAAATCTTCACTGACAAATCTGTTAGAGTTCTTCGAGGAAGTAACAAGCAGGATGGACAAAGGAGAGACATTGGATGTCATTAATTTGGATTTTCAGAAGGCATTTGATAAGGTGCCACTTACAAGACTGCTTAATAAGATAAAATCCCATACATTACAGGAGAGACACTGGCATGGATAGAGGAATGGCAGACAGGCAGGAGGCAGTGAGTGGGAATAAAGGGAGTCTTTGCTGGTTGGCTGCCGGTGACTAGTGGTGTTCCTCAGGGGTCAGAATTGGGACCGCTACTTTTCACATTGTTTGTCAACAATTTACATAATGGAATTGATGGCTTTGTGGCAAAGTTTGTGGATGATATGAAGATAGGTGGAGGGGTAGGTAGTTTTAAGGAAGCAATGAGATTGCAGTAGGATTTAGACAAATTGGAAGAATAGGCAAAAAAAAGAAACAGATGGAATACAGTGTTGGGAAATGTATGATAATGCATTTTGGTAAAAGGAACAATAGCGTGGACTGTTACCTAAATAGGGAGAAAGTAATACTGATACATCTGACTTTAGCATCTCCATCTCAAACTGCAGGGTGAATTCTTAAGATCCCTGGCACCTTAGGATTCCTTTACCTTAAGCTCTATTAGGTCAACTCAAATGTCTTCCATGATGAGGATGTCTCTGAATTAACGGAAGGGGTCATGAGTTTCTTCCAGAAGTGCATCAAGGATGTTGTCCCCCAGAAATCGGAGAGGGTCTATGCAAGCCAGAAACTCTGGATCAACAGTTCTGTGTGAGCAGCACTTACTGCGTGACACAGGGCTTATATTGCCAGTAACCAACAGGAACTCAAAAAATGCAGCTATGATCCACTCAGTCATCAAGGCAGTGAAAGGAAAATACAGGGACAAGATCTAGACACAACTCTCCACCAATAGCATACGCAGCTTATGACAGCGTCTGCAAACCATTGCAGACTTCAAAGCTAAACACAGTGGAGTTTCCAGCATTGCTGCCTCTCTCCCAGATGAGCTAAATCCTTTTTACGCTCGATTCGATGTTGCCAACACTGAGCTCCTGAGGAGAGCCGCCAAAGAGACCTGCAGCTTGGTCATCTCGGAGGCTGAAGTACACAGCTGTTTCCAACGAGTGGACAGTCACAAAACCACGGGACCAGATGGTATCCCAGGGCGGGTACTCAGGATATGCGCGTCACAACTGGCAGGTGGGTTTACTGACATTTTTAATCTCTCCCTCTTCCAGTGTAGAGTGCCCTCCTGCTTCAAAACATCCACCATTGTTCCTGTACCTAAAAAGACCAAGGTATCAAGTCTGAACAACTGGTGTCCTGTCGTGCTCACCTGAATAATAAGCAAATGCATTGAGAGGCTGGTCAAGGATTACATCTGCAGCATGCTACCACTCACACTGGACCCCCTAAAATTCACTTAATGACACAACAGATCAACAGATGACGCAATAGCCACTGTCCTTACACATCTGGAGAAGAAGGATGCTTATGTGAGAATGCTATACTTGGACTACAGTTTAGCATTCAACAGCACAGTTCCCTCCAAGCTTGACATAAGCTCAGAGATCTTGGCCTTCACCCTGCCTTGTCTAGCTGGATTCCTGTCAGATCGCTGGCAGGTGGTAAGAGTGGGCTCCCTCACCTCTGCCCCTCTGACTCTCAACACAGATGCCCCTCAGGGCTGTGTCCTAAGTCCTCTCCTTTACTCTCTGTATACCCATGACTGAGTCACCTCCTACACCTCTAATCTGCTAATTCAATTTGCTGACAATAATACACTGATTGGCCTAATCTCAAAAAATGATGAGGCAGCCTACAGAGAAGAAGTCATCAGCATGACACAGTGGTTTCAAGAAAACAACATCTCCCTCAATGCCGCAAAAATAAAGGAGCTGGTTGTGAACTACAAGAGGAATGGAGACAGCCAATTGACATCAAGGGATTGGGGGTTGAGAGCTTTAAATTCCTCAGCATACACCTCAACAAGGATCTCATGTGGCCTATACATACCGGCTGTGTGGTGGAAAAGGTACAAGAGCACCTCTTTCACCTCAGATGATTGAGGAAGTTTGGTATGGGCCCCTAAATCCTAAGAACTTTCTACATGGGCACAATTGAAAGCATCTTGACTGGCTGCATCACTGCCTGGTATGGGACTGTACTTCCCTCAATCACAGGACTCTGCAGAGAGTGGTGCGGACAGCCCAGCACATCTGTAGTTATGAACACCCCATTATTCAGGACATTTACAAAGACAGGTGTGTAAAAAGGGCCTGAAGGATCAATGGGGATCCAAGTCACCCCAACCACAAACTGTTCCAGCTGCAACCATCTTACCCCCTGCACCAGTTCCTCAGCCAAGCATTTATCTGCCAAATGTTCCTATTCTTCTCCTATTACCCCGACACGTGGTACAAGCAGCAATTCAGAGGTTAGTACTCTGGTGGTCCTGCTTTTCAGCTTTCTACCCATCTCCATAAAACTCTTTTTTTCCAGGGCCTCTTCACCTTTCCTATCTATGTAATTGGTACCAGTACATACCAAGACTGCTGGTTGCTCCCCTTCCCCCTTTAGAATACCATGGCTGCCAGTAGGTTGTTCCCCTTAACAGTATCCAAAACAGTATATTTATTACTGAGGGAAACAGCCACACGGGTACTCTGTATTGGCTACTCATTTCCCTTCCTTCTCCTAATTAGTATAATGTCTTACAGCACTAGCTGTAAGATTGGGGTTCAATTCAAACTATTGTCTGAAAGCTGTTTGTTCATTCACCGTGTGACCACATGGGATTCCTCTGGGTGCTCAGTTTTCTCCCATGTTCCAAAGACAGTTGAGTTTGGGCTAGTAGATTGTGGACATTATGTTGGTTGTTGATACAAATCAATGCATTTCAATATGTTTTAATGTAGATATGACAAATAAAGCTAATCTCTTTAAATCTTTTTATTCTTGTTTGCATTAGTAATACATTTTGTATCAAAGATTAGCTTTATCTGTCACATATATTTTACAACAAGTTGATTGCATCAAATCAAATCAACGAGGATTTTCTGATCATGCTATGTTGGCATCATACTTCAGGTGCCATCATTTCTCCCGCTGTTCAATAAAGGCTTTAAAAATAAGCCAGGAAATTACAGGCCAATGAACCTGACATCAGAAATAGGAAAGTTATTGGAAGGTATTCTAAAGGATCAGATATTTATTATTTGGATGAACATGGACTGTTTAGGGATTGTCAACTTGGCTTTGAGTGTGGTAGTCATGTCTAACCAATCTTAAAGAGTTTTTTGAGAAAATTACCAGGAAAGTTGATGAAGACAAGGCAGCGGATGTTGCCAACATAGACTTTTGCAAAGCCTTTGACAAGGTCCCACATGGGAGGTTGGTCAGAAAGGTTCAGTTGTTTGGCATTCAAGATGAGGTAGTAAAGTAGATTGGACATTGGCTTTGCGGAAGAAACCAGAGAGCATTGTAGATGGTTGCCTGACTGTGACCAGTGGTGTGCTGCAGTGATCATTGCTGGCTCTGTTGTTTGGCCTCTATATGAATGACCCGGATGATAATATGGTAAACTGGGTCAGCAAATTCGCAGATCACACCAAGATTGGGGGTGTAGTGGTTACCAAGGAAGACCATCAAAGCTCGCAGTGGGACCTGGACCATCTGTAAAGATGGGCTGAAAAGTGGCAGATGGAATTTAATACAGGAAGTGTGAGGTATTGCACTTCGGAATGACCAACCAAGGGAGGTCTTACACGGTGAGCAGTAGGACTCTGACGGGTGTGGTAGAAAAAAAGGATCTGGGATACAGATCACATAATTCCTTGAAAGTGGTGTTACAGGTACATAGTGTTGAAAAGAAAGCTGTTGGTACACTGGCCTCCATAAATCAAAGTACTGAGTACAGGAATTGGGATGTTATGTTGAAATTGTATAAGACACTCGTGAGGCCTAATTTGGAGATTTGTGTGCAGTTTTGGCTACCTGCCTACAGGAAAGATGTAAATACAACTGAACAAGTGCAGAGAAAATTTACAAGAATGTTGCTGGGACATGAGGACCTGAGTTATACGTTGAATAGTTTAGGACTTCATGATGTTACAGAGTCTACATCATTTATGTCAGTGCTTGAAATTCTCCGTGCTCTTCAGTAAGACCATACCTGAATCTGAATTGATGGTGCTTCCAGAGCCCTGTAAATCATCGGTAAGACCGTGTTTTTAATATCTTCTGGAGGAGTTTTTGTTAACAGCAAATCCATCTTTTGCAAGAAGATTAGCAGCACCTAGTCACAACAGAATACAAATAATTTTATTCAGTTTGTTATTTCTCCAAGCAAACCAGTAAAATATATGAAAATCAATTCAAGTTTATTGTCATTCAACTGCATACATTTACACCATCAAACAAAACAACGTTCCAAGTAGCACAATACAGTACATATAACTCTAACACGTAAAAGTAACATTACCACAAAGTTAACAAATAATAAATATATTCCAGAAGATTGACATTTAGCATAAGTATCAGAGATTGACAGAAAAAAAATGCAAAAGCTACTAAGACTGTCTATTTCTTTTCAGCTTTGTATCTAGATATGCATTCAACTCACCATGTTGCTAGCCTGAAGCATGAAAAGAAAAGGAATAATTTACTTAAGACAGAGCACATGCAATTCATAACATGCAGCATGGAGTATTTCACAGATTGCTAAAGAGCACACACATAAAAATAATATTTCTTTTTAGTTCAGCAACAAACAGAAATTCACCCAAAAGCAGTTCGCAGGCAGTAACGAAGACCTGGCAGATTTGGGTCTCGGGTTGACACAAACCCATATCACAATCTCTAAGCACCTCAAGTGAGTGAATTAGTGGTAAGGCAATGTGTAATCTACAACACTGGAAGGATATTACGTCTGCCCCCAATGAACATGCATGGCTTTCTATTGATTGGCTGCTAATCACACTCACAACCTAAGTAGTATTACTCATACACAGCCACAAATGGGCTACAGTGAGAAGACTCATTGCAATTTCCCTTTGCTTTTAGCCTGTGCATCTTAACATAAACAAAACTCAAGCTGCTTTATTCTTTGCAGCTTCTTGATGGTCTCGATTCTCTGTACCTGAATGGGCTCCTGCAACTTGAAGACTGGTATCAGGTCTGGGAGAATTAGCTTAACGTACTCCTCCTTGGTGCATTCTTCAACGATGAGCAGGACATTCGGTAGGACAAAGGGAACCATGTCCGGGTTCACAAACTCTGACGTCAAGTATGGTAGGATACGCTGAACTATAACCCGCTAGACCAGAAAAAAACAACAGCAACGGAATAAATAGCGTTTCATCCTTTGTTAGAATGACATCCTTACTACTCAAGAACCTATCAAACTCTGCTTTAAATATACCTAATGACTTAGCATCCATAGCTGTCTGTGGCAAGGAATTCTACAGATTCACCACCCTCTGGCTAAATAAATTCCTTCTCATCTCTGCTGCGTTTTCCATTTCCTGGCAATCTGCATTTTGATTTAATGTATCAATGGGTTTAGAACATCTTTTATTCATAAACATTCACTCCTCCATCTCCTCTCCCAAGCAGGTGTGAGAGGGTGCAGAAGAGGTTTACCAGCTGACCTAGGCCAAATCAAAAGTGGTGATGAATCAATATTTAGGAGGGAGATTGAAAATCCGACTGACTGGTGCCACAATACCAACTTCTTACTCAGTATCAGTCAGATCAAGGAGCTGATGATTGACTTCAGGAGGAGGAAACCAGAGGTCCATGAGCCAGTCCTCATCGGGGGACCAGAGGAGATTAGCAACTATAAATTCCTCAACATTATCATTTCAGAGGACCCGTCCTGGGCCCTGCACGTAGGTGCAATTACAAAGAAAGCATGGTAGCGCCCCTACTTCTTTCATTGTTTGCGAAGATTCGGCATGACTTCTAGAACTTTGACAAACTTCTATAGATGTGTGGTGGAGAGAATTTTGACTGGTTGCATCACAACCTGGTATGGAAACACCAATGCCCTTGAATCAAGAATCCTACTAAAAGTAGTGGATATGGCCCAGTCCATCATGGGTAACCCCTCCCCACCACTGAGCACATCTACATGAAATACTGTTGCAGGAAAGCAGCATCCATTATCAGGGACCCCCACCACCCAGGTCATGCTCTCTTCTCACTGCTGCCATAAGGAAGGAGATACTGGAGCCTCAGGACTCACACCACATTGGGGAACAGTTATTACCACTCAACCTTAGGGCTCTTGAACCAAAGATAATTTCATTCAACTTCATTTACCCCATAACTGAACTCTTCCCACATCCTATGGACTCACTTTCAAGGACTCTTCATCTAATTTTCTCAGTTCTTATTGCTCATTTAGCTATTATTATTGTTATTATATTTTTTTCTTTCTTTTTGTATTTGCACAGATGGCTGTCATTTGAACTGATTGTCCATCCTGCTGGTGCGGTCTTTAATTGATTCTATTATGGTTATTGGATTTATTGAGCATGCCCACAAAAAATAAATCTCAGGGTTGTATATGGTGATATATACGTACTCTGCTAATAAATTTACTTCAAACTCTGATTTGTATGACAGTATATAAGACAACCTTCACACTGTATATCAGTCCATGTGACAATAATAAACCAGTATCAATTGTGATTTAAGGAACTAAGCTTCACTGCCATTACCAGTCACAATGGAACTAACCAGACCTTGGGAAGCTTCGGCAGAACTTTCGGCAGCCCTTTGTAAAACTGTGACTTCTGGAGATTGTCTCGCTGGAAGAGGGAATCAAAATACTGCAGAGTCATAGCCCCTATGTCATCAAAAAAAGGGATCTGGGAAAGAGCACACAAAGTTCATCAGAACAAAACAAACACATAATGAGTTCAAAGGCTTCATGGAAATTCAATTTGATGCCAGAATTATTTTCTCAAACACTGATCAAGAATAATCAAGCACACGTCAGAACATTTTTAAGAAGAGTATATATATTCAGCTATGAAAGCACAGAGCACTACAGCACAGAAACAGACCTTTCAGCCTATCTAGTCCATGCTGAACAATTGTTCTGTCATTGATCTATGCGTGGACCACAGCCCTTCATACCCCTCCCATCCAAACTTGTCTTAACTGTTGCAAATGAACCCGCATGCACCACTTCTGCAATCAGACAATCATTGGTTAACTATCAATGGTCTGGATTCAGGCACGGAAGTTGAAAGAACAGAGTGTGTCCAATTCTGGCCGCCTCATTATCAGAAGAATGTAGGTGCAGAGGAGATTTACTAGCATGCTGCCTGGACTTGAGAGCAGTTGTATTAAGATAGGCTGAGTGATCTAGGGCTTTTCTCTTTGGAGTGACCTTAGTCAAGCACATGAACCAAATGTCCAAACCTGTCATACTGAGGGCCTTGCCACGCTGTTGCAGTGAAGAAGCAAGAACGTCACTAACTCAAGAGTCATCTGTGCCACCTTCAGCATCTTTTCTCATTTTCATGAACTTGCCATGAGCCTGAGAGTCTGCACCCAAGGACTGGAGGACCAAAAACGGGCTGCCCCGAGATTGGAGGCTGCCTGTGTGTGTGCGCACGAGTGAGTCGGTGGATAGGAGGGTGCAAAAGAGGTTGTTTGGCTGTTGTTATCTTGCTGTGTTTTGTTGCTGCTACTGCTGTTTGCTTCCTACTAAGCATGTGGGCATGCTATGATGGCGCCAGAATGTGTGGTTGTGAAAGTAGATACATTTCACCGTATGTTTCAATGTACCCGTGACAAACAAATCTGAAGCTTATCCTATTGCCACCAGGAAGGAGGTACAGTAGCCTGAAGACCCACACTCAACATCTTAGAATTAGCTTTTTTCCCTCCACCATTAGATTTCTGGATGGTCCATGAACCGATCAACACTACATCACTATTCCTCTTTCGCATTATTTATTTATATATTATTGTAACTTAATATTTTATATCTTGCACTCTACTGCTGCCACAAAACAATAAATTTCACAACATGTATCACTGATAAAAACCTGATTCTGATTCAGATGCCCTGCCTTCCTCAAATGAGTGTAAAGTTCCTCAAGCAACTCTTCTAAGAAATCGACCATCCCTGCTGGACTTGTTTGTGTCCAGGACAAAGATGTGTGAAGGAAAAACTCTTATGGACACTACCCACCCTGCAAACTGCCTTTTCCTAAAGCTCCCTTCTAGAAAGTGCTATAGAGCTATTAAAAGTAAAACTTCACACCATCTTGAAAGTTCTTTCATCCAGGCAGTTGATCTGATCAACCATTAGTTCAATCTTTCCCCTTTATCTATTATTACCTCTTTCATTGCTCTGTAAACTCGTTGATAATGCTGATTACATTGTAAATGCATGCTAGTATTTATGTGCTGATGCACATTTTATTTCACATCCTCTTGACTAATTTTATTAGATTTTTTCACTATACACAATTCTTTATTTTTATATCATTCTTTATAGTTGTTGAAGGTTGCTGTCTCTTGAATGCTGTTCGCTGACCGTCACACCATAGCAAGTTCTTAATAATGTACATGTATATGGGAAATAAAGTTGATCCTTGATCCTATGAAGGGTAAGGAGCTTTCCCTGAAGTACCGGGCTGAACTAAATCACTAAACGCACAGATTGGCCTATCATTTATCAATCTGTTGTTTCAGGAAGCCTGAGGTGCATAAAATGTGTGTTCTTTTTGTTGGCTGCTTTGTAAAAGTACTTCCACTGCTGAGAACTACAAAATTACTGGGCAGGAGAAAGAATCATCTGGTTTCAACAAGTGGAGAGATGTAATTTCATATCTGTGTGCCTGCTCACCTTACACAGCTGATCAGCATCTGGTCTCACAGCAGGCGTTACATTTAGGAGCAACTTCAGATGCTCCCGGACCTCCTCGGGAACCTTCTGCAGTATGCCAGGGCCTAATCGAGTGAGCTGCAAAAACAGAAAAGATGTTCATAATTCAATCCTCAAACCAAACAACGCCAAGTCACATTTTGGAAAATCACTCACAAACTTGATTGATTTATTTTATCTCTCGAACTGTCAACATGAACCCATTGACTGGAAGACTTCAAAAACCTATCCCCACAGCAACCCTGACCTCCACCCCTCAACCTCCCCCTTATGAAGGGTAGAGATGTGGTAAATGTAAGCAGGCTTTACCTACTGAGGTTGGGTGAGACCAGAACTCGAGGTCATAGGTGAAGGGTGAAAGGTGAAATGTTTAAGGTGTAGCTGAGCAGCAATTTCTTCACTCAGAGAGTGGGCAAGAGTGTGGATCGAGCTGCCTGCAGAAGTGGTGGATGCAGATTTGATCACAAAATTTAAGTTTGGATAGGTTCACAGATGGGAGGGGTATTGAGGGCTATGGTCCAAGAACAGGTAGATGGGACTAAACAAAGTAATAGTTTGGCATGGGCTAGATGGGCCTTAGGGCATGATTCTGCACTGTAGTGTTCTATTACTATATTACCTCTGTCTTACCCATTCCTCTGCTTGTTTGCACCTTAAAGCTAATTTATTTTCACTGTTTCCTGGTATTGACAAAGGGTCTGTGACTTGATGACTGTTTCTCTTCCCACAGATGCTGCCTGACCTGTAGTGTTTCCAGCAAACTATTTAAGACACTTGCTCTATGTTTTTATTCTTGCAAGATACACAAAAGAAAAATAACTTATGTGGTAAAACAATTAAAAGACCAATGATGGCAGCTGAGCCCTGGACGCGTGTTTTAATCAAATACTTAAACACAGAGAGAAGAATGGAATTAGGGGTCAGGCTGGGAATTAGACACAAATGTGAGAGGTTAGATAGAGGTCAGGCCTGAGTCTAGGCCTCTACTTTACGTTACACTCTCGAAGGCGAGCGACAACATAGATGAAGGATGGATGTCAGCCATGGACAAAGACCAGCAAATACAATGGCTGGTTCCCCAAGCTATGCGAGTCAGTGAATCTGAAGTTCAGCCGTGAGGTCAACACTGAAGTTCAAAGCCCGAAGATCAATTAGAAGCCTGGAAATTGAGGCCCGTTGACCAGAACCATGAATTCCAGTCTATTGGGGAAGTCGGAGGCCTGATATCTGTGAGTCCGATGAAAGCTGAGGTCCAGGAGGCAGCCTGTTCTGTGGTTGAGGACTGTTTGTATATGTGAGAAGGTGCACAGATGAGAGGAAGTAAAGCCACCAGTTTTGCTGCTGTTCCACTGAACATTGGGGGATACGCAATGTTTGCGCTGGAATGTGTGGCAACACTCGCAGGCTGCCTCCAGCATATTCTTAGCTTGTGTTGGTTGTTAACGCAAATAACGCATTTCACTGTAGGCTTCGATGTGCATATAATAAATGAATCTGAATCAATCTACTTCCTTCAGGCCTTGCATTTTATTTGTCTGCCTCCACTGCAATTTCTCTGTAACTGTAACACAACATTCTGCATTCAATTTTGTTTTTGCTACCTCAATGTATGTATGCATGCAATGATCTGCCTGGAAGGCACACAATAAAAATGTGACAATATTTTTTGGATGGTACAGGTGACAATAAAAACAAACTATTCCAGGAATTGGAGACTTGGGGGATGAATTATCTCCCTAAAATATAAAGGTTAGTTTTACTTGTCACATGTACATTGAAACATACAGTATCATTTGTGTCAACTAGCAACACAGTCTGAAGATTGCTGAGGGCACCCTGCAAGTATTGCCATGCTTCTGATGCCAACACTAAGCCTTACATTAACACTAAGTAACACTAAGATTCTTTAGATTAAGACCAATTGCAAAACACAAGTACCGTAAATTCCGGACTATAAGCCGCTACTTTTTTCCCACGCTTTGAACACTGTGGCAACACAGCGGCCTATACTACGGTGCGGCTAATGCATGTTTTTTTTTCATGCCGCCAAAAACATTTTGCCTCGTAACAGTAGACCAATAAAATTGATGAGTAGTTCACAGAGGTCCAATGAAATTGTACGATAAGTCAAGCGCACTTTCACAATTAAATTATTGTAAATCAGTCATTTGTACTCGCCCTCATCAACATGGAAAACACTCGAAGAAAAGCATATGATGCAGCTTTTAAGTTAAAGGCGATCAATCTGGCGGTTGAAGGAGGAAATCGAGCTGCTGCACATAATCTTGGCATAAATAAATCGATGGTGAGACAGTGGAGACGCCAGCGTGAAGAACTGAGTCAATGCAAAAAGACGACAAAAGCTTTCAGAGGTAATCATAGCAGATGGCCCGAACTTGAAAACTTTCTTGAAGACTGGGTTAACACACAGAGAGCAGGCGGCCGCGGTGTTTCCACCGTGCAGATCAGACTGAAGGCAAAGCAATCGCCACCAGAATGAAAATCGAAGATTTTAGAGGTGGGCCATCGTGGTGTTTTAGATTTATGAGACGAAAAGGCCTGTCCGTCAGGGTACGCACGACTCTGTGTCAGCAGCTCCCTCCCGACCACGAGGAACAGCTTGCTAACTTCCGCACATTCACTCAAACAAAGATAGCGGAGAATTCCATCGGGCCAGATGATATCATAAATATGGATGAAGTACCTTTGACGTTTGACCTGCCTCTCACTCGGACTGTTAATAAAACAGGTGACTCGTCCATCACACTGTAAACAAGTGGCCATGAGAGAATGCATTTTACTTGTGTTCTGAGCTGCACAGCATCCGGACTAAAGCTTCCACCGATGGTGATTTTTTAAGCGGCTGACAATGAAAGTTCAGTGAAAGCTGCCATCAAGAGTACAAACTCAATTCCAGCTGTGATTCCTGGGGGCACCACGAAGTATTTGCAGCCACTGGACATCAGCGTGAACCGGGCATTTAAAGTGGCGCTGCGCGTTGAGTGGGAGTCTTGGATGACGAGCGGCGAGAAATCCTTTACCAAAACAGGACGCATACGAAGAGCATCTTTATCTCAAGTCTGCCAGTGGATCCTAAATGCGTGGAGCCGTGTCACAACATCCACCATCACCAGCGGGTTTCGAAAGGCTGGACTGCTGCGTGATGAAGAGGACCGCGTGCGCTCAAGTGAGAGCAACAACGAAGAGACTGAAGTGAGTGACGAGATCCTGAGGTTTTATTCAATTCGGACACTGAAGAAGAGGACTTTGATGGTTTTAGTGCGCAGGAGGAAGATGAAGAAGGCGATCAATAACTTTTCTTGGTAGGCTGCAGTATATATATTTTTTTTACCAGTCGTTAGGAGATATTGGAATGTTGTTCGTGCACTGTTCAGTAAAAAAGTATACGCAACGTAATTTGTGTGTTACCGATACGTATGTATATTTAAAAGTAGCTGTGTTACAGGCACTGTTCGAAAAAACGCATTTGCAATATGTATTTGTTTATGTTACCGTACAGATTTAATTAAAAGTTAAAAAATCCTCACGTGTAATATCTTTCTGTGTAAATATCTCATATTACAACGTGGGACACCTGCGGCTTAAAATCCGGTGCGGCCTGTACAAGTACAAAATTGATTTTCTTTCTAAAATTAGAGCGTGCGGCTTTTAATCAGGTGCGCTCTGTAGTCCGGAATCTACGGTAAAATAGTTCACTCCCTCAGAGGAATGTGAATAGAGGCTAACAAGTGAAATTTTCAAATAGGTCGAGACAGTTTTGCTAGGTACAGTACAAAGGACAATGAAATCAGCCATGATTTACTGAATGGCACCACAGACTTGAGGATCTGAATGGTCCATTACTACAAAGCTGGAGGGAGCCAGGGTTAAATCCTTAAGTGACTCTAAAGGGACAGCTACTATTGTCATTTTGAATGAGTGAATGCAAATAAACTTCCTGCTGGAAGGATGACAGAGAGATGGCAGGAGGGAGAAATATCAGACACTGAAGAATATGGTGAGTATGGGAATGGGCTCATGGCTACAGTGACAAAGGATGTTCAGTACAATTTAATTAGAGCCAGTTCAGTGCCAGGGAAAAGAGGAGATTCATTTTTTGTAATTTATTTTTTATTGAAGTTCATCATCAAACAAACATTTCCATAAGATGTATTTCAGACTTTGTACATACGTATCATATAATCATATATATCACAAATCTCCACAAAGTATTTATCTGAGGTATACACTTATAGAAAAGAGTGGAAAGAAAAAAACAAGCAAAAGGAAAAAAAACTATGTACAAGTAGGGAGTGATCTTTTTTTTTACAACAGATTCATTGATTTGTGAGAATAAAATCAGGCCTATGAGGTATTATGTAGTTAAACCATTTTTCTGGAAAGGAGGAGATTCAAACACTGGAGTGGTTGGAAAAGGCAACACAAATTTGTGAGGCAATAGCAGATCAGAGGAAGAAAATGAGTTTGAAACTAGAGCACTGTGTTCCATGTGAAAATGAGTTAAAAGTCCACTGGAGACCCAGCAACAGGCAGCTGTGCTGGGATTGGAGGACAATGTATTTGTGTGCGTGGAGGGGGGGGGAGGGAATGGGGTTTGCTTTGCAGTTCAAAGTTCAATGGTTCAAAGGTCATTTATTATCAAAGCATACAACTCTAAGGTTTTTCTTCTCCAGATAGCCACAAAAACAAGAAAAAAAGTATAACAGGACAATCGTTAACCCCCAAATTCTCCCTTCCTGTACAAAAAAAATAAAATGGAACAGGCATATCGGCTCCCAATCCCCATTCCCACACACACAGAAAAATGAGAAAGATCAGGTAAAAAAAACACAGAATATAAAAATCCATAAGACTGAAAAAAGTCCATATTCAAAACGCAGAAAACCTCTCTCCAGGCACAGCATGTCTCTCCCCTCTCTCGCCTCCCACAGCAGAGTGACCCCACCAGCGATCAGAAAGCAGTCTCCCCTCTGTTGTTAATTGTTGTCTGCTGAGCATTGAGGGCATGCTATATTGATGCAGAAGGTGTGGCGACGTTTATGGGCTGCCCCAGCACATCCTTAGGTTGTGTTGGTTGTTAACACAAATGATGTGTTTCACTGATGTATGCATGAGGAGTAAATTAATCTGAGTCTGAAAAGTCAATATTCTGTAGAGGGAATTAACAACAATGGCTTTTATGAGCCCTGAAATGATGACAGTGAGATTATTGCAATATATGAAGGGAAGTGGGACAAGCAGTTGAGAGGGTCATTATCTCACATCAGAGGTGGTCCAGGGCCCAAGGGTAGGGAGACCTTAAGACATAGGAGCAGAATTAGGCCATTCATCCTTTGAGTCTGCTGCCATTCCATCATGGCCAATTTATTATCACTTTCAACCCCAGTCTTTATAAATCAAGAACTTATCAAACTCTACTTTAAACATACCCAATGACTTAGCCTCCAAAGCCATTTGTGGCAATTAAGTCCACAAATGCACCACTCTCTGGCTGAAGAAATTCCTCCTCATCTCTGTTCAGAAGGAACGTCCTTCTGTTCTGATGCTGTGCCCTCCGGATCTAGACTTCCTCACTGGAGGAAACATTCTCGTCCCCTTTATCTAGGCCTTTCAATAAAGACTAGGAAGTAGGTTCTGGGAGACATGAGAGGAAAGGAGGTGGGTAAGAGGTGGATTCAAGAGATCAGCCAGTCTGATAAAAGGTCATCGTCCTCAGCACACTACTGCTCTCTCCACAGATGCTGACTAACCTGCTGAGCATTTGCAACACTGCTGGTTTTTATTAATGTTCATTACCTACATTTCAATTACCTGATCCAGTTGTCTGCTGAAACTCTTGAAGATGTCCTGCTTGTTAACTTCAAAGATGGGTGTGCCGTCATTAAACACGGTGAACATGACACCTCCTAAGGAGTACATGTCACTGGCCAGATCACAGCTCACCGATAGAATGTACTCTGGAGCAACGTACTCTGGGTTTGGAAGGCACAAAGGAGGAAGGTTTGGGTCCCACTCCTTGCATGTAAATTTAAGCTGCAAAAGGGAACAAGGAAAATATAAACACAAGAGATTCTGTAGATGCATAATAAGAGTCTGGCATGGGGTAGATGGGCCAAAGGGCCAGTATCTGTGCTGTAGCATTCTATTAGTATGTTGGAAATCTTGAACAACACACACAAAACGCTGGAGGAACTCGACAAGCTAGGTAGCATCTCTGCATGAAAATCAAGTGTCAAAGTAGCTGACCCGAAATGTCGACTATTTATTCTTTTCCATGGATGCTGCTTGACTTGCTGAGTTTTTCCAACATTTTGTGTGCATTATTCCAGATTTCCATAGAAAGGAATAAACAATCAATGTTACGGGTTGACTGCTGATTTCTCTCCATAGATGCTGCCTGACTTGCTGAGTTCCTCCAGCATTTCAAGTATGTTCCACACAAAATAAACCTGATTTAACTAAATACAAATTCTAAAACTCAGCTGTTTGTTCATTTTTATTTAATTTCTACGCAGGTTCACTGCAGACAACGCAAGCCGCATTATCCACTGCAAACAGTCTTTGGTCCAGCAATGTTTAGCCACCTCATGGTAAGGTTTGCCAATGACACAAAATTAGGGGGGGGGGGGGGGGATTCTGGTTCAGGCAGCAGAATCAATACAGTTAGATCTAAAAAAAAATCAGGATGTGGGCAGATAAATGGCAGATGAAATTTAATACAAGTAAATGTAAAGTATTACATATAGGAAGCAGAAACATTAGCTATAAATACACAATGGGAGGCTTTTTTTAAAAACTTTTTTTTATTAAATTTTCAGATGATTACAGAAAGAAAGAAAAAATACCCTTTCCCCCCCTAACATCCCTATAGAGAAAAAAAAGAAAGAAAGAAAGAAAGAGTGCCTGGATATCAGAAGGTCCCCACATGCTCCACGGAGTTCGTAATAACTTTAGTATATATATTTATTTATTTCCCCAAATAACCAATTATTTATCTTCAGAGCACCTACATATTTAATCCTGACTTTTGTAAATAAGGGCTCCAAATTTTCAAAAATATTTCGTATTTATCTCTTAAATTATAAGCAATTTTTTCAAGTGGAATACAGATGGAAATTTCATTCTTCCAACGATCTATACTTAAATATGCATCCGATTTCCAAGTAACTGCAATAGTCTTTTTGGCTACTGCCAGTGCAATTTTTATAAATTCTTTCTGATACTTATTCAATTTGGGTTTCGATTTTATCCCTTTAATTTCGCCTAATAAAAATAATATTGGATTATGTGGAAGTTGTGTTCCAATAATAATTTTGTCCAAAAAGGTTGAATTTTAGAACAAGACCAAGTAGAATGTAAAAAAGTACAAATTTCTTGGTTACATCGGAAACACTGATCAGATAAATTTGGATTTAATTTATTTATTTTTTGTGGTGTAATATATAATTGATGTAAAAAATTATATTGCACTAATCTTAACCGGACATTTATTGTATTTGTCATACTATCAAGACATAGTCTTGACCAATTTGTTTCTTCAATTTTAATATTCAAGTCACTTTCCCATTTTTGTCTTGACTCATGGACTCATTGTTTAGTTGCCTGTTTTCGAATCAAGCTATACATACAAGAAATAAATTTTTTAGTTTTTCCTTTTTGAATTAAAGTTTCTATTTCACTAGATTTCGGCAATAACATTGTTTGACCTAATTTTTCTCTTAAATAAGCCCATAATTGGAAGTAACAAAAAAGCGTGTTATTTGATACTTTATATTTATTATTTAATTGATCAAATGACATTAATATACCTCCTTCAAAACAATCTATATATCTAATCCCTTTTTGAAACCAGTTGTATAAAAGTTGGTTATCCATTGTAAAAGGAATAAATTTATTTTGAAATAAAGATCTCTTTGCTAATAAAGATTTCTTTATCTCATCATCAATATTTATCTTATTCCATAAATCAATCAAATGTTTTAATATTGGAGATTCTTTCTTTTCCCATATCCATTTAGATTCCCACTTATATATGAAATCTTCTGGTATATTTTCTCCTATTTTATCTAGTTCTATTCTAATCCATGCCAGTTTATCTTCATCAAAAAAAGATGCAATAAATCTAAGTTGATTTGCTTTATAATAATTTTTAAAGTTTGGAAGTTGTAATCCTCTGAGGTCAAATTTCCATGTCAATTTTTCCAACGATATTCTTGACATTTTACCTTTCCAAAGAAACTTCTGGGGTAATTGTATTGGTAGTGATTGAAATAAGTATTGTAGTCTAGGGAATATATTCATTTTTACGGTATTTACTCTACCTACTAATGTTATTGGTAATATCATCCATTTATCAAGACTTTCTTGAATTTTTTTCAATAATGGTAAGTAATTTAATTTGTATAAGTTCTTTATATCATTATTGACTCTTATACCTAAATATTTTATACCATTTGCTGGCCATCTAAATTGAGTTATTAATCAACATTGACTATAATCTCCTTTAGTAAGAGGTAAAATTTCACTTTTATCCCAATTTATTTTGTAACCTGATACTTTCCCATATTCTTCTAATCTAGAGGATAATTTACGCAACGAGTGCAATGGGTTTGTTAAATAAAGCAGAACATCATCAGCAAATAAGTTAATCTTGATTAACTTTGAAACCTTTAATACCTGGGTCCATTCTAATTAATTCAGCTAATGGTTCTATCACCAACACAAATAAAGCAGGTGATAATGGACAACCTTGCCTAGTTGACCTTGTTAACCGAAATTATGTTGAAATTTGACCATTTGTCACTACTTTAGCTTTGGGATTAATATTTAAGTTTTTGATCCATTTTATAAAAGATACCCCTAATCCATATTTTTCCAATACCTTAAATAAAAAATCCCATTCCAATCTATCAAGTGCTTTTTCTGCACCTAAAGCAACTACCACACTCATTTCCTCCCTCTTTTGAGCCAAATGAATTATACTAAATAACTGAGTTACATTATCTGCCGATTGTCTATTTTTAATAAATCTTGTTTGATCCATATGTATTAATTTTGGTAAGTATTTAGATAGTCTGTTAGATAATATTTTTGCTATTATTTTATAATCAGTATTTAACAAAGAAATAGGTCTATATGATGTTGGCTTTAAAAGATCTCTATCTTTTTTTGGCAATACTATTAAAATAGCTGTCGAAAAAGATTCTGGAAGTTTATGCGTTCTTTCCGCTTGATGTATTAACTCCATAAAACGGGGAATTAATAAATCTTTAAACTTTTTATAAAATTCAGGTGGAAAACCATCTTCTCCTGGAGATTTATTACTTTGAAATGATCCTAAAGCTTCTTCAACCTCTTTTAATGTAAAAGGCATATCTAATCTCTTCTGTTCTTCCGTATTTAATTTTGGAAGAGTTATTGTGATAAAAACCTTTCTATCTTGACATTATCATTTTGTGATTCTGATTTATACAATTCAGAATAAAAATTCTTGAGAGTTTCATTAATTTCTAAAGGTTTATAAGTAATTTTATTTACTCTTGTTCGAATTGCATTTATCGTTTTAGAAGTCTGGTCTGTTTTTAACTGCCATGCAAGGACCTTATGTGATCTTTCACCTAGTTCATAATATCTCTGTTTAGTTCTCATAATTGCTTTTTCTGTTCGATATGTCTGAAGTGTATTATATTGTAACTTCTTATTAATAAGTTGTCTTCATTTCTCTTCTGTCATATATCTTTGAGATTCTTTTTCTAATTTTGTAATCTCTTTTTCCAATTGATCTATTTCTATCATATATTCCTTCATAATTTTAGAAGTATAACTTATTATCTGACCTCTCAAATATGCCTTCATTGCTTCCCACAATATAAATTTATCATCAACTGAATGTGAATTTGTATCTAAAAAAACTGAATCTGCTTTTTCATAAAATCACAAAGATCTTGAAGCTTTAGTAACATTGAATTAAATCTCCATCTATAAATTGATTCCTCTTTATCTATCATTATCATTGTCATTATCAAAGGAGAATGATCTGACAATATTCTCGCTTTATATTCCATGTTTTTCACTCTATCTTGCATATTCGTTGATATTAAGAAAAAATCTATCCTTGAATATGTTTTATGTCTATTTGAATAAAATGAATAATCTCTTTCTTTTGGGTTAATTCTTCTCCATATAGCAATCAAATTTAAGTCTTTCATCAATGATAGAGTTAATTTTGCTACTTTTAATTTTGTGACAACCTTCATTGATCTATCTAAAACTGGATCTAAACAAAAGTTAAAATCTCCACCTATTAATATTTTGTCATGCGCGTTAGCCAAATTCAAAAAGACCTCTTGTATAAATTTTACATCATTTTCGTTTGGTGCATAAATATTCATAAGAGTCCATAATTCTGAAAAAAATTGACAATGTATAATTACATATCTCCCCGCCGAATCAATTAATACATTTTGTATTTTAATTGGTAAATTTTTATTAACCAAAACTGCAACTCCTCTCGCCTTTGAATTAAATGAAGCTGCAATAACATTTCCAACCCAGTCTCTTTTTAATTTCTGATGTTGTATCTCCATTAAGTGTGTTTCTTGTAAAAAAAGCTATATCTATTTTCATTTTTTTTAATGTATGTTAAAATTCTTTTTCTTTCCACCGGTCCATTAAGCCCATTAACATTAAATCTTTAAAAATTCAGTAAATTAGTCATTATTTTCAATTATGTTACTCCAATCTATAATAATACCTAATCTTTCAACTTTTGTCGTATCTTGGGAAATCTTTCTAAAATTCTCCATGTTGCTATGTGTGTTCCCACCGATCATCCAGGCAGAAAGATAGAAGAAAAATAGAGTATAAAGAAAAAAACAAAATACCCCCCTAACTAATGTTGTGAAAAAAAAAGAACACAACATTACCCCCCTCTATTGTACAGGTCATGGCGATCGCCATGATTACACACGTGAATACTGTAGTAATCCCAAAGCTCCCCAGCCCCCCGCAACATAAAAAAGTATATATAAGAAAAAAAAGTACTATTCTCAATTAGTATATCGGAAATTTTGCTTTTCTCCCCTATGTCATCCTTAAATGTCCATCACTTCCATTCACTGTCTCTGTCTCCATCTTTAATCCATTACACTTGGAGATCTCTATGTGTAATTAGAAAGTATTTGGAAGATTTTGTGGAAACTTCTCCGCTTCTCGATAATCGGTAAAAAATCTTCATTTTCCCTCCTCCAAAAAAATTACCTTTTCCCATTAAACTCTTTTCGCTGGGTTAAATTCCTTCTTTCTCTTCAAAAGGTTATAACTTATATCAGGATAGAAAAGAACTGCCTTCCCTGCTATCATCAATGGCCCGTTTTTTTTGGCACATTGGGCAGCCGCCTTCAGGATCTTTTCTTTGTCTTGGTATCTTAAGCATTTTATCAAAATTGATCGTGGATTTTGGTCAGCTTGAGGTCTTGACCTTAAGGCTCTATGAGCCCTTTCAATTTCAATTAGAGTTTCTCCTTCCATTTCTAATTTTTCAGGAATCCGTTTTGAAAAAAATTATTGGATCTTCTCCTTCTATATTTTCTTTAAGTCCAACAATTTTAATATTATTTCGTCTACTAAAATTTTCAAGCTTATCAACTTTTTCCAACATCTGTTTTCTTTCTAATGTCCAGGCAGTAATATCATCTTCCATTTTATTCATTCTTTCAACCATGTCTTCCGTTGTAGTTTCCAAATCTAAAATTCCCTTTTCCATTTTTTCCTTTTTGTCATTTTCTCAAACATAATCTCCACATTTATCATTTTTTTAGATTACTTATAATGCGCCTAATTTACGCATTATTTGCATCAAAGTCTTTTCTACATTTCCAGAAGAACTTTTACCTCCATCTTCGTCTGATTTTTCCAGAGAATCGGACTCTCCCTCAGATTCACTTTCACTTTCGGTTTCATTCGTAACTAGGATTTGTAGTTCAGGTTGTTCTCGTTTGCGCATGCTCCTTCCTTCACGATTGCGCAGTTCTCGTTGTTCTTTTTCTTTAGAAATGGTCGATGTTGCCGCAGTTTCCTGTTCTGTATCGCCGGTGGTATAATGTACCTGAACCCGCGGTTCTGTGGCAGAGGTGGGCCTTGATTCTGTTCCAACTTGCGTTGTCTTCAAGGTAGTAGTTTTCTTCATCTTCTGTTTATAAGGCATAACTTGAAACAATCCGGAGTAGTTTATAAGTAACTTTTAGAAAGTATTAACTAACTTTTCTTCACTTAAACATTAATTTACTGATTTTTTACAGGAGAGCTGGGTTCCAGCGTCTCAATCCTACGTCATCACGTGACGTCCCCACAATGGGAGGCTCTTGAGTTAAAAAGTGCACTGCATGAGAAGGATTTGGGTATCCTGGTAGACTTCTTGCTATCAACAACTAGATCAGAAATACTGTATAATAAAAAAAAGTGAGGTAGTGTCCAAAGCTTCAATGTCCATTTAGGAATCAGATGGCAGAGGGGAAGCTGTTCCTGAATCACTGAGTGTGTGCCTTCAGGCTTCTGTACCTCCTACCTGATGGTAACAGTGAGAAAAGGGCATGCCCTGGGTGTTGGAGGTCCTTAATAATGGATGCTGCCTTTCTGAAACACTGTCCCCTGTAGAAAGGCTACTTTGTAGGCTAGTATCCAAGATGGAGCTGACTAGATTTACAACCCTCTGCAGCTTTTTTCAGTCCTGTGCAGTAGCTGCTCATAACATATGCAGCCTGTCCACGGTACATCTACAGAAATTTATGAGTGTATTGGTTGACATTCCAAATCTGTCTTGCCTTCTTTATAACTACATCTATATGTTGGGACCATGTTAGATCCTCAGAGATCTTGACACCCAGGAACTTAAAACTGCTCACTCTCTCCACTTCTGATCCCTCTATGAGGATTGGTATGTGTTCCTTTGTCTTACCCTCGTGAAGTCCACAATCAGCTCTTTCATCTTATAGACGCTGAATGCCAGGCTGTTACTGCGGCACCACTCCACTAGTTAGAAACACAGAAAACCTACAGCACAATACAGGTCCTTCAGCTCACAAAGCTGTGGTGAACATGTCCCTACCTTAGAACTACCTAGGCTTTACCCATAACCCTCTATTTTTCTAAGCTCCATGTAGCCATCCAGGAGTCTCTTAAAAGACCCGATCGTTTCTGCCTTCACTGCCGGCAGCCCATTCCACGCACTCACCACTCTCTGCGTAAAAACCTTATCTTTGACATCTCTTCTGTACCTACTTCCAAGCACCTTAAAACTATGCTCTCTTGTGCTAGCCACTTCAGCCCAGTGAAACCTCTGACTATCCACACGATCAATGCCCCTCATCATCTTGTACACCTCTGTCAGGTCACCTCTCATCCTCTGTCGCTCCAAAGAGAAAAGGCCGAGTTTGCTCAACCTATTTTCATGAGGTGTGCTCCCCAATCCAGGCAACATCCTTGTAAATCTCCTCTGCACCCTTTCTATGGCTTCCACATCTTTCCTGTAGTGAGGTGACCAGAACTGACCACAGTACTCCAAGTGGGGTCTGACCAGGGCCCTACATAACTGCAACATTACCTCCTGGTTCTTAAACTCAATTCTACGATTGATGAAGGCCAATGCATCATATGCTTTCTAACTACAGAGTCGACCTGCACAGCAGCTTTGAGTATTCTATGGACTCGGACCCCCAGATCCCTCCGATCCTCCACGCTGCCAAGAGTCTAACTATTAATACTATATTCTGCCATCATATTTGACCTACCAAAATGAACCACTTTACACTTATCTGGGTTAAACTCCATCTGCCACTTCTCAGCCCAATCTTGCATCCTATCAATGGCCCGTTGTAACTTCTGACAGCCCTCCACACTATCCACAATACCCCCAACCTTTGTGTCATCAGCAAATCTACTAACCCATCCTTCCACTTACTTATCCAGGTTATTTATAAAAATCATAATGAGTAGGGGTCCCAGAACAGACCCCTGAGGCACAACACTGGTCACCAACCTCCATGCAGAACATGACCCGTCTACAACCACACTTTGCCTTCTGTGGGCAAGCCAGTTCTGGATCTACAAAGCAATGTTCCCTTGGATTTCATGCCTCCTTACTTCCTCAGTAAGCCTTGCATGGAGTACCTTATCAAATGCCTTTCTAAAATCCATATTCACTACATCTACGGCTCTACCTTCATCAATGTATTTAGTCACATCCTCAAAGAATTCAATCAGGCTCGTAAGGCACGACCAGCCTTTGACAAAGCCATGGTGACTATTCCTAATCATATTATGCCTCTCCAAATGCTCATAAATCCTGCCTCTCAGTATCTTCTCCATCAACTGAAGTAAGACTCACTGGCCTATAATTTCGAGGCCTATCTCTACTCCCCTTCTTGAATAAGAGAACAACATCCGCAACCCTCCAATCTGGAACCTCTCCCATCCCCATTGATGATGCAAAGATCACTGCCAGAGGCTTAGCAATCTCCTCTCTCGCTTCCCACAGAAGCCCGGGGTACATCCCATCTGGTCCCAGTGACTTATCCAACTTGATGCTTTCCAAAAGCTCCAGCACATTCTCTTTGTTAATATCTACATGCTCAAGCTTTTCAGTCCACTGCAAGTCATCCCTACAATCGCCAAGATCCTCTTCCGTAATGAATACTGAATCAAAGTATTCATTAAGTACCTACGTTATTTCCTCCGGTTCCATACACACTTTTCCACTGTCACACTTGATTGGTCCTATTCTCTTACGTCTTATCCTCTTGCTCTTCACATATTTGTAGAATGCCTTGGGGTTTTTCTTAAACCTGTCCGTCAATGCCTTCTCATGGCCGCTTCTGGCTCTCCTAATTTCATTCTTAAGCTCCTTCCTGCCAGCCTTATATTCTTATCATTCCTATCATTACCTAGATTTTTGAACCTTTAAGTTCTTCTTCTTGACTAGACTTACAACAGCCTCTGTACACCACTGATCTTGTACCCAACCATCCTTTCCATGTCTCATAGGAACGTACCTACTCATAACCCCTCGCAAATATCCCTGAACATTTGCCACATTTTTTCTGTATGTTTCCCTGAGGACATCTGTTTCCAATTTATGCTTCCAAGTTCCTGCCTGATATCCTATTTCCCTTTACTCCAATTAAACATTTCCCTGACTTGTCTGTTCCTATCTCTCTCCAATGCTATGGTAAAGGAGATAGAATTGCAATCACTATCTCTAAAATGCTCTCCCACTGAGAGACCTGACACCTAACCAGGTTCATTTTCCAATACCAGATTAAGAACAGCCACTCCTCTTGTAGGCTTAACAACATATTGCGTCAAGAAACCTTCCTGAACACACCTAACAAACTCTACCTCATCTACTCCCCTCACTCTAGGGAGATGCCAATCAATATTTGGGAAACTAAAATCTCCCACCACAACAACCCTGTTATTATTACTCCTTTCCAGAATCTGTCTCCCCATCTGCTCCTCAATGTCTCTGCTACGTTTGGTGGTCTATAAAATACACCCAAGTAGAGTTATTGACCCCTTCCTATTCCTAACTTCCACCCACAGAGACTCCATAGCTAACCCCTCCAATGACTTCCTCCTTTTCTGCAGCCACGACACTATCTCTGATCAACAGTGCTACACCCCCACCTCTTTTGCCTTCCTCTCTATCCTTTCTGAAACATCTAAAGCCTGGCACTTGAAGTAGCTATTACTGCCCCTGCACCATCCAAGTCTCTGTAATGGCCGCAACATCATAGCTCCAAATGCTGATTTCACTCCTGTACGCCCTCTCGTTACCACCTGAGATTCTACCAACAATGGTTGCATCGTTAGCAAATTTATAGATGGTACCTGAGCTATGCCTAGCCACAAAGTCATAAGTATATAGAGAGTAGAGCAGTGGGCTAAGCACACACCCCTGAGGTGCGCCAGTGTTGATCATCAGCGAGGAGGATATGTCATCACCAATCTGCACAGATTGTAGTCTTCCGGTTAGATCCAGTTGCAGAGGGAGGTACAGAGGTCCAGGTGTGGGAATGATGGTATTAAATGCTGAGCTATAATCGATGAACAGCATCCTGACGTAGGTGTTTGTGTTGTCCAGGCGGTCTAAAGCTGTGTGGAGAGCCATCAAGTTGCATCTGCTGTTGATCTATCGCGGCAACAGGCGAATTGCAATGGGTTCAGGTCCTTGCTGAGGCAGGAGTTGTCTAATCATGACCAACCTCTCAAAGCATTTCATCACCGTTGATGTGAGTGTTACCAGGCAATAGTCATTTAGGCAGCTCACATTATTCTTCTTAGGCACTGGCATAATTATTGCCTTTTTGAAGCCAGTGGGAACTTCTGCCCGTAGCAGTGAGAGGTTGAAAATGTCCTTGAATACTCCCGCTAGTTGGTTAGCACAGGTTTTCAGAGCCTTACCAGGTATTCCATCTGGACCTTCCACCTTGCGAGGGTTCACCTTCCTGAAAGACAACCTAACGTCAGCCTCTGAGACAGAGATCACAAGGTCATCAGGTGCAGCAGGGATCTTCACAGCTGTAGTTGTGTTCTCCCTTTCAAAGCATTGAGTTCATCTGGTAATGAAGCATCACTGCCATTCATGCTATTGGGCTTCGCTTTGTAGGAAGTAATACCCTGCAAACCCTGCCAGAGTTGCGGTGCATCAGATTTCACCTCCAACCTCATTCGAAATTGTCTCTTCACCCTTGAAATAGCCCTCCGCAAATCATACCTGGTTTTCTGGTACAGGCCTGGGTCACCAGACTTGAATGTCACGGATCTTGCCCTCAACAGATGACGTACCTCCTGGTTCATCCACGGTTTTCAGTTTGGGAATATACAGTGAGTCGTTGTGTGCACACACTCATCCAAGCAGATTTTAATTAAGTCGGTTACAACTGCAGCATACTCCTCCAGGTTCGAAGATGAATCCCTGAATACAGTCCAGTCCACCAATTCAAAACAGACCTGGAGGCGCTCCTGTGCTTCCCTTGTCCATACTTCTTGGTCCTCACTACTGGTTTTGGCAGTCTTCAGTCTCTGCCTATACTCAAGGAGTAGAAGTACAGTCAGGTGATCAGATTTCCCAAAATGAGGGCGGGGAATAGCATCGTAGACATTCTTAATGATGGTGTAGCAATGGTCCAGTGTGTTGCTTCCTCTGGTATTGCAACTGATCTGTTAATGGTAATTGCTTAGTGGGGAGAACATACAAACTCCTAGTAGACAGTGACAGGAATTGAACCCTAATTGTGATTGCTGGCACCAGAAAGTTTTACGCTAATTGCTACAACAACACAGCACCACAAAACTATAAGTAAGGAGGGGACTAATCTGATCCACAAGGCCACATCCACTAATAGATAGTAATAGTAATAGATGCTAAGAAAATAACCTGTTGGACCTGTTAAAATCTGTTAAAATAATGTCTTGTTGGAATCACAAAACAATTGAATGAATTATCCTGTCACTACCTCCTGTTCCGATGAATTGGAAGATGATATGCAAAAATCAAAACCCATGATTTTCCAGGCACCACTTCTATTCAGAATGATATTCTCTGGTGTTAGGTTCCCATGAATCATCTTAACACTGCTGTGCAGAAAGGAGAGGCCTTCACAAACCTGCAAGTAAGCAAGTGTCATATTATTACAGTTTAAAATGGACTTAATTAAGATAACTGCATGATCATAACCATGGACATTCTATAAGTACAAAAGTCTAGGACAGCACATGTACTGCTGAAAATCTTGGAGGACCAGTCACATATTCCTAGGCAACAACAGTTTATTCAACAGTGTTTTATACACTAAAGCCTGAGGGACTGAATTATAGACTAGAGTACAAACAACCTGGGGAAACAGTTGTAAAGACCAAGGAAATGGCAGAATCAACACACACAAAATGCTGGTGGAACACAGCAGGCCAGGCAGCATCTACAGGGAGAAGCACTGTTGATGTTTCAGGCCGAGACCCTTCATCAGGACTAACTGAAAGGAAAGATACTATGAGATTTGAAAGTAGTCGGGGGAGGGGGGAACTGCGAAATGATAGAAGACTGGAGGGGGTGGGGTGAAGCTGAGAGCCAGAAAGGTGATTGGCAAAAGGGATACAGATCTGGAGAAGGGAAAGGATCATGGGACGGGAAGCCTCGGGATAAAGAAAGGGTGGGGGGGGGGTGGAAGCACCAGTGGGAGATGGAGAACAGGCAGAATGATGGGCAGAGAGAAAAAAAACAACTAAATATTGTCAGGGATGGGGTAAGAAGGAGAGGAGGGGCATTAACAGAAGTTAGAGAAGTCAATGTTCATGCCATCAGGTTGGAGGCTACCCAGCCAGTATATAAGGTGTTGTTCCTCCAACCTAAGTGTGGCTTCATCTTGACAGTAGAGGAGGTCATGGATTGATATATCGGAATGGGAATGGGATGTGGAATTAAAATGTGTGGCCACTGGGAGATCCTGCTTTCTCTGGCAAACCGAGCGTAGGTGTTCAGCGAAACAGTCTCCCAGTCTGCGTCGGGTCTCACCAATATATAAAAGGCCACACCGGGATCTGGGGCCCTTAATGGTGGTGAGGGAGCAAGTGTAAGGGCAGGTGTAGCACTTGTTCCGTTTACAAGGATAAGTGGCAGGAGGGAGATCGGTGGGAAGGGATGGGGGGGATGAGTGGACAAGGGAGTCGCTTAGGGAGCGATCCCTGCGGAAAGCAGAAAGAAGGGGAGGGAAAGATGTGCTTGGTAGTGGGATCCCGCTGGAGGTGGCGGAAGTTACGGAGAATTATACATTGGACCTGGAGGCTGGTGGGGTGGTAGGTGAGGACAAGGGGAACCCTATCCTGAGTGGGGTGGCGGGCGGATGGGGTGAGGGCAGATGTGCGGGAAATGGGAGAGATGCGTTTGAGAGCAGAGTTGATGGTGGAAGAAGGGAAGCCCCTTTGTTTAAAAAAGGAGGACATCTCCTTCATCCTGGAATGAAAAGCCTCATCCTGAGAGCAGATGCTGTGGAGTCGGAGGAATTTGAGGGCAGGGTGAAAGTTGGAAGCAAAGTTAATGAAGTCAACGAGCTCAGCATGTGTGCAGGAGGCAGCACCAATGCAGTTGTCGATGTAGTGAAGGAAAAGAGGGGGACGGATACCCATATAGACTTGCAACATGGACTGTTCCACAAAGCCAATAAAAAGGCAGGCATAACTGGGACCCATGCGGGTGCCCATGGCTGCACCCTTGGTTTGAAGGAAGTGGGAGGAGCCAAAGGAGAAATTATTGAGAGTAAGAACTAATTCCGCTAGACGGAGGAGAGTGGTGGTAGAGGGAAATTGGTTAGGTGTAGAATCCAAAAAGCAGCAAAAAGCAAAGAGCTTTGAGACTGTCCTGGTGGGGTATGGAGGTATATAGGGACTGGACGTCCATGGTGAAAATAAGGCGGTGGGGGCCAGAGAACTTAAAATCATTGAAAAAATTCAAAGCGGGGGTTCTGGCGACGTCATCGTTGAGGATGGCAGCTTAAGTCACTAGCTCCTCTGGAAAAACACGTATTAAGCCCCGTTATTCCATCAAATATAATATTTTTCAAAAAATATTTGAACTGAAAAGAGGGGCAAGAATGGGGAAAAGGAACGGAAATAAAAAAAAATCCACACTGCGGAGAATTTATTTATTTCTTTCTTACAAAACGTAAGAGAATTTTATCCAATTTGGAACAATTTGATTCATACTGGGAAAAATGGTTTAACTAAATAATACCTCATAGGCCTGACTTTATTCTCACAAATCAATGAATCTGTTGTAAAAACAAAAGATCACTCCCTACTTGTACATAGTTCTTCCCTTTTGCTTGTTTTTTCTCTCTACTCTTTTCTATAAGTGTGTACCTCAGATAAATACTTTGTAGAGATTTGTGATATATATGATATATAGATACAATGTCTGAAACACATCTTATGGAAATGTTTGTTTGATGATAATGAACTTCAGTATAAAAATAAATTACAAAAAAGAAAAAATTCAAAGCGTGAGAAGTGTCACGAACATAGGTGGGAAGAGATTGAACAAGGGGGGATAAGACAGTGTCAAGGTATGCAGAAATGAGTTCGGTGGGGCAGGTGCAAGCTGAGACAATAGGTCTACCTGGACAGGCAGGTTTGTGGATCTTGGGTAGGAGGTAGAAACGAGAAGTGCGGGGTGTGGGAACTATGAGGTTGGTGGCAGTGGAATGGAGATCCCCAGAGCTGATAAGGTTGGTGATGGTATGGGAGACAGTGGCCTGGTGCTCCTTAGTGGGGTCATGATCAAGGGGTAAATAAGAAGAGGTATCAGAGAGTTGTCGCTGTGCCTCAGCCAGGTAGAGGTCAGTACGCCAGACAGCAACAGCTCCCCCCCTTATCAGCAGGTTTTATAGTGAGGTTGGGATTGGTGTGGAGGGAGCGGAGAGCAGAGCGTTCGGAAGGAGTGAGGTTGGAATTGGAACAGGGTGTGGTGAAGTCGAGACGGTTGATGTCCATGAAGAGGAGGAAGGTTGAAGACGGAAGAAGGGGTCATTGGTGGGTGTAGGAGAGTCCTTGTCAAAGAAGTAAGCTCGGAGACAGAGCTGGCGGAAGAAGAGTTCAGCGTCATGGCGTACGCGGAACTCACTGAGGTGTGGGCGAAGGGGGACAAAGCTGAGGCCTTTACTGAGGACAGAGTGCTCTGCCTCAGAGAGTTGAAGGTTGGAGGGAATGGTAACGACCCAGCACGGATGAGAGATGGGATCAGAGGGGGGAGGGAGGCTGGTAGTGACAGTGGAGAGGGAAGGGTTGGGGTGAGAAGAAGATGGAGCCTCTGAGGGCCCAGGAGCTGATGATGGGATCTGAGGGAGTGAGTGGTGGTGGGGGAAGGGGAGATGGGAGTCACAATCGCAGCATGTGAATCATTGGGGATACAGTTGCAAGAAAAAGTTTGTAAACCCTTTGCAATTAACTAGTCTTCTGCACTAATTACTCATAAAATGTGTTCTGATTTTCATCTAAGACACAATAATAGACAAACACAATCTGCGTAAACTAATAACACACAAACAAGTGTACTTTCCATGTCTTTGTTGAACACAATTTTTAATCATTCACAGTCCAAAATGTATAGGAACCCTTGTATTTAATAACTGGTAGAATCTCTTTTAGCAGAAATAGCCTCCACTAAATGTTTTCTGTAGCTTTTGGTCTGACTTGGACAATGATAAGGAGGAATTTTAGACCATTTCTCCATACAAACTTTCGTTCATCAATATTTCTGGGATACCCTGCATGAACAGCCCTCTTCAGGTCATGTCACAGCATCTCAATTTGGTTAAGGTCTGGATCCTGACTTGACCATTGCAAATCACGAATTTTCTTTTTTTTTATAAACCATTCTGTTGTTGATTTATTCTTGTGTTTTGGATCACTGTCTTGTTGCATCATCCAACTTCTATTAAGCTTCAGGTAACAGACTGCTACCCATTCTCTTGTAAAATGTCTTGACATAATTTTGAATTCATTGTTCCCTCAATGATTGCAAGCTATCCAAGCCCTGCGGCAGCAAAGCAGTCCCAAACCATAATGCTCCTTCCACCATGCTTCACAGTTGGCAGGAGGTTTTGGTGTTGATGTCCAGTGCCCTTTTCCCTCCAAACATAGCAATGTGCATTTATGCCAGAAAGTTCCAACTTTTTTCTCATCTGTCTACAGAACATTGCCCCAGAAGTATTGTGCCCCAGCTGGTCTTCTGCAAACTTGAGACATGCAGCAATGTTTTTTTTTGGAGAGCAGTGATTTCCTCTGTAGTGTCCTTCCACAAATACTATTCTTGTTCTGTGTTTTTCTTATAGTGAACACGTGAACAAAGACTTTAGCAAGTCTTTGAGATTTCTGCAGGTCTTTTGCTGTTATCCTTTGGTTCTTTTTCACCTCCATTGCACATTGTACTCTCGGTGTGATCTTTACAGGATGCCCACTCCTACGGAAAGAAGCAACAATACTGAATTTCCTCCATTTGTAGAGGACTCTTACTGTGGACTGATGAACACTCAGGTCTTTAAAAATCCTTTTGTAGCCTTTTTCAGCTTCATGCATCTCTACAATTCTTCTTCTAATGTCTGAAAGTTCTTTTGATCAAGACATGCTGCATATAAACAGATCTTTCTTGAAAAGAGCAAGTTCTATTAACAACCTGACTTTGCATGTCTTTTTTTTAATAGGGCATGACACCTCTACAACCTACACCTCCATTCTCATCTCATTGACTGGAACATTTGACTCCAAACAGCTTTTGTGGAAGGCACAACCCTAGAGGTTCACATACTTTTCTGAATCTAGACTGATTGTTTAAATGGTGTATTCAATATTGACGAGAAGTACAACTGTTTGTGTGTTATTAGTTTAGGCAAATTGTGTTTGTCTATTATTGTGACTTAGATGAAGATCAGACCACATTTTATGAGTACTCAATGCAAAATACCAGGTAATTGAAAAGGGCTTACAAACTTTTTCTTGCAACTGTATGTAAAGCAGAGATTGATAGGTTCTTGGCCAAACTCTACTCCTGTGTCTTATGGTCTTAGACTTTTCATCATTTTTGTGGAAGAAGTTATGACAAACATTCCACAACAAATAATGGTGAGGAGGAATGAATGAAACTGGATTTAGTGAATTGATGTTAGGAAAATTTATGATGCTGAAACCCAGTCAGTCCCTGTCCCAGATGACTTACATCCTTGTATCTAATGAAACAGCAGATGCAATAGCTATAATCTTCCAAAATTCTTTGAATTTAGATAATTTTATTTATTTTTGGTTTTACTTAAATCTATAGTACAGTAACAGTTCTTTCTGGCCCAACGAGCTTGTGATGCCCAATTATACCTATGTGATCAATTAATCTTCTTTGGAATGTGGGAGGACCCAGAGGAAACCCACGTGGTCATGAGGAGAATGTACATATAAACTCCTTACAGACAGCACCAGTAAGGTCTTTCAGAAGCATTTAAGAAAGTCTAGGTAAAATCATAGGTATACAGATGATAGAAAAATGGAAGACTAAGTAGGAGGGAAGGGTTAGATTGATATTACAGTGGGTTAAAAAGTCAGCACAACATCGAGTACAAAGGGCACAAATAGACTCCTCTGGGACACACTGGCAGTCTTCTTACCACCTATTCAGCCCAAAATCTAGATTGACACCCAGCTCACACTCACAACTAACAGTGCTAAAGATGCCTGGTTAACACACCAGAGGTTTTTCTTTGGGGGGGCGGGGAAGAGAGGGTGATCTCACTAAAATTATCGAATATTGAAAGGCCTAAATAGAGAGGTCATAGTGAGGACCTTTCTAATATTGGCAGGTCTAGGACCTCAGGGTACAGTCGACATTTCAGACCAAAACTTGTAAAAAAAATTCTATTCCTCATATCAGATTCCTTTCTCTTCAGCCCTTAACTCTTGCACCTATCCCTTCCCAGCTTCCCATATCATTTTCCCTCCCCCACCCACCCTCTTCTCCCTCACCTGGTCTCACCTATGACCTGCCAGCTTGTACTTCTCTTTTCCTTTCCCACCTTCTTATTCTGGCTTCTGCCCCCTTCTTTTCCAGTCCTGATGAAGGGTCTCAGCCATAATTGTAACATAAATGCTACCTGACCTGCTGAGTTCCTCCAGCATTTTGTGTGTGTTACTATCATAGAGTTGAGTATGTTGAAAACGCACCATCCACTCACCTGCAGCAAACCATATTTGATTTCCACATCATAAAGCTTGTGCTCTTTAACTTCTGCAGGCACAGGAGACGGTAGGTGGTCATAGCAACCGAGGACATTGGCTAAGCTTGCAAAGACGGGCTCCGTGCAAAAGGCTAAACAGTCTCTAAAAAGAAGTTCAGTTAGACCACAAAAGAAAAAAATCAGTTTAACAAGAGTTAATTTTCACATGAAGAGTTAGCAACACATGCATCAGAATGGCTCTACCTGGACTCCTCTAGTGGATGCTGTACAGTCAGCAGTCGTGGGTGCCTCAGTCTCGTCAGCTGTTGCACACCTTTCTTGAGTGACTCGATTATGTGGTCCTTTTCAAACTTCTGGTACTTCTCGATTAGCTTTTTGTCAAAAACAAACACAGCCACTTCCTGAAACAAGGAGACTTGATCAATGTCACAGAATTGAAATATTAAAATTGCATTTTACAATTGATTCTATTGAATGTTAAAGATTACTGTGAGAATTGAAAAGAATATGAAATGTGAATTACTAGTGCTTCACAATGACCACTGGAAGAAACTGTAATCAATCTGTTCTCTATCTGCATAATGATAAAAACCTTTGCAAAAATCATGTAATGTATGTGCATTCCAATGCTAGGTAAGAAAATCTTTGAAACAGTAGGGTCAAAACCAAACTCATCTGCACAAGTACGTGTGCACAGGTGCAATTAAAAACTTGCAGCAGTGTCACCAGCATATAGCATCAGATAAGCAGCATTCAGAAGAAAATCAATTAACATAAATTATACATTATTTTTACAAGAAAGAACATATTTAGAACAAAAAGGAAGCCCATTTTAGAGCCAAGTCACCATCAGGACTTTGTCGGTTGGATCACAAAACCAGGTCCGAAAATAGTGGTGTCAACAAACAGTAGTGGCACAAACAGTCAGCAAACAGTCAGCAGCCGGTCATGAACTGCATGAAATCCATTACACTGAACCCCTGCTAGTTTGCATATTGCCCCAATCAAACCACCAGTGATACAACAGTCTCAGTCTTGTCCCAGCTGGAGAGTAATGCTCATCAACTTGAGTTCATTCCTCAGAAGCTGGTGAGCAAGATGTCCTTGTCAGGTCTGAACGCCTCTCCGTCACTGGATTTTACTTTTTGATGGGAGAGACCTCAGTCAAAGGTCTGTGTTGGCACCAACAGCCCCAGAGCAAAGTGTTTACACTGCTGATGCATGTCTGTACTGCTTGATCCAGCTCTAACCACTGTATTTGGCATCATCAGCAACAACGATGAGTTGGCATACAAGGAGGAGGCAGAGCCACTTGTGGACTTCAGGAAGGTACAGGCTGACCACTCCTACTACACAAAGGCTACTCCGTGGAGAGTCAGGTGAACCAAGTTTCTTGGAGTGTACATCACAGAACATCTCACCTGAACCCTGAACTCCACCTCTTTAGTTAAGAAAACACAGCAGAGCCTCCACTTCCTGAGGAGGCTGAGGTGAGTGAGGCTCTGCACCCCAGTTCCAACCACATTTTACTGGAGCACCATTGAGTGTTCTGATGAGCTGTATGGGAATTGAAAGGTAATTTACCACAAGACTTCATAATGGATTGTGAAGACTGATGAGATCATCATCCAGAGTCTCCCCACCCCCTTTCCAGAACATATATCAGAAGCACTGCAGAGCCCTTAGCATTGTCAGGTTCAAGTTCAATTCATTGCCATTCAACCATACACACATATACCACCAAACGAAAGAATGTTCCTCCTGACCAATGATAAACAACACAGTACATATAACTCACATATATAACACAAAGAAAAGTTACCACAAATAATAAGGAGCATTAACGCACAAGATAAAAAGTAAACAGAATTGTTGTCGCTGATAATAAAATCAAATAGCTAAAGTAACAGGGCTGAGAACACATTCACTTTTACGACTGAAGCATTCCTTTTTTTTACTTGTTATCAAAGCAAACAGCATGGGCCCGTCACCCACACTGTTCTGAAGTCTGAATAGAAAACTGTCTTATTGGTAATGGATATTAACCATTTGGGAAATTGCATATGTTTGAAATCCTTACTCACAGGATCAATCACCATTAACAACTGAGGTGTTAAAAGTCAATCGAAACTTCATGCAGACTGGCGATATTTTGAAGTTGGCAAAGTCAATTGTCCCTTATTTATTGGTTGGGTTTCACATCATTTTGTTTTTCTTGTCTGTTTCCGGCACCACTATTATGTAAAACAGCCTTTCTCAACCTTGTTGCCCAGGAGGAACATTTGAAAATTATTAAATATACAGCTCACGGAACATTAGCGTGATCAGTAAGTTGTAGATATAATAATCCAAAAATGATCATCAATGCTCTTTTAAGCAGAGAATGAATTTTTAGTCAACCTTTCTTGAAAAAAAATACAGTTAAGCTTAGCTTACCTTTCTTGAAATTAATCTCTTTCTTTACCTTTCATAAATTTTTTAAAAAACTCATGAGGAAAACAGAATAAATTTCTCAATTCTGGATTGAACTTGAGATAAGCACACATGGATTTCACCTTCAGCTGAAATGAGATGATTGCTATCCTTGCTCTTCATGCTTGTTAAACAAGAAAAAGTGCTTACATATGCAAGAAGTTGAAAACTGCAGCAAAGTGTCCATTGCTTTCCTACGAAAGGCAGGATACTCTTCACACAGTTTTTAAAATATTCTTAAGTGAACTGGTCTTAAAGCTACTAAATAACTTCCTTCCTGGGTCTTTTTACTGAATGTGACGTTATTTTCAAAAGCTTTAATCTGCTTGTTTTGAGATTCCAATAGTCACTTACAATAATCTGCACTTTTATGTAGTTATGTGACCTTTCAAATTTGCTGCAGCCATCGCTATGTTTTAAGTTGTTTGCCACAGACTGGGCACAATGGAATGGGACAATTTGGGTCACTAGTCCATGTGAAACCCATTGACAAGTAGCTCTCGTTGTAAAGATGGACTTATCTGTGTCCGTTGTTGCACTAGTGCAGTGAGATGACTCAGAAGATTGTAATTCTTCATCATTAATCTCCGTAGGCCTAGACCTAGCAGATTCCTCTTCAAAAATCACCTTGAATTTTCTACTACACTGGTAGCTTGATCACTCCAATAAGTCAGTTGGTGACATGCAAGGGGAAGTTGGGGGGAGGGGAGGTAATTTTGGAGGGAGAGGCTGAAGTAACAGCCCGTCCATTCAAAGCTCAGAAAATGCACTTCATGCTCCTTAACAGCCTACCATCCTCCCCTCCATGTAATACAGCACTCACCAATTATCAATGGCCTCACCTATCTTGCTTCAAAAACTGAGAATAAACACAATCCTACAGCGCACTTCCATACTGGGCTGAGAGACCTTTAACGAGATTGCTAATGACAATGCTCAGTCACTGCCTACCACTGCGGGCACCAGCATGATGCGTTGCGTGAAATTCAAAATACGACGTTTAATCTTTTAAAATAACAATCTCTTGCGGAACCCCGGTTGAGAAACATGGGCATAAAGAGACGCTATGGGTTTGAGGAAGATCTTTCTGGAAGTCTCACTACAGATGCCTTATGTGTCTGGCTTGAGTACACACTGCCACAGTTACCCCAGCCTATCATGTCTGCAAGTAAGTAGAGGCGTCTCCGGCGGTCTCACTTGTCTACAACTGCTGCACACCATCTTTGTCTGGACATCGTCTTTAACCCTTGCTCTTAATACAACTTTCACAGTATAATGCTACTGGTGCTGCACACACAATGAGACCTGGATGGTGGCAGGGAGTTTAGTAGCCTTACAGCTTGGAGGAAAAAGCTGTTTCCCATCCTAACAGTTCTTATCCCAATGTTACGGTACCTCCTACGGTGTGGGGGGGGGGGGGGAGAGAGGAGTCAAAGAGATTGTTGGACAGAAGGGAGGGGTCACTGATAATGCTAAGGAACCCTGTGTAGGTAGTGGTCTGGATAAATATCTCTGATGGGTGGAAGAGAGACCCCAGTGATCCTCTCAGCAGTCCTCGCAACCCTTTGTGGGGTCTTGTGGTCGGATGCCTTGCGACTCCTGTACCAGATGGAAATCTCTTTGAAGGGAAGCTTCTTCCCCCAGGCTGTGAGAATAATCTGCTACCACCCAGTACACATTATTTATGACAGCACAGTATACTACTGTATATTTAAATATGTAATTTATGTACTTTATGTTTACATCTAGATATTTTATTGTGTTAATATCATTTTATATGTTGAATGTGATGTACGTACTGTGTTGTGCACCTTGGTCCCTGAGGAAAGTCGTTTCATTTAGCTGAATGCATGTGTACAGTTTAATGACAATAAACTTGAACATGATCTTAAAACAGTTCATGATGTTTTCCTCAAGCTTGCCCTTGTACTTTGATGACACTACACTGTCCTTGTGGTTTTGATCTTATTGCAACAACAAGTTTCTGTCAGATTTTTTGATACCAAGTGGTTTAACATTAATGACGTTAAGTAGTTAACTTTAATTAAATTCTGATTCAACTATTTTGCTCTCACAAATCGGTGCTCTAGCTTTAGATTTATCCATACTGGCTCTCTGTACTTGTCTGCTTCTCAAGTTTGGCAAATCTTTGAATCCCCTTGCTACATCACTAACACGTGTGCCTTTGGTTAACTGAGCACCAACTTGGGAATTACAACACAGATTAAGATAAAGACAAACTTTATTTGTCACATGTAATTGAAATGTACAGTGAAATGTGTCAACAACCAACACAGTCTGAATACGTTCTGGGGGTAGCCCGTAAGAATCGCCAACATAGCATGCCCATAACTTACTAACCCTAACCTGTACATCTTGGAGTGTGAGAGAAAACCAGAGCACCCAGAGGAAACCCATGCAATCACAGAGAGAACAGACAAACTCCTTACAGACTGCGGCAGGAGTTAAACACTGATAGTTGATCACAGGCGCTGTAAAGCATTACATTAACCGGTACACTACAGTGCAGCATAGCAATGACCCTTCAGCCCACGATGTTGTGCTGACCTATATAAACCAACAACATGACCAATTTAACCCTTTTCTCCAACACAGCCTATAACCCTCCGTTTCCCCTACATCCATGTGCCATTCTTTCATATATCCCTTTTGTATTAGCCTCTATCACAACCCCTGTAAGTGCATTCCAGGCAACCACCACTCCTTGTGTAAAATACCTACTCTGACATCTCCCCTAAACTGTCCTCTACTCACATTAAGGGGATGTCCTCTGGTATTAGTCATTGCTCTTCTGCAAAAAAGGCAATGGCTATCCACTCTATCTATGCCCCTCCCAATCTCATATACTCTATAAAGCCATCTCCCATTTTCCTTCACTCCAGAGAAAATCCCTAGCTCACTCAACCTTTCCTCATAAGATGAATTCTTTAATCATCCTGGTAAATAGCTGCACTCTCTCTAGAGCTGCCAAGTCCTTCCCATAATGAAGCAACCAGAACTGAACACAACTGTTAATGTGTGGTCTAACCTGAGTTATACAGAACTGCAACATCACCTTGCAGCTCTTACACTAAATTCTCCTATTCATGAAGGCCAACACATCATACGTCTTCTTGCCTACTCTATCAACTTGAACAGCAACTTTGAAGGATCTATGGATATGGACCCCAAGATCCCTCTGTTCCTCCATTCTGCTAAGAAACCTGCCATTAACCTTGCAGTCCAGTTTCAAGTTTGATCTTCCGTATCACTTCATACTTTTCCAAGGATGGACTTCATCTGCCACTTTTCTGCTCAACTCTGCATGCTGTTCTAATCAACAACAGCCTTTTACACAACCACAAAAATACAACCTCCATGTCTTCTGCAAACTTACTAACCCACCCTTCCACCTCCTCATCAGTCACAGAGCAAGGATCCCAGTCAGTGACGTCCAAGCAGAATTCACTTCATCTATTATCACACTCTTCCTTCTGTGGGCAAACCAAGTCCAAATCCACACATCTATGTTTCCATGGCTCGCATGTGTCAATTCTTTCTGGATGAATTTCTACATATAACCCCTCCATTTGCTTTAAACTGCTCTTTAAAAGCAACCATTTCATCAAACTTCTGCTGCTAGTATCTCTGCTGAGCAATCTGGTAACAAACATTGTCCTTATACAGTCCTACAAAGAGCCTTGAGAGGTTTTGTCACTTCATAAGCGCTAATTATACTTTTTTCTACAGTACACAAAACAGGCCCTTTGACCATCTAGTCCGTATCAAATTGTCATTTTGCCTATTCGCATCGACCAGCACCTGGACCGTAGACCTCCATCTCTCACCCATCCATGTGCTTCTCCAAACTTCTCTTATATGTTGCAGCTGAAGGTCCATCCATCAATTCTGTTGGCAACCTGTTCCGTGCCCCTCCTCCCATGGTTCCTCTTCAATATTTCACCTTTCACCCTTAACCTATGATCTCTAGCTTGTGTCTCAGCAAACCTCAGTGGAAAAAACCTGCTTGTGCTTAACCTATCTATATCCCTCATAATCTTACATACCTCTACAAATTTCTCTTCATTCCCCTATAGTTCGAGGAATAAAGTCCAAACCTGCTCAGTTTTTCACTACAACTCAAAATGCAATCAGATGTAACTATGAATGGAAACCTGAAGGAACACACTTAACCAAATTTATTGTGTGGAAATCCCACAGACAACACTGTTACAAGCCAACTTAATGTTCTTATAATCGTCTAAAAGTTTTAAAAATTACTGGCTTCGTTTGACAAATATATATCAAAACATCGAAACACAATGAAATACATTGTTTGTACCAGATCAAATGAGTGAGGATGGCACTGGGCAGCTAAGTGTCACCCTGCTTCCAGCTCCAACAACTCACTAACCTTGAATGGTACATGCTTTTGGTATGTGGGAGGAAACCAGAGCACCTGGAGGAAACCTATGCAGTCACTGGGAGAATGTACAAATTCATTACAAACAGCAGAGAGAATCAAACCACTGGCACTGTAAAGCAATGTGCTAACCTCTACACTACTATGCCACCCTATAAAATTACACTAATAATATGACTGGAATTCTTGGGCTCTAACAACCAGTCAGATCCTAAATAGGGTAAATGTGTAACACAATGATTACTATAAAGAGGCAATGGTTTTCCCTTCTGTGCAGTGAAGCTGGTCTTATTGGAGCCGCTACTAATGAAGGCATCTAATAATACTTTAATTAATTCCCAGATGTTCTGTTTAATGCTGGTAATTAAATTCTTGACAGGGAGTCCCAATTAACCAGCTCCAGTTCCAAAGATTTTGAAAGTGGAAATAAAATAAATAGATAGATCCATGTGCACAAAATCCAGCAACCGTTCCCCCCCCCCCCCCCCATAGGTTAGTCATACAGGAAATCAAATTCATTGAACCACACACAGGGAAGGCTGATTCAAATACAAAAGGAACTTCAAACTAAAAGCATACAGTAGGTCCAAAGAATCAAAACAAATTGGTTTATTATTGTCATATGCACTGCAATGAAGAACTTTACCATCCATACAGATCATCATTACAACAGTGCATTGGAGTAGTACAAGGTAAAACATTAACAGAATGCGGTGTGGGCAGGCAATAAGGTGTAAGGCCAAAGCAAGGTAGGTTTCCAAATCAAAAGTCCATTTTATCATACTAGGGGACAGTTAAATAGTCCTATGACATTGGGATAGAAGTTGTCATTTAACCTGATGTATGTGCTGTTAAGGCTTTTTACATGTTCTGCAACAATGGGTCTACCAAGGGTACAATCTGACTGGCTCTCCACTCAACCTTGGACCACCTGGACAACAGCAAAACCAATGTGAGACTGCTGCTTATCGATTAAAACTCAGCTTTCAATAACATCATCACCTCAGTACTAATCAACAAACTTCAAAACCCAGGTATGTGTACCTTCCTCTGCAACTGGATCCTTGACTTTCTTTTAATTGGGAGACCATAGCCAGTGCAGATCGGAAATAACATCCCCTCCTTGGTGAAATCAACCTTAAGGTTACAAGCTTAGCCACTGCTTTACTCTCTCTAACCTCACAGCTGTGTGGCTAGGCACAGATCAAATGCCATCTATAAGCTTGCTGATGACACAATTGTTGACAGAACCTCAGATGGTAACAAAGAGGCATAGAGGGATGAGATGGATCAGCTGGTCGTGTGGTGTTGCTGCAATGATGAAGAATTGATTGTGGACTTCAAGAAGTGGAATTTGGGAAAACACACACCAGTTCTTATTGAGGGGTCAGCAGTGGAATGGATGAGCCGCTTTAAGTTACTAGGTGTCACCATCTCAGAGCTAACAGTATTGTGAAGGACTCCACACAGCTCCCACACAAACTCTTCTCCCTCCTATGGCAAAAGGTAACGTAGCATTCAGGCTCTCACGACCAGACTGTGCAAGTTTCTTCCCCCAAGCCATTAGACTCCTCAATACCCAGAATTAAAGGTCATGTGATGTGCAATATTAATTAATATTGTACTGCTGTCCACAAATGCAGCCTGGCCTGCTGAGCTCTTTATTCTTTCTGACTTAGCTTACAGTACATAGAACAATACAACGTAGTACATGCCCTTCCGATCATGATGTTACAGCAACTTTTAACCTACTCCAAGATGAATCTCACCATTTCCTCCCACATAGGCTTCCACTTTTCTATCATAAAAGCCCATCTAAAGAGTCTCTGAATGTCCCTAATGTATCTGCTCTCTATCATTGCCCCTGGCAGGGTGTTCCACACACTCACCACTCTCTGCATAAAGAACCTACCTCTGACACCCCCTTATACCCTCCAATCAACTTAAAATTATGCCCTCTGATATTAAGACATTTTATCCTGGGAAAAGTCTCTGGCTGTCCACTTTCCCTGTGCCCCTTATATACCCTTTATCAAGTTTCATTCTCCTTCGATCCAGAGAAAAAAGCCCTACCTCGCTCACTCGCTCAACCTATCCTTATAAAATGTGCTTTCTCATAAAATGGCATCCTGGTAAATCTTCTCTTATAACCATTCTACCACCCTCTCTTCCACATCCTTCCTATAAACAGGCAACCAGAAATGAACACAATACTCCAAGTGTGATCTAACCTTGAGTTTTATGGAGCTGTAACATTACAAGGATCAATTTTATTCACCATTTACATTTACATATGTTAGGTATTTATTGTGTGTTGGTCAGAGTGTGACTTGCAACAGAAAACAACATTGAACAATTATAAAGAATAATATAAAAACAATTTTATATCTTAAAAGCCTAGCAAAGCATTTTAAAAAGCAGAAAGCTTTTCAATGGGAGTCTTTGATTGGAGCAGTTGTCATTGTGGTCAGAGTCAGAGTGGTAAGGCTTTGGCTCAACACAGCTTCGGCAAGAACAGCTGGAGGAAGGGAAGCAGGTAAGTTCATTCCTTATTTCTTTTTTCTTATTTAACTCGAGAAAGTATAGGTGCTTTGTCTACAGGGCCACAGTTCTGTTCTGGGTGTCAGATGTAGGATTTCCAGGAGACTACCAGCCTCCCCAGTGGCCTCATCTGCACCAGGTGCATCGAGATGCAGCTTCTTAGAGACCATGTTAAGGAACTGGAGCTGCAGCTCGATGACCTTTGGCTTGTTAAGGAAAGTTAAGAGGTGGTAGTCAGGAGCTACAGGGAGGTAGTCACCCCAAGGCTGCAGGAGGCAGATAAATGTTTAACTGTCAGGAGGGGGAACGGAGAACATCAGATAGTTGAGAGCAGCCCTGTGTCTATCCCCTTCAACAATAAGTATTCCATTTTGACTACTGTTGGGGGAGGGGATGACCTACCTGGGGGAAGCAACAGTGGCCGTGCCTCTGACTCCGAGTCTGGCCCTGTGGCTCAGAAGGGTCAGGAACTGAAGAAGATAGCAGCAGTAATAGAGGACTCTACAATAATAGATGGCAGACAGGTGATTGCATAGACACGAAAAGGAAACACAGATGGTAGTTGGCTTCCCAGGTGCCAGGGTCTGTGAGTTTCTGAACGCGTCCACAATATCCTGAAAAGGGAGGGTAAGCAGCCAGAAGTTGTGGGACATATTGGTACCAATGACACAGGTAGAAAAAATACAGAAAGGAAGTTGAGAAGCAGAACCTCAAGGGTATTAATTTTGGGATTGCTGCCTGTGTCATGCGACAGAGTAGATAAGAACAGAATGAAGTGGCAGGTAAATGGGTGGCTGAAGAATTAGAGCAGGGGTCAGGGATTCAGATTTCTGGATAATTGGGACCTCTTCTGGGGCAAGTATGACCTGTACAAAAGGGACTGGTTCCAATTTAATCCAAGGGGGGGACCAATATACTTGCAGGCAAGTTTACTAGAGCTGTTGAGAGTAGTTTAAACTAATACGGCAGGAGATGGGAAGCAGTATGATAGAGCTGACAATGAGCCAGCAGGTTTACAAGTAGATGGTGGGTACAACATGAATGTAAAGACGGCCAAGCCAATGATTGGGTACAAATGCAGACAGAGTAAAGAGTTAAATTGTACCACAGAGGCAAAATGCAAAAGGGCAAAGAAGGCAGAACTGAAGGTGCTGTATTTAAATACATGTGGCATTCAAAATAAGGTCAATGAACTCATGGCACAATTAGAGATTGGTTGGTATGACATTGTGAGCATCACTGAGTCGTGGCTGAAATAAGGCCATAATTGGGAACTAACATCAAAGATATACTTTGTATCAAAAGGACAGGCATAGGCGGTGGTGTGGCTCTGTTGGTGGAATTACATCTTTAAAAAGAGGTGACATAGTATCAGAGAATATTGAATTCTTGTGGTGGAGTTAAGAAACTGCAAGGCTAAAAAACCATTATGGAAATCATATATAGGCCTCCAAACAGTAGCCAAGATGTGGGGTTCAGATTGTAAAGAGAGCTGGAAAAGGCTTGTAATAAGAGTAATGCAGTTGTAATGGAGGTCTTCACTCCTCGAAGGGATTGGGAAAATCAGGTTCGTGTCGGATTGCAAGAGAGGGAATTTGTTGAATGCCTATGGGATCACTTTGTAGAGCAGCTTGTGCTTGAGCCAATTACGGGAAAGACTACCTTAGATTGGGTGTAGTGTAATAACTCAGATCTTATTAGGGAGCATAATGTAAAGGAACCCTTAGGAGACGGCGATCACAATATGATTGAATTCATCCTGCAGTTTGGGAGGGAGAAGCACAAGTCACATGTATCAGTATCGGAATGGAATAAAGGGAATTACAGAGGCATGAAAGAGAAGTTTACCCAGGTGGATTGGAGCAGGATACTGGTGGGGATGACAGCAGAGCAGAGATGGTTGAAGTTTCTGGGAGTAGCTCACAAGGCACAGGATAGGTATGTCCTGTAGAAGTCGTTCTCAAATGGCACGGGTAGGCAACCATAGCTCACAAGGGAAGTTAAGGACTGCATAAAAGCCAAGGGAAGGGCGTTTTAGGTAGCAAAAGAGGGTGGGAAGTTGGATGATTGAGAAACTTTTAAAATCTAACAAAAGGCAACTAAGAAAGCTATAAGAAGGGAAAAGATGAAATATAAGGGCAAACTAGCCAGTAATATGCAGGATACTAGAAGTTTTTTGAGCTATATAAAAAGTTAAATGATGCTGGTGAGGTAGTAATAGAGGACAAAGAAATGGCAGATGAACTGAGTAAGTACTTTGCATCATTCTTCACCGTGGAAAACACTAGAAGTATGCCGGAGGTCCAGAAGCGTTAGGGAGCAAGAGTGGGTGCCATTGCTATCACAAAGGAAAATGTGCTAGACAAACTGAAAGGCCACCTGGACCAGAAGGCAAATGCAATCTTGGCATTCATTTCAAGGGGAATAGAGTATAAAAGCAAGGGGATAATGCTGAGGCTTTATAAGACACTAGTCAAGCCACACTAGAAGTATTGTCAATAATTTTGGAAACCAGTATCTCAGTGTTGTCATTGGAGAAAGTCCACAGGAGGTTCATGAGGATGATGCCGGGAATGAAGGGTTAACATATGAGGAGCAACTGGCAGCTCTGGGCCTGTACTCACTGGAATTTAGAAGATTGCAGGGGGATATCTTTGAAACATACTGAATGTTGAAATGACTAGATAAGAGAGGATGTTTCCTATGGTGGGGTGGAGGCCAGGTCTGTGGGTATGTCTGTAAGTATATTTAAAGCAGAAGTTGATCATTTCCTGATTGGTCAGGGCATCAAAGGACATGGCGAGAAGGCAGAGCAGACTTGATGGGCTGAATTGCCTAATTCTGCTCCTATAACTTATGATCTTTTATATAGGTAATGCCCTGGTTAGGATTTCTACTGCTAATGCTGCGGGGTAGGGTATTTTTACTTCGTAGCTTTCTATAAAAGCAGTCTGTCCTGCTTGTAGATGTTTTCCTTTCAGCTAAAGATAAGGGGCTATGATGTTCAACTTAGGAACACTGTGTCAGCCAATCGGGATGCTGAAATTGGGAGAAGGTTCAGGAGAGAGTTCTGTGATGGACACTGGTGGGGCTCATGGTCCTTTTGGTGGGAGATGCAAAGAAGAGAAGATCAGGAGAGTTAGCTGTAGGATTCAATCTGACAGGAGGAAGAAATTGTAAGAGGTGCTTTGCGAAACAAAGGAGTCCCAGACTGGCTTTTTTGGAAGCTCTATCAGTGACCGGTGATGAGAATTCAGTGTCGTAAATAATGGTCATACCCAGCTTTTGGATAATACAAGTGCCAACGCCATGTGCACATTTAGACCGGCTTAACCGTAATGGCCTTTCTTTTTTTCTCTTTTCTTTCTCTTAATAACTGTTTGATAAAACTGAAATTAGTAAATAGACTTTCTTTATAATTGTATGTGGTGTACAATCAGTTACTTCTTACCAACTGATAATTGTGTATGAGCAGTATTTTCACAGCATTCGTTCAAATGGGGTTCCATTAATCGGAACATCCCAACTTTCTTGTTTGGTTGAACCTCAAATTATACCGACCCAAGACGTATATTGTTTATGAAAGGCAACCTTCTCAGCGCTGAGTCCCGTGGCTGTCAGCAGAGCTGACTAACCAGCCAAGTTTGCATACGAGCCTGATTTGGGGGGGGGTTTACATATAAATTTAAAAGAACATGGCCCTTGAACTCAATCCGCCAAATAATGAAGACCAACTCACCTTATGCCTTTTTAAGCACCCTTATCAACTTGTGCTGCACTTTTGAGGGATCTGTGGATGCAAATGATTTACCTTGTACACAGCTTCAAGTTTGACCTTCCAAAATGAATCATTTCACACTTTTTTGGACGGAACTCCAGCTGATACTTCTCAGCCTAGCTCTGTCAAAGTCTTCCTATAACCTACAACCTTCTACACTACCCGCATCGCCACCAACCTTCATGTCAACTGCAAAAAAATAATTGCACAAACTGATCGCCATGAACATGGTGTGAATTTCTGAGAAACTTGTGAACACTGGGACCTTGGAAAGAACAAAGTGAAGATCTACCACAATATCAAGAATGAAAGGTCATAAACATTGTAATTGGAGAAGCGGGATTCTGTCTGTTTATTTATTTAGAGTTACAGCACGTGAATAGGTCCTTCTAGCCCAGTGCACCCACCGCTCTGTGTAAAGAAACCTAGTCCCCTCATATTAGCCACCTTAAAATCCCCACTTAGCAAAGCAAAAGAAACAGTTGTTAATTTAGGAAAAAATAACCAAAGCAGTTTGAGGAATCAAATGTGATCCCTGCACTATGTAAATAATTTAAACATAAAATGATTAAATCATTAAATCATTTTGACTTCATGAACTAATTATGATTCACTCATCCAAGACCAGGTTGGGTTCCACTTGATCTTTGGGTTGGAATTTAAGTTCAAGCGTACTGTTGTCTCAGATATACATACGTAGAATATAAATGCCATGAAAAGTAGTTTTTTTCGAGGTGTGGATCTTCAGGCTCCTGAACCTCCTGCCTGGGGTCAGAATTTGAGATTCTGAGACACTAATGAATAAAAATGTGCTTTTTAAGACAGGACATTCCAAAGCCTGTTATCACTCTGAAGTCTGGCCATTGTTGTAACATGGGATGACTCCAAAAAGGAGCTGTTGAGTTAGATAAAGGAGTTGGCCTGGGAAAAAAAAGAGTGATGGATGAAAGGGAGTAAATACAAAAAGTAGTGAACACAGCCTAGTCTATCACAAGTAAAGTCTTCCCCACCACTGTGCACACTTACATAGTGTGCTGTTGCAGGAAAGCAGCATCCATCGTCAAAGACCATGCCCCTCCTTGCTGCTACCATCAAAAAGGTGACAAAGGAGCCTCAGTTCCCACACCACCAGGTTCAGGAACAAGTACTACCTCTCAACCATCAGGCTCAAGAACCAGAGGGAATAACTTCATTCACCCACAACATTGAACTGGCTCCACAACCTATGGACTCACTTTCAAGGACTCTTCATTTCATGTTCTTGATATTCATTGCTTATTTATTTATTATTCCTTTTTTCTTTTTTGTATTTGCACAATTTGCTGTTTTTTTTTGCACATGGGTTGTTTATCCATCTCATAGTTTTTCATTGATTTTATTGTTTCTTTATATTTACTGTGAATTCCCGCAAGAAAATTAATCTCACTGTTGTATGTAGTGACATGTATGTAGCTTGATAATAAATTTACTTTGAACTTTGAAATGAAAAACCTAGCACCACCTTACTCAGTTCAATTCGACTGAGTAGTCCTATAAACCAGCAGTACAATGTGTTAGCAATTATTTTGCAGTTTTGTAGCTGAATGGCCATAAAAGAAAGCCTTTTACTTCAGTTCTCTGATATAACAACAATTTATGTACCACCATTAAACTAACAATATGTTCCAAGGTGCTTCAAAGGACTAACTATACAACTGAAAATTCATAATGAGCGCATTAGAAAATATTAAAGCAGATAATTAGAAGGGCAAAAACAAAGATTTTAAAAGAAATAAATAGCAGAGGAGGAGATCTTTATGAAGGAAATTCCAGAACAAGCAGCATGGCAATTGATGTCTTCATGCCATCTCTCACTATCATCAGGTTCAAGAAGGCAACATTCATCATCAAAGATCCCCACCATCTAGTTCATGTCATCTTCTTGCAGATACCTACGCACACCATGGGGCAGAAGGTACAGAAGCCTGAAATTCCACACCACCAGGTCAAGAGCAGCTGCTATATTATATCAGCCATGATAGAATGGCAGAGAAGACACGATGGGCCAAATGGCTAATTCTGCTCCTATGTCTTGAACCAACTGGCAGAAACTTACACACGGCAGTTTAGCAACAATTTGATCACTTCACTAAAATGGACTTAGTTTAGTTTCTGATCTAATTCTATGTTCATTCTTCTAAAAGTTGTGCATAGTTTAGGTTTAGTTAGTTTTTTATTGTGAACACTGCTTATCTGATGCTGCATGCTAGTGATGGTGCTCCAAGTAAGCTATCAATTACATGGACTTGTGCATACGACAATAAACTTTTGACTTTTTGTCACCAACTAAAGAACAACACAAGAGTGACCACAAGATCATAAATGCAGGAGCTGAGAGATCTCAAGGTGCTATAGGGATGTAGGAGTTCACAACAGCCACAGAAGCAGTGAAACCAAGGCTAAGAATTTTAAAATAGAGCCATTACACAAGTCAGTGAGCACAGCGTGAGGGATCAAAGGGGTGAGTCAGGGAACAGACTGCAATTTTAGTAGACCTGAAGTTGGGAGTAAAAGGAAGAGGCAAAGGCATTTAGATTATCAAGGTTTAAGGTTTAAGGCAGTGTGGAGGAACAATGGGATCATGGGGTCCATGTCCATAGATCCCTCAAAGTTGCCACTGGTTATGAAGGCATATGGTGTGTTGGCCTTCATGAGCTGGGGGATTGAGTTCAAGAGCTGTGAGGTAATGTTGCAACTCTTTAAAACTCTGGTCAGACTACACTTGGAAAATTGTGCTAGTTCTGATCGCTCGTTATAAGAAAGATATGAGAGCTTTAGACAGAGTGCAGAGGAGATTTACTAGGATACTGTCTGGACCAGAGAGCATATTTAATGAGGATAGGTTGAGTGAGCCAGGGCTTTTCTCTTTGGATCGAAGGAGGATGAGAGATAATTTGAGAGGCATACAAGATGATAAGAAGCATCAATGGAGTGAGACAGCCAGAGACTTTTTCTCAGGGTGGCAATGGCTAATATGGGACAACATAATTTTAAGTATAGAAGGGATGACAGAGGTAGGATTTTGTTTTTTTATACAGAGAGTGGTGAGCATGTGGGATCCGCTGATATGGGTGTTGATAGAGGCAAATACATTAGGGACACTTAACAGACTCTTAGACAGGCAAATGGATAAATGACAAAATGGAGGCCAATGGGGAATGAAGGGTTAGATTGATCTTGGAGTAGGTTAAGAGGCTGGCACATCATTGCGCTCCAAAGGACCTGTATTGTGCTACACTGTCCTATGTTCTTTTTAAAAAAATAAAATTCTACATTGAAAAAAAATGTTAAACATTGTTTTACCTGTTTTGTTGACTTCTTTACACCATGAAAAATCTTCCAGGCCATTCCTGACCCACCACTAGCTATGTGGCGTCCCACATCAAACTCCCTGGTTATGGGATTTCCCATCACTGCACTGGTAACATCCGCTGTTACCTTGGTAACAGTGCTCTTTAGTTTATTAAGCATGGACTCCATGGTTTCTGATGAGTGTGTTACCTGCAGGAAGAATGGAAGAATAGGGAATCAGTGTTAGAAAAATCCTCCTTCGTGCTCCTCGTGGGTACTATTGCAATGCCCATCAAAGCTGTGCTGAGAGGGACCTGATTAACTTCTCTTAGGAGTTGCTCATGCAGCTAATTGACGGGTGGTCGGTTTCATTCAGTCAAAGCCCTGTGGCCAAAGCCTGGAGGCGCAGAAACCTGTCCTGCAGTTGAAGGACTGTCGGTGTGTGTGCACTGGTAGGAAGGAGGAAAGGGACTTGATTTGCAATAGCTTTTTAGTTACTTGTTGTGTTCTGCTGAACAAGAGGTGTCTGAAGAGATTGTGGAGGCATTAGTAACAATCTTAAAAGAATCAATAGATTCTGACATGGTTCTGATGAACTGGAAAATTGCAAATGTCACTCCACTCTTCACGAAGCGAGAGATTCAGAAGAAAGGAAATTATAGACCAGTTAGTCTGACCTCAGTGGTTGGGAAGATGTTGGAGTCAATTGTTAAGGATGTGGTTTCAGAGTACTTCGAGGCACTTGATAAAATAGGCCAAAATCAGAATGGTTTCCTTATGGGAAAATCTTGCCTGACAAATCTGTTGGAATTCTATGAAGAAATAACAAGCAGAATAGACAAAGGAGAATCAGTAAATATTGTGTACTTGGATTTTCAGAATGCCTTTGACAAGGTGCCACACGAGGCTGCTTAACAAGTTAAGAGCCTGTGGTATTACAGGAAAAAATACTAGCATGGATACAGAATTGACTGATTGGAAGGAGGCAAAGATTGGGAATAAAGTGAGCCTTTTTGGTTGGCTGCGGTGACTAGTGGTATCCCACAGGGGTCTTGTATTGGGATGGCTTCTTTTCACATTGTAAGTCAATGATTTGGATGACAGAATTCACGGCTTTGTGTCCAAGTTTGCGGATGATACAAAGGTGGGTGGAGGTGCAGGTAGTGTTGAGGACTACAGAAGGTCTTTAAGACAGACTAGGAGAATGGGCTAAGAAATTGTAGAAGGAATACAGTATCAGGAAATCTACGGTCAGAAGGAATACAAAAATCAGGAAATCTACAGGCACTTTGGTTGAAGAAATAAAACCACAGCCTATTTTGTAAATGATGAGAAAATTCAAAAATCTGAGGGGCAAAGGGACTTGGGAGTCCTCGTTCAGGATTCCCTAAAGGTTCATTTGCGGGTGAGTTAGTGGTGAGGAAGGCAAATGGGATGTTAACATTCATTTTCAAGAGGACTAGAATATAAAAGGAAGGAATAATGTTGAGACTTTATAAGGCACTGGTGAGTCCTCACTTGGGAATACTGTGAGCAGCTTTGGGCCCCTTATTTAAGAAAGGATGCGCTGACATTGGAGAGGGTTCAAAGGAGTTCATGAAAATTATTTCAGGATTGAAAGTCTTGTCATATAAGGAATGTTTGATGGCTCTGGGCCTGTACTCACTGGAATTCAGAAGAATGAGGGGTGACCTCATTGAAACCTATCAATGTTGAAAGGCCTCAATACCGTGGATATAGAGAGAATGCTTCCTATGGCAGGGGAGAGACTCTGACACAGACTCAGAATAGAGGAACATCCGTTTAGAATGGAGACGATTTATTTCTTTAGCTAGAGAGCAGTGAACCTGCGGAATTCTTTGGAACTATGGAGGCCAAGTCTTTATGTATATTTAAGGAAGAGGTTGATAGATTCTTGAGTAGTCAGGGCAAGAAGAAATACAGGGAGAAGGCAAGAGATCAGGACTGAGAAGGAAACGCATCAGCCATCACAAAATGGTGAAGCAGACTCAATGACATAATGGCCCAATTCCATTCCTATATCTTACAGTCTTATGATGGGCCCACAACTTACTCACTGTAACCCATACACTAACAAGAGAAAATCTGCAGAGGCTGAAAATCCAAGCAACATACGCAGAATGCTGGAGGAACTCAGCAGGCCAGGCAGCATCTATGGAAGAGTCTGATGAAGGCTCTTAGCCCAGAATGTTGATTATATTCTTTTCATAGATGCTGCCTGGCCTGCTGAGTTCCTCCAGCATTTTGTGTGTGTAACCCTAACCTATACATCTTTGGACTGTGTGAGGAAACCAGAGCACCTGGAAGAAACCCATGGGGTCACAGGGAAACCATACGAACTCCCTACAACGAGCAGCTGGATTTGAACCTGAATTACTGCACTAACAGCTATGCCACTATTTCCATGTGATTCAGTCAAATTTGGTTTGATAACCATAGGAGCAGAATTCAGCCCACAGAGTCCATTCTGCCATTCTATCACGGCTGATGTATTATCCCTCTCAATCCCATTTTCCTGCCTTCTCCCCGTAACCTTTGACATCCTCACTAATCAAGAGCCTATCAACCTTTGCTTAAATACACCCAATGACTTGGCCTCCAGGAGTCCTTTATTTTTCACCCACAAAATCTGCAGTTATTAACATTAACAACACCCAAACATAAGGCAGCTGAGAGAGAGACTTACAGTATTTGTATTATTTATTTAGAGATACCATGCACAACAGGCCTTTCTGGTCCAACAAGCCACACCACCCAGCAACTCACCTATTTAATCCTACCCTAATCACAGGACAACTTACAATTTCAACTTATCCTACTAACCCGAATGTCTTTGGACTGTGGAAAGAAACCAAAACACCAGAGGAAACCCATGCACTCACAGGAAGGACTTTCAAACATCTTACAGAGGACGCTGGAATTGAAGTCTGAACTCCGACACCCCGAGCTGTAACAGTGTAGGGTTTTAGAAAAACACAATTAGCTCAAGAATTCCCAGGGCAGAGAATTAGCTCCTTAAAGTTATTGATCTCCACTTCACCCTCTTCACCATCAATCTCAAACGCTCAAATGTTACCATACTGCTTTACTGATACCTGATTTAGTATGACCAGTCACATAAGACCAGATAAAATGTTAAGTAAATGTACCGTGGAGAGCATTCTAACTGGTTGCATCACCACCTGGCATGGAGGGGCCACTGCATAGAACCAGAAAAAGTTGCACAGGGTTGCAAACTTAGCCGTCACCATCATGAGCACTAGGCTCCCCAGCATCCAGGCCACCTTCAAAAGGCAATGTCTCAAAAAGGTAGCTTTCATCATTAAGGACCCCAATCACCCAAGACATGCCTCTTCTCATTTCTACCATCAAAGAGATACAGGAGTCTGAAGACACACACTCAACATCTGAAGAACAGCTTCTTCCCCTTGGTCATCAGATTTCTGAAAGGACATTGAACCCATGAATAGTTCCTCAGTAATTTTTCCTCTCTTTTTGCACTATTATTTTATATACGTACTCCTTTTTTATTATGATTTATAGTTTTTATTACTATGTATTATGATGTACTGCTCTGGCAAAACAATATATTTCCTGACATATGCCACTGATATTAAAATAAAGTCTAATTCAATTCATAAGACCACAAGACATAAAGAGCAGAAACTGGCCATTCAGCATACCAAGACTGATCCTGTGAATCATTCTGAAACATTTTACAACGCAGTAAGTTCAATATAAATGCAATGTTAAAGCATCAGCTGTTTTTATTTAATATACACTCAGTGGCTACTTTATTAGTTTCAAGCTTAGTTTAAGTGTAATTATTTTTCAACCATACATGAATCCCCATGAATACAGCCAAACGAAACAGATTTCTTCCGGGATCAGGGTGTAAAATACAGTGCCAACAGTCATACACAGCATAGAGCACATATAGGATAACAAGTAAACAGAGTTACACAAAAAAAACCTATTGCCCAAGTCTCTGAGTGATATGTCCTGTCAGTTTATGGAGCATGGATGTCATTGGCAAGAACAAGCAGTTCTCAGCAGTCCCAAGTCAAACATACATATCATCCAGCTTGTCTTCCACTGTTTGAACCCTGGAGGGGCCAGTCTCCAACCAAGTGTGGACACCATGCAACAGAGCCTTCAGTGTCTCCTCTCCTGGACTGCTGCAACAAGCAAGCCCATGGCTCGAGGCTTAGTCCTTGCTACAACCAAGTCCATGCAACTCTGCTGCCATCTAAAACAGTCTTGCAGTATTTTACATTACTAATGTCCAACAAGCCCAAGGCAATCACTCGCTGTTAGACTGCACATCGCCCTCGGGCGCTGACTCTGATGCCTTCCTGTAGCAAGGAGTAACATGGTTCACATGAAGTCCACCGCCTCCACCAAAGAGCAGCCCACTGTTGGAGTAGACCAGCAGTACTTGAACTTCTTAATACCTATCATCACCTTCCAATTGTAAAAAGACAAAAGCATCTTTGGTTGGCCCTGGAGAGGCCACTGCATCCAAACTGCCATTTGACTGGAAGTCCTAAAGTGGACTTCTGCTGCTGTAGCCCATCCACTTCAAAGTTTGAAGTGTTGTGTGGTCGGAGCTGCTTTTCTAACACATGGTTATTTGAGTGACTGTTACCTTCCAGTCAGCTTGAACCGGTCTGGCCATTCTCCTCTGACCTCTCTCATTAACAAGGTGTTCTTGCTTACAGAACCGCCTCTCAGTGGATTTTTTAAAATTTTTCGCACCATTCTCTGTAAACTTTAGAGACTGTTGCACGTGAAAATCCCAGCAGACCAACTGTTTCTGAGATACTCAAACCAACTTATCCAGCACCATTAATCATTCATTCCATGGTCAAAGTCACTTAGATCACATTTCTTCTCCATTCTGATGTTTGGTCTGAACAACTGAACCTACTGATCATGTCTGCATGCTTTTATGCATTGAGTTGCTGCCACATGATTGGCTGCATTGGTATTTGCAATAATGAGGTGCACAGATGTACCTAATAAAGTGACCTCTGACTGGCTCAAACTCATTTACAGCTTGTTCCTGTTTCTGATCGCCAGCAGGCTTCATCCTAAACATAAACATTTTCATAGTCTAACTGGATTCTCTCCAAAATCAATGAACCTGTCAACACCCAACATTGAAATCACCACGAAAAGAATACTTACACCTCCCACAGATCCATAAATCAGCTTTGGTAACCGCAAAATGTGGTATTCATTTTTGAATGTCAGTTCAAGGCAATGCAATCCTGGTTCCAAGCTACCAGCAGTCTGTGAGTCTCTTGGTTCGTCTGGTTATAAAAGTCTCTTGAAAGACTCTTCAGCCTTGTACAACACCTACTTAATATTTTGCTTAGCAGCTGTTGTATAGTGAACATGGATTAAGATGATTACAAGGGAGATTATCATACAAAATTCAACAGCCTACAAGGACAAATTAGTTCTGGCGATCAAAAGCTTGGTTAAAGTAGCAGTTCAGGGATATTGCAAGGGGGTGGCATGGTAGTATAGTTGTCAGTGTAATGCTATTACAGTGCTGGTGATCAGGCTTCAAATCCTGTTACTGCCTGTACGGAGTTTGCATGCTTTCCCTGTGACCAGATGGGTTGCCTCCTTGGGATCCGCTTTCCTCCCACATTCCAAAGATGGAAAGATTAGGGTTAGTCAGCTGTGGGCATTCTACATTGGTGCCAAAAACATGGCCACACTTGCAGGCTGCCCATAGCACATGTTCGGACTATGCAGGTCATTGACTCAAACGAAGCATTTCACTGTATGCTTCCATGTATGAGTGACGAATAAAGCTAATCTTCAAAATTAAAAAAAAGAGGCAGAGGATTCCTCAGGGAATTCCAGAGGTGAAGTAACCAGAGGTACTTCTGTAATATCAGCAGAAGAGTTAAAAGAAAGCTAAAATTGCATCTGTCACTGTGCCCTTCTCCGAGAACTAAGGAATATCTATAAACATTGCAATAACAAATGGCTCCAACACTGCTGCTGCAGTCACTAGATTGGCTGGAAAGTAGGACACATTTCACAAACGTGGTTAGGTAGTCGTACCCAAGCAATCACATTCTCCCTTTGCTCTCTTTCTCCAGGCTGACAGGTCTGAGTTATACTTCTCACGCAACCTGTACTTTGGATATTTGGTACTTTGGGAGTTTTATTGATCCCTGGAGTCTCATTCATATACAGCTCCAGTGTAAATACCATTGTAAACATGCCCTTTGATAAACCAATGGTGAAGCAATTCCGTGCCTTGACTTATTTCACAAAAGCAGCAGCATCTGGTGTTGGCCAATCACTTCCAGATAAATGAAGACACAAAAGACTGCAGATGCTATAATCTGAAGGAACACACAAAAAGCTGGAGGAAATTCAGCAGGTCAGGCAGTGGAGGGGAGTGGAGAAAGGAAGGGTGCATTTGAAGGAAATTTGTTAGGTGTAGGGTCTCAAATTGAAATGTTGACTGTCCATTTCCCTCCATAGCTTCTGCTTGATCTTCAGCTTTTTGTGCGTGACTTCCAGGTAAAGTTTAGCATTCAACCAACTTTCTGAAAGTTAAAGTCAGTTGATGAACATTTACATTTTAAATATATCCACCTCTAAATTAGTAGAGGTAAATTAGTTTACTACTGTCTCATGTACTGTGGTACAGTGAAGAACTTGCTTTGCATACCGTTCACACAGATCAATTCTTTACAACAGTGCATTGAAGCAGGGCAAAGGAAACAACAAAAGAATATAAACAATTGTCCCAATGAAGGGTCTCGGCCCAAAATGTTGACTTATTTATGCCTGACCTACTGAGCTCCTCCAGCATTTTGTGTGTGTTGCTTTATGAGAATAAAGTCTTTCAGAGAAAGTGCAGTGCAGGCAGGCAGGCAATAAAGGGAAAAGCCATAATGTGATAGATTGGGAAGTCAAGAGTCCACGTTGTAAGAAGGGAACATTTAAAAGCCTTATAACAGCAGGATTGGAGCTGTCCTTGAGCATGGTGCCACATGCTTTCAGACTACTGTATCTTCTGCCCAAATTTGGGAGGGCTCAGGCCCAGAGAGCTTGCCAGTGTTTCTGCATAGAGTTGATGTATGGCTTCCTCCTTGCGTAATAGTTTCAAGTTGCATTTCTGAATGTGTTAAGTGACAATGGTTTTCCAAAGTACTCCCGAGCCCAGGTGGCTATAAATGTCACAGTAGCATGACGGTTTCTTAGGCAGTGCCGCCTGAGGGCTCAAAGATCACGCGCATTCAACAGTGTTTTCCGACCTTGCCCTTTACGCACTGAGATGTCTCTGAATTCTCTGAATCTTTTCACAATATTATGTACTGCAGATGTTGAAAGACCTAAATTCTCTGCAATCTTGCGTTAGGAAATGTTCCTTTTGAACTGACTATCAATTCTCTCACAAATTTTGGCACACAGTGGTGAGCCATGACCCATCCTTGCTTGCAAAGACTGAGCCTTTGATGGACGCTACTTTTATACCCAGTCATGATACCTCACCTGCTACCAATTAGCCTGCTTAATGTGGAGTCTTCCAAACCAGTGTTACTTGAATATTCTACGCACTTCTCAATCTTATTTTAACTCTATCCCAACTTTTGTTGAGTGTGTTGCAGCCATCAAATTCTAAATTTGTGTATATTTACAAAATACAATTAAGTTGGTCAGTAAAACTATTGAAAATCTTTTCTTTGTACTTTTGTCAGTTAAATAGGGGTTCACGTGAATTAACAACACAGGTTTTTGTTTTTATTGCATTTTGGAAAATATCCCAACTTTTCTGGAAATGGGGTTTGTACATTGGCTGTGTTAAAAGAAATGTTCATAGAAGCACGAACTGAAAAGCCAACTCGCTCTTCATGTTACACAACATAGCGCAGGGGATGGATGCAACCAGGTGAGAGGTGGTACTCTGCTGCTGGGAATTATGGGAATCCAGTGTATAGTCAGTCAGTTCAACAGCATCTGTCTTGCTGAAGTTTTACAGTTCTTACAACATACGAATAGGGAATTGGCTTGTCATTTCCTTTCTGGTCTGTTGTTTTATTTTTCAGCTCACATTTCTATTAATTTTCCTTTTTACGCAGACAATGTAGTTACTGGTGTAATGCAAGAAAGCATGGCAACCAGTCTGCATGAAGCAAGGCCCAGAAACAGCAGTAAATACAAAGCCAAACTGAAGTTCCTTTAACCTGTTGTTCTAGATATTGCCTGTGGTGCTGTCTTCTCCATACGTGAAGGAGAATAAATCGTTTATTCAACAAAGCCTTTTTACACATGAATCTCCTCCCCCTATCCAATGAACCCACATGTATCCCCCTGCTTCGTTTTCTCTTGTATTTATCCATTTTCATTACATGTATCAATGGTGCGGAGGTGGAGATGTTTCAGAGCTTCAGGTTCTTCTGTGTAAACATCACCAATAGTTTGTTCTGGTTAAACTACACTAATGCTATGGGCAAAAAAGCACACCAGCGTCACAAGGAGACTGTACAAACTACTTGACAGGAATAGAACCCCATCGACGATCACTGCAAAACGATGTGCTAACCGCTAGGCTACCACTCCACCCTAAATTCCATGTTTCTATGAAGATTCAGGATATTAGAATGCAGATGGAAGTTGCAAGGACCCAACTCCAACCATCAATCCATTCCATCATTGTCTGATCATAGCTACTCTGTATCCAAACTCAAAACAAATGCCTTAGCTCCACATCCTTTTACACCAATATCAATCTGCTTTAAAATATTAACTAAGCTTGCATCTAATGGTTTACAAATAAAAGTCATCCACATCTCGAAAAGCAAAGGTCATTGACTGTATCGTTCTTTCAGCTCCCACAAGTGCAGCCTGAATTCCTCAAGTTTTTAACTACAGTCGGCCCTCCTTATCCGCAAGTTTTGCATGCGCAAATTCAACCAACCGTGAATCGAGAAAACCCGGAAGTGCTCTTCCAGCACTTGTTCAAGCATGTACAGACTTTTTTTTCTTGTCATTATTCCCGAAACAATGCAGTATAACAACTATTTTACATAGCATTTACATTGTATTAGGTATTATAAGTAATGTACAGATGATTTAAAGTATACAGGAGGATGTGCGTAGGTTATCATGGATTGGAATCAAACAAAATCAGAAGTTCTCTTACTAAATCGGAACAGGTACATCCCGTATTATTTAGCGTCAGTTAGTCAAACGTTTGTCTTAGACAATAGTATATATTTTACCTTTCTATGCATATAAAACACTTAAGAAACGTATGTATTTCAATAATTAAACCACTGCATTGCTAAGTAATAACTGTAGCTTTCATCAGGGCAGGGCCTTTCTCACTTTATCCTTTAAAATTGTTCCGATCGTTGACCGACTGTAGCCTAACGCTTTTCCAATGACCGATGGCGTTTCACCTCTTTCTGATTGCTTTATTATTTCCACGTTATTTTCACTCGTGATCGTGATTATTTTCGTGAACAGAAACACTGCGGATTCAGAGCTCCACAGGGTCCTAAAGTCCAACTCACTGAAACAGGTTAAATAAGGGACCGGAGCATCCATGTGTTTTGGTATCCACGAGGGGTCCTGAAACCAATCCCTCGCGGATAAGGAGGGCTGACTGTATTACCCGTAAATTCCGGACTATAAGCCGCTACTTTTTTCCCACGCTTTGAACACTGTGGCAACACTGCGGCCTATACTACGGTGCGGCTAATGCATGTTTTTTTTTCATGCCGCCAAAAACATTTTGCCTCGTAACAGTAGACCAATAAAATTGATGAGTAGTTCACAGAGGTCCAATGAAATTGTAAGATAAATCAAGCGCACTTTCACAATTAAATTATTGTAAATCAGTCATTTGTACTCTCCCTCATCAACATGGAAAACACTCGAAGAAAAGCATATGATGCAGCTTTTAAGTTAAAGGCGATCAATCTGGCGGTTGAAGAAGGAAATCGAGCTGCTGCACATAATCTTGGCATAAATAAATCGATGTTGAGACGGTGGAGACGCCAGCGTGAAGAACTGAGTCAATGCAAAAAGACGACAAAAGCTTTCAGAGGTAATCATAGCAGATGGCCCGAACTTGAAAACTTTCTTGAAGACTGGGTTAACACACAGAGAGCAGGCGGCCGCGGTGTTTCCACCGTGCAGATCAGACTGAAGGCTAAAGCAATCGCCACCAGAATGAAAATCAAAGATTTTAGAGGTGGGCCATCGTGGTGTTTTAGACTTATGAGACGAAAAGGCCTGTCCGTCAGGGTACGCACGACTCTGTGTCAGCAGCTCCCTCCCGACCACGAGGAACAGCTTGCTAACTTCCGCACATTCACTCAAACAAAGATAGCGGAGAATTCCATCGGGCCAGATGATATCATAAATATGGATGAAGTACCTTTGACGTTTGACCTCTCACTCGGACTGTTAATAAAAAAGGTGACTCATCCATCACACTGAAAACAAGTGGCCATGAGAGAACGCATTTTACTTGTGTTCTGAGCTGCACAGCATCCGGACTAAAGCTTCCACTGATGGTGATTTTTTAAGCGGCTGACAATGAAAGTTCAGTGAAAGCTGCCATCAAGAGTACAAACTCAATTCCAGCTGTGATTCCTGGGGGCACCATGAAGTATTTGCAGCCACTGGACATCAGCGTGAACCGGGCATTTAAAGTGACGCTGCGCGTTGAGTGGGATGCTTGGATGACGAGCGGCGAGAAATCCTTTACCAAAACAGGACGCATGCGAAGAGCATCTTTAACTCAAGTCTGCCAGTGGATCCTAAATGCGTGGAGCGGTGTCACAACATCCACCATCACCAACGGGTTTCGAAAGGCTGGACTGCTGCGTGATTAAGAGGACCACATGCGCTCAAGTGAGAGCGACAATGAAGAGACTGAAATGAGTGACGAGATCCTGAGGTTTTATTCAATTCGGACACTGAAGGACTTTGATGGTTTTAGTACGCAGGAGGAAGATGAAGAAGGCGATCAATAACTTTTCCTGGTAGGCTGCAGTATATATATTTTTTTTACCAGTCGTTAGGAGATATTGGAATGTTGTTCGTGCACTGTTCAGTAAAAAAGTATACGCAACGTAATTTGTGTGTTACCGATACGTATGTATATTTAAAAGTAGCTGTGTTACAGGCACTGTTCGAAAAAAAGCATTTGCAATATATATTTGTTTATGCTACCATACGGATTTAATTAAAACTTAAAAAATCCTCACGTGTAATACCTTTCTGTGTAAATATCTCATATTACAACCTGGGACACCTGCGGCTTAAAATCCGGTGCGGCTTGTACAAGTACAAAATTGATTTTCTTTCTAAAATTAGAGCGTGCGGCTTTTAATCAGGTGCGCTCTGTAGTCCGGAATCTACGGTATCTTTATTCAGCAACCACCTGTGTGTCAGATGGCTTCCAGCACTGGCACACGCAAACTCACCGACCCCGTCCTGTACACTAGTTGCTCTGTGACCTCTACTGCACTGTGTTATCACTCAACTAGAAACCACAGTCATGGTAACCCAGCAAAGAACAAATTCATCTCACTGTAATGTGTATTAACAGCTAAAAAGCCTTTTATTTTACTTCAACAATGGATATTTATAAATGTTTCACTACCATAACAGAATGTCATGCAAATTCATTAGAATATTCATTATGATACAAATAAAATTATGTACAATAAAATATTATTCATTCTAAATTCTTCAGAATACTGAGAGGCCCTTTATTTTCATCAATAACATAGTCAAGATTAATGGTTTTCTAAATTATCTTTCTAATCATGTGGTGGTCACAAGACCACCACATGATGTAGAAGGACAGCGCTTAAAAAAATAAGGACAAGAAATAGTACCAGAAGACCGGAGAGTGGAAACTGTTATTCACTGGGTCAAGAAAGGTAATAAGGGTATCGACCAGTGAGTCTTACGCCACTGGTAAGCAAACTATCGGAGAGGATTCTTAGAGACAGGATTTTTCAGCATTTGGAGAAGCAGAGGCTTCTGCAACCCTTGCTCTTTGTGATTTTTATAAATGACTTGAATGAGGAAGTGGAAAGGTGGACTTGCAGATGACACAGAGGTCGGTGGGTTGACATAGGCTACAAAAGGCCATAGATAGGATGCAGGGATGACAGCTGGAGTACCATCTGGAAAAGTCTGAAGTGATACATTGAAGACTGAATTTGAAGGTGGACTACATGGTTAATGGCACAATTTATTTGTAGTCTGGAGGGATCACAGAGTTCATGTCCATAGATTCCTCACAGTTACTAAGTCAAGAAGGCAGATGGTGTGTTGCCCTTCAATAGTTTGGGGTTGAGATTAAGAACCTCAAGGTAAGGTTACAGCTCTTTAAAAAACTCATGTCATATATTGTATCCGGTTCTGGTTGCTTCATCATGGAAAGGATGTGTGGAAGCTTTAGTCAGGCTGAAGAGTAGATTTACCAGGATGCTCCCTGTATCGGAGAGCATGTCGTATGAGGGTAGATTGACTGAGCTAGCACTTTTCTCTCTGGAGCAAAGGAGGATGAGAGGTGACTTGATAGAAGGGTATAAGATGATCAGAGGTATAGACAGAGAAGACAGTCGGTGACTTTTTCTCCGGGGGGGGGGGGGGGGGGATAAGTTTTAGCTGATTGAGGAAAATATGGTGGATGTCAGAGGTAGTTTTTTTTTAAAAACAGAGTGAGATGGGTGCATGGAGTTCCCTGCCGGGGTGGTGACGACACAGATACATTAAGGACTTTTAAAAGAAAAACAGAGGGCAATGTGGGAGGGAAGGATAGACTGACCTTACAGTAGGTCAAAAAGGTCAGCTCAACATCATGGGCTGAAGGCCCTGCATTGTCCTATGTTCTAAGAAATGAGCATAACCCTCTCTGAAAAAAGAAATGCCCTGGAGATTTACTTACTCTGTTGTTAAAGCAACAAATCAAGCACACCCAGACATAACCTAACAGCCAGCAATCGGAGGCCTTCTGACTCTTGAAACTGATCAAACATCTTTGAAAGAGAAACAGAAATTATTTGCTGACTCAGGGACAATTATATTCTCAAATTTTAGTCTTCCAGTGGTTAGCCCATTGCATTTTGTTCACGAAACTGAGAAACGATGTTCCTTCAGCACCCGAGGATGAAGGTGCAACATAAACAGAAGTTACCAATCAAGTGCTCGAGTCTGTTCTCATTAGGAATTGGAGGTACCTTGCTTTTGACATGTTTTATTTTCAGAAGGAATAAGGGAAAATTTTTAATTACTTGGAGTGCTTAAATGTAATTATTTCCCCTGACACAAGGTGTTTAGAGTTTAATCATGTCAATTTGAAGCTTTGTTTGCCATCCAATAAATTAAGGACTTGACTGGGCCTTTGTTCTTTAAAGATGATACAATAATGCAAATTAAATCTCTGCCACAGAATCTCATAAGAAAATTATATTACACAAAGCAGCATTTACTTAGATAACTGTTGTCAGCATGAAGCCCATATGCTCATTAAGAACTCATGTCCCCGTCTCCTATTAATCAGTATTCTAAATCAATAACCTCAAAAAAAAGAATGGCTTGTGTTTCTCTAGGACCCAACACAACCTCAACAGTAGAAAAGGTATTTTAACAGCCCATAAAATACATTTTATGTACAACCAGTGAAATAATGTAGGAAACAAGGCAACAAATTTCCACAAACACTAAGCTGGCAATAGCCAGATAATATGCTGAAGGAAAAAAAAAGGTACCCTCTACCTACTCCTCTCATAATCTTATAAACCTCTGTAAGATCTCCATTCAGCCTCCATCACTCCAGAGAAAACAACACAAATCTGTCCAAACTCTCTTTATAGCATGTGCATTTTGATTAAGGCAGCATCCCGGTAAACCTCTTCTGCACCCTCTCCCAAGTCTCAACGTTCCTCCTATAACGTGGCAGATAAAACTGTATAAAATACTCCAGATGCAGCCGAACTAAAGTCTGATAAAGCTGCAATATTACATTCGAACTCTTGAAATCAATTTCTTAACTAATAAATGAAAATATACCACATGCCTTCTTTACTGCCCTATATATCTGTGTAATCACTTTCATGGAGATGGAAAGGATTTAGGAGACTTCAAGAGGATCTAAGTAAAAACAATTTTTCACCCAGAGGGAAGGCATTGTTTAAGGAGGTGAAAACAGAGACTCTCAAGACATATAAAGATCCACCTGCCAAACGTTTTCATTCAGAGAGGGGTTAGAATCTGGATCAAAATGCTTAAAGCGGCGGTGGAATCAATGAAATAAAAACAATAGGATGTCGGGAATGACAGATGGAATTAGGATCTGAGACAGGGTAGGGTCAGGAATCTAAAATCAAACGGCTGGTTTTTAGGAATGTGACGTAGGACAGAATGGGAAATAAAAGATTTGAACTGTGACCTGAAAGCAAAACGATTTGCGTTTAGGGTCACAACATTTAATCAGCATGGAGACAAGCACCTGGATCTCCAGCATACAGAAGGGGACACGAAATAAGTTTTGGTAGACGGGGATCAGTGCAGTTGGGTAGCATGGACGACTGGGCCTCCGCGCTCTTGTGACTCAACCTCAGGCCATTGGGCAGCTTCTGGGGCCAGAGCTTCACCTCTCGGACCGAGCATTTCCCTCTCCCCCCGGGTCACAGCGCCTTCACCCACCACGAATATCCCCGGGCCCGGATTCGCCGCAACCTCCCCACTCCACCCCATCCCAGGGCCGTCACCTGAAGGTGTAAAGCGGTGCTTTGAGGCCGCTTGGCGGTGGGAGCGCGGAGGCGAGGGAGGGTCAGTCTATCGGCCGACCCTAGGCTCACTTGGGCCCCATCGATGTCACGGCGGCGCCGGCAGGAGCAGGCCCTGCGCCATCACAACACTCACTAACTACCCTGCCGCATACCTCATTTCCGCTTCCGCTCATACACGTCACGCCGACCTCAAAGGGCGTGGCTACAGGTGGGGAAGGGTGGGGCGTCTGTTCAGGTGTCACTCACCTGGGCTACAACACCCAGCTGCTCAAATCAACGTCAGGTTCATTGTCATACGTACAAGGTTCAATCAAACACTTGCTTGCAGCAGCATGAACAACTATAGAGCATCAAAGAAACAGTCACAAATAAGATATGAATTAAACATAAATTATTCTCAAATCTTACAAGAACACAATTAGAACCAAAAAAGGAATAAAATGCTGGTGGAACGCAGCAGGCCAGGCAGGATCTATAGGGAGAAGCGCTGTCGACGTTTCAGGCTGAGGCCCTTCATCAGGACTAACCCAAAGAAAAGATAGTAAGAGATTTGAAAGTGGGAGGGGGAGATACAAAATGATAGGAGAAGACAAGAGGAGGAGGGATGAAGCTAAGAGCTGGAAAGGTGATTGGCAAAAGGGATACACAGCCGGAGAAGGGAAAGGATCATGGGACAGGAGGCCGAGGGAGAAAGAAAGGAGGAGGGGAGCAGCAGAGGGAGATGGAGAGCAGGCAAAGTGTGATTGTGAGAGGGGCAGAGAGAGAAAAAGAGGGGGAAAATAAATAAATCAGGGATGGGGTAAGAAGGGGAGGAGGGGCATTAACAGAAATTAGAGAAGTCAATGTTCATGCCATCAGGCTGGAGGCTACCCAGGAGGTATATAAGGTGTTGTTCCTCCAACCTGAGTTTGGATTCATTTTGACAGCAGGGGAGGCCATGGATAGACATATCAGAATGGGAATGGGATGTGGAATTAAAATGTGTGGCCACTGGGAGATCCTGCTTTCTCTGGCGGACAGAGCGTAGGTGTTCAGCGAAATGGATTCCCAGTCTCCTCGTGTCTACGTAGAACAAAAAGAGACAATTTTAGTGCAAAGTGGTTCTAGTGTTGTTATATTGAGTAGTGATTAGGGTTGTGCTGATTGGTTCAAGAACCAAATGGTTGAAGAACACTAGTTGTTTGTTAACTCGATGGTGTGGGATTTCAGGCCTCTGTACCTCAAACCCAATGGTGGCTGTGAAAAGGTGGCAAAACACACAGAAGGTGGGAATCTTTGATGATGGATGTTGTCTTCTTGAGGTAGTTCTGCCTTAAGAAATGACCAATGGGGGTGGGAGATGTGCCCATGATGTACTGAGCAGTATCCACTACTCACTGTAGCTTCTTAATTTCCTGCATATTCAAATTGTTGTACCAGGCCATGATGCATCCATTAAGGATACTTCCAACAGTTTATCTGTAGAAGTTATGTTAGTGTTCAGCAACAAGCCAAAGCTCCTACAAAAGCCAAGGCACTGTTGGGCTTTCCTTATGATTACATTTATGTACTGGGTTAACAGAAAGGCAACAGCCTTTGGATTTCATGACAAACTTGACATTACATAACATTGCAGCAAATATGACATATAACATGAAATATGTGGATTTGTAGCAGCAGAAGAGTGTGAGGACATAGAAGTCTCTAAATTACACTAAAAGGAATAAGAAAGTCGTGTTTGAGGTGGAGAACCTATTCCTAAATCATAAGTCTTGGAACTTATATTATAATACAAACGTAACATTATGGAGACATAGGAGATTGAACATGCAGAAAATATGCATCACAAAGGAGATACAGGATCTCAGCACACAAGACGACATCTATGGAAGGAAATAGAAAGCTGATGTTCAAGACAAGACCCTTCATCTGGATTGCCAGACGTGCTGAGTTCCTTCAACTCCTTTGTGCATTGATGACATCACATTGCATGACATTACAAACTTGACGTTGTATTACATGATGTTACAAACATGACATCAAGTTACATTAGCATGAGATTTTATATATACCCAACATATACCTTGGGTCCTTAAGGTTGTTATAGCCAGGGGTGGTAATGGGGACAAGCTCAAGTCAAGTCACTTTTTATTGTCATTTTGACCATAACTGCTGGTACAGTACACAGTAAAAACGAGACAATGTTTCTCAGGACCATGGTGTTACATGAAACATTACAAAAACTGCATGGACTACGTAAAACAATACAGGAAAAAAGAACTACACTAGACTACAGACCTAACCAGGACTGCATAAAGTGCACAAAACAGTGCAGGCATTACAATAAATAATAAACACGACAATAGGCACAGTAGAAGGCAGTAAGTTGGTGTCAGTCCAGGCTCTGGATACTAAGGAGTCTGATAGCTTGGGGGAAGAACCTGTTACATAGTCTGGTTGTGAGAGCCTGAATACTTTGGTGCCTTTTCCCAGACGGCAGGAGGGAGAAGAGTTTGTATGAGGGGTGCGTGGGGTCCTTCATAATGTTGTTTGCTTTGCAGATGCAGCGTGTGGTGTAAGTGTCTGTAATGGCGGGAAGAGAGACCCCAATGATATTCTCAGCTGACCTCACTGCAGGGTCTTGCGATCCGAAATGGTGCAGTTTCCGAACCAGGCAGTGATGTAGCTGCTCAGGATGCTCTCAATATAACCCCTGTAGAATGTGATGAGGATGGGGGGTGGGAGATGGTCTTTCCTCAGCCTTCACAGAAAGTAGAGACACTGCTGGGCTTTCTTTGCTATGGAACTGGTGTTGAGGGACCAGCTGAGATTCTCTGCCAGGCGAACACCAAGAAATTTGCTGCTCTTAACGATCTCTACTGAGGATCCGTTGATGTCCAGTGGGGAGTGGTTGTTCCGTGCTCTCCTGAAGTCAACAACCATCTCTTTTGTTTTGTTCACATTAAGAGACAGGTTGTTGGCTCTGCACCAGTCCGTTAGCCATTGCACCTCCTCTCTGTAAGCTGACTCGTAATTCTTGCTGATCAGACCCACCACGGATGTGTCATCGGTGAACTTGATGATATGGTTCGAGCTGTGTTTTGCAGCACAGTCATGGGTCTGCAGAGTGAACAGCAGTGGACTGAGCACATAACCCTGGGGAGCCCCCATGCTCAGTGTGATGGTGTTGGAGATGCTGCTCCCGATCTGGACTGACTGAGGTCTCCCAGTCAGGAAGTCTAGGATCCAGATGCAGAGGGAGGTATTCAGGTAGTAGGCTCAGCTTTCCAATCAGTTTTTGAGGGATGATTGTATTGAATGCTGAACTGAAGCCTATGAACAGCATTCGAACGTACATGTCTTTTTTGTCCAGGTGGAGGGTGATGGCAATGGTGTCGTCTGTTGAGCCATTGGGACAGTACGCAAACTCCAGGGGGTCCAGTGAGGGGGGCAGCAGGGTCTTGATGTGCCTCATGATGAGCCTCTCGAAACACTTCATGATCATGGCTGTGAGTACAACAGGATGGTAGTCATTGAGGCAGTACACTGAAGACTTCTTTGGCATGGGGACAATGGTGGCGGCCTTGAAGCACGTTGGAACAACGGCACTACACAGGGAGATGTTGAAGATGTTAGTGAGAACATCTGCTAGCACCCTGCCAGGATATATTGTCTGGTCCAGCAGCCTTCCGTGGGTTGACCCTGCACAGGGTTCTCTTCACGTCGGCCACGGTGAGACACAGCACCTGGTCATTTGGAGGAGGGGTGGACTTCCTTGCTGCCATGTCATTTTCTGCCTCAAAATGAGCGTAGAAGTTGTTCAACGCATCTGGGAGGAAGGCATCACCTGCATAGTCAGGTGATGTTGTCCTGTAGTTGGTGATGTCCTGGATGCCCTTCCACATGTGCTGCGTGTTGCTGTTGTCCTGGAAGTGGCTGTGGATTAACTGGGCATGTGCATGCTTTGCCTCTCTGATGGCCCAGGATAGTTTGGCCCTCACTGTTGTAGAGGGCTGCCTTGTCGCCTGTTCTGAAGGTGAAGTCACGGGTCCTCAGCAGCGCACATACCTCTGCAGTCATCTGTGGCTTCCACTACCAACGAAATGCTCCCAAAGGTGTGCACCTCAAATAGCCTCTGACAACCAAGTCCTGCTCCTGGCCTTCATGTATGGCTTGCCTAATTAAGCCCAGCTGAACCATTTCTACTGACAGGAGAAGGGCAAAGGTAGGCTACTGGCACCTTAAAATCAGTCGCTTCAGGCTGTTGGGACTCATCAGCTGTGGATGGCAGCTTATCAAGGAGAAGGGAAACTCTGATCTCAGACCTCCGCTGCCTTGTGGCTATACCCACTCATGGAGAAGGCTTCAGGAATAAACCCCGAGGGAAAAGTCTGGAGCGGAAGTCCCTAAGGCACTTCCACATTTAACTCAATGCTGACTGACAACTCCTGCAATGGTTCTGGTACCAGACTGTATCGGTCCCTGCCATTCCTTTGGGTTCATCAGATGCATGGAGAGGGGGAGACTTGCTACAAGGGCAACAGCTTGCTCTCCGTATCGTACAGTCCAGGCTTGCGTATCTAATGGCTAGGACTCAATACCCAACGTCTGCTCTGACCAACAGAGGCCTCAGCAACACAATACATGCCGATGACAATAAACTTGAACTCGAACTCAAACTGAAACAAGTCCTGCTGTGTCTGGACAGAGAAACTATGACTGCAATCAGAACTTCTGCTGGAATCACAGGAGGGTACATACATGTGGAAGAAAAGTAGTAAGACATTGTGACAAACATTAAGGGGTTAATGACCTTCTTCTTGAATGTGAATTCAAAGTCTCTAATCACTTATCTGCCACTAATGGACACCGTGTCACTGAAATGCACTTTGTAGATGGGATAGGAAAATAACTATGTCTGTGCTTCCTTGTTCTAAGAATTGTCACATGTCTGCGCTTGGGAAAGCCTGATATACTGTCTTGAGAACTAACACTTAAGAAAATGTATAACCGCTCAAGGACATATAGTGCAACTTTACTATTCTAATGAGTTATAGTTGGAGTTCTCTCCTTTTTCAGATTTAAGTGCTTCTTGTCACATACGCCTGGGGTATAAATAGGAGTTTAAACCATTGTTGAGCAGAGTCTTAGAACTCCGCTTTAGGTGTCTGGGCTCTCCATGATATCATGTAATAAAACCGCTTAGTCTGAAACAATTCTCTGAGTCGGCCTGATCTATAATGTCTGCTGCTCCTGAGATTTTTTTTCCACAACAATACATCATATTGACTAGTAACAGGAAGAGACCCTACAAGTCTGCTCTACCATTTTTTATTTTCACTGACAAATGTCATTAAGTTTGTTTTGCAGCAGCAATACAATGCAATACATAAAAATACCATAAATTACAATATATATAAACATTAAATTACTCCCTGTGTCATGGACTAATGTAGGTAGCAATGTCGTGATAACACAGATTGAATAAGATAGTGCTGGGGACAGGGTTTCAAATTCTTGAATCATTTGAACTTTTCTGGGGAAAGGGTAACCTGGACAAGAGGGACAATTTGCACCTGAACTGGAAGGGAACCAATATTCTGGCTGGAATGTTTTTTGATGCTACTTGGGAGAGTTTAAACTAGTTTTGAAGGGGGCTGGGAACCAGAGCCCCAAGTCAGGAAGGGCTAGATCAAATGGGAAGGTAGATGTCAGGAAAAGTATTGAAAGGCAAAATTGAAATATCAAGTATGATGGGTTGGATAGTTTTAAGTGTGTATATTTTAATGCTAGGAGTATTATGGGAAAGGGTGATGAACTTATAGTATGGATCAGAACATGGAACTATGATGTTGTAGCCATTACTGAAACTTGAGTTGAGAGGGGGGCAGGAATGTGTGATTAGTGTACCAGGTTTTCAAAGTTTTAGAAAAGATAGAGGAGTTACAAGAGGGAGTGGAGTTGCACTATTAATCAGGGATAATATCACAGCTGCACTTAGAGACATAATGGAGGGGTCAGACACTGAGTCCATTTGGCTGGAACTCAGGAATAGGAAGAATGCAATCACACTGATGGGATTGAACTACAATCCCCTTAATAGCCACAGGATAGCTATACACAGGCACAGGTTTGGTTTTAAATTGGAGGGGGCATTTGGCAGGAACAAATATGTGTTAATTGGGAACACCTTTCCTTTGGCAAGTCCACATTAAATATGTGGAAGGTGCTTAAAGATCAATTGCAGAGTACAGGAAAGGAATGTTCCTGTTAAAAGCAAGGATGGGGATGGAAAGTCAAGAAAACCTTGGATGTCCAGAGAGGTGATGAATTAAATGAAGAAGAAAAAGGCAAAGTATGTAAAGCTTCAGAAGTTACGATCAAATGAAGCACGAGGAGTATAAAGAAGCCAGAAAACAATCAAAGAAGGGAATTAGGAAAATCCAGGAGAAGCCATGAAAAGTCCTTGGCAAGTAGAATTAAGGAGAATCCCAAGGCATTCTATACATACATCAAGAGTAAGAGGATATAAATATGCTGGGGGATTTAAAGGTCAAGGAGAAGGAAATGTTGGGCCTCCTAATGAGTATTAAGGTAGACAAGTCCCTAGGGCCTGATGGGACATCCCAGGGTATTGAGGGAGGCAAAAGACGAGATTGCTGGGCCCTTGGCCAGTATCTTCATGCCTTACCAACTTGATTGAGCTTTTTTGACAAGCTGACAAGAGAGATTGATGAGGGTAAGGGAGTGGATGTTGTCTGCATGAATTTTAGTAAGGCGTTTGACAAAGTCCCCCATGGGAAACTAAACCAGAAGATTAAGATGCAGGGACCTGTGGCAAGTTGCCTATTTGGATTCAGAACTGGCTTTCACATAGAAGGCAGAGGGTAGTGGTTGAAGAGACTTATTCGAGCTGGAGGTCTGTAATTAGTGGTGTTCCACAGGGATCTATGCTGGGACTTCTGCTGTTTATAATGTATATAAATGACCTGTATGAAAATGTAGATGGGTGGGTTAGTAAATTTGTGGATGACACCAAGATCGGTGGAGTTGGGATTGTGTAGAAGACTGTTAAAGAATACAGCGTGATATAGATCAGGTGCAGATATGGGCTGCGAAATGGCAGATGAGTTTAACCCAGATAAATGAAAGGTTCTGCGTCTCAGCAGGGAAAATGCAAGGAGAGAGTACACAGGGCAAGGTCCTTAACAGTGTTGCTGAGCAGAAGGATCTTGGGATTCAAGTTTATAGCTCAATGGAAGTGGCTACATGGATTGCTAAAGTGGTTAAGGCAACTTTTCAAATGCTTATTTTTATTGGTTGAGGAACTGAATTCAAAAGTGGAGTGGTTACATTGTAACTTTATGAAACTCCGGTTTGGTGACAGCTGGAGTATTGCATACAGTTCTGGTCGCCCCACTATAAGAAGGATGTTGAGGCTTTGGAGAGGGTGCAGTAGAGATTTACCAGGATGCTGCCTGGTTTAGAGGGCTTGTGCTACCATGAGAGGCTGGATAAACTTGGGTGGTTTTCTCTGGAGCACTGCAGGCTGAGGGGAGATCTGATAGAGGTTTACAAGATTATGAGAGGCATAGACAACGTGGACAGAGTATGTTTTCCAGGGTTGAAATGTCTAATACCAAAGGATATGCATTGAAGGAAAGAGGGGTAGGTTCAAGGGGTACATAAGAGGCAAGTTCTTTTACTCAGTCATAGAGCCTGGAATAGTGGTAGAAGCATATACATTCATGGCTCCTAAGAGTCATTTGCATAGGCACATGGATGCAAGGAAGCTGGAAGGATATGGACATGGTGTAGTTAGGATGGATTAGCGTTTGAGTGTTTTGGATTGGCTTTTTAAGCTGGTTTGGCACAACACTGTAGGCTGAATGGCCTGTTCCTGTGCTGCATTGCTGTGTTCTTATATAAGCAGTGAAAAAGAGAGCAAAAATAGTGAGCTTGTCTTCGTGGGTTGGTTCATTGCCTGTTCAAAAATCTTATGGTGAAGGAAGAAGCTGTTCCTAAAATTCTGAGTGTGTCTTCAGGTTCCTGTACCTCCTCTCCAAAAGTAGTAATGAGAAGAAAGCTTATCCTGGGTGATGGGGGTCCTTAATGACAGATGCCTCCTTTTCCAGGAACCACCTTTTGAACATGTCCTTGATGCTGGGAAGGCTAGTGCCCATGATGGAGCTGGGAGTTTGCAACCTTGTGAAACTTTTCTAATCTTGTGCAGTGATACTCTTCAGAGATAATCACATCCAGAAACTTGAAACCTTTCCACAGCTGATCTCTTAATGAGGACTGGTAGGTCTCCCCTTGACTTCTTCTTTGACCCACATGAATTTTTATTGCAATACCATCGAAAGCATTCGATCCAGACATATCACAGCTTGATATGGCAACTGCTCAGCCCATGACGGCAAGAAAATGTAGAGCTGTGACACAACTCAGAACATCCCAGGAACCAGTCTCCCCTCCATAGACTCTTGCCTACACTTCCTGCTGCCTCAGTAAGGTAGCTAACAATCAAATAGCCCACCCACCCCAGACATCCTCTCTTCTTCCCTCTCCTATTTGGAAGAGGACAGTAAAGCTTGAAAGCACACACCACTGGGCTGAAAGAGTTTCTATCCTGCTGTTGAGAGACAACTGAATGGCTCCCCCAGTAGGATAAGACAGATTCTTGACGTTATTGTCGGCCTGCAATGCACTTTCTCTATAATTGTATCAGTATATAAGACAATAATAAATCATTTTATCAATTAACTCAGCAGTATCTCCTTAAAAGGTTTGACCAAAGGCATGCTGCTGGAACAACAGAATACCTCATTAGACTAATTTATTACATGACTGAAAACCATCTTTATTCTTGTGTTTCTTATTTGTACATTAATTATACAAAGAAAATAACTAACTTTTTCTACATTAAATCTCTTGTACAATTTTCCAGTTCTGTCACTCGGTATTCTTGGTGCACTTAATGATCCAAATGTCCTTCAACAATAAAAGGACAGGAGATTGAGCCAATTTCTTCAGAGTAACTTCCATTTGTTGAAGACTTTACTTATTTAAATTTTTTCCATGGTTAAAATTAAAAATAATACATCTGAAGTCCAGTGTAAGGGAGCAACATAAATCAGAGTCCAGTTCATTCAGAATCCACTGATGATTGTTGGATTGTTTTTCCATTTTACTCCACCCTCTACCAGATTTTTGTGGTGCCACTAGAACTGTTTCAACATCAGGAGAGAAAAATGATGATTTCATGCATACAAGCTGTGCATCTTTAAGAAATCAAATCGTTGCCCACAATCAATGAAGCCAGCGTACAGTGAGAAATTCAGATTCAAATGACTGGCAAATACTTTAGCCTCAAGTAAAATAAAAAGGAGTATCCACCTTCTACAACTGTAAAAGCATAGGGTGCAGTTCATGTATACAAGAAATTCTGTAGATGCTGGAAATCCTGCATAACACAAATACCAGAGGAACTCCGCAAATCAGGCAGCATCTGTGGAAAGGAATAGAGTTGATGTTTTGGGCTGAGACACTTCAGGGATCCTGATGAAGAACCCTGGCCTTCATTTCTATAGATGCTGCCAGACTTGCTGAGTTCCTCCACCACTTTGTGGGTGCAATACATAATTTTGCGCTCTCTTATTTTTACAGTTATACCCAAATAGTTGCCCTAATTTTTGCACAATGGCTATTTGTCAGTCTTTATGTTTAGTACTTCTGAAATTCTTCTGCAATTCTTCATTTATCTGTAAATGTGTGCATAAAAATGAATCTCCAGATACATATACTTTGATAATAAATTTACTTCTGAATTTTTGCTAATCAGTAGCATGATTCACATTTTGTGCAAATTAAACAAAAAGAAGTTCGAACGGTGAAAAGGCAAGAGATGGACATGCCACAGTCGCATATCTGTGTGGTTAGTTCCTGTGCTTGTACAGTTAAAATTCCTGGATCAATGCAATCAAATTCAAGTAATCATTCACAATGCTGTAAGTAGTTGTTCAACTCTGAGAAGCCATTCTACAAATGTTCTCCTAACCGGCAGCTTGAGTAGTGGTGGAAAAACACGGAGGGATGGTGCTTCCGAAACTCCTGAAGCAGCCGGTTTCTTTCCTTCTCACACAGGCTGCGATTTTGACTGATACTGCAAATCAACCGCTGAAGTTGCTCTAAGGTGGTATGACGCTTCTGTACCTCAAACTCCTTCTGTGTGACATGCTTGCAGAAGGTAAAGTCTGTAACAAAAACATGAAAAGAAAAGTCATCAAGGAGAGACCACCACGCAGTGGCACTGATGCCAAACAGCATGACATGCTCTGAACAGCTGGCAATGACATACATCATAAAGCCCATTCCTGCCCATTGCTATACACTCTGGTCACACTTGACTGCATGGTCACACACCCAAGTAATCATGTTGTCAAGTTTGCTGATGTCACAACTGTGGTGGGGTTCAGCACCATTGATGATGAGACAGCCAACAGAGAGGATGTATAAGAACTTGAGGCCTGGTGCCAACAAGACAAAGGAGATACTCACAATACTCACATCTCTCTTTACATCGGCGGCACAACAGTAGAAACTGTGAGCAGATCCAAACTCCTGGATGGACACAGCTCAAACAACCTCTCATGGTCCCACAACACTTCCTACACAATCAGGAGAGCCCACCGACACATCTACTTTGTGAAGAGGTTGAAGGGAACTGGACTATGCACATCTATACTCAGGTCCTTTACGATACACAGAAGAGAGCATCCCAAAATGTTGCATCACTACATAGTACAGAAACTTCACTGTGCCGTACAGGAGACCTCCAACAGGTAGTTAAAACTGCCCAATGTATCACTGGCACTGGTCCCACCATCAAGGATATTTCTACAGAAAGGTGCATTTGATTGCATGACATCAAGAAAAATCCCACCCATCCTGCTCAAGGACTGTTTGTCCCAATCCCATCGGGGAGGAGTCTACATAGCATCACCCCAGGACCACCAGACTCAAAAACCAGTTACTTTCTCCAAAGCAGAAAGGCTGATCAACACCTGTACCCACTAACCCACCCCTCCACCACCACTACTTTATCATTTTATGTCAGAGTCAGCTTATGTACAAACACTCCTATGCCTGTGTCACTTCAATAGACATGCAATCAACATATGTATATGCATTTATATTTATTGTGTTTTTTATCATTGTGTTTTTATTTATTCATTTACCGGACGTGGGTGTTCAGCTGAGCCAGCATTTATTGCCCATCCTGAATTACCCTCATTAAGATGGTGATGAACAGTCTTGTTGAATGGCTGCAGTCCCTGAGGTGCAGGGACACCCACAGTGCTGTCAGGGAGGCAATTCCATGATTTGACCCAGCGAAGGAACGGCAACATGTTTCCAAGTCAGGATGGTGAGTGACTTGGAGGGTTATTGTGCTTGTTATCTTACTGTGTTCTTTTTGAGCTGCATTGGATCCGGAGTAACAATATTGTTCTCCTTTACGCTTGTGTACTGAATAACATTGAACGATCTTGAATGGGAATACCGTGCTCAAACTTGTACTTGATCAAGTCACACAAAATGTTGGAGGAACTCAGCAATCCGTGAAATGTGTTCAAGTGCAAGTTTGAACATCAAGATGAAGGGTCTCAGCCTAAAACAAGAACTGTTCACTTTGCTCCACAAATGTTGCCTGACCTGCTGAGTTCCTCCAGCATTTTGTAAACAGAAGAGACTGTGCAGATGCTGGAAATGTTCAGCAATACCCACACAAAATGCTGGAGGAACTCAGCAATTCAGGCAATAGTTACAGAGAGGAATAAAGAGTTGAGGCCGAGACACATTATCAGGACTGGAAAGGAAGGGGGTAGAAGCCAGAATAAAAAGGTGCAGGAGAGGGAAGAGAACAAGCTGCCAGGTAATAGATGAGAGTAGGTGAGGGGGAAAGTGGGAGGGTGGGTCATCCCCGCCCACCCTCCACTAGGAGGGGTTAGGCGAAAGTCTCTTACTTCATACACCCTCGCCTCACATAGTCTTGCAAGCTTTCCAGAGAGTACGTAGAAGGTACCTGCAATAGCATTGGGATTCCTTCCTTCCTGAAGAGAAAGGAGCTTCTTCCTGACCATCTGAAGCAGGAAACTGGGGATCTAGTTGAAAAGAAATACATGTTTATATTACACCTTTACTGGCTTCAATACATCCTAAACATTATAGATTAAGTTGAATTCTTGAAGTTCAATCACTGTTGTAATGAAGGAGATAAAAGGGATAAAGATTAGCTTTATTTGTACATTGAAAGATCAAAACATACAGTGAAATGCATTGTTTTGCAACAAATCAAGTCGACAAAATTGCACTGGGCAACTCACAAGTGTATCCACGCTTCCAGCACCAACATAACATGCCCACAACTCACTAACCATGACCACATGTCTTATGAATGAGAGAGGAAGCTGATGTGGTCACAGGGAGAATATACAAACTCTTTACAGACTGTGGGCTGGGGAGAGAGAGCTGAACCCCATTCTTACAAACTGCACTATAATAGCCCTATTCTAACCACTACAATACCAAACAAAGCAACCAATTCCCACAGAGCAAGGTCCTTCAAACATCAAAGCTGTAATGAGCAAATTAGTGATGTTAATCAGAGGGATAAATATTGAGCAGTGATACTTCCCGCGGTTTCCTTTGGAACAGCACAATATCATTTCAATTCCATTGGAAAAAATAAAAAGGGCTCTTCATAACATCTTATCGAAATGACATTTTTTTGCTATGTGACAATAATAAATCAATTCTAATTACACCCTTACATCAGATGAAATTCACATTTATTTATCACATTGACATAGAAACATTAGTGAAATAAGTTGTTTGGCTAAACAACCAACACACTGATGGATGTGATGAATGCATTGCCTCACATTCCGGTGCCAAAATAGTATACCCACCAGGCTTGGCAGAACACCACAGATCACAACAAAACAGAACACAAGCAACAAAACAAGAACATTGAAACAAACCCTGTTCTTCCCTCCCTCTCACCTTCGCACATACTCAGACCTCTAACACCAGGACAGGTAGTCTTCTATACCCCTGAAGAATAACAGGGTCCTTGTTAACATCTTGCCCATAAGACACTTCTCACTACATCTCAGTATTATGTGACCATAATATACCAATTCTATTCCATCCATTACACAGTGAAACTTGTCCTTGACATCACATTGGAGTATCAACCTTGTAGAAACATAGAAAACCTACAGCACACTATAGGCCCTTAGGCCCACAAAGTTGTGCCAAATATGTCCTTAACTGAGAAATTACTTAGGGTTACCCATAGCCCTCTATTTTTCTATTCCATATATCCGTCCAGGAGTATCTTAAAAGACCCTATCATATCCACCTCCGCTACCGTTGCCAGCAGCCCATTCCACGCACTCCCTGCGTAAAAGAAAAACTTACCCCTGACATCTCCTCTGTACCTACTTCCAAACACCTTAAAACTGTGCCCTCTCGTGCTAGCCATTTCGGCCCTGGGAAAAAGCCTCTGACTATCCACACGATCAATGCCTCTCATCATCTTGTACACCTCTATCAGGTTTTAGAGTGAACATTCTGAGATCAAAATTTGTATACTTCACTTAGAAAAAACATTAATTTTGGCTTAAAAAGTAGACAAACATCATGCAATAATAAATATATTACATTGCATATACACTCTATGATGTACACTTTCTGAACCATTACCATTTGAACTCATTGCCATCCATATTTACCTGTATTTTTATTCAATTTGATTTCATTAATTGTATTTCAAATGCCCAGTGGTTACAGGGGGACTTAAACACCTCTCTGTAAATCACAGACCTCCAGATCTTAAGTTGTCCAATATGCCCCCCGATTTTGGAACAGACAAGTAGCCTGACAAGAGAGAGCTAGCAATGTGTCAGAAGTGTGGTGGTAGCCAGCTCACTTGGAAGCTAATTGTTTGCCTGTGAGAGGCATCTGAGGAAAGAGGCAAATCCTGAAGGAAATTCTAGAGGCATCAGAGCAAAGGTGCAAAAAGAAACTTATGTTGGAGATGATCAAGCTCGAACTGGAAAGGTCAGTTTAGAACAGAGGCCACAAGTCACTGAAATGGACAATGGAGGAGAGGTACCCGAGAACAAGTCATAAAGTGCTACAGCACAGAAACAAACCCCTCAGCCCATCTAATCCATGTCATACTGTTACTCTACGTAATCCCATCGACCCACACCTAGACCAGAACCGTCTATACCCTTTCCATCCACTTCCTATCCAAAATTCTCTTAAATGTTGAAATTGAACCCCACATCTACCACTTCCACTGGTAGCTCTATCCACACTTGCATCCACCCTGAGTGAAGAAACCCCCTCAGGTTCCCCTTAACTATTTCACCTTTCACCCATAACCTATTATCTCTAGTTCCAGTCTCACTCATCCTCAGTGCAAGAAGACTGCTTCCATTTACCCTGTACCCTTCATAATTTTGTATACCTCTATCAAATCTCTCTCATTCTTCAATGCACCAGGGAAGAAAGTCCTAACCTATTCAACCTTTCCCTGCAACTCAGGTCCTCGAGTTTCAATAGCATCCTTGAAAATTTTCTCTGCACTTTTTCAACCTTACTGATATCTTTCCTGACTATAGGTGACCAAACCTGCACAGAATACTCCAAATTTGGTCTCACCAATGTCTTATGCAACTGCTACATAACATCCCAATTTCAGGGCTCAGTATTCTGATTTATTATGGCCAATGTGCTAAAAAGCTTTCTTTACGACCCCATCTACCTGTGACACTACTCTCAAGGAATTATGGATCAGTATTCCCAGATCCTTTTATTCCGCTACTCTCCTCAGTGCCCTACTGTTCACTGCGTAAGTCCTACCCTGGTTTGTCCTCCCAAACTGCAACACCTCACATGTAACACACACAAAGTGCCGGTGGAACACAGCAGGCCAGGCAGCATCTATAGGAAGAAGCACAGTCGATGTTTTGGGCTGTGACCCTTCGTCAGGACACCTCACATGTATCTGCATTTCCACTATGCCATCGAAAACTCTTTAAGGCTGCTAAGAAGGAATACGTTGACCATGAATCTTTGGTGAAAATCTTAGGTTGGAACCAACTTGGCTGGCCCAGATGATGCATTTAATTCTGCAAAATTTGGGAGAAATAATTTTGAAATTTTGGTGTCCCACACTCAACTCGGACTCTGGCTTCCCAACGGCACAGAAGTCTCACATCTTTCATATAGCTTTGTCGGCCAACTGCAAACACTGGGCAAAGAATAACAATATCAACTAAATATCTTTATTAAATGAGCCACCAACTTTTCTCATCAAAAGTATACCTTGAACACCTCAGCGTGGTTATCCATTAGGAACAAAGCCAGATCCTCAGCCTGGGACTTGGACAGAGACTTGCTTTGCACAATAGCTTTGGTAAATGTTTTCATCACCACACTCCTGTTGGTATTCTTTATTTAAAGAAAAACAAAAGTATTCAGTGATAAAGCACAGGTGAAAATCAAATCCACAATGGTACTAGTTTAGTTTAGTCTTACAGGTACAACATTAATCAATGAACATTGTTCACGGGAGCAGAACGGTAGCATAGTCGTTAGCTTAAATGTTTTACAGTGGCAGCTGTAGGATCAGAGTTCAATTCTTGCCACTGTCTGTAAGGAGTTTGTAAAGTCTCCTCATGACCATGTGGGCTTCCTCCACATTCCAGAGAAGTTCATTTAGGGTTAATGGGTTGTGGACATGCTATTTTGTGCCAGAGGTATGGCTGCCCCTAGCAGATGATGTTGGTCATTGACACAAACAATATACTTCACTCTGTTTTGAGGTACATGAGACTATTACCGCTCTCTCTGATCAGAATGACAATAAGAACATCTAGGTAATGATAGAATAATGAAACTTGTAATTATACACATCCAAAGTGTTTCTCAGGCTAAGTCCACACTATACCAGATAAATCCGTAACCGAAGCTTTTTCTCTTCGTTTTGACCCTCTGTCCACACCAAAGCGGCGTTTTAGTCCACCGAAAACGGAGCTTTTCTAAAATGCTCTCCAGGGTGTGTAATTTTGAAAATGTCGCTTGACCAGAGCAGTGTGGACGGGGTAACTGGAGGAATCTAAAAACGCTGTCATAACATGCCACACACACAAAATGCTGGTGGAACACAGCAGGCCAGGCAGCATCTATAGGGAGAAGCACTGTCGACGTTTCGGGCCGAGACCCTTCGTCAGGACTGTGGGAGTGGGAGAGCTTAGAACCAGAGGGCACAGCCTCAGAATATGAAGATGATCCTTTAGAACAGAAATGGAGGGAATTCCTTTAGCTATAGGGTGGTGAATCTGTGGAACGCATTGCCTCAGAGAGTTGTGGAGGCCAAGTCATTGGGTATACTTGAAGTGGAGATCAATAGGTTCTTGATTAGTAAGGTTCGTGATTTAAAGCATGAAAACAGATTTGAGAGAGATAATAAATCAGTCATGATGGAATGGCAGGGCAGACCTGATGGACTGTATGGCCTAATTTACCTCTCATGTCTTATGATACATACTGAGATCATTCTGAATTGTTCGTGTATGTTAGCATAAATTTGAAAAGAGGAACAGCTTCTCTTCAACCCATCTACCACCTACAGAAAGCTAACATTAGCAAACTCCTCAAGAAATAAAGTTATAGTGGGCACATTCACCCAGTAACTATGTTAGATAACATTACATTTACACAAGAATACTCTGTGATTAACACATGCTATTGCACCTGGATATCTAATATAGTGGTTTACTCTCCCTCCACACAGAGAAATGGCAATCTCAGCTCCATTTATAATACTGGGTGAACTTGTGTTAGACGCTTCCTCAGATGGAACGAATAGAAGTAATTGTGCCTGGGCTAAGTTCATCAGCAAAATGTTTGCCTCATGAACAGAGCAGGAGGTATTAAAAGAGAAGGGGGTGGCATTACTAGTCAAGGAAAATGTCACGGCACTGCTTAGTCAGGAGCTAATCTAGTGAGGCGTTAAAGGGAGGAACTGAGTAATAAGAAAGGTATGACCACATTAATGGGGCTAGATTACATACCACCCAACAGTCTAAAGGTTTTAAAGGAACAAATTTGTAGAGAGATTGCAGACTGTTGCAAGAAACATGAGATTGCTATAGCACAAAGCTGATTGTAAATTTCCACATATTGCCTGGGACTCCCATACTATAAAAGGACTAGATGGGATAGAGTTTGACAAATGTGTTCAGGAAAGTTTCATTAACCAGTACACAGAAATCCCAACAAGAGAGTGTGTGATACTTGATCTGCTATTAGAGAATGAGACAGGCAGGTGATAGAAGTTTAGAGGAACACTTCACATCCAGTGTTCATAACGTCATTAGTTTCAAAGTCAATATGCAAAAAGGTAGACAAGAGAAAATCTGCAGATGCTGGAAATCTGAGCAACACACATAAAATGCTGAGGATCTCAGCATGCTGGGCAGCATCTATGAAAAAAAAGTACAATCGATGTTTTGGGCTGAAACCCTTCGGTAGGACTGGAGGAAAAAAGCTGAGGAGTAGATTTGAAAGGCAGGAGAGAGGGGACTTTGGTGTTCTTGTGTTTAACTGCCATTCATTCTTTGGGGCACTTCTGTTTTCGTTGATGTTTGTGAAGAAAAAGCATTTCAGGATGTATATTGTACAGTATACATTTCTGTCTTTAAATTTGACCTTTGAATTTTTAAACCAATTTTGATGGTATCAGAAAGGATCTGGTAAGTGTGGATCGAGACAAGCTGTTTTCTGGCAAAGGGAAGTGAGAGAACATCAAAAGTGAAATTGTGAGAGTACAAAGCTTGAAAGTACCTATCAGAATAAAAGGTAAAGTTAACAGGTGTTGGGAATATTGAAACTCTGGTTAAGAAAATTAAGGAAGAGCCTTGCAGGTATAGGCAGATGTGAACAAATGAGGTGCTTATGGAGTACAAGAAATGCAAAAGAACACTTAAAGAAATCAGGAAGGCTAAAAGACATGAGGTTGCCATAGCAGACAAGGTGAAGTAGAATCCTAGGGGATTCGACAGATACATTAAGAGCAAAAGGATTGCAAGGAACAAAATTGGTTCCTTGGATGATCAGAATGGTAATCCATGTTTGGAGCCAAAAGAGACGGGGAGATATTAAATGCATTTTGTGCATCTGTATTTACTCAAGGGACGGACACAGAGTCTATAGAAGTGAGGCAAAGTGGCCTCACATTTATAGACAGATTACAAAGGAGGGGGTTTTTGTGGCAAATTAGGTTGGATAAATCTCCAGGGGATTTCCTCAAGATATACCAAGATATTCCCTCAGACCTCAAAGCAGGCAAGTGAAGAAATTGCCAGGGCCTTAACAGAAATATTTAAATCATCCTTGGCAACAGATGAGGCACCAAAGGATTGGAGAACAGCAAATGTTGTTCTGTTTAATAAAGGCTACAAAAATAAACCAGGAAATTACAGGCCAGTGAGTCTGACATTAGTAGTGGGAAAGTTATTGGAACGGACTGGATATACAAGTATTTGGATCGACATGGGCTGATTAAGGATAATCAGCAAAGGTTGTGTCTAACCAATCTGTTTTTCAGGGAAGTTGTCTACATGGACATTAGCAAGGCATTTGACAAGGTCCTACATGGGAGTTTGGTCAAAAAGGTTCAGTTGCTCAGCATTCAAGATGAGGTAGTAAACTGGATTACACATTGGCTTTGTGAAGGAACCAGAGAGAGGTTGTAGATGGTTGACTCTCTGGCTTGAGGTCTGTGACTAGTGGAGTGCTGCAGTGTTTGGTGTTGGTTGTTGTTTATCAACAATCTGGATAATAATGTGGTGAACTGGATCAGCAAATTTGCGGATGACACCAAGATTGGGGTATAGTGGACAGCAAGAAAGACCATCATGGCTTGCAATGGGATATGAGCCATCTGGAAAAACAGCAGAAAAATGATAGGTGGAATTTAATGCAGACAAGTATAAGGTGTTGCACTTCAATAGGACCAACAAGAGTAGGTCTTACTCAGTGAACAGTAGGGCACTGAGGAGTGCAGTAGAACAAAACGATCTGGGAATACAGGTCCATAATTCATTGAAGGTGGCTTCACAGTTTTAAAAACACCTTTTGGCACACTGGCCTTCATAAATCAAAGTATTGAATACAACAGATGGGACCTTATGTTGAAGTTGTACAAGATATCGGTAAAGTCTAATTTGGAGTATTGTATGCAGTTTTGGTCACCTACCTACACGAAAGATGTAAATAAGATTCAAAGAGTCCAGAGAAAAGTTATAAGGATGTTGCTGGTCAAGAGGGCCTGAGTAATAAGGAAAGACTGAACAGGTTCAGACTTTATTATTTGGAACAATAAATTTAACAATGCTAAAGTTGTACAAGGCATTGGTAAGGCCAAATTTGGAATATTGTGTGCAGTTCTGGTCACCGAATTATAGGAAAGATATCAATAAATTAGTGAGAGTGCAGAGACGATTTACTAGGATGTTACCTGGGTTTCAGCAATTAAGTTACAGAGAAAGGTTGAACAAGTTAGGTCACTATTCATTGGAGCGTAGAAGGTTGAGGGGGGATTTGATCGAGGTATTTAAAATTTTGAGAGGGATAGATAGAGTTGACGTGAACAGGCTGTTTCCATTGAGAGTAGGGGAGATCCAAACTAGAGGACATGATTTGAGAGTTAGGGGGCAGAAGTTTAAGGGAAACACGAGGGGGTATTTCTTTACTCAAAGAGTGATAGCTGTGTGGAATGAGCTTCCTGTAGAAGTAGTAGAGGCCAGTTCAGTTGTGTCATTTAAGGTAAAATTGGATAGGTATATGGACAGGAAAGGAGTGGAGGGTTATGGGCTGAGTGCGGGTAGGTGGGACTAGGTGAGATTAAGGGTTCGGCACGGACTAGGAGGGCCAAGATGGCCTGTTTCCGTGCTGTGATTGTTATATGGTTATATGGTTATAACATAGATGATTGAGGGGAGATTTGATAGATGTATACAAAATTATAAGGGGTATAGATAGGGTAAATGCAAGCAAGCTTTTTCCACTGAGGTTGGGTGGGACTACAGAGGTCATGGGTCAAGGGTGAAAGGTGAAAAGTTTAAGGCGAATATTAGGGGAAACTTCTTCACTCAGAGGGTGGTGAGAGTGTGGAACAAGCTGCCAGCACAAGCAGTGCATGCAAGCTCAATTTCTATGTTTAGGAGAGGTTTGGATAGGTACATGGATAATAGGGGTATAGAGTTTTATGGTCCTAGTGCAGTTTGGTGGAAGTAGGCAGTTTAAAATGACTCAGCACCTACTGGATGGACTGAAGGGCTCGTTTTTGTGCTGTACTTTTCTATGACATTATAACTTGAAACTACTTCCACAGAGTGGCCTTAACCTTAACATGAATTAGTCTTCACTGTGGAAGACATGAGCAGTATGGCAGATGTAGTGTGTGAAGAAAGAGAAGTGGGTGTAGTTATTATTACAAGGGATAAGCTGCTCAAAAAGCTGAAAGAACCAAGAGTACATAAGTCACCTGGACCAGATGAACTGCTCACTAGAGTTCTGAAAGAGGTAGTGCTAGAGATGGAAGAAGCATTAGTAATATCTTTCAAAAATCATTGGACTCTGGCATGGTACCAGAGAGCTGGAAAATTGCAAATGGCATTCCATTCTTTAAGAAAGGAGGAAGGCAGCAGAAAGGAAATTATAGACCAGTTAGCCTGACCTCAATGGTTGGGAAAATGTTGGAGTCAATTTTTAAGGATGAGGTTGTAGAGTATTTGGTGACACAAGACAAGACAAGATGAAGTCAGCATGGTTTCCTTAAGGGAAAATCTTTCCTGATGAACCTGTTGGAATTCTTTGAGATTACATGGAGGATAAAGGGGATGCAGTGATGTTGTATATTTGGACTTTCAGAAGGCCTTTGACAAGGTGCCACACATGAGGCTGCTTACCAAGTTAAGAGCTCATGGCATTACCTCTCTGCTTCCTCCAGTTCAAGAAAAATCAGCTTAATCATTCCACAAGTAAGAGATTCTACAGATGCTGGAAATCTTGAAGAACACACACAAAATGGAGGAATTCTGCAGGTCAGACAGCTTCTCCGGAGAGGAATAAACAGTCAACGTTTCAGGGTGAGGAGTTTAAGTGTCTCCAGAGAACTGAAAGCTTCCATCCCTGGCAACTCCTAAGTAAATCTCCTCAGCACCCTCTCCAATGTAATCTCATTATTACTTAAACATAGCAACTAGATATGCATGTAAAGCTGCAGCTATGACTATTTGGGCTAACTGTTAAATAACAAAAACCAAGAAAATAGCCGGGATTCCCTTTGTTTATTTGGGACACTAAACACTTAATTGGGAGAGGAGATGGTTGCCAAATGTTTAACTAGTACCAACTGCGTGCACTTATGGAACTGTTAGACAGCACACCATGCTTAGAGTGAACAGATTTAAATAGCATCAGTTGCATGTGTTTATGTTCAAAAATAAGTGTTTTGTGTCACTGATAGTTGTAGAGAAATAAGCAGCAAGACCATTCAGAACCATTCACTGCGGTTTCAAGTATTCAGGCTTGGAGATTCCAGGAACAGCCAGGAATGAAAATGAAACAATTTCACTACTTCAACAAGTGAGGAAATACAAAGAATTTATAGATATTAACAATAATCTCAAATACTACAATGAAAATGAAGTCTCAGAGGAAGTCCCATTATCTACACTAAGTGTCTGTGCTGATTTTGTTCAATGCATACACTGGATGAATTGCTTCATTAGTGCCTATAATGAGCTAGTTTTTGGTACTGTAGTAGTATCATTATAGGTATTCTACTTTGTTCTGTATTTTATTTAAATACATGATTTGTTACTCTGTTAAATGGCAGCTTGTTTTTCCTTTTAAGGTTTTTAAATTATTTCCTTGAAACTTTAGCTAATTGGGCAGCTGCTTAATTGGGCCAAAGTGTACTGGTCCCGATGTGTCCCAATTAACTAGAATTCACTGTATTATGATTTAGATTCTGGATATCACTGACTTATACAACATGAAATAAATTTCATGACATATGCTGGTGATATTAAACCTGATTCCGAAGTTTGTTGTTTTGCAGCAGCAGTGCAATGCAAAGATATAAAACTACTAAAAATTACAAAACAAATAAGCAGTGCAAGGACCAACCAGGCAGTGTTAATGGACAATTCAAAAATCTTATGTTGGAAGGGAAGAAGCTGTTACTAAATCACTGAGTGAGGGTCTGCAGACTCCTGTACCTTCTCCCCGATGGTAGTAACGAGAAGCGGGCATGTTCCTGAGTAGAGGATTATTTGTGATAGAGGCCACCTTCTTGGCAATGTCTCTTGAAGGCGTCCTTGAGGGTGGAGAGGGTTGTGCCCGCGATAAACTGGACACCTCTACAACACTCTATAGCCTCCTGCACTGGAGCCTTCACAGAAGGCAATGATGCAACTAGTCAGAATGCCCTTTACTATTCATCCAATAGAAATTTCTAAGTCTTTGCTGAAATCGCAGATCTTCTCGTAACAAACTAGTCACTGGCATGACATCTTCACGACTGCATCAATGTATTGGATCCAGGATAGATCCTCCGACCTAAGGAATGCAAGTTTCACCACCACATTCCCTGTGATCGACCTTCAGGGATCCATGAACGGTTCAGGCCCCACAAGGAAGCTCTAATCAAACAGGCAAATTTACTGCAAACTGCTCTCTACAGATTCCCACATCATCTCGAATTATTCCATTCTTTTAAATCCAAACTATATGCTTCTCAGAATTACTAAATGTGTGCTTTTAAATCTGCTTCTGCACTTTCTGTAACTTCGACATTTTATTCACTGTTGTTTTCCCTTGCTCTACCTCAATGTACAGTAGCGTAGCAGTTAGCGTAACACTATTACATTGCCAGTGACCCAGGTTCAATTCCCACCGCGCTCTGTTTGGAGTTTGCTTGTTCTCCCCACGCCCACTGGGAATCCGGTTTCCTCCCACATTCCAAAGATGCAAGGGTAGTAAGCTGTGGGCATGCTATATTGGCACTGGAAGCATGGTGACACTCGTGGGCTGCTCCCAAGTCCATCCTCGGACGGCATTGGTTATTGACACTAAAGATGTGTTTCAACACAATGTGACAAATCTAATCTTAACTCATGTACTATTGTAATGACTTGATCTGCAAGACTAGATTTACACTGTACCTTGGTTACACACATCAATTTACCAATTTAAAAATTCACCAACTTAAAACTTTCTCTGCCCTTACATAACCTGAAGAAGGGTTTCAACCCTTCCATCTTAGATAACCTTTCTGAAAGCACCAATGTGGGTACAGAGTAATGAACTGTCAAAGCATCACATTCTGGCTGAAATGTTAAACCACAAGGTCTTGACTGTTTTCTTGGATGAGACTTAGGAATTTAGCTGTATTTGTCACATGATCATCAAAACATACAGTGAAATGCTAATGACTAGGGGCAGCCCACAATTGTGGTCATGTTTCCAGCGCCAACATAGCATGCCCACAATTTACTAATCCTTACTAAGCTGCATGTCTTTGGAATCTATCTATCATCTATTTCTCTATATATTCACTTGGCCTCCACAGCCGTCTGTGGCAATGAAGGGTTAAAGTAATCATTGAGGATCATTTGATGGCTGAGCCTGTGCTCAGTGGAATTTAGAAGAATGTGGGGGGAAAAAAAAAATCACATTGAAACTTATCGAATATTGAAAGGCCAAAATAGATTGGCTATGGAGAGAATGTTTTCTATAGTGGGTGGGAGGAGGCAAGGGAAGAGTGGGTCTAGGAGGCACAGAATCAGAAAAGAGCAATGTCCTTTTAGAAGTCAAGGCCTTGGAAATATTCAAAGCAGAGGTTGATAGGTTCTTGATTAGTAAGGTTGTCAAAGGTTATGAGGAGAAGGCAGCAGAATATCGCCCAGCTTAAAATATCTCACAGGGACGAAGTTTAACAGTATGGAAAATCTCACCAATGAGTGGTCCATATTAATCCCTTATTTACCACCAAAACAATCCAATTCATCCTGACACTGCTTATAGCAGTTTGCACTGAAAAAATAGCTGCTGTGTTTCCTCCCTGGTATCTCAAAGAACTGTTTTGGCTACAAAACAGTGCAGGATGTTCCTGGGTTGTGAATGACATTTGCATAATTTCAAGTCCTTTCTATTCAATCAGTTTTTTAAAAAACGGTTTGTGGAGTTTGCCAATACGAGCTAATTTCACACAAGGTTCAAAACAAAAACATACAGGTTTCAGAAAATGTCATTTAGTTTTCAGCTGATCATCATTTGCAGTGTTTTTCTCAAGCCCCTGAGTTTGTCAAACTAACTTTCATCAGATTTTTTTTTAATCTAAGACAAGAGATTCTGCAGATGCTGGAAATCCAGAGCAACACACACAAAATGCTGGAGGAACTCAGCAGGTCAAGCAGCATCTAGAGACAGGAATAAACAATTGACGTTTCAAGCCAAGACCCTTCTTCAAGAACAGTCTTGGCCAAAACATCCACTGTTTATTCCTTTCAATAGATGCTGCCTGACCTGTTGAGTTCCTCCAACATTTTGACATTTTTTTTAAAGTTTTTTTTGTGTGTAGAAGAAATACTTCTTTTCCTGAAAGATTTTCAAATGTTCAGGCGATTGAGAAAATAGTTAACAAGAGACCCCCAGTGATGTATCTAACACAAGAGACTCGCTTGTCCTTCCCCACCGATCCCTCTCCAGGTATTTATGTCTGAGAATGTGATGTGCAACACCTGCCCCTACATCTCCTCCATCACCACCACTCACAGCCCAATACATTCCTTCTGGGTGAGGCAGTTCATGACTTCATCGTTGTCATTTATTGTCCCTAGTGCTCCCGACGTGACCACCTCTACATCATTACGACCTGACTCAGATTGTGGGATTGCTTCATTAAGCACCTTTGCTCCTACCGCCTTAACAGCCAAGCCCTCCTAGTGGCCAACCATTTAAATTACACTTCCTATTCCCACAACACATTACACAGCCTCTTCTACTGTATATTAAGGCCAGACTGATTAGGAGGACAGTACCTCATAGTCTGCCTTGGGAGACTCCAACCTGACAGAATGAATATTGATTTCTCTAACTTCTGGTAACAACCCCAATCCCCCAACTTTATTTTCCAGCCCTTATATCCCTTCTAATTCCCATCCCCACCATTTTCATCTGTCCATTACCAAGACCTTTTCTTCCCAGTTAGCTCCATCTCCTTCCTCCCTTTATCCCGTGATCCACCATCAGGTTCCACCTTCCATCACACAGTTTCTTATGTCATTCCCAGTCTTCCCCAATTACCACTTCACCTATCACCCAGCAGCTCAAAGAACATTGAACATCACAGCCCCTTTGACCTAAAATATTGTACTGACCTTTAGCTTACTCCAAGCCCCCTCTAACCCTTCTTCCTCATGTGTGTCTATCAAAGAATCTCTTAAATGCCTCTAAAGCATTGCCTCCAGCAACAGTCCTGGCAGGGTGGTCCACACACCCACCACTGTGTAGAAAACCTACCTCTAACTTACCAGCCTCCATCCCCACAGCCAAATTTTCTTTCAATCACCTTAAAATCATGCCCCTAGTATTAGTCATTTCCGGCCTGGGCAAAAGTCTCTGGCTGTCCTCTTATCAATCTTGTACTCCTATGAAGTCATCTTCTATCCTCCTTCAATCCAGAAAGAAAAACCTAGCTTGCTCAACCTGTCCTCATAGAAATACTCTCTAATGAAGGGAGCATAATGGCAACTCTCACCCAAGCAATTTCTAAATCTTCCACATCCTTCCTATAATAATGTGACCAGAATTGAACCCACGTGTGGTCTGACCAGGGAGTTGCAGTATTATCTTGTTCTACTCCTTCCCCCTCTGCACCCCCCACCTCTTCATACTGGGCATCCTCCCCCCACTTTTCTTTCTAGTACTGATTCAAGATCTCAACCCAAAAAAAATTGACAGTCCGTTTCCTTCCACCAATTCTGCTTCTTCTTAAACCCATCCCCCCTTTTTACTGGGGCAAAGGCCACCAACAGCAGCTCGCCAGAATCCTCCACCCTGGGCTAGTCTTCTGTTTTTCAAGGTATTATCCATTGAAGATCCTGCCTCTCCCAGGAGTGATGTCTTTGGAGCTCCTGTTGGTTATTTGTCCCATGGGTGCAATTGGGCAGCACAGGCTGGTGGGCTGGAAAAGCCTGATACTCTTACTCTGGATAGACAGACAGACAAGCAGATAGATAAATAGATTAAATAAGTAAACACAACATAGGGGCAGAATTGGGCCCTTCAGTCCATTGAGTCTGCTCATGGCTGATTTAATGTTTAGTGTGGAAGTGATGAACAAAAAGGGTCTACTTGGGTGCTATATATGTTACGTGTTTTTTTCATTGTTTGTTGCCACAGGTGCTCTCAGAGATTCTCAAAATATGACAGACCTGCTTCTGTAATCTGTAGGTACCAGGGCGAGCTGCAATAGCCATAAAAGACAATAGCCTGTGCAATTCCTCTCTCCAAATTGGCTCCAATAGCTGAACACACAGCTGAGCAGCCTCCAGTGCTTGTCCAGTCTTTCCATTCTCTGTAGGAATTTTTGCAACAAAAAAAGTTATTTTATTTTCAGATACAGAACAGGCCCTTTCAACCCAACAGAGCCCACATCGTCCAACTACAACTACATCAAAATTAACCTATTAACCCGTATGTTTCTGAACTGTGGGAGGAAACCCACGCTGTCATGGGGAGAATATATAAACTCCTTATAGACGGCAGCAGAATTGAACTCTGGTCACTGGTGCTATGATAGCAAAACGCTAACCGCCACGCTAACATGCCACCCATGAATACTTTTGTTGCAATTTATCCTGGACAGGTCGGCACTTATCTGTATTATTCACTGGATAGTTTAGAGTTCCACTATATAAGAAACTGTTAGGTTAAGAGCTCTCAATCGAAACATTATATTCATCTAAATATTTTATCAACTGAATGCCATGCAGGTGACACAGTAGCATAGCAGATAGCATAACACTGTGCGATCCTGGTCAATTCCCACCGCTGTCTCTAAGGACTGTGTATGTTCTTAATGCAACCATGTGGGCTTCGTCTGAGTGCCCCAGATTCCTCCCACATTCCAAAGGCATACGGTTCAGGGTTAGTAAATTGTGAGCATGCTATGTCAGCGCCAGAAACATGGTGACACTTGTCCCAGAACATGTCAGTCATCGACACAAATGACACAATTCACTGTATATTTATAGGTAGGTGTAAGAAATAAAGCTCAACTCTATCTCTTTTTATACAAGGTAAAACAAGACCAAGTGGGTGTTGGGCTCATAAACACAAAAGATTCTGCAGATGCTGGAAGTCCAGAGAACCACATAAAAATTACTGGAGGAATTCAGCAGGTCAGACAGCATCTATGAAATGAATAAATAGTCAATGTTTCAGGTCAAAACCCTTCATCAGGACTGAAAAGGAAGGGGGAAAATGAAGAGTCAGACAGCAGCAGAGATCACAGATGGTGAGCAGTGAGAGAGGGTGTCACTAAACTATCAAAGGTATTGGGCTCCATGCATAGTTGACCAACAAAACAGCTTCTAGATAAATACCAATTCTTGGCTCATTGCCCATTAACATGCAGGTCAGTCCATCGAGTGACCATCCAGGAACATTCTAAACACAATGAAAACTCGTCTCCACCAAGCTTTCAGTCAAAGAACTCTGAAATACTGCCACTCCAGCTGAAAAGATTACTTCTCATTTCCTCTTCCATCAATTCTTCCAACCTTTAACTCACAATTTTACTCATGGAAAAATTGATCCTTCCTAGTCACCTCATCTTCAAGTAGCTGACCTGATGAAATCGCTCAGCCTCCTCTAGTACAAAGGAAGAAACCCCAGTAAAACTCATAACTAATATTCATCAGCTGTAGACACCGAGTGCTCTCTTCATTATTATGTCATCAGGGTTTGCAAGTTGTGGGCATGCTGTGTTGGTGCCAGAAGTATGCTGCCCCCAGCACATCTCAAACTGTGTTGGTCTTTGCCACAGTCAACACATTTCACTGTATGTTTCAATGTACATGTGACAAATTAACCTAATCTAATCTTTCCAGCTCTGCTAAATCTCTTGTCTCTGGTCTGAGACCTCCGTCGGTCAGAGTTGACCATGGATATCACATCCTAGCAGTCTAGTTACGCAAACTTGGGCAGTATGACATGGAGAGCAAGTTGTAGCCCATGTAGCAAGTTCCCTCTCTCCACACAGTTGATGAAACCAAGGAATGGCAGAATTTCTTGTATTTACAAAAAGCAGCAGAATCTATTACAGCTGCAATGTCACATCTTTTGAACTTAGAATAGGGTTGAAGTTTGAATGGAAATTTGAGGTGACATCTCCCCCATAATATTGTAGCTGCTTGCAGTGGTGTTTGTAGGGAAGGGAGACAAGCCCAAGGTCTGTTTGAGCAACAGCCTTAGTGAACTCTAACATTCTTCATAGGAGGGTGTAAAGGGACTTCTGTGTTATTTATTTACTTATTTATCTGTTTATTTATTTAGAGATACAACAATGAATAGGCCCTTCTGGCCCTTTGAGCTGTGCTGCCACAAACCCCCAATTTAACCCTAGCTTAATCATGGGACAACTTATAATTTACAGTCTACTGACCTATAGATGCTTTAGACTGTGGGACCCAAAGAAAACCCATGCATTCCACGGGCAAGACATACAAATTCCTCACAGAGGACAAGAAGATTGAGCTCCGAACTCTGACGCTCTGAGCTGTAATGGTGTTGTGCAAATTGCTACCCTACTGAGGCGCCCATTTACATTAAGTGGAGGGAGTTGAATATGTGAGGCAGTGCCAGTTGAGTGTAGCAGCAGGTTCCACATGAGACAGCTAAGTCAAAGTAGATCTGATAGAGGGATAGGAAATGTGTCATGGGATGTGACACTGCCTCACTGTTTCAGCAGATCACAAGGACCATGATGATCTTTTCCTGCTTATTTTCTGGGATATTGTGCAGAAACCAGGTGACCAGTCCACTCATTGTGTTTGAATCAATATCATGAATCCTGGCAAACTTAAGCCTCACCTCAAAATTGAAGAAAAAACTTACATACAGTATGGCTACTCATATTCAGGTTATCTTATTGCTTTATACACTAGGCTGCGATGGAATTCCTTGCTGTCATGTACCAATAAACAGTATATGTACATGGTGATACTAAAGTCGGTTGCTTAAGGCTGTTATAGCTGGGTGACGTAGTGGGGATGAGCTCCCACTACCTATTAAATGCTCCCGATGGTGTGCATCTCAAATACTCTCTGACAACTAAGTCCAGCTCCTGGCCTTCCTGCGTGTCTTAGTTACTAAACTTGATGAAACCATTTCTACTGATAGAAGGGGCAAAGACAGGTTACTGATGCCTTGAAACCAGTTTCTTCAGGCAAATGGGGTTTGTCAGCTGTGGTTGGTAGCTCATTTAGGAGAAGGGAAACTCTGATCTCAAACCTCCTCTGCCTTGCGACTATACCCACTCATTGGGAAGGCTGTGGGAGTAAACCTCATGGAAAAATCCAAACCCTAAGGCAGCCCTGCATGGAGTTCAATGCTGACTGGCAACTTCTGCAATGCCACTGGTGACAAACTGTATCGGTCTCTGCTGTTCTGTTGGATTCATCAGCTGTGGGGAGAGGGGGAGCCTGCTGCATGGGCAACAGTTTGTTCTCCACATCGTACTGCACTATCTTGTGTATCACATAGACAGCTAGGACGCAGCATCCATGGTCAACAGTGATGACCAGAGGTCCTCAGTAATGAAGTAACAGTAGGTGAATAACAGAGAGAAGCTGAGTTAAGAGTCAAGGACGTGGCAGCACCACCGGGAAGAGGTTGTGAAAGAAGTGATGGGATTATTTAGTTCTAACTTGTTACACAATACCAGGTCAGATTTGCTTCAGAATATGTCCTTCTAACAAGTTATCCGGAAAAGCATAGTATAGGGTGGTTAAGAAGGCCAGTGTTCCACCAGCATTTACATCAGCTGTCCGATGAAGGGTCTCGGCCCAGAACGTCAACAGTGCTTCTTCATATAGATGCTGCCTGGCTTGCTGCATTCCACCAGCATTTTGTGTGTTGCTTCTTTCTCTGCAATTTACTGCCAACCACAGCTGATGAGACCCATTTGCCCGAAATGAATGGTTTTAAGACACCAGTAACCTGCCTTTTCTCCTCTTCCTGTCAGTAGAAATGGTTCTGCTGGGCTTAGTAGCTAAGCCACATGTGAAGGCCAGAAGCTGGACTGTCAGAGACTGTTTGAGATACTTGCCATTGGGACCTTATCCCCACTACCTCCCCCGTCTCCGATAACCTTAAGGAACCAAAAAAAAATTTTTAAAAAATGATAAATGCTAGTAATAAATAGATAGATTTTTAAAACTTTCTGTAACTCTCTGTATTTTATTGGCAATATTCCTCCCAAGTTTAAAATCCCTTGGAACATGAAATAACCACAGAAAGACTCATTTTTCTTTAATAAATGATGTTATGCAGATCATTTGTTAACTTCCTGATGCTTGCCAATTCTGGATTGGTCCCATTCTAAAGGCAATGATGGGGTGATTAGTTTGATAATGAATATTCATTTCATGCATCAAGAAGAATTTAACTGAATGCCAGCAAATTGAAACTAGTTTATGTAAAAATGCAGGTGATCAATTAAATAAAATCTAATTTGAACCAATTGCTTAATGTCTGCCTGCAAGGTGTGGTAGTTTCATGTACAAATTGGTCAAATGAGACACTTTGGCAAAAGCATGAGTAAGCATTTTCTGATGTATTGAATACCAGACTCTCCTGTAAGTTTGTCATGCAAGTCAGAGGATTCCATCTTATGTAACACTGGAACTCATCAACCAGCCAATACCAACTTCCTTGAGCACTCGCATGTGTAGCAAATGTGTTCTAACTTGCCTTAAGATTCAGCATTTCCCTTGAGCTTCCAGACTGGAAATTCCAGAACAAAGGGAGCTCGAAGCAGAAGCAAAAGAGTGAATTAAGCTGGATAATAGGAGAAACACAAGTAGAAATAGTTCATCAGAAAAAAACCAGAAACTGAAGATGAGAGACAACAGTCAACACCAAAAGATCCTGAAACACCAACTATCCATTTTGCTCCACAGAAACTGCCCAACCCACTGAGTTCCTCCAGCATTTTTGGTGCTCTGGATAACAGCATCTGCAGTCTCACATTCATTTTTTGTAGAATCGGAAGCAAATTGCACCCTCTGCTCATCAGCATTCAAATTTAATTGTCAAATGTATATTGAAACACCGTGGAATATGCTATAATACATACAAAATGCTGGAGTAACTCAGCAGGCCAAGCAGCATCTATGGAAAAGAGTAAACAGTTGACATCTTGGCTCAAAATGTCTACTGTTCACTCTTTTCCATAGATGCTGCCTGGCCTGCTGAGCTCCTCCAGCATTTAGAGTGCTTCACTGATTTCCAGCATCTGCAGATTTTCTTGTTAGTGAATTACATTGTTTGTGTTAACAACTCACGCACTTGGGGATCTGTTGAGAGCAGCCTGCAAATGTTGCCACACATTCTGGTGCTAACATGTCAAGTTCACGATACTCGGCAGAACAACACAGAATATAAATGACAGAATAACAACTGCAAAACAAGCTGCTTTCCTCCTTCCCACTAACCCACATACAATCCTTCAACTCCAGAACAGGCTTCCAGGTCTCCAGTCTGCAATTATCGAGCTTCACATTCCAATCAACTTTCAGGCTTTGATCTCTGATATCAACCCCCAGACTAGCAGATGATGTAATCCCGAACTCTGGGCTCGAACTCTTCTACTACTAGCCTCTGTTAACTGCCTGAATCCAGTCTCCCTGATTCCACACAGTATTTTCCAATCCCAGAGCTTCACAATCCCCAATTCCCCAATTCTTCTCTAACCCACCACCATGCTTCCCACCTTACAGCAGTTTCTCCCACCCCAGAAGTGGGTTCTCACCTGGGACTCAGTGGAATTCGGAACTATGAGGGGGGATTGGGTATTTAATATTGCAGCAATATTTTATTAATACTGTAAATATATTGTTCCTTAAGCATTCTTTGCTGCTTATTTGGTTCATTAAGGTTATATGCAAAAGTACATGAAAAGTACACCATTAGCCATTACAAGGTCACATCTCACTAAAAATAAAAATGAAATACACATGCTAACATAACATTGGTGACAACTAAGATTTAAAATGAATCTGAGGCTGATACCTAACCTGTTGAAGTGTAGCACATTTATATTTCTTTGCAAGAGGAGAGGGTTGGTTGACTATTAAAAACAAGTGCAACTTGTTTCTTTTTGCTTCGGAAGCACAGGGAGACATTAGAGTTATAAGAATAATGGAAAGTGAAAAAAATCACTTTCATATAAACAGTGAGTACTGGGTGATAATAATAATAAACCTTAAAAAGGCAGAAATAGCTGGTTACATCAGAGATAGACGTGTTTGATTGGAAAAGAAATAACTGGTTGATGTATACTAAGCAAATTGAGGAGCATTTTGAAGCAAATAAAATAGCCAATGAAAAGCAAGTGCCAGTTTTGCTGAGTGCACTGGGTGGAAAGTCAAAGTTTTCTTAGAAGTTTGACTGCTTCAACCAAACCAGACAAAATGAGCTTTGCTGATGTCATTAAGGTAATTGGGAACATTTGGAATTGTAACAATTGCTGATTGCAGAACAACTTAAGTTTCACAAGCAGAATCAAAAGGGAAGGGAGTCCATTTCAGCATACAAGGCTAAAGTGAAAACAAATTGTCTGAGCTTTGTCAGTTCAGTGACGTGATGGGCTTAATGATGCATTAAAAGATTGTTTAGTTTGTAGTATCTTACAATAAAGCATTCAAAAACACTTCTGCCTGAAGCACAACTCACATTTAAAAGATCAGTTAAAATTGCTCCATCAATGGAAACAGCAGAGATGCAATTGAGTTGCAGTCAGGAATGAAATTGAGAGTGAACAAAATTGCATCATATAAACAGAAACTTGCCTGGCCAAACAAATTGTGTTCTCATCACAGCAAGAGCTCACATACACCATACCAATGCAGATTTAATGGCAAAACTTGCAGAAAATGCAACAAAGTAGGACACATACAAAGAACATGTCGGGCAGACAAAAATATATGGACTGCAAAGGGAAGTTAAAAAGTCAAGTTGCAGTTTCAAGAAGTACTAATCTGCATGCTGTTAATGAAAAATCTGATATTGATGAGGTTACACAGGACTGCATAGCCTTAAGGTTAAAACTAACAACAGACAAGAAACAGAGGTTGCTCCACAAGTGAACAGCAAATTAATTAAAATAGAATTGGCTTGGCTTTTTCAGTCATTCCACAAAATAAATCTGAACAGCATTTCAAAGATATTGAATGGAAGCCTGCAAATATGCAACTAAGATTGAATCCAACACATCAAGGGTAAAATAGTGTTAAATGAAAATGCCACACCAAAGTTTTACAAAGCCCATCAGGTTACTTATACAATCCAAGATAAAATAGCCAGTAAGCTGGATCGCATGGAGGCTGAAGGAATTATTTCCAAGGTTGAGTGGAGTCCATGGGCAACGCCAGTGGTCCCAGTAGCCAAGAAGGATAAACACTTCAAAGTGAATTTGCTGAGTCCAAAGTGCTTCTCACCAGAAACACTTACAAAAGACTTGATCTGTATAATAAGCTTATTTTTGGAGTAACAACCGTATCTACACTTTGGCAGAAAGCTATGGACCAGGTGATACAAGGATGCCCAGGCAATTAAGTTCTTGGATGACATCATTGTTACCAGTGAGAATGACAAGGAACATTTAAAAAATCTCAAGACAGTGTTAGAAAGATCAGAAAATTATGGGCTCAGAGCATTACACAACAAGTGTGAATTCTTAAAACCAAGCATCACTTACTGCGGTCACACCATTGATGCACAAGATTTACACAAGTGTACTGGAAAAATTCAACCAGTGGTGGATGCCCAAGGCAAGAGGATGTGTTACAGTGTGGTCCTTCTTTGAGATTTGTCAATTATGAACACAGGTTCCTGCAAAATCTGGCTATTGTGCTCCAACCTCTTAAGCTCATTATTACAGATTGGAAAGAAATGACAATGGACAAAGCATTGTGAGGTGGCTTTCTAAAAGGCATTGTATCTGACACTGGACTCACAGATTATAATCCACATCATTCACTGAAGCTTGCCTGTGATACCTCACCTTGTAGCATAGGTGCAGTCACGTCACATGTTATAAGTGACAGAAGTGAATGCCCTATAGCCTTTGCATCACGATCCCTTGCCACTCAAGAGAAAAGTTACAGATTGACAGAGAGGCCTTGAGTCTGTCAACCAGTAGGGGAGAGAGTTTACCCTCATTACTGATCATTAACCATATGTCCATTTTTAATCCACAGAAGGGTGTTCCACTAACAGCAGCAACACAAATACACAGATGGGCTCTGTTTCTTGGAGAACACAATTACAAGATCAAATTCAAGAGGACAACTAATCATGGAAATGCTGATGGATTGTCCCATTTACCCCTGGAAAAGGAAATGCTTGAAAAATTTGCAAATCAGGACAGTTCTATTGACGTTTCTCTCGAATGCAAATCAAAAATCTCACTTTTATGGCAGAGATGGTCCAAAGGGAAAAGACACTACACTTTCTCAGGTATACATAGCAACTCAAAACAGCTAGAATGTTCAGAAGTTTCGGTTCCCCCATTTTTACCAGTGCCGGGATGAACTTGTTTTAATGGGGATTGCCTTATGTGGAGATTGAGAATTGTTTTACCATCCAAGCTGAGGGGTAACGTGTTGGAAGAGCTATATCCAGGTATGGTCAAAATGAAAGCATTGGCTTGAAGTGTTGTCCAGTGGCCTGGGATAGATCAGCAGATCAAGCAGTTTGCCATGCACTGTTCGGGATGCCAACACGCTCAGAAGAAAGGTGTCCAGAGCTGTCAGAACCACTTTCTGCAAACCCAGATTCTTAGACATAACTTTAAGATTTGGAGTAGATTTTGGATGGAGAATGGTACAGTGAATCTGTGGAATTCTCTGTCCAAGGAAGCAGTTGAGGCAACCTCATTAAATACATTTCAGAATCGTAATCAAGGTAAATAACACTGACATTGGATTCATGGGAGAAGTCAGAGAATGCTAGTAGATGGTTGTCTCTCTGATAGGAGGTCTGTGACTAATGATGCTGGGTCCATTGCTATTTGTCATCCACAGTACCTCAACGCTTTGGATGTTAATGGGGTAAACTGGATCAGCAAATTTGCAGATGACACCAAGATTGGGAGTGTAGTGGAGAGTGTCAAAGATCAAAGCTTGCAGTGGGATTTGGACCCACTGCAAAAATGGGCTGAAAAATGGCAGATGGAATTTAATGCAGACAAGTATGAGGTGTTACACTTGGAGGACAAACCAGGACTTGCAGGGTGAGCAGGCGGGCACTGAGGAGTGTGGCTGAACAGAGGAATCTGGGAATACAGATCCGTAATTCCTTGAAAGTGGCATCACAGGTATTGTGTTGTAAGAAGGCACGTTAGCCTCCATAAATTCAAATATCGAGTACAGGAGATGGGATGTTATGACGAAGTTGTTTAAGATATTGGTGAGGCCAAATTTGGAGTATTCTGTGCAGTTTTGGTCACCTACCTGAAAGAAATCAATACTGAAAGAGTGCAGAGAAATTTTACATGGATATTGCGAGGACTTGAAGACCTGAGTTATAGGGAGAGGTTGGACAGGTTAGGACTTTATTTGTTAGAGTGTAGGAGTCTTCTCCTATGTCTTATCTGGGGTTGAATGGGATCTGGGATCAGTTGTAATGGAATGGTGGAACAGGCTCGATGGGCTGAATGGCTTAATCCTGCTCCTTTATCTTATGGTCTAATGAAGGAAGATTTGATTGAGGTATACAAAATTATGAGGGATATAAATAGGGTAAATGCAAGCAGTCATTTTCTACTGAGGTTAGGTACATTAGAACTAAAGGTCATGGGTTAAGGTGAAATGTTTAAGGGAATCAGGAGGAGGAACTTCTTCACTCAGGGTAGTGAGAGTGTGGAATGAAAATTAAATTAAATAAGTTGTACAAAAAATGAGCAAAAATTGCGAGGTAGTGCTCATGGGTTGCTTCATTGTCTGTTCAGAAAGCTCATGGTGGGAGGGGAAGGAGGGGATTTAAGACCCAACTGTAGAGATTTTTGCCTCGCAAGGGAGTTAAGGGCTTATGGGGAGGTGAGGTGGAGACCACAGCCACATCAGTCATGATCTTATTGAACAGTAGAGCTGGCTCAATGGGCAGATGGCCAACTCAAGCTCCTATTTCTTACGTTATGTTCTGAACCTCATCCTAATCCAACCTTGAAGCTGAACTATACTGGCAATACGTCTTGACAACATTTCTCATCCTAATATGTCCAACAAAGGCTAATAGTTGTTGGGGGGGGGGGTGTTGAGATATAAAATGGGACAACAAAGAGCAGGTATTAAATAATCAAGGAGAGGAGGTTACAATATCATCGGAAAACAATAAAAATAAAGAAATCAAAAATAGGAAGCCAAAGCTGAGAACACAATCAAAAAAATGAAGACAGAGGAAGCAAAATGTAATTTTCTGTGTTCTCTGCATGAGATTGCATGGTGCAAACACACAAAATGCGGGAGGAACTCAGTAAGACAGCCAGAGGAATAAACAGTTGATGTTTTGGGCTAGGACCCTTCATCTGCTCTGGAAAGGAAGAGGGCAGAAGCCAGAATAAGAAGGTGGCCGGGGTGAGTGGGGGGGGGGGGGGGGGGAGAGAAGTAGCACATGCTGGCAGGTGGTCACATTCAGGTTAGAGAAGCAACACTTCATATTCCATCTAGCCAGCCTCCAACCTGATGGAATGACCATCGATTACTCTAACTTCTGGAACTTACTCTCTTTCTCTCATTCCCCATTCTGGTTCCCATCTCACCCCTTCTCTTATCCTCACTTCCCACTGGTTCCCCACTTCTTTCCGTGACTCCACTGTCCTTTCTCAGATTCCTCCTCCTTCATCCCTTTACCTTTTCCACCTATTCACCTCCCAGCTTCTTCTGTCATTCCCTCCTCTCCCACTCACCTGTTCTTACCTACCACCGTGTACTCCTTCCCCTCCCCTACCTTCTTAATTCTGGCTTCTGCCCCATTCCTTTTCAGTCTCAAAAGAGCATCTTGGCCTAAAGCTCTGTACTCCCCTCCATCGAAACTGCCTGACATGCCGAGTTCCTCCAGCATCTGTGGAATCTCTTGTTTATGAGATTATACATTATTTAATTACCTGCTGAACTTAATCATTGAAGGTGAGTTTTCCTCTAATCAACTGAAAATTTACACACAAATTGTCAAAGTGCACAAGGAACTAAAGTAACACAGAATGCTGTAGGAATTTAGCAGGTCAGGCAGCATGGTCAGGAGGGGAATGAACAACTAATGAGACCCTTCATAAAGCAAAATATCATTTATTTATTCCCCTCCATAGATGCTCCCTGATCAGCTGAGCTCCCCCAGCATTTTGTACGAGACATTCTGGATTTCCCAGCATCCGCAGAATTCTCCGATGTTCAGGAACAAAAGTTACGCCTTTCCATATTTAGGACCATGCGACCAATATTTTCTTTATTTGGTCTTGAAGAAAGACTCTTACCCAGAAATCTAATTATCCCGCAGTATATCTCAAGATAGCGGCTGCAGAGAAGTGGCTCCCTGTTCTGGCTGTAATGCTTTGCCACAGTTTCAAACAAAACTCTTTTGTAGGTGTCTGCAGCATCACTATCATTCGCAGTCTGAGATAACAGTTCACTCGCGTGTACGATCAGCTGGTCTGGGAAATAATCCAGGCAGTCAACAGCAGCCAGGAGCCACTCATCAGTGCTAGTGAAATGAACAAAAACAAAACAGAAATTGAGGATGTATAAATCAGGTGCACAATGAGCACAATGCGCCATTCTAATCAGACCAAATGGCTCCATGGTCCTTCAGAACCTTCAGGATTAACCTTTTCTTCAGTAAATTAAACTTAGATTTACAGGAAAATTAGATAGCTACCAGTTTAATCTATTTTCTACAGAATTTGAAAGAACAGCAAACATATTGAAACAATCATAAAGGCAGCAGAGATACTGCTCATATTCTTATGGGGCTTGGAAGGATATGAATAGGTTGGTGGGACATTGTGGTTGGCACGGGCTGGTAGGTCAAAGGGCCTAAATCTATATCTGTGCTGTGTTGCTATTTCACTTTGTTTTATTACTAGTGCAATTTGGCTTCTTTTGCACGTTGGTTGTTAGTCACTCTTTATTTATAGATTTTAATAAATTCAATTATATTTATTTATTTTCCAATCAATGGCTGCAAGAAAATGAATCTCAGGGTAGTATATGGAGGTATATACATATTTTATTAATGAATTTACTTTAGAACTTTGAGATGTTAGGAGAATTAGAATGAAGTCCTGGACTCAGAATAAGACATTTCAGGTTGAATTGGACAAAACTCTTCACAGCAAAATGCAACATCTGATAAGGTGAAAATGGAAATGCAAAGGAGGGATTGAGCATCAAAACAGACAAATGTGAGTGCAGGTTACTAGGTGAGAGGGAGGGGTGTGAGTGACAGATCATTTGACTATTCTGTACACCTTTCAGAAAAACAGTTCATAATATACAGCAGTTTAAACTTCTATAATGAGCTTGCAGTAAACGTCAGAGGGTGGTGCAAGTGTGGAATAAGTTGCCAGCCACAGTAGTAGATACATATTCACTTGTAACATTTTTAGTCATAAAGCAAAAGGCACAGAAACAGGTCTTTTGGCCCATCTAGTCCATGCTGAACTATTTTGCCTGGTCCCTTTGACCTGTATCTGGACCATAGCCCTCCATACCCCTCTCATCTATGTACCTATTCAAACTTCTCCACGATAATAAAATCGAACCTGCATCCAACACTTCAGCTAGAAGCTCGCTCCACTCTTACCACCCTGAGGTTTGTTCAAACATATTACAGAACTTTGAGCCATTAAATTTATACTTCTATCAAATCTCTCTTCATTTAAGGGAACTTCAGATAGGTAAATAGATGGGAGGGGCATGGAGGAGACTGGTCCAAGAATGGGATAATGGGACCAGGCAGAACAACAGTTTGGCATGGACTAGAACAGTTCGGCATGGACTAGATGGGGTGAACGGCAGATCTAATCAAACATTATTAAATTTCTAGCTTTCCTTTAAGACAAAAATTAGTTAAGAATTTTTGGCTTCGTATAGTACACTTAGAGCATTAATCCAAACTAATTATGAAAAGTTATCAGAAAATACTAACGAAGGTAGATTTAGGATCTTAGAAACCTCTCGATCCAGGAACGTGTTGGAGATAATAAGGTCAGTTTGCCGACTGAAATGAACTGCTTCTCTTCTTTCCATCTTCAGGGGAGACTCCAGAATGCTGTCCAGGATGGGAAGATGAATTAAATGGAGCAGCTGCAATAAAGTCGCCTGCTTCCAAACATCCTCAACAACTATTTTGGAGTAAGTCAGACCCATTGTTGAAAGCAGAAGAGAAGCACAGTAGAAATATAGTTAGTGCTTGCATGCTCGGTTATAAAAAAACAAACTATTAGTCACTGAATGCAGCTTACACATCAAAATGCAACATCCCGTTAATGTATTAGTCGCTGAAAAAGGTGCAGAAATTGGGGTTAGCTGCTGTATTTGCTAACATTGCAACTGTTGACAATGGAAAAGCACTTATTTGGCTGTAGATCATAAACACAAGAGATTCTGCAGAAAGTGGAAGTCCAGAAAATGCTGAAAGAACTCAGGTCAAGTAACATCTATGGAGAGAAATAGAGTCAAAGTTTCAGGTTGAGACCCTTCATTGGATTTAATTGGCAGCAAAAATGCTCAATGACAAAGTGGAATCCTTTGAACACATGCTGCGTCACTGCCACAAATTTAGGCTGAAGAACAGGTTTCTGCCCCAAACGTCGACTGTCTATTTTTCTCATAGATACTGCTTGACCTGCCGAGTTCCTACAGCATTTTGTGAGTGTTCTCAAAGAACAATTCTTTGGCTTTGAATGCACAGGGTTTAGGTTAAACATGACAAATTCCTCATTCCAGAAGGCCATTAGGGGCATTACCTGAAAATGACAAATTGTGAAAGGCTTGATGCCAGCCTTTTGCCATGAAAACCCAAGTACAAATTAAACAGTGAAATTAAACTCTTCATTCTGCTAGTTCGAAAGGTTCTTTGAGGAATGGGTTTGAAAGCAAGGAAATATGAGTGACAATCTGTTTCAATACAGTTCTCAGAAGCAAATAACCAACATGTCACCATTGCTCTAAATTTTTCATCTCAAACCACAACTCACAACAGTACAGCAGGATTTATTTCTGAGACAGCGCTAACACATATTCTTGAAGCAGGAACTATCTTTGCACCATGCATACCATTTGGATGCATTACAACTTGGGATGGCAAATCCACTACCTGTGACTGCAAGAAAATACAGGGAGTTGTGGACACAGCTAACTACATCATGGAAACCAGCCTTCCCTCCATGGACATGGTGTATACTTCTCACTGCCTTGGCCGAACGGATAATATAATCAATGACCCTTCCCGACCTGGACACTATTTCTACTCTCACCAGCCACTGAGAAGAAGATGCGAAAGACGGAGCATATGCAACCAGACTCAAGGATAAACTTTATCCCGTTATCAGTTTCTTGACTACTCTCATAACATGATAAGATGTGCTTTTGATCTCACAATCTACCTTATTATAGCCTTGCATCTTACGTTCTGCCTGTAAGAGTAGCACTTTATTCTGCATTCTGTTATTGCTTTACCTTGTACTACACCAATGCACTGTTGTAATGAAATGATCTGTATGGATGGCACACAAAAGATTTTCACTGTACCTCTGTATACGTGACCAAAATAAATAAAAATTGCCCTAAGGAATAACATCTTTTTTTTCTTGAGTACAAAAATGTAATTAAGAAAGCAATTTGGGGTTATTTCTTAACCACAGACCAGTAAACACACACAATATGCTGGATGAAAGCAGATCAGGCAACAGTAATGAAGGGGAATAAATAGTTGATGTTGCAGACACAGACCCTTCATTGGGACTGGAAAAGAAGGGTTCAGAAGCCAGAACAAGAAGGTGGGCGTGGTGGTAGGTAAGACCAGCTGAGGGTGAAGGTGAGTGGGTGGTGGAGGGGGGAATAAAGTGAGAAGCTGGGAAGGGATAGGTGGAAGTAATAAGGGGCTGTAAAAGAAGGAATATGAGAGGAGAGGACAGTGGACCCTGGCAGAAAGTTACCAGAGGGAAGTGATAGGCAGCTGAGGAGAAAGGGTAAAGGAGGGGAGGAGATCACCCAAAGCATTTTCTCACTCTCATCTTGCCCCTACCCATGTCTCAAGTAAATAATGTAATAGAATAAACACATGGGTGTGCAAAGTGGACAGAGAAGACAAATAAGTTGCTCAGTATGCCCTTGATCCCTCCCCTGAGTATCAATCATCCACATGAACTCTCCATTTGCAGGAGAATTGATGTTATTGTCCAGGAAAGCAATGGGAGTGAAAGTTGGAATGAATGTTCTGGGTCAGTATTGGCCAAGTCCACTTTAGTCTACCTGCGTACTAATCCAATAAAGGATTGAAGACTTACAACACAACCTAAACTAACTTGTGCATAAAGCCTATTGTTGACTCCAAATGTTCAGTATGAAGAATGGCCAGGATTTTGAACAAAGATTTCTGCCTAAGTCAGCACTGAACATACAGACAAGTTTTAGTTTAAGATCAAGTTCATTGTCATTCAACAGTACACAGCTAAACAAAACAACATTGGTCAAGGACCAAGGTGCACAACACAATACATACATCACATATTATCGTGTTAATACCACTTTAACAGACAAAATAAAATTCTGCAGATGCACAAGTTGCTTATAAAGTGCATATACAGCATATTAAAATATACAACAGTATTACTGCTGCTAGTAATGTCATAAATATTGGTGGCAGGGTGTGCAGAAGTCTCACAGCCTGGGAGAAGAAACTGTTGCTCAGTCCAACAGTCCTTGTCCTTATACTGCAGTACCTTCTGCCTGACAATATCAAGCTTAAGGTTTATTACATCACAGACAAAAGAGAGGCATAACGAAAAATGCAAAGCTTTGTGTATTCAAATACCACAATGCAATTTTACCTTTCTTTGGCAGCAGGCTGGTTGGTGCTTTCATTTTTATGTTTGTGGGTAGTGATGGACGAAGGCTGATTGCTTGCAAAACTTCTTCAATCCTTTTGTCACAGGCTTCCAAGGCAATAGGATTTGAGTAAGTTATTTTATCAGGTCTGTGTAAATAAAAGTAATAATTTTATGCAGAATGTTCAAAGAAAACCATTTTGCCAGAACTTGACAAAACTTTTAAAAAAAGATTAGCAATATTTGTCGCATGTACATTCTGTACAGTTAAGTGCATTGTTTGTGTCAAATCAGATCAGTGAGGATTATACTGGCCTTCTGGTGCCAATGCAGCATACCCACAGCTCATTAACCCTAACACAAATGTCATTAGAATGTAGGAGGATACCGAAGCACCCAGAGGAAACCCATGTATTCATGAAAGGAACATACAAAAGGACAGCGGCAAGAATTGAACCCTAATTCTGCAGTTGGCGCTGCAATAACGTTATACTGACTTCTACATTACTTGCTCTCCATTGTAGTCATTGCCTATTTCTAATAGACACAATATTATAGTAAACTAAATAGCTGGAGTAATAAGATTATGATGAGACAGAAGTAGCTTATTTAGTGAAATGTTGCCATAGTCTAGAGTTTGAACCAGATCTTACTTGTATTTTGTAGATCTATGATTAGTGTGCAATTACAAATGGTACATTTCTAAGATGTCACAACTCCACAAAATCACATTGACATTCCAGTTCATTGTTCCCATTTGGAGGAGAATCAGTGAGACCAAATGGTCTTAGTTGGGGTTGTAAATTCTCTGATTAGCTGCACAGGAGTGAGAATGTGAAGAGGGTAAGGGGTATGTGTAGAAGGGGTGGGCGAGGGGTAAGTGTAGTAAAATATGTAGACAGGACCAGGGAGAGGATACGTCATTGGGGAAGTGTAGGAGGACAGGGAAGAGGTAGCTAAAATAAGATGCCAGACAGCATGTGGCAACCACAAAGAAGAGGAACCTTGCGACCACAAGACAATGTGTTCGGCAAAGTATTTTGAGCTATATACCTACTTTGAATGTTTTGCTTGCATCCATACCCATTCCAAGTTCTACGCTTGAGTCTATGCTTATTCCGAGTATTTCGTATGCTTAGCTATGCAATAGCCAATCAATTGACGAATTTGAATCGGTAACCATATTTGCGAATGTAGTACCTTGCTTTTGGGTATAAGTATGTAAACGACAAATTGGGTGTTGGCTACCTTATGCCCGAAGTGCGTGGGGCTGCGAACTCCTCTCTGAATAAAAACCGTTTCAGAGGTAATTTCACGTCTCTGGTGTTTTTCCTCAACTGAGCAGGTTAATAATTTCAGGTTGACAGAAGCATAGCAGTTATCTTAACACTATTACAGCACCAGACCAGAGTTCAAACCCGCCACTGTCTGTAAGAAGTTTGTACATTCTCTCCATGACTGTGTGGGTTTCATCCAAGTGCTCCGGTTTCGTCCCATATTCCAAAAATGTACAACTTAATTTGTCATGAGTCTCAAGGAAAGGTCTCAACCCAAAACATTAACTGTTTATTCATTTCCATAGATGCTGCTTGACCTGCTGAATACCTCCAGCATTTTGTGTGTTTTGCATTGAATTGGTCACATGGATATAATTGGGTGGCGTGGGCTTGTTGGGCCAGAAGGGCCTGTTACTGTGCTGTATTTTAAACAAAATCATTATGAATTCCTCACACACACACACAACCTTTCCAACTTGGCTGAGAAAGAGAAAAAATACCAATTAATAATAATAGTATACATGTATCCAGTGTGTTTTCACACAATTTTTCAACTAGATCTAGAGGGACTGAGTGAAGTTTGCACTATCTGAGCTATGAATTTGTAAAGTCACACAAACAAATGAAAAAGAATTCTGTGACATTCACGTTGTATTTCCACACTCATATTTATCAATTTCATGCAGAGCCATAAAATTGAATTGTTGTATATTCAATCTAAAGCAACATCAGCAATGTTCTGGATACTTTTACAAACTTTTATAGATGCACAGTTTGGTTCCATCACATTTCCATACCATGCCATCAATGCCCAGGAACAGAAAAGGCTACGGATAGTGGTGGATACAGCCCAGTTCATCACAGGCAAAGACTTTCCTATTAATGAGTACACCTACAAGTTGTGCTACTACCAGAAAGCAGCATCCAAAGACTCCCACTGTCTAGGGAATGCTCTCTTCTTGCTATTACCATCAGGCAGGAGGTGGATAACTTCACATCCACTCGGAACTAATTCTACAAACTGCAAGCTCAATTTCAAGTACTATTTGCAACTCACATTCTCAGTATTTTTATTTATTTGCTCAATTTGTTTTCTGCACATTCAGTATCGGTCTTTGTTTTCATAAATTCTATTGTACAGTATTTATTTTCCTGCAAATACTGTAAGAGAATTCATCTCAGGGTAGTATATGATGTACTTTGATGGTAAAATTTACTTTGAATTTTGATAACTAAGTGACTGATAGTTGGGGTGGCAATGAAATTGATGCCCATTTAAAGGCATTAAAATACAACCACAACAGTTTGAGGTTGAACTTCATTTCCTCTGGAAAAAAGATTAATCCAATAGAGAAACCCAACAATTAATGCATCAAGCTTGACTTGTTTGGATTAATATTTGAGTCCAGACCCAAGGCCTAGGCCCATAGAAACATAGAAAATAGGCGCAGGAGTAGGCCATTCGGCCCGTCGAGCCTGCACCGCCATTCAGTATGATCATGGCTGATCATCCAACTCAGAACCCTGTACCTGCTTTCTCTCCATACCCCCTGATCCCTTTAGCTACAAGGGTCATATCTAACTTCCTCTTAAATATAGCCAATGAACTGGCCTCAACTGTTTCCTGTGGCAGAGAATTCCACACAGAGAGTGGTGAATCTGTGAAGAAGTTTTTCCTCATCTCGGTCCTAAAAGGCTTCCCCTTTATCCTTAAACTGTGACCCCTTGTTCTGGACTCCCCCAACATCGGAAACAATCTTCCTGCATCTAGCCTGTCCAATCCCTTTAGAATGTTATACGTTTCAATAAGATCCCCCCTCAATCTTCTAAATTCCAGTGGATATAAGCCTAGTCGATCCAGTCTTTCTTCATATGAAAGTCCTGCCATCCCAGGAATCAATCTGGTGAACCTTCTCTGTACTCCCTCTATGGCAAGAATGTCTTTCCTCAGATTAGGGGACCAAAACTGTTATTAATATTCTAGGTGCGGTCTCACCAAGGCCTTGTACAACTGCAGTAGAACCTCCCTGCTCCTGTACTCAAATCCTTTTGCTATGAATGCCAACATACCATTTGCCTTTTTCACCGCCTGCTGTACCTGTATGCCCACCTTCAATGACTGGTGTACAATGACACCCAGGTCTCGTTGCACCTCCCCTTTTCCTAATCGGCCACCGTTCAGATAATAATCGGTTTTCCTGTTCTTGCAACCAAAGTGGATAACCTCACATTTATCCACATTAAATTGCATCTGCCATGAATTTGCCCACTCACCTAACCTATCCAAGTCACCCTGCATCCTCTTAGCAGCTTCCTCACAGCTAACACCGCCGCCCAGCTTCGTGTCATCCGCAAACTTGGAGATGCTGCATTTAATTCCGTCGTCTAAATCATTAATATACATTGTAAACAACTGGGGTCCCAGCACTGAGCCTTGCGGTACCCCACTAGTCACTGCCTGCCATTCTAAAAAGGTCCCGTTTACTCCCACTCTTTGATTCCTGTCTGCCAACCAATTCTCTGTCCACATCAATACCATACCCCCAATACCATGTGCTTTAAGTTTGCACACTAATCTCCTGTGTGGGACCTTGTCAAAAGCCTTTTGAAAATCTAAATATACTACATCCACTGGCTCTCCCCATCCACTCTACTAGTTACATCTTCAAAACATTCTATAAGATTCGTCAGACATGATTTTCCTTTCACAAATCCATGCTGACTTTGTCCGATGATTTCACCTCTTTCCAAATGTGCTGTTATCACATCGTTGATAACCGACTCTAGCATTTTCCCCACCACCGATGTCAGACTAACCGGTCTATAATTCCCCGGTTTCTCTCTGCCTCCTTTTTTAAAAAGTGGGGTTACATTAGCCACCCTCTAATCCTCAGGAACTAATCCAGAATCTAAGGCGTTTTGAAAAATTATCACTAATGCATCCGCTATTTCTTGGGCTACTTCCTTAAGTATCTGGGGATTTATCTGCCTTTAATCCCTTCAATTTACCTAACACCACTTCCCTACTAACATGTATTTCCCTTAGTTCCTCCATCTCACTAGACCCTCGGTCCCTTACTATTTCCGGAAGATTTTTTATGTCCTCCTTAGTGAAGACAGAACCAAAGTAGTTATTCAATTGGTCTGCCATGTCTTTGTTCCCTATGATCAATTCACCTGTTTTTGACTAAAGGACCTACACTTGTATTGACCAATCTTTTTCTTTTCACGTATCTATAAAAGCTTTTACAGTCAGTTTTTATGTTCCCTGCCAGCTTTCTCTTATAATCTTTTTTCCCTTTCCTAATTAAGCCCTTTGTCCTCCTCTGCTTGTCTCTGAATTTCTCCCAGTCCTCAGGTGTGCCGCTTTTTTTTTGCTAATTTACATGTTTCTTCTTTGGACTTGATACTATCCCTAATTTCCCTTGTCAGCCACGGGTGCACTACCTTCCCTGGTTTATTTTTTTGCCAAACTGGGATGAACAATTGTTGTAATTCATCCATGCGATCTCTAAATGCTTGCCATTGCATATCCACTGTCAACCCTTTAAGTATCATTTGCCAGTCTATCTTAGCTAATTCATGTCTCATACCTTCAAAGTTACCCTTCTTTAAGTTCAGAACCTTTGTTTCTGAATTAACTATGTCACTCTCCATCTTAATGAAGAATTCCACCATATTATGATCATTCTACCCTCATGTCTGACTCCTCTCCAGAACTGAATGAGCTGAGGGATAAACAAGAAATACATGCAATGCAACAGCCAAAGAGAAAATAAAACCTTACATGGGACATTTCTTCCTTGGCAGCGGTCTTTCATGGTGAAACAAATCCTCTGGTCTCCGGTCCTGACCAGAGAATGCACAATCTTCCATAAACCTGTAGAGGCTGCTACCACAATCTTCGAACATTATTTGCTGCTCTTTACCGAAGAGTCTCGTGTTAACAGGCTCAAACACTCTGTGCTCCATCAGAGCGTGGCAGAGGCGAGCTGCTTTCAAACGTGAGACATCACTGTTGACGAAGTATACGCTTTGCATAAGGTGGCTCAGCACCACATCAACTGCATCAGCACCAGTGAAACAGTCATTATACGTCCTCCAGAAACGTTTGTAATGCCTCACCTCCACCTGGGTCTGCAGGGCTTGGATAATGTTATTCCATACCTGTGTTGCATGGAAAGGTTCCAAATGTCCTAAAAACAAAGACAAAGGTTTAAATGCATATTTGTATTGAAATCTGTATCCTAGGAAGATATTTGATAGTTTTCATGTCAGTGTCACAGCTAGGAAAGTGTCGCATCACAGTTCAAGCAATCACATTTGATCCCAATCTCTGGTGCTCTGTTTGATCCTTCTTCCTGTGACCGATTTGGGTTTCTGCCCATATCTCAAAGAAGTATGTTATTTTATTTAGAGATACTGTAGTGTAACAGCCCCTTCTAGTACAATGAGCCAGCGCCACCCAATTACCCCCTAACCCACGTCTTTGGAATGTGGGAGGAAAATGGAGTAACCCAGGGAAACGCATGCAGTCATGGAAAGAATATACAAACTCCTTACCGACAGCAGCAGAATTGAACCTGGCTTTGGATCTCCAGCATCTGCAGAATCTTGTGTTTGCTACTTAATTCCCCCCTGCATTACCATGACCAATGGATGGCATAATGACAGCATTACACTAACCGCTACTCTACTGTGCCATCCATAGTTAATGGGAGAATTAAATGGCAAACACACGAGATTCTGCAAATTGGGAGCAGCACACACAAAATGCTGGAGGAACTCAGGTCAAGCAGCATCCATGGAAATGAACAGTCAACATTTGGGGCAGAGACCCTTCTTTGGGGCAGAAAGGGAGAAGAAGCCAGAATAAGGTAGAGGCAGAAGGGGGAGGAGTACAAGTTGCAGGTGATAGGCGATTCCAAGTGAAGAGGAAGAAGGGTGAGTGGAGGAAGGGAATGAAATGAGAAGCTGGGAGCGAATAGGTGAAAAGGGTGAAGGATTGTGGAAGAAATCTGATAGGAGAGAAGAGTAGACCATGGGTGAAAGGGAAGGAGATGGGGAGGCAAAAGGAATTAAATGGCATTTATTTAAGATTATTGTGCGAGTGGGTACGTGATGGTCTGCATAGATTCAATGCACTGAAAAACCTGCTCTCGTGTTGTATAACTGAATGAATTACTTTAAAGTTCTTTTACAACTTCATGTTGTTTTCCCACATGGCACTTACAATGCAAACAAGAAATTCAGCACCACTCATGAGTACTTCCTCAACATCAGCCATGATAGAACAGTGGAGCAGATTCTATGGGATGAATGATATAATTCTGCTATGTTTCATGGATTATGGTCTTATTTTTCTCCCACTAACTTCTGACAGTGAGAAAAACAATAACAACATTGTCCCTGAAGGTTGCCAGCTTTGGCTTTCTGTCTGTGCCACGTGCTATCCTGATAGGTCAGTGCCTATACCTTGAACACATCAGCTCCACAGCACTGAGAAAACAATGCATAGATGCAGGAGCTACAGATCAACATTGGTAGTCACACCCCCTTGCAAAAAATACTTTCTTGCCTTCATTATGTTTAGTCAACGAAGAACAAAAGGTGTCCTCCATGAGGAGGAATCATTCCCTAACAAGTGAAAAGTTACTGTAAGCTATTCAGAGGTTTCAGGAAGCAAACAAAGTTAGGTTTCTGATTATCACTCCTGATGAAGGGACTCGGCCTGAAAGGTCAACCGTTTATTCTACTCCACAGATGATGCTTGACTTGCCAAGTTCCTCAAGCATTTGGGGTTTGCTGCTCTGGATTTCCAGCATCTGGAGAATTGCTTGTATTTAACAAAATGGTGTTGTTTAAATTTTCTTAAACCCTGTTTGATAAGCATTCTGCCTAGCCGGTTGGGAAGTCTGCCCTACACAATTTTAGGAGCTGCTATGACAGCTGGTGAAGTATTTTATCAGTCAAAGTCATACAGCACAGAAACAGGTCTTTGTTCTGCTGACCATGCTAACCAAGTATCCATCCATGCTAATCATGCTATTAAACAAAATTGTGCACAGTTTGGTCACCCTTTAAATAAAGAGCAGAAAAGATTTATCCTGATGGTGTCTGGACGGGGCGGGGGGGGGGGGGGGGGGGGAGGGAGGAACTTCAATAACAAGGCTGCGTAAACTAAGATGCAGGGGAGATGCTGAAAGAGGCAAACAAGATCGTGAGAGGCATAGGTTTAAGATCAGAGGTAAGAGATTGAGAAAGGACATCAGGGGTATGTGCTGCAAGAAACTGGTTGAGGGAGGTATCTTAGCTACATTTAAAAGCCATCTAGTTAAGTACATAGAGAGGTGAAGAGGGCTATAGGCCAAATATAGGCAGTGGGACAAGCTCACTGTACAACACAGACAAGATTGACTTTTCTTGTAGGCATTGAACTTAGAACAAAGAAATACAATAGAATCATGAAAAACTATACACTAAGACTAACAAACAGCCAATGTGCAAAAGACGACAAACGGTACAAATATTGAAAATAAATAAATAATAGAGACCAGGAGTTGTAGCATACTAGAAACTGAGTTCATAGGTTGTGGAATCAGTTCAGTGTTGAGGTGAGTGAACTTATCCATGCTGGTTCAGGAGCCTGATGGTTGTAGGGTAATAACTGTTTCTGAAACTGGTGGTGTGGGACCTCAGGCTCTTGTACCACCTTCCTAAAGGCTGCAGCAAATATATGCAACTGAGTAGGCATAAAGGTATGCTTTCTCAAAAGGAACCACATTATGTACATTATTCCTCAGGATGTGGCCACTCAAACAAGGTTGAACTTAGTATCTCTTGTTGTCCTCGATAAGGTAATGGCGGGCTGCCTTCTTGTTGTCTGTGAGGTGAACATATTTCCTGACGAAGAAGGTACAAAGATTCTCACCAGCTGCAACTAAAAGGTTTGAGCAACACTCACACAATTCTGGTGTGAGGCAGCACCTATTTTGGACTGAGACCTTTCATCAGACTGATGAAGCGTCCTGACCCGAAGCATCAACAGTTTATTCTCCTCCATAAATATTCTCTGGCTGGCTGAGCTCCTCCAGCATTTTGTGCATGCTTCTCAAAATGGTCTTGGAGAACATTGTGGTTTTAATTGGAAGGATTATTTTGTTCCCATTAGGTGCAGTGAGCTAAAATACATAAGCAATCTTCAAAATAAATTGCATGAAAACCAGTTAGCTTTTGCAAATCAAATATGTCAATGAAAGTGTAGTCACTTATTCCTAAAATTCTGAGGACTTGTTTTAAAAAAAAAGAGCAGCGGTGCCAATGCACGCAGATAACTCTCATTAAGAAAATGGAATTCCTAAGTGAGCTTCAAAAATTCTTAAAATGGAATAAGAAACCCCAAAACAGGATTGTATAAGCTGTGTGGTTTCTGTTTCGGTTATATATCCATGTGTTTATTATATATTCTCACTCTTCAAGAATGTAATTATTACTTGTGGAAGACATTCTGCAAAGTATGCACATCATTGCACGGTTCTCTGTCATTCACTCTGTGTTCTCAGATTTCTGGATCTTTGGGATTTTTTTCTGGGGAAAGTATGACCTGTACAAAAGGAACAGGTTACACCTGAACCTCAGGGGCACCAAAATCCTTGCGGGCAGGTTTACTAGAGCTGTTGTGGAGGGTTTAAACTAACTTGACGGGGTGGGAACCAGAGTGATAGTGCTGCGGTTGGGGGATTTGGTATCCAAGCAGATGCAGACTGTCAGGAAGGACAAGCAAATGACAGGGCAAAATTGCAGTCAGTGGGATAAGTTGCAGTGTAACATGGGGACAAAAATCAAAAAGGGTGACAAATACAGGACTGAAGGTGTTATATTTGAATGCACACTGTGTACAAAATAAGATAGATGATCTTGTCAAGCAGTTAGAGATTTTGGTAGGTATGCCACTGTAGGATCATACTTGGGAGCTTAATGTTCAAGGATACACATTATATAAAAAAAAACAGGCAGGTAGGCAGATGGGGTGGGGTGGCTCTGTTGGTAAAAACTGAAATCAAATTCTTAGAAAGAAGTGACATAGGATCAGAAGATGAACAGTAGAATCCTTGTGGGTAGAGTTAAGAAACCACAAGCATAAAAAGGCCCTGATGGAAATTATATACAGGCCTCCAAATGGTAGAACATACAACATAAAAATTTACAGCACATTACAGGCCCTTTGGCCCACAATGTTGTGCAGACCATGTACCTACTCTAGAGAATGCCTAGAATTTTCCTAGCACATAGCCCTCTACCTTTCTAAGCTCCATGTACCTGTATCTAAGAGGCTCTTAAGAGACCTTATTTTATCTGCTTCCAGCACCACCGCCAACAGTGCATTCCATGCACGCACCACTCTCTGTGTGAAAAACTTACCCCTGACATCCCCTCGGTACCCATTTCCAAGCAACTTAAAACTATGCCCCCTCATATGTTACCTATTTCAGCCCAGGGAAAAAGCCCCTCATCATTGATTGTAGCTAGGATGTGGGATTCAAATTACAATGGGAGACAAAAAAACATATGTCAAAAAGGCAATATTACAATAGCCATGGGGTAGATAGGAAAAATCAGATTGGTGCTGGATCTCAAGAATTTGTAGAATGCCTATGAGATGGTTTTTTTAAGAGCAGTTTGTAGTTGAGCCCACTCAGGGAAAGGCTATTCTGGATTGTGTGTTGAGTAATGAACTGGATTTAATTAGGGAGTTGAAGGTAAAGAAACCCTTTGGAGGCAGTGATCATAATATGATAGACTTCACCCTGCAATTTGAGAAGGAGAATCTGAAGTTAGATGTATCATCAGTGGAGTAAAGGGAATTATATAAGCATGACAGAGGAGCCAGCCAAAGTTGATTGGAAGGCATTACTAGCAGGGGTGACAGCAGAACAGCAATGACTTGAGTTTCTGGGAGAAATTCATAAAGTGGAGGCAGGAAACATCACAAAGAAGAATTGTTATTCTAAAGGCAGGATGATGCAATCTTGGCTGAGAAGGGAAGTCAAAAACAACAATAAAGCAAAAGAAAGGGAATAGAGCAAAATTAAATAGAGGGAGAGGGAGAGATTAATGAACTACTAGAGAGGTAGTAATGGGGGACAAGGAAACAGTGGACAAGTTGAATAAGCATTTTGCATCTGTCTTCATTATGGAAGACACTAATAGTATGCTGGAAGTTTGATAGAGTCAGGTGGCAGAAGTGAGTGCAATTGCTATTACTAGGGAGAATGTGCTTCGAAAGCTGAAAGGTTTGAAGGTAGTTAAGTCACCTGGACCAGATGGATTACACTCCAGGGTTCTGAATGAGGCAGCTGAAGAGATTATGAAGGCATTAGTAACAATTTTTTCAAGAATCACTAGATTCTGGCATGATTCTGGAGAACCGGGAATTTTCAAAGGTTATTCCACTCTTCAAGAAGGGAGTTTCATAGAAGAAAGGAAATTATAAGCTTCTTAGCCTGACTTCAGAGGTTGAGAGGATGTTGGAGTCAATTGTTAAGGATGAGATCTCAGAGTCTTGGAGGCACATGATAAAATAGGTAAAAGTCAGCATAGTTTCCCTAAGGGAAAATTTTTGCTCGACAAATCTATTGGAATTTTGAGGAAATATCAAGCATGAAGGTCAAAAGAGGATTGGTGGATTTTATGTACTTGGATTTTCAGAAGGTCCTTGACAAAGTGCCACATAGGAGGCTGCTAAACAAGACAAGAATCCATGGTATTACAGGAAAAAACTAGCATGGACGGAGGAATGACTGATAGGTAGGAAGCAATGAATGGGAATAAAGGGAGCTTTTCTAGTTGGCTACCAGTGACAAGTAGTGTTCCACAGGGGTTGGTGTTGAACCACTTCTTTTTATGTTATATGTCAGTTATTTGGATGACAGGATAAAAGAGACTTGACTTGACTTGACTTGATGGCTTTGTGGCCAAGCTTGTGGACAACATGAAGGTAAGTGGAGGGACAGGTAGTGCTGAGGAAGCAGGGAGGTTTCAACAGGACTTACAGATCAGGAGAATAGGCAAAGAAATAGCAGAAGGAATACAGTGTCAGTAAGTGTATATTGTGCACTTTGGTAAAAGGAACAAAAGTGTAAACTGTTGTCTAAGCACAGAGAAAATTCAAAAATCTAAGGAGCTAAGGGACTTGGGATTCCTTATGCAGGAATTCAACTACCTTATTCAACTACCAGGTTGAGTCAGTTATGAGGAAGGCAAATGCAATGTTAGTATTTCAGTTGAGAGGACTAGAATATAAATGCAATACTGAAGCTTTATAAGGCATTGGCAAGGCCTCACTTGAAGTATTGAGAACAGTTTTGGGCCCCTTGTTTTTACAAAGGCTCTGCTGACATTGGAGAGGGTTTAAAGGACATTCACAAGAATGATTCCTGGAATGAAAGGCTTATCATATGAGGAGCAATTGATGGATGTTGCCCAGTACTCACTCGAATTTAGAAGAATGGGGTTGAGAGGGAAAAAGCAGCATCCATGACAAAATGGCAGAGCAGACTCAATGGGCTGAATGGCCACAATTCTGCTCCCATCTTTTATCACTTGTTCTTCAACAACTCACAAAGAACATGGAATGTAAGATCCTCCTGGCAAGGATATTGGCTCCCCGCCAGCTGAGATGCAACCTGTCCCTCTTGTACAGGTCACCCCTGACACAGAAACAGTTCCGATTATCCAAGAACCTTAAACCCAGCCCCCTACAACAGTTCCTCAGTCACTCATTCATCTGTATGATCATTCTATCCATGCCCTGACAAGCACGTGGAATTGGGAGTAATCCTTAGATGACTTCCTTAGACTTGCCTCCTGTTCTTTAACTTTTTCCTAACTCCCTATACTCACTGCACAGGACCTCTTCCCCCTTCTTACTGATGTCATTGGTGCTAAGGTGAACCACGACCTCCTACAAATAATTGTGAGGTGGAGTGACTTGATTTTCCCCAGAGAGGCTCATCAAAATACCCCAGTTGAAAGATTTTATTTCAATTGGAAGCAACTATGGAGTTTGTTCTCTTCAAACAAAAAAGGTTGAGGGGAGGTTTGAAGGAGGTGCGCAGAGGGTGGCAAGTTTCGTTAAGGTAAGCAGAGCGAAGCTACTCCTTTCAGCAGCTTTACTTTAGACAAACTTCAAGCTCATACATAACGATTAGGCTCATTTTTCACTCTGAAAACTGTACTGCTATATTTTATGTAGCTGTGGATTGAAGTCTAAAATGCAACATCTGTAGGAAATGCCTGCAGATTCACTCAGTCGACCTCAAAATAATGAAACATGAGAAACAGCAAATACATTCCAGCACATGGGGGATTTGCAGGAAAACACACTCCAAGAAGTGGTCACCCACTCCCTTGACCACAGCAGACAGATTGACATTGAATAAAGAAAGGAAACTAATAACACTGTCAATCATCAGTGAGGCACAGAAAAGTCTGTGAAAGGCACTTCAGGTCCAGTGAGCCCAAGTACACCTACAGAACCTGACCTGTACATCTTTGGAATGTAGGAGGAAACTGAAGCACCTGGAGAAAGCTTGCACAGTCAAGGGGAGGACATGCAAACTCCTTACCAGGCGGCAGCAGGAAATGAATCAGTGTCATTGGTGCTGTAATAGTGCTACACTCACTGTGCTGCTACTTAATGCAACGGTAAAGCAAACATATTATCTGCGCTGAACAATTTGATGAAAACACAAGAATTAGAAGTAGGCTATTTGGTCTGAAGTGCCCGCTCCACTATTCAACAATATCTTCGACTCTCAAATCCATTTTCTAACACCACTCTCATATTCTCCAATTCCCTTCACATCCAGACATCATTATGTCTCAATTTTGAATGAACCCAATAACTAAACCTTCACAGGCTTCCATATCAGGGAATTACTCAAGATTCACTACTCGAGAGTAAAGAATTTATCACCTCCGTCCCAAATGGGTTACCCCCCTTCCTAATTTTGCCATCCCAGTACTGGACTCCTCAGCTATGCAAAATATCCTTCACATCAGTCCCTTCTTTTTCTTCTGAACTCAAAATTCAGGAGGCCTTTGGAAAAGCACATGAAAATGCAGGGAATGGAGGAATATGGATCGTGTACAAGCTAAAGAGATTACTTTAATTCAACACCATACTTAGCACAGACTTGATGGGCCAAATGGTGTACCCCAATGCTGTACTGCTCTACACTTTAAGAGCGTGGAACAAGCTGCCAGCAGGAGTGGTGGATATGGGTTTGATTGCAACATTTAAGAGAAGTTTTGATAAGAACATAGATGGGAGGGGTATGGAGGACTATGGTGCAGGTACAGGTCATTGGAACAAGCAGAATAACATTTCAGCATGAACAAAATGGGACAAAGGATATGTTTCTGTGCTGTAGCTCTATGACACGAAGAATTTGAAGAACGCAATAAACACCAGCCTTTCCAGCAATGCCGACATCTCAAGAAAGTGACTAAAAAGGTGCAAGATCAAATGAAACTAGAGTTAACCCAACAAACTTCACAGCATATGCCATTGATATCCAGCAAACCACACAAAATGCTGGTAGAACACAGCAGGCTAGGCAGCATCTATAGGGAGAAGTGCTGTTGACATTTTGGGCCGAGACCCTTCGTCAGGACTAACCGAAAGGAAAGATAGTAAGAGATTTGAAAGTAGAGGGGGGAGGGGGAAATGCGAAATGATAGAAGACCAGAGGGGGTGGGATGAAGCTAAGAGCTGGAAAGGTGATTGGCGAAAGTGATACAGAGCTGGAGAAGGGAAAGGATCATAGGACGGAAGGCCTCAGGAGAAAGAAAGGAAAGGGGGGGGGGAGCACCAGAGGGAGATGGAGAACAGGCAAACAACTAAATATGTCAGGGTTGGGCTAAGAAGGGGAGGAGGGGCATTAACAGAAGTTAGAGAAGTCAATGTTCGTGCCATCATGAACTGGGAGACCGTTTCGCTGAACACTTACGCTCGGTCCGCCAGAAAAAGCAGGATCTCCCAGTGGCTACACATTTTAATTCCACGTCCCATTCCCATTCTGATATAGCTATCCATGGCCTCCTCTATTATCAAAATGAATCCAAACTCAGGTTGGAGGAACAACACCTTATATACCGGCTGGGTAGCCTCCAACCTGATGGCATGAACATTGACTTCTCTAATTTCAGTTAATGCCCCTCCTCCCCTTCTTACCCCATCCCTGACATATTTAGTTGTTTGCCTGTTCTCCATCTCCCTCTGGTGCTTCCCCCCCCCCCTTCCTTTCTTTCTCCTGAGGCCTCCTGTCCCATGATCCTTTCCTTTCTCCAGCTCTGTATCACTTTCGCCAATCACCTTTCCAGCTCTTAGCTTCATCCCACCCCCTCCGGTCTTCTCCTATTATTTCGCATTTCCCCCTCCGCCCACTACTTTCAAATCTCTTACTATCTTTCCTTTCGGTTAGTCCTGACGAAGGGTCTCGGCCCAAAACGTCAACAGCACTTCTCCCTATAGATGCTGCCTAGCCTGCTGTGTTCTACCAGCATTTTGTGTGTTGCTGTTGTTTGAATTTCCAGCATCTGCAGATCTCCTCATGTTTGATATCTAGCAAAGGTGTATTTGACTAGTGGGAGGAATTCAAAAGTGAAATTTTGAGTGTACGAAGCTTTTATGTACTTGTCAGAATAAAAAACAAGGATAACAGGTTTAGGGAACCTTGGTTTTTGAGTGATATTGGTTAAGAAAAAAAGTATAGGCAGTTAGGAACAAATGAGATACTTGGGGAGTACAAGAAATGCAAGAGAACACTGAAGAAAGAAATCAGAGGGCTCAAAGAAGGCATGAGGTTGCTCCAGCAGACAAGGTGAAGGAGAACTATGGGATTCTACAAATATTTTAGTAGCAAAAGGACTGCATGGGACAAAATTGGACCTCCAGAAGATCAGATTGGTAATCCATGTGTGGAGCCAAAAGAGATGTGGGGAGATCTTAAGGCAACAATGTGGTAAACTAGACAGTGAGGAAGACTATCAAAGCTTGCAGAAGGATCTGGACCAGTTAGAAAAACGGGCTGCAAAATGGCCAGTGGAATTTAATGCAGACAACTGTGAGGTGTTGTACTTTGGGAGGACCAACACAGTGAGCAGTAGGGCACTGAGCAGTGAGGTAGAACAAAGTGATCTGGGAATGCAGATCTATAATTCATTGAAAGTGGTGTCACAGGGTTGTTAAGAAACTTTTTGGCACATTGGCCTTCATAAATCAAAGTATTAAGTACAAGACAGATAAACTCTTCTCATCATCCCTGAAGAAGATGGCAGTTCGTCATCACAATGTCAGTTATAATTGATACCTGTACCAGCTGGAGGCCCGAGAAGTGTTTATTCATCATATACACCAGGAAAGCACCAGATTCTTTTCCATGGAGTACAAGAGTATGTTGAAGTTGTGGCCTAATTTGCAATAGTGTGCGCAGTTTGGGATATCTACCTACAGGAAAGATGCAAGTAAGATTGAAAGAATACAGAGAAAATTTACAAGGATGTTGCCAGGACTGGAGGACCTGAATTTCAAGGAAAGATTGAATAGGTTAGGACTTTATTCCATGGAATGTAGAAGATTGAGTGCAGATTCAATAGAGGTACACAAATAAGGATATAGACAGGGTAAGCACAAGCAGGCTTTTTCCACCAAGGTTAGGTAAGAGGGTGAAAAGTGAAAGGTTAAAGGGGAACCAGTAGTTCAAATCGTGATGCCAAGTACAGGACATCAACTGGAAATGTTATTAAAAGTTACTTTTAGGACCCTCCGGAGAATATATCTGCCAAGACCAATCAGCTTGAAATGCTAGACCATAAAAATTGCTGTGTTTCTCAGAAAAACAAGTTTTGTACAGTGCTGAAAATTCAAGGAATCCCAGCTTATTAGTTTAAGCAGGTTCCAATTCTTAACACAGTGATTTCTTTTCCCCAATTACATTGTCAGTCTCAAAAATCAAAATCAGCAGTTGGCTATTCATGGCAGAGATGAGAAAAAACTTCACACAGAAGGCAGAGAATATTTGGAAGCATAGTCTTCAATGATGCCCAGGACAGAGTGAGAGAGTTTAAGATATTAAAAAAAAATCAAGTGAAACATGGTTAATGAATGTACAAAAGTCAGAATCAGGTTTATGTCATGAATGTTGTTATGTGGCAGCAGTAAACTGCAATACATAAAAACTGAATTGCAGCAAATCTATATATTTAAAGTTAAATTAAATAGAGTGCAAAACAAGTCATGAGGTCATATTCATGGGTTCAATGTTCATTCAGAAATCTGATGGCAGAGGGGAAGAAGCTGCTCCTGAATCGTTGAATGTGTGCCTTAATACTCTGCAACTGGATCCTCAAATTCCACACCAGAAGACCAGTCTGTGGGGATATAACATCTCAACAGACAATAGATGCAGAAGTAGACCATTCGGCCCTTCGAGCCTGCACCGCCATTCTGAGATCATGGCTGATCATCTACTATCAATACCCAGTTCCTGCCTTGCCCCCATATCCTTTGATTCCCCTATCCATAAGATACCTATCTAGCTCCTTCTTGAAAGCATCCAGAGAATTGGCCTCCACTACCTTCTGAGGCAGTACATTCCGGACCCCCACAAATCTCTGGGAGAAGAAGTTTTTCCTTAACTCTGTCCTAAATGATCTACCTCTTATTCTCAAACCATGCCCTCTGGTACTGGAGTCTCCCAGCATCTGGAACATATTTCCTGCCTCTATCTTGTCCAATCCCTTAATAATCTTATATGTTGCAATCAGATCCCCTCTCAATCTCCTTAATTCCAGCATGTACAAGCCCAGTCTCTCTAACCTCTCTGCGTAAGACAGTCCAGACATCCCAGGAATTAACCTCGTGAATCTACGCTGCACTTCCTCTACAGCCAGGATGTCCTTCCTTAACCCTGGAGACCAAAACTGTACACAATACTCCAGGTGTGGTCTCATCAGGGCCCTGTACAAATGCAAAAGGATTTCCTTGCTCTTGTACTCAATTCCCTTTGTAATAAAGGCCAACATTCCATTAGCCTTCTTCACTGCCTGCTGCACTTGCTCATTCACCTTCAGTGACTGATGAACAAGGACTCCTAGATCTCTTTGTATTTCTCCCTTATCTAACTCTACACCGTTCAGATAATAATCTGCCTTCTTGTTCTTAATCCCAAAGTGGATAACCTCACACTTATTCACATTAATCGTCATCTGCCAAGTATCTGCCCACTCACCCAGCCTATCCAAGTCACCCTGAATTCTCCTAACATCCTCATCACGTCACACTGCCACCCAGCTTAGTATCATCAGCAAACTTGCTGATGTTATTCTCAATGCCTTCATCTAAATCATTGATGTAAATCATAAACAGCTGTGGTCCCAATACCGAGCCCTGTGGCACCCCACTAGTCACCACCTGCCATTCCGAGAAACCCATTCACCGTTACCCTTTGCTTTCTATCTACCAACCAGTTTTCTATCCATGTCAATATCTCCCCCCCCCCAATGCCATGAGCTGATTTTACCCACCAATCTCCTATGTGGGACCTCAATGCCTTCTGAAAAATCGAGATACACTACATCCACTGGATCTCCCCCGTCTAACTTCCTGGTTACATCTCCACATTACTCAGAATCAACACTGGCACGTCTGAAGGATGTGTGCCTAGCCCACTGCTCTATCCTGTTTACAACCACGACTGTATGGCTAGGCACTGCTCTAATGCCAACTATACATCTGCTGACAACACATTACTGGCAGATTTCAAATGGTGACAAGAAGGCATACAGGAGCAAGATATACCAGCCAGTTGAGTGGTGTCACAGCAGCAACCTTGCACTCAACATCAGTAAGAACAAAGAATTGATTGCAGACTTCAGAAAGGGGAGTTGAGGGAATACGCATCAGTCCTCAAAGAGGGATGAGAAGTGGAAAGAACGAGCAATTTCAAGTTCTTGGGTGTCAAGATTGCGGAGGATCTTTCCTGGGCCCAACATATCGATGTAATTACAAAGGCGGCAGAACAGCGGCTAAATATCATTAGGAGTTTTAGGGGATTTGGTATGTCACCAAAGATACTCGCAAATTTCTACAGTTGTACTGTGGAGAGCATTTTAAATGGCTGCATCATCATATGGTATGGGGTGGGGTGGAGGGGCCACTGTACAGGATTGAAATAAGCTGCATGAAAGGCTTCTAAGTCTCATGCCAAGAGTTAGGTGAAAGGATTCCTAGAGTAAAGAGACAATTATGTAGCTGACAGTCAGACCAAGATCTGTTTAACCTACCATCTCTGACTTTCACTGACTTGGTTTAGAAATCTCCCAAGCTTTAAATTCTTGCATAATTCTCAAACCCCACACCAACATGGAACTCTGTAAAGTCCTTCTGCTTTGGAAATGTTATAATTACCTGTACCCTCTACTTGTGACTCTTTGATTACCCGATTTTAATCACTCGCTCCTCCATTGTTGACAAATAGAATTCAGCCGACAAAGTTGCACCAATCGATGTAAACATACTCAAAGATCAATCTAAAGGCTGATTTATACTTGTGCGTTGCAGCTACGCTGTAGGTACTGCGTACCCTATGCCGTAGGGTGACATGCACCTCCCCCAAAAATAAACTTGCGCGTCACGGCAATGCAGACCTCAGCAACTGTAATTGGTCCACTTGGTAGCATCACATTTCTGGTTGCTTCTTCTCCGCCATGTCTGCAAACCGATGCAAAATAGATGAACCAAATCGTCAAATCTACTTGCTGACATGCGAAAATGTTTGAAATGCATTTCCTCGTCCATGTCTCTCAGCGGCATAGAAACCCCACCGCCAACTAGCATTTCAGCACACACCAAAGCACTCGCTACAGCATAGTGCGACGCAAAAGTGAAAATCAGGGCTATGGCATAGGCTGTGGCATAGCCTGTATGCACAAGTATAAATCAGCCTTAACCGTTCCTTTATACACAGCCCATAACCCTGCATTTTTCTTCTATCTATGTGCCAATGCAAGTGTCTAAATTATTACCCTATTCTATCAGCCTCTACCACTACCCCCGGCAGTATATTTCGGGCACATACCAATCTCTGACATCTCCCCTAAACTTTCTTCCACTCAGCTTTAACAAATATCCTTCCATATTGGCCATTGCCACCCTGAGAAAAAGATGTCAGAGAAAAGAGATTTTGGGGCTGGGGAAGATTAGGCAGAAAGGATCAGAGTTTTACATATTAAATACTGAAGCAGGAAGGTAACGATGAAAATTAATGGAGATCTTGTGTAGAACTTCCTGTTCTAGTCATAAAGTTGCCCAACACAAAGCACAAGTGTGGCAGAAGCAGTAATAAACACACTCCTGAGTGTCAAAAACCTACCTTTGACTCTAGAATTAATAAAATCCATCTCCAAAAATCTAAAAAAGAGGGTGGCAAGGCTTTACCTAACTTTCGTTTATATTATTGGGCAGCTAATATACGTTGTGCTACCTTCTGGTCTTTCTTCCATGGCCAACCCGAGTGCCCTAACTGGGTGGCGATGGAGCTGAGCTCCACCAAAGAATCATCCATCTCTGCACTCCCTAGTAGTCTGCCCAGATCAATAGCTAATCCTCTTGTTAGACCCACTTTGCGTATATGGGCTCAGATCAGGAAATGCTATGGTTTCCAGGGGTTTTCCGTTTCCAGCCCTATTGCTCATAATAACCTTTTTTTACCTACTACATACGATTCAGCATTCCAGGTTTGGTATAGGAAGGACATTAGACATTTTGAAGATCTTTTCATTGATAATCGCTTCGCTTCTTTTCAGCAGCACTCTGTTAAGTTCAATCTGCCCAATGTTCATTTTTTCAGATATCTCCAAATCCGACACTTTATTGCTCCTTTAATTCCTAACTTCCCTGAAATGCCTGCAAAAAATGCTATGGACCTATTTCTTTCCATGAATCCACTAGGTAAAGGCTTAATATCAATCATCCGAGATAAATTAGCAGCCTTACGACGGGCCCCCATGGATAAAATCAAAATGGCCTGGGAGCAGGATTTAAATATCTCTTTATCTGAGGACAGCTGGGATTCAGTTCTCAAATCGGTTAACTCAACATCTCTTTGTGCTCGCCACTGCCTTTTACAGTTTAAGATTGTTCATAGAGCCCATATGTCTAAATCTAAACTATCTCGATTCTACCCTAGCGTTAGTCCGCTCTGTGATAAATGCAAGAGGGGCGTAGCCTCTCTCATCCATATGTACTGGTTCTGTCCTAGCTTGGAGAAATTCTGGAAAGATGTCTTCACTACATTATCGTGTATTCTGAATCAGCACCTAGAACCAAACCCCTTAATTGCTCTTTTCGGTTTTTGGGGCGAGACAGATTTATGTCTGGGTCCGACCAAATGCCGAATATTATCCTTTGCCTCTCTCCTGGCTAGACGCTTGATCCTCCTCAGATAGAGAGATGTTGCCCTGCCCACTCATGCTCAATGGCTTAACGACATCATGGCCTGCTTGGACCTCGAAAAAATTCATTATTCAGTTCTCAATTCGGATCTAAAGTTCCATAAGGTCTGGGGACTTTTTATCAAGTACTTTCATAACCTTCCTCTTGACTAGGGTTTTTTTTTCTTTTCGGTCCCTTGCTTTCAGCTTTTTTTTTCTGGTAGAAGGCATTATTACCCTCTGTTGCTGAGTGTATTTACAGTCTGGGAGTTTGGCTGTCCTGACTTACACTCTCTATATTGTGTTGTGGTTGGTCTGGAGTTGCTGTTGTTTTTTCTTGTGTTGTGGGGCTTGGGGAGGACACTAAGCTTACTCGTCTTTAATTTAGGTGCTTTTTTTTTGCTAAATTCTCTTCCTTTGTAGCATATTGTTATTGTATGCTTAATTTTGCACTGTTTTAATGTTCCTCATTGGGATTTGGGGTTTTTAATTTGTAAAATGTTTTGAAAAACTAATAAAAAAATTTTTTTAAAAACCCACCTTTGAAATCTTTTCCTTCTCACCTTAAACCTATATCCTCTTGACACAAAGGTTGGGGGTGTTGTGGATGGTCTGGAGGGTTGTCAGAGGTTACAGCGGGACGTTGATAGGATGCAGAGCTGGACTTCAACCCAGATAAGTCTGAAGTGGTTCATTTTGTAGGTCCAATTTGAAGACAGAATATGATATAAATGGCAAGACTCTTGGCAGTGTGGAGGATATAAGAGATCTTGGGGTTCACGTCAATAGGACACTCAAAGTTGCTGTGCAGGTTGACAGTGTTGTTAGAAGGCATGTGGTGTGTTAGCATTCATCAACCGTGGGATTGGGTTCAAGAGCCGTGAGGTAATGTTACAGCTCTAAGACCCTGGTCAGACCCCACTCTGAGAACTATGTTCAGTTGTGGTCACCTCACTACAGGAAGGATGTGGATTCTATAAAGAGAATGCAGAGGAGAGTTACAATGATGTTGCTTGGATTGGAGGGCGTACCTTATAAGAATAGGCTGAGTGCACCTGGCCTTTTCTCTTTGGAGCAACAGAGGATGAGAGGTGACCTGATAGAGGTGTATAAGATGACGAGGGGCATTGATTGTTTGGATGGTTAGAGGCTTTTTCCCAGGGCTGAAATGGCTAACACGAGGGGGCATAGTTTTTAGGTGCTTTGAAATAGGTACCAAGATGATGTCAGGGGTTAGTTTTTCCACACAGAGAGTGGTGGGTGCGTGGAATGCACTGCTGACGGCAACAGTGGAAGCAGATACAAAAGGGTCTTCTAAGAGTTTCTTAGATAGGTACATGGAGCTTAGGAAAATAGAGGGCTATGCGCTAGGGAAATTCTAGGCAGTTTCTAGAGTAGGTTACATGGTTGAGAAAACATTGTGGGCCGGAGGGCCTGTAATATGATGTAAAGTTCTACATTCCATGTTGTCCTCGTTTTAAACTCCACTACCCTGGGAAAAAGACTGAATGTGATCATCGCCTCATGAGTTTATAAACCTCAATGGTCACCCCTCAGCCTCCTTACCAACAAGGAAACAGTCCCAGCCTAACCAGTCTGTTCTGAAAACTCAAATCCTCTGATTCAGACAACATCCTTGAATTGTTTCTGTGCCCTCTCTTGGTTAATCACATCTCATGATAACTGGAGCTGCACACAATAGTCCAGCAGTATTCTTAAAAGTTCTGTTAAGTCATCTTATCAATCAACGGCACCAGCCATCAAGGGCATAAAGTATATATAGAAAGGTATCGGAAAAGGGCCAGCATCATAATCAAGTATGTCACCCACTCTGCTCATGGACTGTTTGTCCCACTCCCATTAGGAAGGCATTCACACCAGGACCACCAAACTCAAAAAGTTACTTGTTCCAAGAGGTAAGGCTGATCAACACCTCCAGCCATTAACCCACCCCTCCACAATCCTAACATCACTATTTCATCATTTCCTGTCAGTCACCTTGTGTACAAACACTCCTGGACCTGGTGTCACTTTTTGGACTTATAATCAATGTATACAAGCTATCATATTTATCGTGTTTTTATCTTTGTGTTCTTTATCTTACTGTGTTTTTTATTGTGCTGCATCAGATCTGGAGTAATAATGACTTTGCTCTCCTTTACATTTGTGTACTGGAATTGATATTAAACAACCTTGAATCTTTTTAAAAAAAAATCAAACTCCAGGAATTAATGGATTCTTCTTGTATCCAAAAAGGGAAACTCTCAAACCTGACAAAGGGTCTCAGCCCGAAACGTCGACAGTGCTTCTTCCTATAGAAGCTGCCTGGCCTGCTGTGTTCCACCAGCATTTTGTGTGTGTTGTTTGAACTCTCAAACCTCCCTGGGGCTGAAAATTCTATGAGAGAAGGGAGATAAATTGCAGATTGCACCTTCCCCAAAACAATGTGCTTCTGATCTCTGAAACTGGAACTAAGAACAGCAAACACTGGGGCAATTTATCGTAATGCCTTATATGTCAGATAATCATGGGAAATATGGTTGGGAGAAATCAACTGTTAGACATAAATAATGCTGCATGGTAGTGTAATGGTTAGCACAATACTTTAAAGTACAGGTGACCCAGGTTCAGTTCTCGTCATTGCCTGTAGGGAGTTGTATGTTCTCCCCATGACTGCATGGGCTTCCTTCCACAATTCAAAGACAGTCCCACAGACCTGTTGGTAGGTTAATTGGCCCACGATTAGTCTAGGATTAAATTGGGGGTTTGCTGGGCAACGTGGTTTGAAGAGCCGGAGGACCTAATCAACGCTCTATTTCAATAAAAAACAAATGGAAACTGATAACTGCTAAAGCACGTCCTGAAATAAGAACCTTGTTTAACATGTCAGTGAATAGTCAGATACCTCGCCAGGAGTCAACTCCGAACCTAACCAATTACAACGTCTTTTCAATAACCAAGATTCAACTCTGAATTACTTAAAGAACATAAAAATTAGCAACCAGTAGTCAATCAATTGGCCCTTCAAGTCTGATCCACTCTTTAAATGGATCGTGACTAACCAACCTCCATTTTGTGACCCAATTCTCACATCCACCAATTCCTCCAATATACCAAAATCTGATTCTCAGTTCCGAATGTAATCCTTGATAGGCTCTCCGCAGGTATTTAAGAAACAGAATTCCAAAGACACTCAATTCTCTGGGTAGATCCTTCGATCAGTGGGTGAATCTTATTCCACAACCTACAGATTCATTTTCAAGCACTCTACAACTCAGTATTATTTATTTACTTTTTTTTGCATTTGGACAGATTGTCTTCTTTTGCACATTGGTAGTTTGTCAGTCACCGAGTGCAGCTTTTCCATTATTTCTATTGCATTTCTTTGTTCTACTGGAATGCCTGCAAAAGATGAATCTCAGGGTAGCATACAGTGACATATACAAACTTTGATAATGATTTACTTTGAATCTTAAATCAGCAAATATTACAACAACACAAGATGATGATCATTGAAACAACTTGCAGAAGGTGGTGAATCACTGGAATTCTCAACTTTTGTATATTCTTTGAGTAATCTTGTAAATATGTCGTTTGATTAAGCATTCTTTGTTGTTTATATAATTACAGCTATATGTAAAAATATGTAAATTGCACATGTCATCATGCTACCACATAAGTGCGTACCTCACTGAAAGTAAACACAAAGCTGGATTTTCATTCTGGGATTCTTCTGAATTAATGTTTTCAAGTTACAAACAGCAATGGCAATGAGGTATTTTTAACACAAACCCGAGATGGCAACCACCCTGTTGAAACATAGCAAGATGCTTGAACTAAAAAAAGCAGTGTAGCGAGGATGAGTAAAAAAAAACAGCCTAGCATGTGCAGAGACTGTTGGGTTAAAAAAAAAGGCCAGAAACGGAAGAATTCACAGGTTCAAAAACAGTGAATACCGAGAGATAATAATAAAAAAAAAGCAGAAATGCTGACTATATCGGAATGATGAGCACGTTTGATTCCACAAGAGATAACCGGCTCATGTATACTAAGCTAATTGAACAGTATTTTAAAACAAATGAAACAGCTAATGATAAACAAGTGCCAATTTTGCAGTCTGCATTGGGTTCAAAGACATATAGCTTGCTTTGAAGTTTACCTGCTCCAACGAAACCAGCAGAAATGAGCTTTGCTGATATTGTTGAAGTAATGCAGGAACATTTAGAACCAAAGTCATCGTTGATTGCAGAACATTTTAGGTTTCATAAACAGAATTACAAAGAAGGGGAGTCCATTTCAGTATACGTAGCGAATTCAAGAAGTTGTCTGAGTATTGCAGGTTCAGTGATGGGCTTAAAGATACACTAAGAGATGTTTACTTCGTGGAATCTTACTAAAAAAACATTCAAACACAGCTCCTAACTGAAACACAACCTGCATTTAAAAGAGCAGTCAAAACTGTTATATCAATGGAAATAGCAGACAGAGACGCATTAGAATTGCTGTCAGGAATGAAAGTGAACATGAACAAAATTGCAATGTCTAAGCTGGAAGAGAGTTCAAGGAGTTTCAGGAAAATTGTAAGAATTTGGCTTTTGTGAATATAAAGAACCAAAATCTACCTCACAATATTGCATGAACTTCAAGTAGGAGACAAAATGCTGCTTGTAAAAGTAGATGCTAAGACCAAAGCCCCGGCAGATAAATTAAAGGTCAAAAAGAAAGGAGCCAATTGGATACGAAAGCAGGATTTGTCAGATGATGTTGTGGATGAGAAAACCAAGAGGAGAGATCAGACCATAAAGGAAGCAACAGTAAGGATTAATATGAGAATACTCCAGAGAACTAAATGCACCCTCCCAAGATCAAGATGCACAAACTAAAAGAAAAGAGAAGAAAGGTGCCCAGAGCTGTCAGAACCATTTCCTGCAATCTCAGGGTCAATTCCTACAACCACTTCAGAGGAGCTACTGATTCTGCTATTGTTTCACAGCCACATCTCACCTGCCAAGCAGGTGAGGAAAGATGTTATCCTACAAGAGTAAAAATCCTCCACAGCAATTCAATCTTTCGGCCTGAATGGAATCATTTAAATTTTATTATGTTGTGGATGTCTATATACTGTAGCTGTACTATATAATATACTGTATATATACTTGAGATGCAATCTCTATTGAGTTGAAGTTCACAGCTAAGCGGGGGTATTGTTAGGTATTCAATATTTCAGTATCATTTATTTGTAAATATATTGTTTCATTAATTATTCTGTATAACTCTTTATGATTATATGTAAAAATAAATGAATTGCTTACCCCTATGCCATCACTCTAACATGTGATAAGTATGTGACTCACTTGAAGTAAACACAAAGTTAGGTTTACATTCCCAGACTCCCATGTCTTCCTTTGAATTAATATAACATTTTGAAGTTGCAAAACATGACTGTGGGCATGTGGAACACACTGCCAGGGATGGTGCTGGAAGCAAATATATTAGAGACATTCAAAGATTCAATGAACATTATCAAAAAATGTATACATTATACACCTTGAGATTTGTCTGTTCACAGGCATCCACAAAGCAAGAAACCTGAAGAACAATTAAAAAAAAGACAGACCAAAACCACTGCACAAAAAAAGAGAAAGGAAAAAGAAAAAAAAACAAAATCATGCAGACAGAAACAAATGACAGTGTTCCACTTGTATATTTTTTTTGAGTCCTGAGATCTGCTCCTTGGAGCAGCCAGAGTACGTCCAAGCCTCAGCCTCAGTAGCCGGAGCAGTTCACCACCGAGAGATGAATAAACATCACGGAACAGTGAGTGAAATCAGCCCAACCCTCATGCTTTCCAGTCAATCTGGCATATAAATTGCTGAAGCACCCAGTAATGCCTTGCTCTAGGACCCGGACCACAGCATAGCGATATGCTTGGGCCGCCCAGCGCAAAGTTGTTCTGGATCTCACCAAATCAACTCAGCACTTGGAACAATCCAACCCCTCATCCACATTAGGTGGATGGGCATTAAAACTCTTCCAAAGTTCAAAGTAAACTTTATCAACGTAAAGTTTCTCAAAGTAAACTTTAACATACATATTACCACAGACAACTCAGATTCTTTTTTCCTGCGGGCAAACTAAATAAATCTATAGAAGAGTAACAGTAAATGGGATCAATGACCAATAAACTGCACAAATACAAATATAAATAAATTGTAATAAATAATAAGAGCATGAAATAACAAAATGAAGAGTCTTTAAAGTGAGACCAACAGTTGTGCAAACACCAGAAATAGAATGAGCATAGTCATCACCTTTTGTTCAAAAGCCTGATGGTTGAGGGGTAGTAACCGTTCTTGAACCTGGTGTTCAGCCCACAATGTTGTGCCACTCTATAATGTTAACATTTAAGAGACTCTTGAATAGGCATATGGATGAAAGAAAAAGAGACAGCTCTTTGGGAGGGAATGCTTAGAATGATGCTGGAGTAGGTTAAAATATCAGCACATCATTCTGGGCCGAAGAATCCAAAATGTGCTGTATGGTTCCAGGTTCAACTTGGCAAAGTTAGACATCATCCATGGAAGCACAGGTATAATCAACATTTCTGGTCAAAACCCTGCATCAGGACACGAAACATTGTCCATCTCTTTGCCTCCACAGATACTGCCTGACCACCTAAGCTCCTCGGGCAGTTGTCCTTTGCTCCAGATGATATCTGAAGTCTCGTATGCCTCCATGTCATCAGCCTGTCCAGTTATCCTTGTTTCAGTTAAGTCATTTCTCATTTTTCCCCACTCCTTTGAAGAGAGGTCAAGCCTCTTGCATCTCTGTTACACGATAAATCCACCACCCAAGGAAGGAGCCTGGTGAATCTTTGTTGCATTGGCTTTCCATCAAATTCTTCCTTTTTTGGATTAAAGAGACCAGAATTGTAGCGAAATTTTCAGAATGGAGCTGAACTGGACTACCTTCACCAGATTGAGCAGATTCTAAACAGAAAGAATTGTCAATGCTTTGAGCCAAAATATCAATTGCTAAAGCTAAAGATGAAGTTCAAAGTAAATTTATTGTCTAAGTACACCTACGTTATCATATACAACCCTGTCATTTAACCATATAACCATATAACAATCACAGCACAGAAACAGGCCATCTCGGCCCTCCTAGTCCGTGCCGAACTCTTAATCTCACCTAGTTCCACCTACCCACTCTCAGCCCATAACCCTCCACTCCTTTTCTGTCCATATACCTATCCAATTTTACCTTAAATGACACAACTGAACTGGCCTCTACAACTTCTACAGGAAGCTCATTCCACACAGCTATCACTCACTGAGTAAAGAAATACCCCCTCGTGTTTCCCTTAAACTTCTGCCCCCTAACTCTCAAATCATGTCCTCTCGTTTGAATCTCCCCTACTCTCAATGGAAACAGCCTATTCACGTCAACTCTATCTATCCCTCTCAAAATTTTAAATACCTCGATCAAATCCCCCCTCAACCTTCTACGCTCCAATGAATAGAGACCTAACTTGTTCAACCTTTCTCTGTAACTTAAGTGCTGAAACCCAGGTAACATCCTAGTAAATCTTCTCTGCACTCTCTCTAATTTATTGATATCTTTCCTATAATTCGGTAACCAGAACTGCACACAATATTCCAAATTTGGCCTTACCAATGCCTTGTACAACTTTAACATTACATCCCAACTTCCGTACTCAACGCTTTGATTTATAAAGGCCAGCGTTCCAAAAGCCTTCATCACCCTATCTACATGAGACTCCACCTTCAGGGAACGATGCACTGTTGTTCCTAGATCTCTCTGTTCCTCAATGCCCTACCATTTACCCTGTATGTTCTATTTGGATTATTCCTGCCAAAATGTAGAACCTCACACTTCTCAGCATTAAACTCCATCTGCCAATGTTCAGCCCTTTCTTCTAACCGGCATAAATCTCCCTGCAAGCTTTGAAAACCCACCACATTATCCACAACACCTCCAACCTTAGTATCATCAGCATACTTACTAATCCAATTTACCACCCCATCATCCAGATTATTTATGTATATTACAAACAACATTGGGCCAAAACAGATCCCTGAGGCACCCCGCTAGTCACCGGCCTCCATCCCGATAATTACCCACCACTACTCTCTGGCATCTCCCATCTAGCCAGTGTTGAATCCATTTTATTACTCCAGCATTAATACCTAACGACTGAACCTTCTTAACTGACCTTCCATGTGGAACTTTGTCAAAGGCCTTGCTGAAGTCCATACAGACTACATCCACTGCCTTACCCTCGTCAACATTCCTCGTAACTTCTTCAAAAAATTCAATAAGGTTTGTCAAACATGACCTTCCACGCACAAATCCATGCTGGCTACTCCTAATCAGATCCTGTCTATCCAGATAATTATTAATACTATCTTTAAAAGTACTTTCCATTAATTTACCCACCACAGATGTCAAACTGACAGGTCTATAATTGCTAGGCTTACTTCTAGAACCCTTGTTAAACAATGGAACCACATGAGCAATACGCCAATCCTCTGGCACAATCCCCTTTTCTAATGACATCTTAAAGATCTCCGTCAGAGCTCCTGCTATTTCTACACAAACTTCCCTCAAGGTCCTGGGGAATATCCTGTCAGGACCCGGAGATTTATCCACTTTTAAATTTCTTAAAAGCGCCAGTACTTCCACCTCTTTAATTGTCATAGGTTCCATAACTTCCTTACTTGTTTCCCACACCTTACACAATTTGTTTTCTTGCAGGTATTCACGGCAAGTGCAAAGAAACAATAGAATCAGTGACAGAATGCAAACACCAATGTGCAAGGGAAAACAAACTCTGTAAATACGAAAGTAGAAATAAACAATAAATATTGAGAACATATGACGAAGAGTCCTTGAAAGTGAGTGCACAGGTTGTAGGAGCAGTTTAGTGATGGGGTGAGTGAAGTTATCCTCTGGTTCAAGAGCCTTATGGTTGAGGTACTAACTATTCCTGAACCTTTGACACATACACATCAAAACACAGACTGAAAAGTGTTAACATGAAGAAATCTGCAGATGCTGGAAATTTAAACAACACACAGAAAATGCTGGTGGAACACAGCAGGCCAGGCAGCATCCATAAGGAGAAGCACTGTCGACTTTTCAGGCCGAAACCCTTCGTCAGGACTAACTGAAAGAAAAGATACTAAGAGATTTTAAAGTAGTGGGGGGAGGGGGAAATGCAAAATGATAGGAGAAGACTGAAGGAGGTGGGATGAAGCTAGGAGCTGGAAAGGTAATTGGCGAAAGTGATACAGAGCTGGAGAAGGGAAAAGATCATGGGACGGGAGGCCTCAGGAGAAAGAAAGGGGGGGGGGAGGGGGAAGCACCAGAGGGAGATGGAGAACAGGCAGTGATGGGCAGAGAGAGAGAGAAAAAAAACTAATTATGTCAGGGATGGGGTAAGAAGGGGAGGAGGGGCATTAACTGAAATTAGAGAAGTCAATGTTCATGCCATCAGGTTGGAGGCTACCCAGCCGATATATAAGGTGTTGTTCCTCCAACCTGAGTTTGGATTCATTTTGACAGTAGAGGAGGCCATGGATAGACATATCAGAATGGGAATGGGACGTGGAATTAAAATGTGTGGCCACTGGGAGATCCTGCTTTCTCTGGCGGACTGAGCGTAGGTGTTCAGCGAAACGGTCTCCTAGTCTGCGTCGGGTCTCAGCAATGTATAAAAGGCCACACCGGGAGCACCGGACGCAGTAGACCACACCAGCCGACTCACAGGTGAAAAAACTGAAAAGTGTTGTTTGATTCAAATCAAATCAGCACGCCACATCTCCAGTGCCAACACATCATGCCAGTAATTTATTCACTCTAACCCCTCCATTTTTAGGAACGTAGGAGGAAATCGGAATACTTAGAGGATACCCATGCAATCATAGAGAGAATGTACAAAATCCTCACAAGCAACAGCAGGAATTGAACCCTGATCTTACAACTGGCAGTGTAAAGCATTGTGTGAACCAGAACTGCCCCAGGACCTGTTGAGCTCCTCCTGTAGATCGTTTGTTGCTCCAGAATCCAGTGTCCACAGTCTCTTGTCTCCACTGAACTGGAGTAGTCTTATACAAATGTGGCTACGAGAGCAGCTCAGAGGCTGGGGATCCTACAGTTTCATTTGGCTGTATTCACATGGATGGGTGAATAACAATTAAACTTGAACTGCCTAACTCCCTAAAGCCTTCCACTATCTACAAGGCTCAAGTCATGAGTTTCATGGAACACTCTCCACTTCCCTTGATGGGCAAAACTGGCACCAGCCTACTGGCCATCAAGTATCTAGCCAGGACCATCAGACTCAAAAGCTGTTACTTTCCCAAGCAATAAGGCTGATCAACACCTCCACCCATTAACCCATCATGCCACATCCTCAACCAGTATTGCTTTATTTCCTGTCAGTCATCTTATACACAAGCACTCCTGTGTCTAGCATCACTTTATGGCATACAATCTATGTACATAAGCCACCTTCCTTTTCTATATTTATTGTGTTTTTATTATTGCGATTAGGTTCTTTGAGTATTCTTCTTTTGGGCTGCATCAGATCCAGAATAACAACCCTTCACACTTACATACTGAAAATGGTTTTAAACAATCTTGATTCTTGTGTAGATGAGTGCAACTTCAACGATATCAGAGGCTTAAACAGCCTACTTGATAGGCATCCTATCCACAACCAGTCTCTCTCCACCTAAGCATAGTTACCGCAGTTTGTCCCATCTACAAGATGCACTGCAGCAACTCACTAAGACTTTCTAGACAGCTCGACTTCTGTCATCTGCGTGGGCAGCTAGAGCACAGGGAACACCACCACCTGCAAATTGCCCTTCAACTCACACACCACCCTGATTTGGAAATACTGTATATTGCCGTTCCTTCGCCATCACGGAATCAGAATCTTTGAACTCCCTCCCTAACAGCACTGAGGGTAAACTCATATCTCAACACCTGGTTGAAGAGTGCTATTAACAACCTCTTGCTCGACATCAACAAAACTACGAAGCAGGCTGCTAACCAGGAGAGGGAAGGAGACCAAACATCCTTCTGTCCAGATTAGCGAATCAGAGATGGAGAGGGTCAGTAGCTTTTAGCACCCAGATGTTAACGCATGGTTGACCTGTACTAGGCCCAGCACAGTTCTGCATTCAAGAACAGTAATGTTTTTACTTCATTAGAAGGTTGGCTGAATGAACACTGACAAACTGTTGGAAGTGCCCTGACTGGTTGCATCATGGTCCAGTGGTACAACAATTCAAACACACAAGAACAGAAGCCACTGCAAAGAGCAGTGATCTCTGACCTATACATCACAGGTAACTCTTTCCCCACATTCAGTAGTATCAACAAAAGGCACCACCTCAATATCAAACATTCTTGCCATCTTCTCACAGCTGCCATCAAGCAGGAGGCACAGAAGCTCAGTAGTCTCACATGACCAGGTTCAGTAACAGGCACTTCCCTTTTTATTCCCATTTTATTCTTAATCCAACTTGCAGAATACTGTTAGTTTATCCACACTATAACCACTTTAACCCTCTTGCGCTAAAATGGACTTTTATTGTTCTAATCATGCTGCACATTTTTCTTGCAAATACTGTTTAAATGTTGCAATATGCCTGTGAAGCAAGTTTTCCATTACACCTGTGCAAGCACATACTTGAGCACATGATAATAAACTGGACTTTGAGTTCCCCCAGCACTTTTGTGTATTGCTCAACAATACAGTTGTAACTGAGAAAGTGAAACCAATACTCCTCCACCTCACCGCTCCTCTTTCCACCTAAAACCACCAACCGCCCCAAACCAACACCCACCCTCCCTCTATACTGTCCTCCCCTCGCTGCTACTCCTAACCTCTCTGCACTCGCCTTCATATAATGCATTTAATATTTCAGTAATATTTGAGCAATATTGTGAATATATTGTTTAATTAGCATTGTTTTAAAATGAACCCAAGATGACCTTCTACCTGTTGAATTGCAGCTCATTTTTACTTCGATAGGGCAGAGAGACAGTAGTGTAAAAAAAAAGTGCAGCACGAGTTTCTTTGGAAGGGGGGGGGGGGAGAGAGAGAGAGAGAGAGAGAGAGAGAGAGTCAAGTGTAAAAGAAAGGCAGAAAACAGATGACACACAAAATACTGGAGGAACTCAGCAGGCCTGACAGTATCTATGGAAAAGAATAAATAGTTGACATTTTGGGCCATGACCCTTCATCAGGACTGGAGAGGAAGGGGAGAAGTCAGAATAAGATGGGGGGGGGGGGGGGGGAGGGAAAGAGCTCTCGATCTCTGTAATGACTTAAAGTTACCTAGCCCCAACCGTTTCACTTTCACTATGGATGTCCAATCCCTATACACTTACACCCTCCCCGTTTCACCCATCACCTGAACCTTGCAGAACATAGAACACAAGAGTACAGCACAGGAACAGGCCATTCAGCCCACAGTGTTGTGCTAAACCAACTAAAAAGCAAATCAAAAACACCCAGGCACTAATCCCTCCTACCTACACTATGTCCCTATCCCTCCATTTACCTTACATCCATGTGCCTATCCAAACATCTCTTCAAGGTTTCTAATGCACAAACCCCATTTCCAGAAAGGTTGGGATATTTTCCAAAATGCAATAAAAACAAAAATCTGTGATATGTTAATTCATGTGAACCTTTATTTAACTGACAAAAGTACAAAGAAAAGATTTTCAATAGTTTTACTTACCAACTTAATTGTATTTTGTAAATATACATAAATTTAGAATTTGATGGCTGCGACACACTCAACAAAAGTCGGGACAGTGGCATGTTTACTATTGTGTTACAACACCTTTCCTTTTAATAACACTTTTTAATCGTTTTGGAACTGAGGATACTAATTGTAGTAGATTTGCAATTGGAAATTTTGTCCACTCTTGCTTGATGTAAGACTTCAGCTGCTCAACAGTCCGTGGTCTCCGTTGTCTGATTCTCCTCTTCATTCTCCGGAGCTGATTATCTGTTATTTGTGAAGTGGGGTGCCGTGCGCAATCATAATCGGTTGAAAACGGACGTGGGAGCATGGAGGAACATCTGGAAATCTCCAGGAACAACACCTTCATTGCTGCTGCTGCTGCGAGGTCTGGGTCTCTGCTGGGAAGAACAGCCCCCCCACCCGCCCCGTCCTCAGGGTCGCGTTGCCGATGGCCGTTGGCGGGGGCGTCTTAATACACTTGGCAGAGGATGGTGCTCAGAGAAGCTGTGCCGGAAGGGATGGTCGGAGGTTCAACGGACTCAGAATCCGCTGCAGTCAGCTTACTTTCACTGTGTGCTGCGTCTGCAAGGCTGGGTTCAACAGAGCTTTCATAGTGTGCTGCGTCTGTGAGGCTGAGTCGGGCAGCGCCATGGAAGTCCATAACGTGGGATGACGAGTCAATCGGGACTCTGAGGACTTGTGAAAACTGTGTGATGGTTTCTTTCGAACTTAGTCTTTTAACACCTTTGGACTATTTTTACAGTGTCCATGGTTTGTTTTTTTTTAATCAATTATGCTATTGTGTGCACTGTTGTAACTATGTGGTTTTGTGCAGGTCTTGCAGCTTTAGTTTTTGGTCTTGTTTTGTCTGGTAGTTTTGGAGCTCCTTTCCAGGGAACGCACTAAGATGGTAGCGCGATATTAATACGCAGCAGCCTCTCCAGACTGGATTGGGGATTGCCAAACATTTTGTGGATTTTCTGGTGTAGTCTGTATTGTCATATGCTTTTGTGATATCATTCTGGAGGAACATCGTCTCATTTTCTAACTGCATTGCATTTGTGGTTTCTAAATGACAATAAACTGAATCTGAATCTCAATGATGCGCCATACATTTTCAATAGGAGATAGAGCTGGACTGGCAGCAGACCAGTCAAGCACACGCACTCTGTGTCTACAAAACCACGCTGTTGTAGCCTGTGCAGAATGTGGTCTGGCATTGTCCTGCTGAAATAAGCATGGACGTCCCAGGAAGAGATGTCGCCTTGATGGCAACATATGTCTCTCTAAAATCCTAATATACGCCTCAGAGTTAATGGTACCATCACATACATGCAACTCACCCATGCCATGGGCATTGATGCACCCCCATACCATCACAGATGTTGGCTTTTGCACCTTTCGCTGATAACAATCAGGATGGTCGTTTTCATCTTTGGCACGGAGAACTCGACGCCCGTTTTTTCCGAAAACTAGCTGAAATGTGGACTCATCTCACCACAGCACACGGTTCCACAGTCCTTCGGTCCATCTGAGATGAGCTCGGGCCCAGAGAACTCGCCGGTGTTTCTGCATAGAGTTGATGTATGGCTTCCTCCTTGCGTAATACAATTTCAAGTTGCATTTCTGGATGCAGCGACGGACTGTGTTAAGTGACAATAGTTTTCCAAAGTACTCCTGAGCCCAGGTGGCTATAATTGTCACAGTAGCATGACGGTTTCTTAGGCAGTGCCGCCTGAGGGCTCGAAGATCACGCGCATTCAACAATGGTTTCCGACCTTGCCCTTTATGCACTGAGATGTCTCTGAATTTTCTCTGAATCTTTTCACAATATTATGTACTGCAGATGTTGAAAGACCTAAATTCTCTGCAATCTTGCGTTGGGAAATGTTCCTTTTGAACTGACTAACAATTCTCACACGAATTTCGGCACACAGTGGTGAGCCACGACCCATCCTTGCTTGCAAAGACTGATGGATGCTACTTTTATACCCAGTCATGATACCTCACCTGCTACCAATTAGCCTGCTTAATGTGAAGTCTTCCAAACCGGTGTTATTTGAATATTCTGTGCACTTTTCAATCTTATTTTAACTCTGAGCCAACTTTTGTTGAGTGTGTTGCAGCCATCAAATTCTAAATTTGTGTATATTTACAAAATACAATTAAGTTGGTCAGTAAAACTATTGAAAATCTTTTCTTTGTACTTTTGTCAGTTAAGGTTCATGTGAATTAACATATCACAGATTTTTGTTTTTATTGCATTTTGGAAAATATCCCAACTTTTCTGGAAATGGGGTTTGTATTTACCTCTACCAGGCAGTGTATTCCCAGCATCCATGGCTCTCCAAGTTTAAAAAAAAAAGGACCCCTCACATCCCCTCTGAACCTACCCCCCTCACCTTTAATGCATGCCCTCTGGTATTAGACATTTCAACCCTGGGAAACAGATACTCTACCCATTATCCACACCCCTCAATCTTGTAAACCTCTATCAGATCTCCTCTCAGCCTCCAACACTGCAGAGAAAACAATCCAAGTTTATCCAGCCTCTCATAAGAGAGCATGCCCTCTAAAGCAGGCGGCGTCCTGGTAAAATTCTTCTGCATGTTCTCCAAAGCTTCAAAATCCTTCCTATAGTGGGGTGACCAGATATACACACAGGTTGTTATATATCGACCTGTACAGCAACATTCAAGGAGCTATGAACTTGAATCCCAAGATCCTACTGCTCAGCAACACTGTTAAGGACCATGTACTTAACAGTGTGTTGTCTCCTTGCATTTGCCCGACTGAGATGCAACACCTCAGTTGCAGAAGTGTGCTAAGAAATGCCAGATGGCTGGGTTAAACACCATCTGCCATTTCTTAGCCCACCTCTGCAACTGATCTATAACTCTATATCTCATAATCTCTGTCTGTTCCCTCACTATCAAGTCCCCAATAACTATTGCACTGGCTGACTTTACTCTTCCCTGTCACAGCTCAGCCACAGCACTGATGGGGTGCTGCTGCCATGCTCTGGTGGGTCATCCCCCAGCAGTATCCAAAGGGGTACACTTGTTGCTGAGGGGAATGGCCACAGGGAACCCTGCACTGACTTCTTAATCTCCTTACTTCTCCTGCTGTTCAAAGCCTGTACTCTGGGTGTGATCACATCTTCAAAAGTCTCATCTACATCTTCAGCCTTCTGAATGATCCTGTGTACATCAAACTACAGCTCCAACTCCTTGATCTGGTCAGTCAAGCTCTGAAGTGGAAGTGCACTTTCTACAGATGTTGTCATCAGAGAAAGTCAGGTATCCTGAATTCTCACATCTGACAGGAAAAGTATTCCATCCTGACCACTCAATACCAAAAAGAAAAAGGCTTGCCTCTTCTTAACTGTGCCTCTGCCTGTTCACACTGAACCCTGTTAAGGCAAAGCCTTCACACCCGATCATTGGCACACTCCAACAATGGCCACTCTACTTGAGCTTACCTTCCTTTTATTTGCAACTCAGCTTAGGCCTCTGATGCCAACACTTTCTGAGACCTTGCTCAAATCTCTCCTTTTAGCCAATCTCCCGAATTCTGTAGGGCTCTGACCCGATACACAATCATCTTGTCTGGCCCACCAAGAAAAGGCTTCTTCCTCCTCTCACTCTACTTTCTTGTTCTGACCTCCCCTTCCTTTTCAGTCCTGATGAAGGGTCTCACCCGAAACATTGACTGTTCACTCTTTTTCACAGATGCTGCCTAGTCTACTGAGCTCCTCCAGCATTTTGTATGTCTTGCTTTGGAGTTCCAGCATCTGCAGATTACAAAACAGATTAAATTAACAAGCAATGTGTAAAGCCACAGGTTCATAAAGCGTGAGCTCCAGGTCATAACAATACGCCGAAATAGCTGGCTACATTTGAAAGATAGATGCGTTCAATTGCATAACAGATAACTGGATTATCTATACTGAACAAATGAAGCAGCATTTTAAAGCAAATGAAATAGCCCATGAAAAATGAATGTCAGTACCTGTCTGACCAATCATACTGTGTTACTGTTGTGGCAGGGGCTCGCATACACCAGACCAACACAGGTTTTAAGGCAAAACTTGCAGAAAATGCAACAAGGTAGGACACATACAAACAGCACGTCAGGCAGAAGAAAATAAATGGACTGTAGAGGGAAGAGACAAAAATAAAAACTCAAGTTGCACTTTCAAAAAGACCACCAATTTGCATTCGTAATGAAAACCTGATATGATGAGTGTGATACAGGACTACATAGCCTTGAAATTTACGATGTGAAAACTAACAATAGACAAGCAACACACACACAAAATGCTGGTGGAATGGAGCAGGACAGGCAGCATCTATAGGACGAAGTACAGTCAATGTTTCGGGCCCAGACCCTTGAATTTCCAGCATCTGCAGATTTCCTCATGTTTGCAAATAGACAAGCAATATGGCTTACACTGAAGTGAACAGCAAGCTAATTGAAATGGAATTGGACACTGGCTAGTCTGTTTCAGTCATTTCACAAAATGAGTTTGAACACCATTTCAAAGATATTAAACTGAAACCTGAAAATATCTAACTAAGAAATTATACTGGAGAAAACAGTCAGAATGACATTCTTAACAGTGAAATACAACAACCAACAAGCCACCTCTTTAAGTACCCTGGGATGCAGACCATCAGGTCCCGGGGACTTATCAGCCTTCAGACTCAACAGTCTATCCAACACCTTTTCTTGCATAATATAAATTTCCTTCGGTTCATCCTTTACCCTAGTTCTTTTGGCCACTATTACATCTGGGAGATTGTTTGTGTCTTCCCTCGTGAAGACAGATCCAAAGTACCTGTTCAACTCACCTGCCATTTCCTTATTCCCCATAATAAATTCACCTGTTTGTCTTCCATGGCCCAATTTTGGTCTTAACTACTTTTTTTGCTATTCACATACATAAAGAAGGTTTTACTATCCTCCTTTATATTCTTGGCTAGTTTACCTTCGTACCTCATTTTTTCTTGGCGTATTGCCTTTTTTGTTATCTTCTGTTGCTCTTTAAAAGCTTCCCAGTCCTCCGGTTTCCCACTCATCTTTGCTATGTTATACTTCTTCTCTTTTATTTTTATACTGCCCTTAACTTCCCTCGTCAGCCACAGCCGCCCCTTGGGATCTTTCTTCCTCTGGAATGAACCGATCCTGCATCTTCTGCATTATTCCCAGAAATACCTGCCATTTTTGTTCCACTGTCTTCCCTGCTAGGGTATTGTTCCATTGAACTTTGGCCAGCTCCTCCCTCATAGCTCCATAGTTCTCTTTGTTCAACTGTAATATTGACACATCCGATTTTCCCTTCTCCTTCTCAAATCGTAGGTTAAAACATATCATATTATGGTCACTACTTCCTAATGGTTCCTTTACGTCGAAGTCCCTGATTAAATCCGGTTCATTGCACAACTCTAAATCTAGAATTGCCTTCTCCCTGGTAGGCTCCAGTACAAGCTGTTCTAAGAATCCATCTCGGAGGCACTCCACAAACTCCCTTTCTTGGGGTCCAGTACCATTCTGATTCTCCCAGTCTATCTGCATGTTGAAATCTCCCATGACAACTGTATCATTACCTTTGCGACATGCCAATTTTAACTCTTCATTCAACTTACACCCTACATCCAGACTGCTGTTTGGGGGCCTGTAGATAACTCCCATTAGGGTCTTTCTACCCTCAGAATTTCTCAGTTCTATCCATACTGACTCGACATCCCCAGATTCTATGTCCCCCCTCGCAAGGGACTGAATATCATTCCTCACCAACAGAGCCACCCCACCCCCTCTGTCAGTCAGTCTGTCCTTCCGATAAGATGTATATCCTTGAATATTCATTTCCCAGGCCCTGTCCGCTTGAACCCATGTCTCAGTTATTCCCACAACATCGTACTTGCCAATTTCCAACTGAGCCTCAAGCTCATCTACTTTATTCCTTATACTTCATGCATTCATATGTAATACTTTTAATTCGGTACTCCCCTCTCCTTTCATATCAATTCCTATTTCACTTGGCCATACTGTATGATCTCTTCTTGAGCTTTCTACTCCATTGATTCTGCTGTCTTTTTTGACTTTTCTTATTGTCACTTTCCCTTTAACTCCATCCTTATATTTCCAGTTCATCCCCTCTCCCCCACTGCTTAGTTTAAACACATCCGTGCTGCAGTGGCAAACCTGTCTGCCAGAATGCTGGTCCCCCGCCTATTAATGTGCAACCCATCCCTTTTGCACAATTCATCCCTACCCCAAAACAGATCCCAGTGGTCCAAGAATGTAAATCCTTGCTTCCTGCACCAGTTCCTCAGCCACACATTCAGATCCATTATCTCCCCGTTCCTGCCCTCTCCAGCATGAGGAACTGGAAGCAAACCAGAGATAACCACCCTGGAAGTCCTGCTTTTCAGCCTTCTTCTGAGTTCTCTGAAGTCCCGCTGCAGAATGTCCTTCCTCTTCTTCCTGATGTCATTTGTGCTGACATGCACTACCACTTCCAGCTGTTCACCTTCACCCTTGAGGATTCCCTGCAATCAGTCTGTGATGTCCTGGATCCTGGCACCAGGGAGGCAACACACCATCCTTAAATCTCGCCTGTTGCCACAGAAACCCCTTTCCGTACCTCTTACTATGGAGTCCCCTACTACCACAGCTCTTCCTGATGTCTGACTCCTCGGCTCTGCTTCTGCACCAATTTTCGGCTCGCAGACCTGTCCGCCTCTCAGACTGGCAGTATCTTCTGTCCTGACAGCTTCCAAAAAGGTGAACCTGTTTACGAGAGGTACATCCCTTGGAGTATCCGGTACTTCAAGCATCCTTTCCTTCCTCATCGTTGCCCCCTTTCTCTCTTCCGGTATCCTCGGTGTAACGACCTCACTGTAGGTCCTGTCCAGAAAATCCTCGTTTTCGTGGATAAACCAGGGTCATCCAGTTCTTTCTTCAGTGCTGCAACATGCTCCTTCAGAAGCTGAATCTGGACACAGTTTCCACAGCTGTAGCAGCCGAGGGAACCATCAGTGTCCCTGACCTCCCACATCATGCATGTAGCACACTGAATCAGCTTAGCGGTTATGTCTTCACCCTCTGCAAATGTGCCTGGCGTAGTCTCCTCGCCGAAGACTCTCAAGCCAAATACTAGCACTTTTTACACCAGGCACTTCCCTCGACCAGGCCACTTCCCGATGTACTCTCCACAACCTATCTGTAGGAGTTTGTCAAAGTTTTAGGTGTCATGCTGAATTTTCACCTATACTGCAGTTGTATTATATAGTATACTGTATATTCTATATCACTTTGGAGGTTATAGCAAGGAGAAATGTAATATATTTAACATTTCAGTAATATTTGAGTAATATTATAAATATATTGTTTAATTAAGCATTCTTTGTTTACATAATTCATTATGGGTTATTTTTAAGAACTACATGAATGGCATACATCATTACACCAACACATCACATGTGAGAGCCTCACTAAAATAACTAAGTACAGTACACAAGTTCATCCCCACTCATGTCTTTTTCTTCTGATTAGTTTTTGGAGTTACAAAACATTACAATTCATTGCTACAATAAACCTCGCCCATACCATCCGCTCACTATTCTCCCTACCCTCTCCTCATCATCAATAACCTCCCCACTCCTATCCTTCCAATCCTATACCTACTCTCCCCATTCTATCCTCAATTCCCACCTACATATTACACTCTCCCTCACTACTCCATTCCCTACCCAACCCTTTTAACTCACTCACCCCCTCTTCCCGACCCCTACCAAACATCGACACTCACCCAAACTCTGCACCTCCACTTCTACCCTAATATCCTTACCCCTCCCCTCCCCTACCCCTTTCCGAACCTCCTCATCCTATCTCCCCTCCCTAATACTACTTCTAAACGTCCCCACTCCACACCCACGCTCCCCGACTGCCCGCAATATCCCCGGTCCCAGTACCTCGGCGTCTCAGCGACCCACGACTGTCCAACCGCCGAAAGCGCGGAGTTAAATTCACCGCCATTACCGCCTCCCGCTCGCAGCGTCATCAAGACCAGCTCCCGAGCGACAACAAGCGTCAATAAGCCCCGCCTACTGAGGGGCACGCAGCGTCGAAGCCCTGCCCACTGAGGGCACGTCCGGGCGAAGCCCCGCCCACTGAGGCTTCGTCACAACGAAGCCCCGCCTACTGAGAGGCACGCAGCGTCGAAGCCCTGCCCCCAATCCTCTCGGGGCCTTCGATCTTGCTCGAAGGGGAAGTTGCTCCGTCCTTCCTCAACGGGACCACGGAACGAGACATCGAGCCCCGCTCTCTCCCTATCTCAGATGGCTCTAAATTCCTTGCCTCATGACTCATTTTATTGATGCACCATATAAACAGTCTTATCGGGATACAACAGGGCCTGGTATGCCAAAAGCTTTGTTCATGACTTCAGATGGGGAGGCTTGTGTCAATGATGGAGTTGAGTACGCAATTTCTGCAGCTTTTTCCAATCCTGTGCCGTGGCCCGTCCATGTCAGATGGTGATGCAACCAGTTAGATTGCTCTTCAGCATACATCTGTGGAAATTTGCCAGAGATCGGTGAAATACCAAATCTCAATGTCTTATGTACAATAGACAATGAACACCATCTCAATATATATTGCTCTCCTTTTGCACTATTTTATTGTAGATCATAATATATTTATGTCTTGCACAGTACTGCTGCCGCAAAATGACAAATTTCATGATGTGTCAGGGATAATGATTCTGATTCTAAAACACTTCTACAATTTATTTAGAATTAAAGTCCTTGAGCTCTGAATGGAAATTAGTCACTGCTTACTGGCTAACAGTTGGTTTGTTAAACCCTCTGTTTATTTATTTGTATAATTCATTGCATTTGGATCCAATTAATTCAGTTCAAACTCGAGACTGACCTTGGTTGCTTTTCCCATTGAGAAAATTCAAACCTCAGGAAAAACTCTACAAGACTTCTTACTGAAATAAGATGGGGGAGACTGGAAAATATCCAACAAGTCTAGCTTCTGACATAAGGAGAAAAGACCACAGAATACAGGCCCTTTGGTCCATCATATCTGCACCAGGATGGTAATTTAATGCATCCCAACTGCCTGTTCGTGTGTCCATTGAACTGCCTCCTAAATATTGCTATCTGATAGAAAATGTTTGTGTCAGGGATGTATGGGTTAGGGTTAGTAAGTTGTGACCATGCTATTTTGTTGCCACACAAATTTACATATAATTTATCTTCTGTGTGTTGTCTGTACTTAAGTGTCTGTGATTTTACTGCAAGCTGGATTTTCATTGGATTCATATCTCACAATACTAATGAAACCTAACGATAAACTCAGATGGACTTGGGAAGAGAAGAGGACATTGAGGTAGAGATTTGCCATGATTATATTCAATGGAAGAGATGAAAGGTCTCAACCCGAAACATCGACTGTTTATTCATTTCCATAGATGCTGCCTGACCAGCTGAGTTCCTCCAGCACTTTGTGTGTGTTAGTCTGGATTTCCAGCGCCTGCAGAATCTCCGGTGTTTTGAATGGAGGAGAGACTGGCCCATTCCTACTCCTATTTTCTACATTCTGTGTTGATTTCAGTGAAGTGTGTGACTTCATGGACTCAGTTAGCAGGTTGTGCGAGAGGAGATAAGAAATTTCAGTTGCTGCCTCCAAAAGCAGAAGTTCAAAGGCTGTTACTTCTGCAAAGTCAGGAAATCATCATCACATGGGGACCCAGGCCATTTGCTGTTTTCAGGAACTCACCGAACACTTACTGGCTTCTGAGTTCCTCGCTGACAGCAGAGACTTCACCAAAACATCAACTGAATTGAATTGACTTTCTTTCTTACATCCTTCACATACACGCGGAGTAAAAATCTTTACGTTACATCTCCATCTAATTGTGCAATGTGCAATGATAGTAATTTATAATAAATAGAACAGTCGGTGTAATATAGAGTACATTCAAATCAGCGTGAGTTCATCAGTCTGATGGCCCTGTGGAAGAAGCTGTCCCGGAGCCTGTTGGTCCTGGCTTCTATGCTGCGGTACCTGTTTCTGGAAGGTTGCAGCTGGAATAGATTGTGGTTGGGGTGACTTGGGTCCCCAATGATCCTTTGGGCCCTTTTTACACACCTGTCCTTGTAAGTGTCCTGAATCATGGGAAGTTCACAACTACAGGTGCACTGGGCTGTCTGCACCACTCTCTGCAGAGTCCTGCAATTAAGGGAGGTACCGTTCCCGTACCAGGCAGTGATGCAGCCAGTCAAGGTGCTCTCAATTGTGCCCCTGTAGAAGGTTCTTAGGGGTTGAGGGCCCATACCAAAATTCCTCAATTGTCTGAGGTGAAAGAGGTGCTTTTGTGTCTTTTCCACCACACAGCTGGTGTGTACAAACCACGTGAGGTCCTCGGAGATGTGGATGCCAAGAAACTTGAAGCTGTTTGCCCTCTCAACCCCAGATCTATGATGTCAATAGGGGTTAGCCTGTCTCCATTCCTCCTGTAATCCACAACCAGCTCCTTTGTTTTTGCGACATTGAGGGAGAGGTTGCTTTCTTGACACCACTGTGTCAGAGAGATGACTTCTTCCCTGTAGACCACTTTGTTATTGTTTGAGATAAGGCCAATCAATGTAGTGTCATCAGCAACTTTAATTAGCAGATTGGAGCTATGGGTGGCAATACAGTTGTGGGTATACAGGGAGTAAAGGAGGGGGCTTAGGACACAGCCCTGGGGGGCTCCTGTGTTGAGGGTCAGAGGGGCAGAGGTGAGGGTGCCCACTCTTACAACCTGCCAGCGGTCTGATAGGAAGTCCAAGATCCAGCTGCACGAGGCAGGGTCAAGGCCGAGGTCTCTGAGCTTCTTGTCGAGTCTGGATGGAACTATGGTGTTGAATGCTGAACTGTAATCCAAGAACAGCATTGTCACATAAGTATCCTTCTTCTCCAGATGTGTAAGGACAGTGTGTAGAGCATTGGCTATTGTGTCATCTATCGATTAGTTGTGTCGGTAGGCGAATTATAGGGGGCACAGTTTGGGTGGTAGCAAGCTGCAGATGTAATCCTTGACCAGCCTCTCAAAGCATTTGCTTATTATTGAGGTAAGTTAGACAGGACACCATTATTTCAGACATGTTGCCTTGGTCTTTTTTGGTACAGGGACAATGGTGGGTAATTTGAAGCAGGAGGGCACTCTGCTCTGGGACAGTGAGGGATACAAAATGTCTGTAAACACACCAGCCAGTTGTGCTGCACACATTCTGAGTATTCGCTCTGGGATGCGGTCCGGTCCTGCAGCCTTGCGACTGTCCACTCGTTGGAAACTTCTGCGTACCTCAGCATCAGAGATGACCAGGTAGCGGTGGCTTTCTTCGAAGGCTCAGAGTTAGCGACATCAAACCAAGCAAAAATGCGATTCAACTCATCTGGGAGAGAGGCTGTGATTTTGGCGGCACCACAACATTTGGCTTTGAAGTCTGCGATGGTACGCAGCCCTTGCCACGTCACATGTGCTGTTCGTTGTGAATCTTGACTCAATCTTCTCCCTATATTGTTGTTTCGCAGCCTTGATAGTTTTGCGCAGATCATAGCATATTCTTCAGTGCAAATATAGATCCATACTTCCTTGAATGTTTCATCACCAGTAGATAGGGTCATAAAGAGAGCTTTTTTGGATGAGGATTCTTGGTATGAAATGTCTACTCTTTATTCCTCTCCAAAGATGCTACCCAACCTGTTTACAGGAGTTGGGATGTTATGTTGAAGTTGTGTAAGACATTGGTGGGACCAAATTTGGAGTATTGTGTGCAGTTCTGGTGACCTACCTTCAGGAAAGATACAGTAAGATTGAATACAGAGAAAGTTTGCAATAAAGGATGTTGCCTGGACTTAGGACCTATTACAGGGAAAAGATGAATAGGTTAGCATTGTAGAATGAGGGCAGATTTGACAGAGGTATACAAAATTTTGAGGGTAAATGCAAACAGGCTTTTTTTTCAACTGAGGTTGGGTGAAACTAGAAGTAGAGCTCATAGGTTAAGGGTGAAAGGTGAAATATTTAAGGAGGACCTGAGGGGGAACTTCTTCACTCAGAGGGTGGTGCAAGCGGGGAACGAGCTTCCAATAGAAGTGGTGGATGCAGGTTCAATTGCAACTTCTAAGAGGAGTTTGGATGTTCATTGATGGGACACAAATGGAGGGCTGTGCTCCAGCTACAGGTTGATGGAACTAGGCAGAATAACAGTTCGACATGGACTAGTTGGGCCAAAGGAACTATTTCTGTGCTGTGGTGTTCCATGTTCAGTTGAAGAACATGACTCACCACACACTTCCTCCCCTACCTGCTCAAGGGCAAATATAAATCAGGCAATGAATTGTCCTAGCCAATGCACCATACTCCATAAATGGTTAATTTTTGAGCTCTATTTGAGACCTAAACCTCAGAAAATACCTTCCCAATCTATTTTTTATTTATTTAGAGAAACTATACAGTGCAGAATACACCCTTCGAGCGGAGCTGCCCAGCTCCCCGGACAACCCAATTTAAGCCTAACTCAATCACAGGACCAATTAACCTTCCCGGTATGACTTCGGACTGTTGGAGAAAACTGGAGGACCCAGAGAAAACTTGCATATTCCATAGGAAGGATATGTAAACTCCTTACAGCTGAATCTGAAATTAAACTCCAAACTCCAATGCAGTGAGCTGTTATAGCGTCGCGCTAAACACTATGTTACCATGACACCCATGAATCTCCTTGGTCTTAGTGGAAGTAATTCACTGAGACCTTTTATGTGCAAATTACTTTGTGGTGTTTTGCTTCAGAGATTTTTATGTTTCAATTATCTGGAAACTTACAGGGTTTTAAACTTCAGCACCTGACCACAATTTCACAGCGATTACTGTCGAAGTGAGGGTGGCTTTTAACTAAATACACTTTCATGAGATTTCCAAAGTGATTTAGAGCCAATGCCTCCAAAGAATTATTAATGCACTGTTGGTTTAACAAAACAAAAACTTCCATTTTCTCAGGTGCGTAACAATTCTAAGGTGCTCATCTGAACTAGAGCAGTTAATATTTAGTGCCCAATTGTAATCAGAATTAGGTTTATTGGAGAAGAAAGAACTAGAACACTACAACACAGTACAGGTACTTTAGCCCACAATGTTGTGACAACCTTTTAACCTCCTCTAAGATCAATCTAACCCTTCCCTCCCACATAGCCTCCATTTTTCTGTCATCCATGTGTCCATCTTTTGCACATTGTTTGTCAGTCTTTATTTATGCATCATTTTCCAAAAAATTCCATAGTATTCCTTTATTTTCTTGTAAATGCCTGCAAGAAAATGAAGCTCAAGTTAGTATATGGTCACATGTACCTACTTCAGAATCAGAATCATATTTATTATCACCGGCATGTGTTGTGAAATTTGTTAACAGCAGCAGTTCAATGCAGCACATGATAAAATAGAAAGAAAATAAATAAATCGATTACAGTGTGTGTGTGTATATATATAGATAGATAGATAAATATATATATAAAGTATATGTGTGTGTGTGTGTGTGTACGTATGTATATTGAATAGATTAAACCTAGTGCAAAAACAGAAATAATATATATTAAAAAAGTGAGGTAGTGTTCGTGGGTGTCCATTTAGGAATCAGATGGCAGAGGGGAAGAAGCTGTTCCTGAATCATTGAATGTGTGTCTTCAGGCTTCTGTACCTCTTTCCTGAAAGTAACAATGAGAATAGGGCATGCCCTGGGTGATAGGGATCCTTAATAATGGACAGTGCCTTTCTGAGGCACTGCTCCTTGAAGACGTCTTGGGTACTATGGAAGCGAGTAGCCAAGATGGAGCTGACTAATTTTACAACTTCCTGGAGCTTCTTTCGGTTCCGTGTTGGGGCCCTCCCCCACCTCCACCCTGTACCAGACAGTGATGCAGCCTGTCAGAATGCTCTCCATGGTCCAGCTATAGAATTACTTTATTTCTTTGATAATAAATTTGCTTTGACTTTTGACTTTGACTATCTAAGATCTTCTTAAATGTCCTAATAAATCTGCTTCTCCCATCACCCATGGCAGCACCATTCACACACCCAGCATTCTGACGTCTTCCCTCCCATACTTTCCTCCAACCACCTTAAAATGATCCCCTCTGGTATCAGCATTTCATCCCTGGGAGAAAAGTCCCTGGCTGTCCACTCGACCTACAGTATGCCCCTATCATCGGGTACATCTCTATCAACCATCTTTGCTCCAGAGAGAAGCCCTAGTTCACTCAGCCGTTGACTGACACGTGTCACTGACATATGTCGTAAAATTCGTTGTTCTGCAACAATTTGGACAGTAGTGAAGTACAAGACATTAAAGAAAACTTTTAAGTTACAATAAAAAATAAAATAAGTAAATAGTGCAGAATAGGACTAGTGGGGTAGAGTTCATAGGCACATTGACCTTTCAGAAATCTGATGGATCCTAAACTATTGAGTATATATCCTGTATCTCCTCCCGGATAGCAGTAACGAGAAGAGGACGTGTCACAGATGATGAGAATCCTTAGTGGTGGATGCTGCCTCTTGAAGATGTCCTTGGTGGGGAGGGGTGTGCCTGTGATGGGGCTGGATGGGTTTCCAACCCCTGCAGCCTCCTGCAGTCCTGTACATTGGAACGTCAAAAGGCAGCTGGTGATGCGACCAGTCACAATGCACTCTACCACACATCTGAAAAGAATTTGTCAGAGACCAAATCTCCTCAAAATCCTGATGAAGTATGACAGCTAATGAACCATAAACTCGTGGGAAAAACACACCAGGTTGCACGGATCATCATGAGGAGAACTGCTTCTTGGAGACACTGGACCTTTGAGGCAGAGACTGAGGACAAGGGCACAGCCATTTAGAACTGAAACTGGCAATTGCTTTATTGTCATCACAAGTATTGAAATACAGTGAAAACATTTTGCTTGCATACCATCCTTACCCGAGTAAGGATTGAGGTTATGTAAAGGGAAAACAATACAATTCAGTTATACATTAGAACATACAGTACAGTGGAATGTCATTTCCCTTAACAATTCACACACCAAGGAAGTGTTGGGGGCAGCCCACAAGTGTCATCATGCTTCTAGGTCCAACAACTTACTAATGCGTTTATCTTTGGAATGTGGTAGGAAACCCTCGCGGACACTGGGAGAATGTACAAACTCCTTACGGAGAGTGGTGGGAATAGAACCCCAATGTTCTGACCGCTGGCGCTGCAAAGCGGTACGCTAACTGCTACGCTACCGCGCCACTGTGGGTCTATACCTGGTTGTCATGTAAGATAAAATTTGTTGAGATTAGCTTTACTTGTCTCTTGTACGTTGAAACAAAAGAAAATCTGCAGATGCTGGAAATCCAAGCATCACACACAAAATGGTGGAGGAACTCAGCAGGCCAGGCAGCATCTATGGAAAAAAGTACAGTCAACATTTTGGGCCGAAACCCTTCAACAGTTTTCCATAGATGCTGCCTGGCCTGCTGAGTTCCGCCAGCATTTTGTGTGTGTTGGTTGAACAGAGAAATGTGTCTTTTTGCGACAGAGACCAACACAGTCCTACAATATGCTGGGGGCAGCCCATGAGTGTCACCATGCTTTTGGTGTCAACAGAGCATGCTCACGACTTACTAACTACAACCAGTCTGTCTTTGGAATGTGGGAGGAAACCAGAGCAACCAAAGGAAATCCATGTATCAGACAGGCTGGACTTCAATCTGCTGGGGACATGACTGGAACAAGTAACAGACCAGAATGGAGAGCCTAGAGCTTATTTATTTATTTCTTTATAATCAAAATAAACTTTGTTCATAATAAAAATAAACTGTGCTGAAGGTTTCATTCTTTACATTGATCGTCAATGCTTTCTGTACTGTTTTATCACATTCCTACACGTCAGTCACACTGCTGCCACTCGTGACACCCCCCCCCCCACCTGTGGTGGTACATGACTACAATAATTGAAGGGCTTCTTCACCCAACTTGGCCCGACCCTGTATAGTAGTAGAAAAATATATGGTGGTCCTTCCCCACCGAGCCCATGAGGTGCCTTCAGTGCATCCCTCCTGCAGCCTGGAATATGCCAGCCGACAGCATTCCCCTACGGACATCTCGATGTGCCAGCAGATCAGCCTGGAGTGAAGATGCTCAACAACTGGCAGGCAGCTGAAGACTGAAGCAGGTGATGTTGAAGATCACCAGCCTTGTAATTTTGGCCTGCTGAAAGAAAAGGAGGTGGAATGGGAGAGGGTTGAAAAGACAAAGGAGAAATCAGAGCAGGGCGGGAAAAGAACAGTGAAGGGAAGCAGAGATGTCAAGAAACTTGACACGGTCATTGTTGCAAGACGAATCTTCCTAATTTTCAGAAACATTCCCAGTCGGCCTGGTAATACCCTGTTATTTCAGTCACATAGTACCCAGCTTAATTACAACCTGAGTGGAGTTACTCCTGGGTGAACTTCCTGTGACCTGATCTGCAATTTGCATCAAATGGATTGTTGAGAATGGATGAAAACAAAGTTCAGGCTAACTTTTCCATGTTGTCAGCTGCCATTCCAATCTATTTGAGGTTTTATTTTCTGGAGGAATCAAAACTATATCTGTTCTCTCCAACTTCTACAGGTGTGTGAGAGAAAGTATTCCAATGAGCTGCCTCACTGCAGTTGTTATGCTCGGGACTGACAGAACCTACAGGCAGTGGACTCATTTTCAAGAGCTCAACAACTCACGTTCTCAATATTTTTTATCTATCTATTTATTTCTTTGGAGATACAGTGTGGATAAGGCCCTTTTGGCTCAATGAGCCACACTGCTCAGCAACCTACCAATTTAACCCTAGCCTAATCACAGGACCATTTACAATGATCAACTAACCTCCTAACCGGTATGCCTTTGGACTGTGGGAGGAAACCCACGTGCTCATGGGAAGAATGTACAGACTTCCTTACAGAAGACTCCGGAAGCTATAATAACATTGTGCCAACCACTACGTTACTGTGACGCTCCAAATGCAGTAAATACTCATTTGTTTATTTATCACTGTATTTGCACAGTAGTTGTTTATCAGTCTCTGTATGCAGTTTTTCATCCATTCTGTTGTATTTCTTTGTTCTACTGTAAATACCTTCAAGAAAATAAATCTCAATGTAGTGTATGATGACATACAGAGTTGTTACTTTGATAACAAATTTACTTTGAACTTTGTAAAACAATTGCCGGGTTCATCACAAGCTTGATTCTCACTTCCATTCATTCCGTTGTCACCATGCGTTGCTTCAAGAAGGCTAACAGGATTTTCAAGATCCCCGTCACCCTGGCCATTCCTTTTTCTCTTTTCTGCCCTCTGGGAGAAGATACAGAAGGTTGAAAGCCCGGACAACTAGATTCAAGACAGGTTTTTCTCTACTGCTATCAGACTCCTGAACCAGTCACTTCTTTGTTACTCCTGAAAGGCCTGGATGTGCTGGCATTGGAGAGTGTCCAGAGGAGGTCCACAAGAATAATTCCAGGAATGAAAGGGTTAACATTTGGGCCCCGGTTGATGGTTGACTGAATAACAGTTTCGCATGGATTAGATGGGCAGAAGCGACTTTTTCTGCACTGTTGTACTCTAAGTATCAAGGCATTCAGATATGGCCCAAGTTCAGAGAGAGAGACACTGAAGCAGGTCGATAGTTCACAAACTTTAATGCAAATGGGATTTTAAGGGAAAAGAACACAATGAATGCTAGGCCAAACAGAAACAGAAAACTAGATGCCAACACTGCAGCTGAAAGGAATATCTAAGTATAAAATGTATACCGTTGGTCTCCAACATCAGTTGACTCGATATTCCACTTTCTCAGGCAAGGCTGAATGTAAGCAGGCAGTATAAGATTGCTCTGCTTTGTTCAAGGCTCAACAAGACTACAATGAAAAGGAGGGAGTAATGAAATAGTAATTAGCTGACACGTGCATATTCACGAGTGCATTGCTGAATCCGTCGCACAGTTTACCTGTGAGGCATGTAGACCCTGCAGCAGATTCCGTGGTTGTGACACTAAGTCTGTGAGGAGTAATGCTCCAATATCCTGGAACATCCCTGTGAATGTCCAGTTGAGCAGAAAGTAGCCGCAGGTAAAGTTTGGAAACAGGCCATTTGGCCCACCAAGTCCATACTGACCATCTACTTTCACTTATCCAAATTAATCGAATTTTATTATTCTTCACCCTGTCCTGTGAACTTCCCCAGATCCTGTCACCCACATTTGGAACAGCCAGTTAGCAAATAAGCTGCACGTCTTTGGGATGTGGGAGAAAACAGGGTAACCAACAGGAATCCCACACTATTACTGGGAAAAACATGCAAACTCCATACAAAAGCAAGCATGTGATGCTCTGAGGTTTTGTAAAGATTTGATCAGACCACACTTGGAGTATTGTGAGCAGTTTTGGACCCTTATCTAAGAAAATATGTGCTGGGATAGGAGAGGGTCCAAAGGAGGTTCTTGAGAATGATCCTATGAATGAAAGGGTTAACATATGAGGAGTGTTTGATGACTCTGGGCCTTTGCTCACTGGAATTTAGAAGAATGAGGGGGGATCTCAGTGAATCTTGTTGAATATTGAAAAGTCTAGCCAGAGTGGATGTGGAGGGTGTTTCCATCAGTGGGAATGGCTCGGGCCAGAGGGCACAGCCTCAGAACAGAAAGATATCCCTTTAGAACAGAGATGAGGAGGAATTTCTTTAGCCAGAGGGTGGTGAATCTGTGGAATTTATTGCCACAGATGGCAGTGGAGGCCAAGTCATTGGGTATCCTTAAAACAGAGGTTGATAGCTTCTTGATTTGTAAGGGCATCAAAGGTTACAGGGAGAAGGCAGGAGAACAAAGTCGAGAGAGAAAATCAATCAGCCATGATGGAATGGCAGAGCAGACTCGATGGGCTGAATGGCCTAGTTCTGCACCTTTGTCTTATGGTCTATAGACAGCACCAGTGGTCAGGCTCAGGACTGAACCTGAATCTTTGGTTCTGTGAAGCTGTGGTTGTATCCACTAAGCCACTGCACCTGATCAGTCCTTGGGGACACCAGGTACATCAATCTCATTCACCATGGAAACAACAAATAGAACTGCCTGATTGTGTTTTTACAAATACAAAGATCATTCTATACCTAAGATGTCACCAACTTGAGGAGCAGTTAGATGAAGAAAGTCTCAAAGGAAATATACAAGTACAGGCATTGTGGACTGAATGGCCTCTCCCTGCTGTTTGATTATGTAAATCAGAGATTCTGTGGAAGGAATTGTAGCATGATGGCGAAATCTATAAGTTCCGTCTCAAAAGGGGACCTGAAACAATATCGAACCAAAAATAACAAATCCGCTTCCCCAACACCCCCACTCTGGACAGACTTCCTGATACAATTCAGCAAAACCTATTTAAAAGCACAAGTCCTGTCTGATTTTGTTTTTTGTACAACCAAAGTTCATGTGTCTCAGAAACTTATTTATTGTCACCGGTGTATGTCATGAGTTTTGTTGAATAGCAGTAGCAGTACAGAGCAATGCGTAACAAAACTCTGTAAGTTACAACAAGGAATATGATAAAATGAGTTGTACAAAAAGGAAGCAAATACCAGGGTGGTGTTCATGGGTCCATAGACCATTCAGAACCAGAATCAGATCAGAATCATAATCAGGGTCATTATCACTGACGCAGATCATGAAATTTGTTATTTCAGCATTACATAAAATATACTATCAATTATAATAATAAATATATATTTAAACATTAAATCAGTAGTGCAAAAAGAGAGCAAAAATAGTGAGGTGGTGTCCATGAGTTCATGTTCCATTCAGAAATCTGATGGCGGAGGAAAGAAGCTGTTCCTAAAATGTTGTGTGTCTTCAGGCTCCTGAACCTCCTCCTTGATAGTAGTAGCGAGAAGGGGGCGTGTCCGAGGTGGTGAGTGTTACGTTTTGTAACTCCAAAACATAAAACTAATTGAAAGAAATCATGGGAGCTGGGACGCGTGTACTTTGTTTCACTTCAGTGAGGCACTATTGCATTCACGTATTTTTACATATACCTGTAACAAATTATATAAACAACAAAGAATGCTTCATCAAACTATATATTAAAACACAAGTTAAATCAAACAATTAAAAACTGTACTATTCAGGCCTAAAGATTTAATCGTTGTGGAGGGTTTCTTGTGGGATAGCGATTTTTCGAATTTTTCTCTGCTTGGCGGGTGAGACTTGTGGCTATGAAGCAATCTCAGGTTTTGGGATCTCCTCCGTAATGGTTTTAAGAGTCATCTCTGGGACTGCAGAAATGGTTCTGACAGCTGTGGACAGCTTTAGTCTCAAACAGTTCACCTGCTCTCCTCAACTAATCAATGTGTCCTCTTGTCTCCAGGTGACATCGGACAAAATCTCCACTGTGTTGGAGAATGGATCAGTTCTGACCTTTATCTTTCCAAGTACCCACTTCCAGTCATCTCTGTAGTCCCTTGCCAGGACTATTTGTCCAGGAATGAAACATTGAAGCTCCCTGTTTGAAGAACCCTCAATGTTGTTCCTGCATACTCCTCTGAGATTTGGTTTGAGCAGACCCAAGCACTGGTATAAGGGACAACCCAGGAACAGTGTTGCTGGTGAGTTGTTGGATGTGGAGTGTATTGCATTAAGATATGCAAAGAGGAAATTGGTGAGCTTCTGATTCAGTGTCAGTGTCGTGTGCTGACATCGCTCACAGTTCATTCTTCAGACTCTAGACAAGCCTTTCAGAAAGCCATTTGTAGCTGAGTGGTACAGTACAGATGTAAATATGACTTATTCTATTCACTTTCAGGAATGACTGAAACTGTTCTGCAACAAACTGTGATCTATTGTCACTGATTAGATGTTCTGGAACATCAGTCCTTTAAAAGAGGCTTCTCAACACATGAACAGTGTGCAAACCTGTAGGGAGACTATTGAGAACACTTCTGGTCAGCTTGCAGCTGCATTGACTACTACCAAGAAATTTGGGCCCATGAATAGTCAAACAAAAGCCACATGAATCCTCTGCCAGGGCAATGCAGGTAATAACCAGGGATGGAGAGACATTGTTCTTGGTATCGCTTGGAGGTGTTGGCATACTGAACAGAGCACGGCGAGCTGCTCCATCTGTTGATCTGTTGCAGGCCACCAGACAAAGCTTTGAGCCAATGTTTTCATTTTGATCACAACTAGCTCCTCCAAAACGTTACATCTCAGCTTGGATGGTAAAACAATTCTCAATCCCCACATAAGGCAACCCCAATTGAGGGCAAGTTCATCCCAGCACTGGTAAAAATGGGGAAACTTTGGATTGGCATGTAGACCTGAGACAATGTGGGGTCATTTCTGGTTTCCCTTTGGATCATCTCTGCCAGAATAGGGAGACTTTCGATCTACATTATGGAGAATACAGCACATCAAGAGGAGTGTTCCTATTTGTAAATTTTTCAGATATTTCCTATTCCAAGGGTAAACAGGACAATCCATCAGCGTTTTCATGATTAGTTGTCCTCTTGAATTTAATCTGCTAATTGTGTCCTCCAAGAAAGCCCATCTCCGTATTCATGCTCTGGTTGATAGTTGAACACCTTTCTGTGGATTGAAAATGGACTCTATTGGTTGATGATCAGTAACAAAAGTAAACTCTCTCCCATATGAGTGCTAGTTGAAATGTTTTACACTCCAAACCAGATTCAAGGCCTCTCTATCAATCTATGCATGATTTTACTGCAGCAGTAAGGGAACCTGATGTAAAGGTTATGGGGTGTTCATTTCCATCACTCATAAATGATGTGACTCACCGATAGCATAAGGTGAGGCATCAAGGCAAGTTCCACTGGACGATGTGGATCATAATGTGTGAGTACAGTGTCTGACACCACCATTTCCTTTACCTGTCAGAAAGCTACCTCGTACTGCTGTGTCCTTTGCCATTTCTTCCCGATCTATAGAAATAAGTTCAAGGTGTGGACTACAGTAGTCAGGTTTGACAGGAACCTGTAACAGTAATCGACAAATCCTAATAAGGACCACAACAGTGACTTGTGCTTTGCCTTTACGCATCCACCATTGCTTGAATTTTCTCAGCACACATTCTACAACTCAATTGCATCTCTAGCTGTTGTTTCCATTGATACAATGTTTTTAACTGCTCTTTTAAATGTGAGTTGTACTTCTGTTAGGAGCTGCTTTTGAATGTTTTCTGGTAAGAATCCATAAACAAAATGATCTCTCTGTGCATTATTAAGCCTATTACTAAACTGACGATGCTCAGACAATTGCTTCAATTCAGCCACATATGCTGAAGTGGACTGCCCTTCCTTTTGACTCCACTTATGAAACCTAAAGCACTCTGCAAATTAACAATGGTTTTCATTCTAAAATGAAACCTAAAGCATTCTGCAAATTAACAATGGTTTTCTTTCTAAGTGTTGTGGCATTATGTTCATAACATCAGAAAAGTTCATTTCACCTGGTTTGTCGGTGCAGTCAAACCTCTGAGCAAATGGTATGCTCTTCTACCAATTGCACTCAGCAGAACTGTCACTCATTTCTTATCGGCTATTCCATATGCTTTAAAATACTACTGAATTCATTCAATATACATGAATCAGTTATCTGTTGTGCGATCAAACACAACTATCTTTCCAATGCAGCTAGCTCTTTCTGCTTTTTATAAACTTATAATTATTGTCACCTGGTACTCACAGTTTATGAACCCTTGAATTTTGTCTCTTTTCTGCCTTTTTTTAAAATTCAACTGAAATATCTCTGTCCCCTTTCAAAGAAAATCATGCTGTGCCTCAACAGGTAGATAGTCATTTTGTAACTCCAAAACATAAAACTAATTGAAATAAAACATGAGAGCAAGCATGTGTGTGTACTTCATTTTACTTCAGTGAGGCGCTCACACCACCCTCTGAGTCAAGAAGTTCCCCCTCTGTTTCCCTTTAAATATTTCATCTTTCACCCTTAACCCATGACCTTGAGTTCGAATCCCACCCAACCTCAGTTGAAAAAGCCTGCTTGCATTGACCATCAATTTTCCGTACCTCTGTAAGATCTCCCCTCATTCTCCTGCATTCCAGGGAGTCTATTTTGAAGAGAAAATCCCTGCAAACACTTGGTGATAGTTAACAAAAAAAAAGGCTTTTCCAGTCAATGTTTCTCTCTCCAGAGATCCTGCTTAATGAGAAGAACTATTTTCAATGTTTTTAGTTTAGATTTCCAGGAAATAGAATATTCTGCTTTTCTACTGAATGAGCAAACCATGCTCACAAGCTGTTTGTCCCACTCCCATCAGAGAGGAGGTTACGTGGCATCCACATCAAGATCACCAGACTCAACACAATTACTTTCCCCAAGTAGTCAGAACCTCCACGCACTAACTCCACTACTATTTTATTATTTCCCACCAGCCACCTTATGTATAGCCTAGTATCACCCTATGGACATACAATCAATCTATGCATATAACTTATCTTATATATTTATATTTATGGTGATTTATTATTATTATTATTGTGTTCTTTATCTTTGGTGCTTTTTTTTTGTGCTGCACCGGATCTGGAGTAACAATCATTTCATTCTCCTTACACTTGTATATAGGAAATTTCATTAAACAATCTTGAAATCTTATGCGTTTCCAAATGTTAGTCACAATGGTTGTTAATCTTTGACTGTGAAATATGATGACAGTAATATTACAAGGGCACCTTTATCCTTTGTTTGCAAAAAAACAACATTCACATTTAATCAGTACTGAGATTTGGAAAATCCAATATTATTTGAGGAATCTTGGTTCATTTCTCTGTGGTTCAATGCTTTCCTTGTCTAGGTCAGAGGCATATGGACTTTGTATCTTCTTTCCATTCATTTGGGAATTGTGGGGCTGAAGGCAGTGGAGCTTTGTAGGTGTAGGGTGAAAGACAAAGATATTGGATGAGAGGTGGGAATATTGAGAAATATAGATCTCATGAGTATTATCAAGCAAACTAGCACTAAGCCACGTATGGAGATACTGGATGTGAAGTGTCACGGATGTAGGAAGGGACTGAACCAGGGGGATAAAAACTGAGTTGAGGTAGGTAGACACACAAAATGCTGGATGAACTCAGCAGGCTATGCAGCATCTATGGCAAAAAAGTACAATTGCTGTTTTGGGCTGGAGCAGGCAAGGAGATAAGGCGAGAGGGGGAAACGGGGAAGGGGAATGGTGAAGGGAGGGGGGCATTACTGGAAGTTCGCGAAATCGATGCTCACACCATTAGGTTGGAGGCTACACAGACAGAATATGAGCTGTTGAACCTGGCCCAGCATTTTCAGTCATTCCATAAAATGTGTTTGAACTGAAACCTCCAAATATCCAACTACAAACTTATACTGGAGAAAAGATAACTCCTGTGGGAATGGTATGTGTAAAGTGAAATACAACAACCAACAAGCCACATGTATGTGGTAAAAATAGAAGGCCCAGCATTATGGGGTCGTGATTGGTTAAGACAACTACAACTTGATTGGAGAGCCACATGTCAGTTCCCCTGCAACAGAGTCAACTGAAAGCAAATTAAGAAAGGTACTGGATGACATCACAGCAGTGTTCAAGGATGGCATTGGAAAACTGTTATGGTCCCGTCTGGCAATTTCCCCCATCTTGCTATTACCTCTTTAATTGGACCTTAATCCCCTCGCCTGATTTCCAATCATTCCCAGTTCCGTTAATGACAGCACACCTGTAATATGCAGCAGAAATTCCAGTTCCTTCATTTTTACCAGCTCCGGGATGAACTTGCCCTCAATGGGGTTGCCTTTTGTAAGGACTGAGATTTGTTGTCGATCAAGCTGAGAGGTAAAGTGTTGCAGGAGCTACGTGTCTGTCATTTAGACATGCTCAAAATGGAAGTGTTGGCTCAAAGTTTTTTCTAGTGGTCTGGAATATTTCTGCTTATCAAGCAGCTTGCTCTGCAGTGCTCAGGATGCCAACAGATTCAGAAGATGCCTAGAGTAGGGCCGCTCCATCCCAAGAATGGCCTGTATTTCCCTGGCAGAATCAATTGTCAGAGAAAAAACTGCCAAGATATGTCAGATCCATTTCCTGCAGTCCCAGTCAACTCCTACAAGCACAATGGAGGAGGTTCCAGAATAGGAGGTTGTTTCACAGCTACAGATCTCACCTGTCAATCAGACTGACCCCACTCTGCTGGGGTGTTGTGGTGAACTACATACACCTGTCTGGACAAGTCCCCTGCTGACTGCTCCTGTGGCTCCTCCCACAGACCCCGGTATAAAGGCGATCAAGGCCTGAGCCCGGCCTCTCAGTCTCCAGGATGTAGTATGGTGGTCAACTACTGCTTGTTCTTTCTTCCAGTCAATAAAAGCCGATATCTCACCTTCACGTCTCAGAGAGAGTTATTGATGGTGCCTCAATTTTATTGACTGGAAGTTTTAAAACATGGAAAGCATTTTACGTCCGGAAAGATTGGATTTGGACCCCCAAGCCCCTGAAGCAGCTCTTGCCTTTGAACTCTGACTTGCATGCTTCCAATCATTCTTGGAGGAGGTTAGTGCAACTGAACCCGCTGTTATACACCGAATTCTCCTCTCAAGGGTCACCCCGAAAGTTTACTCACTTATCCGAGGCCTGCCGACCTACGAAGGGGCACTGGACGCCCTCAAAAGAGAGTAACTGCGGCCGGTGAACACCGTCTACACAAGACATCACTTAGCTATGCGACGGCAGTGGCCTGGAGAATCGAGCGCCGAGTTTCTCCGAGTCCTACAGACACTCGTGCGGACTTGTGACTGCAAAACACTCACGGCAAAACAGCATGCGGAGCTCCTTGTATGAGACAGGAATCAGGTCAGTGTATGTGCGCCAGCGGCTGCTGGAAAATGCCGATCTTACCTTACGCTTGGCAATCGAGACAGCCGACATGCTGGAGGCTGCTCTGCACAACGCTGACGCTGTCCAGCCGCGTGATTCCCCGTTGGTTCCGTGGACACCTCAGACCCCGCCGTCACCGGTTCCCACGAGCGAATTCTCCAACGCCGCTGCCAGTCACGATTCCACAAACTCCCCGAACCCGACCACAGCTGCTGCTAGTCACAAGCCCGCGCAGTGTTACTTCTGTGGACTCGAAAAGCACCCCCGAAAACGCTGCCGGCCCGTGAAGCGACCTGCTCCAGCTGCGGGAAGAAGGGCCATTTCGCTAAGGTCTGTAAGTCTAAACCACGAGCGGGGTCGGGCAGCGCTGCATGTGAGGCATGGGGGCCGCCATCTTGCATGCCCGGATGGGGGCGGCCATCTTTGTCGACGCTAACATGCCCCGCCCCCTACACACCGGTGCTTACCGGGCACCAAGACAGCAGTTCAACTCTGGCCACCGTAACCCTCGACCAAAGCGCCCCACACCAGCTTGCAAGGTCAATGATGGACATCCTGGTGGAGGGGCACAGGACTAACTGCCTGTTTGACACGGGCAGCACTGAGAGTTTTATTGACCCGGACACAGTGCAACACTGTGGACTCGTGACGCGGCCGGTAAGCCAGAGGGTCACCTTGGCTTCTGGGTCGCATTCCACAGACATCCGGGTGGGTTGTGTAGCGACATTGGTGGTGCAGGGCTCAGAATATCGGAACTTTGCACTACTGGTCATGCCTCAACTGTGCGCGCCTGTGCTATTGGGGCTGGACTTCCAGAGCCACCTCGAAAGTGTGACTACGGCATATGACGGGCCCCTCCCACCACTCACTGTCAGGAACCGTCAGTTTTATGGGACTTCGCCATATACCCCGCTACTGACCACACACACTCACACCGACCCACACATCCCACCCAGCACCATGCCGGCAGCTGCGCTACTGACACCACTTGCAGCCTCTCCACCCTCAAGATCCCTCCCCCACCGCTGTTCGCCAACCTGACCTCCGGCAACTAAAAGCAGGAGGTACAGCGCGGGGGACAGGGCCTTCATTCAGTCAGAGGTGCAGCGGCTGCTCGGGGAGGGGATCATTGAGCCAAGCACAAGCCCAGATGGTTGTTGTTCGGACCAGGCAGAAAAATAGGATGGTCGTGGACTATAGTCAAACCACAATAGGTTCATGCAGCTTGACGTATACCCCCTACCCGGCATCACGGATATGGTCAACCAGACAGCTCAGTAAAAGGTGTGCTCGACAATAGATCTGAAATCCGCTTATCACCAGCTCCCCGTCCACCCAGAGGACCACCCCTACGCCGCCTTCGAGGCGGGCGGCAGGCTCTATCACTTCCTGCGCGTCCCATTCGGTGTCACAAATGGTGTCTCGGTCTTCCAGAGGGAAATGGACCGGATGGTGGACCAGTGCCAACTGAAGGCCACATTTCCCTATCTGGATAACATCACCATCTGTGGTCACGACTGGCTGGATCACAACGCCAACCTCCAACGATTTTTCCAAGTGGCCAAAGCCCTGAACCTTACTTATAATAGGGACAAGTGTGTGTTCGGAACCACCCGACTCGCTATCCTTGGGTATATCGTGGAAAACAGGGTCATTGGCCCTGATCCCGACCGTATGCGCCCCCTGTTAGAACTCCCTCTTCCCACCACTCTCAAAGCCCTCAGACAGTGCCTGGGCTTCTTTTCCTATTACGCCCAATGGGTCCCTCAGTACGCAGACAAGGCCCGCCCCCGGTCAAGTCTACCACATTTCCCCTCTCTGCCGAGGCCCACGCGGCCTTCAGCCGCATTAAAGGGGACAATGCCAAAGCAACGATGCATGCGGTGGACGAGACCATTCCCTTCCAAGTAGAGAGTGACGCCTCCGACTTCGCGCTGGCTCAATCAGGCAGGCCAGTAGCATTCTTTTCTCGTACCCTTCAAGGCTCTGAAATTCGGCACTCCACGGTGGAGAAAGAAGCCCAGGCCATAGTGGAAGCTATTAGGCACTGGAGGCACTATCTCGCTGGCAAAAGGTTCACCTTGCTGACCGACCAGCACTCAGTTACGTTCATGTTCAGCAACCAACAGTGGGGCAAAATCAAAAATGATAAAATTTTGTGGTGAAGAATAGAACTCTCCACCTACAACTATGATATCCTGTACCAGCCTGGAAGGCTCAATGAGCCCCCTGATGCCCTATCCCGGGGAGCGTGTGCCAGCGCGCAGCTCGACCAGCTGTGCGCACTCCATGCAGATCTTTGCCATCTGGGGGTCACCCGATTTTACCATTTCGTGAAAGCCTGGAACGTGCCGTACTCCCTTGAGGACATCAGGATGATGACCAGGGACTGCCAAGTCTGCGCTGAGTGCAAACCGCACTTCTACCGTCCTGAAAAGGCGCAACCTATCAAGGCCACCCGCCCCTTTGAGCGACTGAGTGTTGACTTTAAGGGCCCCCTTCCCTCCACCGATCGCAATGTCTACTTTCTCAATATTATCGACGAGTACTCGCGGTTCCCCTTTGCCATCCCCTGCCCCGACACCACTACCGCGTCCGTCATAAAAGTCCTGCGCCAGCTCTTCACTCTGTTTGGATATCCCTGGTATATCCACAATGATAGAGGGTCCTCCTTTATGAGTGACGAGCTGCGCCAGTACCTGCTAGCTAGGGGCATTGCTACTAGTCGGACCATGAGTTATAATCCCCGGGGAAATGGACAGGTGGAGAGGGAGAATGCCACAGTATGGAAGGCCACACTTTTAGCCCTTAAGTCAAAAGGGTTGCCGGTCTCTCGATGGCAGGAGGTCCTCCCTGAGGCACTGCACTCTATCCACTCCCTGTTATGTACGTCCACCAATGCCACCCCTCACGAGCGCCTGTTCTCTTTTCCCAGGAAGTCTGCCACTGGGACCACCCTACCAGTTTGGCTGACGTCCCCGGGGCCAGTGCTGCTCCGGAAACATGTGAGGAGCAATAAATACTCCCCGCTGGTCGAGGGTTCATCTTCTACATGCAAACCCCCAGTATGCTTACGTGGTCTTACCTGATGGGCGGGAGGACACGGTTTCCATCCGTGACCTGGCGCCCGCAGGAGCAGCAGACCACTACCCCGAACACTCCACGGTAACTATGAACCCTGTACTCGAGGTGACACCATGCACACCGAGCCCTACACAGACTCCTCACGACACTCCTATACCGGGCGTCTCGCACACGCATATACCAGGCGCTTCGCACACGCATATACCAGGCGCCTCGCACACGCATGAGGGATCACTGACGCCTAATGGGCTGACACCTCCAGTTAGGCCGGAACCAGAACAACCTCCGTCTCCGGTGCAATCACCACCGGCACCTGTGCAATCACAGCCGGTGCTACGTAGATCACAGCGACAGATTCAACCGCCTGATAGACTTAACCTGCAAATATACTTGTAAGAAACTTCGCCACATGGGGACTCTCTTTTAAAACAAAGTGGGGCGGTGAATGTGGTGAACTATATATACCTGTCTGGACACACCCCCTGCTGACTGCTCCTGTGGCTCCTCCCACAGACCCTGGTATAAAGGTGATTGAGGCCTGAGCCCGGCCCTCATTCTCCAGGATGTAGTATGGTGGTCAACTACTGCTTGTTCTTTCTCCCAGTCAATAAAAGCCGATATCTCGCCTTCACGTCTCAGAGAGAGTTATTGATGGTGCATCAGATGTTATCCCACTAGAGTAAGAAATCCTCCACAGTGATTAAATCTTTTGGCCTGAGTGCAACAATTGAAAATGTACTATGCTGCAGATGTCTGTTATATAGCATACTGTGTATAAGATGACTAGAGAGCAATACATTATATTTGTGAATTGAGATGCATTCTATATTGAGTTGGATTTTATAGCTAAGCAGGGAGGAGTGTTGTGTATTCAGTAATTCAATAATACGTGAGTAATATTGTAAATATATTGTCTGATTAAACACTCTTTGTTACATACATTATGGGTTATATGAAAGAAGTACCACCATGTCATATGTGAGTGTTTCTCAAAAGAAAATAAACTAAGTTCACATGCATCCTAGCTCCCATGATTTCCTTTCAATTAGTTTTTGGATTTACAGAATTTAACGACCCTCACCAATTTTTATCAATGCAACACAGAAAGCATCCTTTCTGGATGCATAACAGCTTGATCTGGCAACTATCCTGCCCATTATTGCCAGAAACTGTGGAGTTGTGAACACAGCTGAGACATCACAGAAACCGGCCTCACCCCACCCCCCCACCCATGAATGCTGTCTATACTTAAACATAGAACATAGAACATTATAACACATTACAGGACCGTTGGCCCATGATATTGTGCCAACTTTTTAATCTATTCCAAGATCAATCTAATCTTTCCTTACCACATAGCCCTCCAATTTCTGTCATCTATCTGAGTTTCTTAAATGCCCCGAACATATCTGCCTCTGACACCACTCCTGGAGGGCGTTCCATGCACTCACTCACTTCTCATTGCTTCAGTAAAGCAGCCAGCACTATGAAAGAACTCACTGACCCAGCACGTTCTGTCTTCTGCCTCCCCCCCCCACCCCCGAATCAGGCAGAAGATACAAAAACACGTACCACCAGGCTCAAGGACAGCCGCTGTCCCGCTGTAATCAGACTATTGAATGATAAGATGGACTCGTGACCTCACAATCTACATTGTTATGATCTTCCAGTTTATGTTTCCCCACACTTTCTCTGTTGCTTTTGGACTTTATTTTGATTTCTGTTATTGTTTGACCTTTTTCTAGCTCAATGCACCATGCAATAAGTTGATCAGGGTAATCAGAAAGGGATTTCGAAGGGCTTTCTGGCTTCCCCCTTTCCCTTTCCAGTCCTGATGCAGGGTCTCAGCCTGAAACAACAACTGTTCACTTCCCTCCGTAGATATAGCCCGACCTGCTGAGATCCTCCATCAGCTCTGGTGGGTGTAGCTCAATATTTCCAGCATCTGCAGAATATCCTGTGTTTATAGTTTTGCATACTGTTCATACACTGCACAGTGCATTGAGACAGAACAAGGTAAAACAGCAACATCATGCAGAATAACATGTAACAGCTTCAGAGAAAGTGCAGTATAGGTAAACAAAGTACAAGATCTTAACAAGATCATGAGTCCATCTTATTGAACAAGCAAACCATTCATCCTTTCAGGCTTATTGACATTCAGCCGTGTACATGCATACTGCCAAAGGAAACAATGTTCCTCCGGACCAAGGTGCACATCAGACTACATATAACGCACACACAACACATGAAGTAATATTGCCACAAATAATTATGTGCAAGGTGTAACTTCTGCCCAATGAGAGAGGAATCGATTGCTGGCACTGTAAGGTGTTACTCCAACCACTCTGCTGTCACGCTGCCCACAGTTAACAGGGAGGTGGATTATACAGCAGACACGACACCGTGTCCTTACTCAGTTTGGTGCAGCCACTGCAAGGGCTCGGTGGGGAAGGATCAGTGGAGGATTCTTTTCCAATTGGAGAGGGAGGGAGGGAGGAAGCCTCTCAATTATTGTAGGAGTGCACTGCCCTAGAGTGCCATGTGAGTGTTACTGATCTGTATGAATGTAATAGAAAGCACTGAAAGTATTGACTATGAATGTAGAATGAAAAGGCATTAAATGGTTTATTCTTACAAATTATTTTATTTTATGAATAAAGTTTATTTTGTTTAAAAATTAGTCACACATGTACAACGCTAATATTGTTTCTGGTGTACTTGTGCCCTTGTCAATTCTTCCCTGCACAGTCTACTGGGGTTGTAAAGAAAAAAACCTTGGCAATTATTTCATAAAAATTAGGGAATAAGTTTCCTTATGAACACACTCGGAAAGTTGGACAGCATCTTTATGAGCTTAGGTGCACTGCTTTCCAACAGCTTGAGTCATTTTGATATGAACTTCAGTACAAAACAATGAGTATGTTTTGAAAACAGCATATGCCTCTTTTCAGTAGAAAGAGAGATTAGGTCTACCGTTAGAACATAGAACATAGAGCAGCATAATACAGACCCAGCAGTCCAGGATGCTGTGCCAATCTGTATGAACCTTCTCCACAGTCAATCTAACTCTTTCTTCTCACACAGCCTTTCATCCACGTACATTTCTATGAGTCTCTTAAATGCCCCTGATGTACCTTCCTCTACCACCACCCTGGCAGTGCATTCCATGCACCCATCACTCTCCGTCAGAAAACACTGATCTATATTCTTCTCCAATCACCTTCAAATGATATCCTCTTGCTTTAGCCATTTCCGGCTGGGGAGGAAGCCTCTGGCTGTCCACTCTGTCTATTAACATCTTGTACGCTTGCATCAAATCACTTCTCATTCTCCTTCACTCCAAACAGAAAAGCCCTGCTGCTTTCAACTTCTCATAAGACATGCAGCCATTAGGATGAACACTTTGAATTTTGGCTGCATTTTTATTTGCAAATAGGGTTTGGATCAACTTTGATTGTTTTCTATGAAGCATCAGAGGCTGAGGGAAGACCTGACAGGAGTTAATTAAACTATTAGGTAACTTTATTTATTGAGATACAGTGCGGGATAGCCCTTCTGGTCCTCCGAGCTGTCCATCCAAGAAACCCGATTTAACCCTTGCATAATTATGCGACAATTTACAATGACCAATTAACCTACCAACCAGTAAGTCTCAGAACTATGGGAGGAAACCAGAGTATGTGGAAGAAACCCACATGGTCATGAGAACATACAAACTCCTTACACACAGTGGCAGGAGGTAGAGTTCCATGTCCTTTTTCCATAGTCGAAATGTCTTGTACTTAGGAGATACAGGTAGGGAAGCTAACAGAAGCATATGGCATGCTTGCCTTTATTAGTCAAGGAAACTGAGTTAAAGAGTCAGGAAGTTATGTTGCATTTTAATGAAACTCTGGTTGAAACTTGTTTAGTGGAAGAACAAACTGGACCAGGAGAAGCTACCATCAATCTACAGGCCATGCCATTCAGGAATTTGGGCTATATTATTATTTCTTCTTTGTGATTCTATGTTTTTAAACAATCAAAACCACATGTGATAATTGTGCTATGTGCAGTATGCTGTGTGCTGTTGGTAATGTTGTTCCCACCGTGGTCCCGAAGGAAAACTGTTTTGTTAGGCTATATTCACCATGGTTGAATGATAATTGAACTTGAACTTCGGCTGCATCTGGAATATTGCATGTAGTTCTGGCTGTCCCATTTTCCATAGGATGTTGAGGCTTTGGAGAGGATGAGAAAAGGTTTATCAGGATGCTGCCTGGATTATAGGGGGCATGCTATAAGGAGAGGTTGGCTGTGGAGTAATGGAGGCTGAAGGGAGAAGTTTATAAGGTTATGAGAGGCATAGACAGCTCATATTTTTATCCAGGGTTGATAATAGATTAGACATAACCAAAGACCCTATCCACCCCGGATATTCTCTTCCTCCCTCCCTCTCTTCAGGCAGAAGATACAAAAGCCTGAAGGCACATGCCACCAGGCTCAAGGACAGCTTCAACCTCATTGTTATCAGGCAATTGAACTGTTCCCTCGTATGATAAGATGGACTTATGACCTCACAATCTGCTTCATTGTGGTCCCAGCATCTTATTATCTGCTGCACTGCACTTTCTCTGCAGCTGTAACATTTTACTCTGCACTACGTAGCCACAGTGTCAAGTCTGCCTAATTATCCACCGCTCTGTCCATTGTGGTTGGTATGGTAGTGCAGTGGTTTGCTTAGGTCTTCACAGTGGCCACTTTGATCATGTTGCACCAAAATGGACTGCTTTTCTTTGTTCTAATTGCTTTCTATCTGGTGAAATTTTATGTTGAATTTATGTTTTTTTTATTGTAAATGCTACTTGTATGACACTGCAGCAACAAAGTTTTTACTTAGAACAATACAGGACTTCCGGCCCACAATATTGTGCTGACTTGTCAACCTACTCCAAGATCAATCTAACCCTTCCCTGTCACATAACTGCCATTTTTCTGTCATTGACGGATCTATCTCAGAGTTTTGTGTATGTCTCCAATATATTCCCCTCTACCACCACCCTGGCAGGAACTTTCCACACACCCACCACTCCGTGCTAAAAAGCTACCTCTGACATCTTTATACAATCACCTTAAAATTATGCCCTCTTGTACTAGCCATTTCTGCCCTGAGAAAAAGGTGTTGGCTGCTTACCCTATCAATCCTTTTATCATCTTGTGTACCTCTATCACATCACCGCTCAGTGAGATAAAATGGTCTGTGTGGATGGCAGGCAAAACAAAACTTGTCACCGTACCTCGGTACATGTAACAATAATAGACCAATTTACCAAACCAACTGAACAGTTTAAAGCAGAGACACAAGAGATTTTGCAGATGCTGGAGATCGGGAGCAACACAAACAAAATGTTGGAGGAACTCAACAGATCAGGCAGCATCTTTGGAGGGAAAACAGTGGGATCAATTTTAAATCAGCATGCCTGCACTGCACTTCCTTTTTGGCTGTTACATTTATTCTGTATTCTGTTATTGTTTAAACTTATTCTACAGTACTGTGCAAAAGTCTTAGGCACATATATATAGCAAGGGTGTCTAGGACTTTTGCACAGTACTGTATTTGTCAACATGGAGTGGAGAACATGTTTGTAAGTCTGGCGGGAGCAAAGGATGTTGGGAATAGTGAGTGTGGGGGTGGTCTGGGACAACTGGCAGAGAAGGAGTGCCAGTGTGGTGGTGGGGGGTGGTTTTGGTGCAGGTGCAGCCACACCCTACTTTGAGACACCAGGCGAGGTCATTTGATACCAAATAATTGGTTTATTGATCATTACAGAATGTCTCTCTGGTGCTTCTCGCCCCCTCCCCTCTCCCTTCCCCTTTTCCCAACCAGGATTCCCTTCCCTCTGCCCCCCCTTCCCACTCTCAGTCCATAATGGAGATCCATATCAGAATCAGGTTTATCATTACTCACAAATATCAGGAAATTTTTTTTTGTGGCAGCAGTACAGTGCAACACAATATACAGTATGCGCTGAAGACTTTTGCACAGTACTGCACCTCAAAGCACTGTGTAATGAATTGAACAGCAATGCAAGACATGTTTTTCACTATCTCCGAATAATGAAGCAATTCCAATCCCAGTTCTAATTCCAAGCAGCACGGAACATTGAAACATATGACTTGTGTGAACTGCAATGTGAAAATCATCTTATCAACATATAGCACACCTCAGCAGTACCAGAGATTGGATAGTGGGGTACGCAAGGTGAACCGGACAGTACCGGTGATTGGATAGTGGGGTACGCAAGGTGAACCGGACAGTACCGGTGATTGGATAGTGGGGTACGCAAGGTGAACCAGACAGTACCGGTGATTGGATAGTGGGGTACGCAAGGTGAACCGGACAGTACCGGTGATTGGATAGTGGGGTACGCAAGGTGAACCGGACAGTACCGGTGATTGGATAGTGGGGTACGCAAGGTGAACCGGACAGTACCGGTGATTGGATAGTGGGGTACGCAAGGTGAACCGGACAGTACCGGTGATTGGATAGTGGGGTACGCAAGGTGAACCGTCAGTACCGGTGATTGGATAGTGGGGTACGCAAGGTGAACCGGACAGTACCGGTGATTGGATAGTGGGGTACGCAAGGTGAACCGGACAGTACCGGTGATTGGATAGTGGGGTACGCAAGGTGAACCGTCAGTACCGGTGATTGGATAGTGGGGTACGCAAGGTGAACCGGACAGTACCGGTGATTGGATAGTGGGGTACGCAAGGTGAACCGGACAGTACCGGTGATTGGATAGTGGGGTACGCAAGGTGAACCGTCAGTACCGGTGATTGGATAGTGGGGTACGCAAGGTGAACCGGACAGTACCGGTGATTGGATAGTGGGGTACGCAAGGTGAACCGGACAGTACCGGTGATTGGATAGTGGGGTACGCAAGGTGAACTGGACATCAAAGCAAAGCTGAAGTGGACACTCAATATCCAAAGTAAATTTACTATGAAGTACAGTTATGTCACCATATACATCCCCAAGATTCATCTTCTTGTGGTTATACTCATTAAATCCAATAACCATAGTAGAATCAATGAAAGACAACACCAGCTAGGTGAACAAGAAGTCTGCAAAGGACAACAAACTGTACAAATACAAAAATAAATAAATAATAGTAACTTACAGATACCAATAAGTGAAAAACAATAGAAATATGCTGAATTAAAAGAGGAAATTGAAAGATTACAGAACACGAATAGGGTATACATCATCCTGATAATAATATCTATAACTGGTATCATCTAAAAAGGCACTACATAATAGCATTAAACAATTAGTACTACACAGTAATATCTATTTAATCTTCAGAAAGCCCCAATAGAATAGTCTGAAAGTGTCAGTACCTCCAGTTGAACTCTGTCTTTTTGTGTGATTCCCCCTAGCTGTGGTTTTGTATTGCTATATGCTCCTGTCTGCACTCACTCATCTTCCGGCTCTCTCTCCGTCAAAGCAACTTGCATGAAAGCTCTTCGAAATGGCTTGCACAAAGCAGACAGCTCGCAAATCCACTGGAGGCACGGCCCCCCGGAAGCAGCTTGTGACCAAAGCAGCCCGCAAGAGCATGCCTTCCACCGGTGGAGTCAAGAAACCACATCATTACAGGCCTGGGACTGTGGGTTTGCGTGAAATCCGGCGATACCAGAAGTCCACAGAGTTGCTGATCAGGAAGCTTCCTTTCCAGCGTCTAATGCGTGAAATTGCACAGGACTTCAAAACTGACTTGAGGTTCCAGAGTGCTGCCATTGGGGCTCTGCAGGAAGCCAGTGAGTTTTCCTGAGCTTTCCAGCATTCGTATCTGTATGCTGTCTGTCTGAATATCGACTCTGCCAGTTTCCCGATTCTGGGTTTTGGATTTCTCTGGATGTTTTGATCTCTGCCTGAACTTTGATGCCGACTTTGTTTGCACCTCGGGATTTGTTACTCAATTAATATCACTGTGTGCACAGTACTGGGTCTGCGATTGGATCCCTAATCCAGCATCCTGACAGAAAGTTCCTAGCAAATGAGAAATGAGTGTGCTTGGCTATGCCCATACCTCAGGTTTTACCAGCTTAAGCTGAGAAAAAAATGTTATAATAACAATAAATAAATAAGCAATAAATATCGAGAACATGACATGAAGAGTCCTTGAAAGTGAGTTCATAGGTTGTGGGAACATTTTAACGATGGGGCAAGTGAAGTTGAGTGAAATTACCCTCACTGTTTCAAGAGCCTGATGGTTGAGGGGTAATAAACTGTTTCTGAACCTGGTGGTGTGAGGTCTGAGGCTCCCACACTTTCTTCCTGGTAGCAGCAGGGAGAAAAGAGCATGACCTGGGTGGTGGGGTTCCCTGATGATGAATGCTGCTTTCTTGCAACTACACTCCATGTGGATGTGCTCAGTGGTGGGTAGGGCTTTACCCATCATGGACTGGGCCATATCCACTACTTATTGTCAGGTTCTCCATTCAAGTGTTTCCATACCAGTCAATATACTCTCCACCACACATCTATAGAAGTTAATCAAAGTTTTAGACATCGTGCTGAATCTTTGCTAACTCCTGAGAAAGGAGAGGCGCTTCTATGACTTCTTCGTAATTGCACTTGCTTGTTGGACCCAGGGCAGGACCTCTGACATGATAACACTGAGGAATTTAAACTTGCTGACCCTCTCCACCTCTGATCCCTCGATGAGGACTGGCTCATTGTCCTCTGGTTTCTTGCTCCTAAAGTCAATAATCAGCTCTTTGGTCTTGCTGCATTGAGTAAAAGGTTTTTATAGCGGCACCAATCCGCCAGATTTCGGTCTCCATCCTACATGCTGATTCCTCACCACCTTTGCTTCGGCCTACGACAGTGGCATCATCAGTAAACTTGAATGTGGCATTGAAGCTGTGCTTAGCCACACAGTCATAAATGGAAAGTGACTACAGCAGAGGGCTAAGCACACAGCCTTGTGGTGCATCTGTGCTGAAGGAGATTGTGGAGGAGATATTGTTGCCAATCTGAACTGACTGGGTCCTACAAGTGAGGAGATCCGTTCCAAGGCCAAGGTAGGTCTTGAAGCTAATTGATTAGTTTTGTGGGGATCTCAGTGAAGACTCCAGCCAGTTGACCAGCACAGGTCTTTAGTTCTTGGCCAGATGCCCGCCTGAGCTGGATGCTTTTTGTGGGTTAACCCTTCCGAAGGATGCTTGCACATCAGCCTTAGAGACTGAAATCACAGGATCATCAGGGGCTGTGGGTGTATCGGGAGGGAACAGGCTCAAATCCAAGGATGGCAATTGAGGTCAGAAAGTCCTCTCCTTTTGAGATCTTGCTGCTAGATCAGTATTCACAGCAACAACGGGGGGGGGGGGGGGGGGTTCTCCAACTGAAAACAGAGGTCCTAGGCTCCCAGTAAGGAGAGAGAAGGGAAGAAATTGATAAGCCTGACCTGACATAGATGGTTCCTGACCTGCTGAAATCCTCCAGCATGTAGTGTGTGTTGCTTGAGTTCCTGTCGTCCTGCAAATTAATCTCTGTCCAGACCCATCCAATTCCTTTTGCAGAGTCCCGAACAACTCTGATACCACTGTTAATACTTGCTGTGAGCATCAGAAAGCATTACCACCAGGCTCAAGACACATCTCAGAACATCATGGGACCCAGCCTTCCCCCATGCATCCTGTCTACATTTCATAATTAAAGATCCCACCCACCCCAGTTCAAGTTGATTGTTATCTGACTCTGTGTGTGTGTGTGTGTGTGTGTGTGTGTGTGCGCGCACGCACAATCAATGTTTCTGCAGACAATGCTGCACCCATAAAACACATATCACACATAGCACGTAAAATAAAATATTATTACAAATATGTTCAGAAAATATGAAAGTACATGTGAAGTGCACAGCACAGGTAAACAGCAAACTGTAAACAGCTCGTTGTCCTGTTGATGAGACCTCGGTGATGGCAAGGTATTCATTAATCTCGAAGCCTGGGGGGAAGAAGCTGTTACCCCATCTGGCAGCCCAAGTCCTGATGCTCCTGTACCTCCCTTCTGACGGTGGTGGGTGATGGAGGGATCCTCAACAGTACTTCATGCCCTTTGTATACAATGATCCCGGTACATGTTACAAAGAGTAGGAGGGAGTCCTCTGTGATCCTTTTGGTGCTCTCCCCCCTTCCCCACGGACTCTACATTTCAAAATGAAAGCACCCACCCATCCCAAACATGCATTCTTTTCACCCTTTCCAGTGGACAGAAGATGCAAAAGCATGACAGCACATAGCACAGCACTCAAGACAGCTGCTTTCCCATTGTTATCAGATGCCTACTAAGATAAGATGGACTCTTGACCTCACAGCTTATCTCCTTATGAACTTGTACCTTATTGTGAACCTGCACTGAACTTTTTCTACAACTCAAACAGTTTATTCTGCATTTTGTTGTTGTCTAACCTTGCACTTCTTCAATGTCCTGTTGTAATGATATGATCAGCATGAACAGTATGCAAGTAAAGCTTTTCATGCCTTTCACATCCTTGCCAGGGACTTCAATTGGGCTAGCTTGAAGAAATATCTGCCTATTTACTATTGACTACAGCACCAGGGGTCCCATGCAGGGTATCCTGACTGCTTGTATCACAGCCTGGCATTGGAGCGCCAATAAACAAAGTGGAAAAGTCTCCAGGAAGTAGTGGATACAGCCCAATCCATCACAGGTAAAGCCCTCCCATCATTAAACCCTTGAGCAAGGAGTGGTGTCATAAGAAAGCATCTTCCATCATCAAGGACCCCACCATCCAGGCTATGCTTTCTTCTCACTGCAGCCATCAGGTACAGGAGCCTCAGGTCCCACACCACCAGGTTCAGGAGCAGTGTACCTTCAACCATCAGAATCCTAAATCAGTGTGGAGAACTTCACTTAGCTCAACTCTGAACTGATTCTACACCCTACAGACTTACTTTCAAGATGTTCTGAAATTTATTTACTTAAATATTTATTATTAATAATTTGCTTTTTTGTTTTTTTTAGAAATTTGCATCCAGTGGTTTATTTTGCACACTGGTAGTTGTCAGTCTTTCTGTGGTTTTTCATTCATTCTATTGTGTTTATTTTTTCTGTTGTGAATTTCTAAAAAAAAACGTAAATCTTCCCTTCCCTCATATGTTGACATACCAGAACTTTGATAATAAATTTATTTTTAACTTTGCTACATGTGACAATAAACCAATTCAATTAACTAGTTTTGCACACCGGATGTTAGTCGTGGATTTTTTGCCTATTCTGTTGTACTTGTTTTTCTGTGGATGGCAGCAATAAAATTAATTGTAAAGTTGTAGGAGGTGTGCATATTTTGTTAATAATTTAACTTTGAATTTTAATTTCCAGGTTAAATCAGTGACACTAGAGAAACTGCAGGTGCTGAAAACCAGAGCAAAACACACGCAGAAAACTGCAGGTCAGGCAGCGTCTATGGAGGGGAATAAACTGTGGCACCAATTTCAAGCGGACCAACCCGAGGTGGCTGGCTACTAGTGACGTCATAGCCCAGTGACATCATGGTCCCGCCCCGCTGTTGCGTTTTGAGTGACGCATGGCGGGGCGGCCCGGAGCAGCTCTCGCGAGGTTATGCAGATGCGCGGCGCCATGGCTCCCACATCGCTGGGGTAGCGGGCGGGCGGCGGACGAAGTGAAGGCAAGAAGATGGCGGACGCCAAGCAGAAGCGCAATGAGCAGCTGAAGCGCTGGCTGGGCTCCGAGACGGAGCTCGAGCCTCCCGTGCTGAAGAAGAAGAAGACCAAGGTTAAGTTCGACGACGGAGCCGTCTTCCTAGCCGCCTGCTCGAGCGGCGACACGGAGGAGGTGAAGAAGCTGCTGGACCACGGCTCCGACATCAACTACGCCAATGTGGACGGGCTGACGGCGCTGCACCAGGTGGGCGGCTCTGGGTGGTCGTCACTATTCGAGGCTACAAACCCTCTCTTCCCTTCCCTCCACTATCCCCACGACAGGGCCTTCTCACCCCTACCTCTGGGAGCGGGATACCCTTCTCTTCTACCCCACCTCCGTGTCTGCACCCTCCCCTCCCCTCATTCTCCCCCCGCAACGGGGTCTCTTCCCTTCTCCTTACCTCTAATCTGGAACCCACACTTTTTCTCAACTCCCCTCATCCACCCCCGTGACAGATCCCTTTCCCCTCTCACACCTATGCCACCGGGTCAGGACTCCTTCTCTCCCTCCACCAACGCCCCATCCAGGGGGGTTGGACCACCTCCTCCCGTGACAATCCTAGCGCTCTCTGTCTTGGGGGGGGGGGTTATTCCTCCGTTACTGGGTCCAACTCTCTTACACCTCATACCCGAGATTTGCCCCCCACCACCAGTTTTCCTCCCTTCCAGTGAGTTTTCCTGCCTTGCTCCAGGGCTCAACTTATTGCCTTCACTCCCCGAACTGCACTGGACAGGATCTTTGCCCTCCCTCGCCACATTCTTTTTTCCCACTGGGACAGTACTCTCCACCCCTCTTCTAGAGAACGTATGGACTAGACCACCCAACCTTCCCCCATCTTTTCCTTTCTCCTGTGGCCCCCACCAGACAGGATCTCTCCATCCCTTGCCAATTCTCTCCCCTCACCACCCTATTCCCTGTCAGTTCTTCCCCTGGCACTGGACCCTTCCCACCCCCCAGGACAGAATCCTCTCACTCCTTTTCCCCCGGGTGTTGGATCCCCTTCTCTAGTTCTTGCCCTCTCGGCTGGATGCCCCTTCTTCTGGCATGATTTCCTCCTTCAACTTTTCTGGAAGCCAGTTCCTACCCCACTCCCACACAACCAATTGTCATAGAAGATTATAGTTTGGAAAGGGAGGACACATGATCTCTGACACCCGTGTGTGTGTGTGTGTGTGTGTGTGGGGGGGGGGGGGGTATAATGTTAAGATTGTCAACACATGTGAGTAGCAGTGGTGCTGATTTATACACAGTAAACCATCTGCCAAGAGCTGAGTGTCAGTGGCACCTCCAAATGTAAGATGTCATTCGAAACCTAGGTTGTGTGCAGAGGAGTGTGTTTTGGGCTCGTACTGACCCTTCTGTAGTTCGCATTTCTGCTTGCATTCCTGTGGAGGTTGTGTTGTATTAAGTCTTGAGAACCAAGGTCTCCTCAGATTCTGCAAACCACAGTTAAAACCATTTGTCTGCTCTGCTGAGGTTGAGGTGCGGACTGACAGAAGTTTCAGAGCTCAGCTCTACTGTAGTCCCTATACATAGCACTAATTGCTCTGCTGTCACCACAGGGGTAGTGCTTAACACCAAAAAAGGGAAGATGAAGGTTACTGAATTAATTGTCACAGGAGTTCGTGAGAATGAAAGGGTTAATGCATGAGCGTTAGAAGAATGAAGGATTGAATCCTACTGAATATTGAAAGAGATAGTAGATGTTTCTGATAGTGAGGGCGTCTCGAACCAGAGAACACAGCCTCAGAATAGAGTGGGTTCCTTTAGAAAAGAGAGGACAGATTTCTTTAGTTAGAGCCTGGTGAATTGAGGATTCATTGCCACTGACGGCTGTGGAGGGCAGGTTATTGGGTATATTTAAAGTGGAGGTCAGTAGGTTCTTGATGAGTAATCAAAGGTTATGGAGAAGATGGCAGGAGAATGCGGTTGAAGAGAATAATCAGTCATGGTGGAATGGCAGAGCAGATTCGGTGAACTGAATGGCCTAATTCTACTCCTGTATCTTATGGTCTTGTGTACATAGTTATAGTAACACTTCGTATTATTTGTCCTTGTCGTGACAACATTGTGGAAATGGATTCAATTCTTTCCCCCCCCCCCCATTTTTGTTAACTGTGCCATGTTGAATATATGCATAAGTGCTCAGTTTTTAATGTATTGAAAAAGGACTAATCTGTAGCACCTTTTCTACCTCTGTGAAGGGTTGATGTGTTTGCTTTGGTCTTGTTGAACACGTTTACTTGCTGGACTGTTACAATTACTGTCCATTCATTTAATAATTTTAATTGAGGTGTTCAGTGATGCCAATGTGACAGAAGAGCTGCATTTTTTAAAAACTACTATATTGCCTGCAGGTCTGAAATCTTTACCTAATCTCTGATTTTTTTGTTGCTTAAGGCAATTGTCATGTTCCTTTCAGTGTTTAAAGTTCACACTAGTATTCTCACTACAAGAGTATTTGGAAAATTTATGTTCTTTGTTATATTTAAATTAAACTGATTCTAATTGTTGAAGCGAACATCTGAAATGCAGTTTTAACATATACCAATTTTATTATCTGTATGTAAATGCAATTCTTTGCTGATCTGAGCTGACTGCATGGGAGAGCTTAACTTTTAGCAGATTTGTCAAGTTAATATGTCAAGACATTTGGTTAAGTAACATGGCAAGCTTTCAGAACTAAAAATTTGAAGTGCACTCTTCAGAAACTAACATTGCAAGATGACCTGAAGTTTGGATTTGATGTTCTTATCATGACATATGTCTAAACATTTCCTTTTAAGGATACGGTATTCTATAGCATAAGGCGATGTGATTCACTGTGCACTGTATGGGACTTGTGGTGATATCAGATGGGTGGAAACATTCCAGCTTGCCATTCTTTAGTGTACATTCCTAAAACGACAGACAATGCAATTCATAGTATAGGAGTGGATGCATTCCTCAGCTGACAGGTTTGAAATCTCTTATGATTGAGGTTGCCGATTTAGTTGAAAAATAGAAATGATAGAAAAGTGCCAGGAATTTTTCGAGGTGTTGCATACTTAGGCACTGTATATTTAACAAAAGCTGCTAGGCTTGTAACATCTCAAGTCTTCTGCTTCAGTAGAAAATTTTTTGAATCTTATTGCTTGGACAATTGGTAATAAAGAGCAAGTGTAATGCAGTTCTATATTTAAATGCCAAGGCGCCTCGATAGCTTTTGATCAGTAATATTCCAGTCAGATTCATAATCAAAGGGGCACATACTTTTCTATACAGTACTTGCTTTCTTGGAAATGTGCTGATTTTCAATTTTTCGGAATCAGGTTTAATATAAGCACAAGATTCTACTAATGCTGGAGATCCAGAGCAACATACACAGAATACTAGAGGAACTCTGCAAGTCAGGCAGCATCTATGGAATGAATCAACTGTCAGCGTTTTGGTCCTGATGAGGGTCCCAGCCTGAAACGTGGACTGTTCATTTCCATCAATATTGCATGACCTGCTGAGTTACTCAAGCATTTTGTGTGCTGCTCAGGCTTAATATCACTAACATACAGTATGTTGTGAAATTTGTTTTTTTTTCCTGCAGCAGTACGTTGCAATACATAAAATAAAGCTAAATTGCAATAAGAAATGTATATAAAATTAAATGTTTCTTAGCATTAGACCACAATTCCTAGCCTACTTTGCTATTTTCTTTTGAACAACATTATTTATTGTATTTCAAATTCTGTGACCTTTCCTAGCATATATTTATACACCTTGATACTCTGGTGTATATGGTGGCATCAATTGGCAGCAGCTAGTGTTTTTTTTCCCTGGAAGTTGCATAATTTTTATCTTGCCTATCATTTAATGTAGGTAGTGTAGCATAGACTGGAGGAGTGAAGTGCAGTCAGGACTGCAGCTTTAAGAATCTGTTTCTGTTTGGTGTGTAATTCTAGTAGAATACAGGTTTCCCCTGCAATCCAAAGGTAGAGTGTTCCTATGAAGCAGTTTGTAAGCTGAAATGTCATAAAGCGAAGAAACAATTACCATTAATTTATATGGGAAAATTTTTTGAGTGTTCCCAGACCCAAAAAATAACCTACCAAATCAAACCCAATAACACGTAAAACCTAAAATAACACTAACATATAGTAAAATCAGGAATGATATGATAAATACACAGCTTATATAAAGTGGAAATATTGTATGTACAGTGTAGTTTCACTTATCAAAATCAGGAAGACAGTGAGCCAAAATCGATTTAGAGAAAAAAAATCGGCACATACACACATGCGCAAACAACTGCCCGCACAAGGTTTCATGGTCATTGTAGTCTTTCTCAGGGTAAACACATGTATGAAGCGGGCGACTTTGGTTAGTGAAAACAGGTACTAATGTAGGTCTTTCGTAATAGTGAGTTGTCATAAAGCGAATGTTCGAAAAACAGGGAACACCTGTCGTGTCTTTCTTGGAATATAGTTACGATAGTCTGAATCTTTTAACGTAAAAGTATCAAAATTGGAAGTGTCAGTCACAGTGAAATGTTTTGCACCTACATTTTCAGAATCAGATTTAATATTGCTGTATTATGTCTTGAAATTTTGTTTTGCTGCAGCAGTACATTGCAATATCTAATTTTAAAAAATGGATTATTATAAGAAATATATAAACGCATTTAGTGCAAAAAGACAAAATAGTGAGGGTAAAAGATTTGCAAGACTAAAATCATTACATAGAACATAGAATGTTACAGCATGGGATCAGGCCTTTTGCCACCACTTCTTCCCTTGTCCTACTCTGCTCACTTCTACTTCCTACGCAAGGTCCACAAACCTGACAGTACAGGTGGGCCCATTGTCTCTGCCTGCTCCTGCCTTGTGAACTCATAGCTTGACTCCATTCTATCCCCTCATGGTTCAGACCCTTCCCACCTTTATCTGCAACACTTCTCATGCTCTCGATCTTCCTACTAGCTTCTAATTCCCTGGCCCTGACTGCTTCATTTTCACCATGGATGTCCAGTCCCTATACACTTCTGTTCTCTCCCCCCCCCATCAAGAAGGCCATAATGCCCTACCCTTCTTTCTCAATAAAAGATCCAGCCAGTTTCCCTCTATCTGGCAGGACTGGTTCTCACTCTCAACGATTTTTCCCTTGGCTTCTCCCACTTCCACCAGACATAGTAGCCATGGGCTCCAGCAATGCGTAGCTTTTCATTGGCTATGCAGAACAGTCCATGTTCTAAGCCTTGCTGCTAATGCTCCTCAACTCTTCCTCCACTGCACTGAGACTGTACTGCTTCTGCTTCATGCACTGATGCTGAACTTGTCAATTTCATCAACTTTGCTTCCAGCTTCCATCCTGCCCTTAAATTCATTGTCCATTTCTGACACCTCCCTCCCCTTTCTCTTTCTCTCCCTGACAAACTATCAACACAGCTATTTTCTCACAGCTATCTTCATTATACCTGTTCTCACCCTTTGTCTTAAAAATGCTATTCCCTTTTCTTAGTTCCTTTGTCTCTGTTTCCAGGATGTTGCTTTTCTTTCCAGGACGTCAGAGCTGTCCTTCAAAAAAACCTTCCTCCTTCAAAGAACAGGGTTTCCCTTCCTCTGCCATTGATGATGCCCATCTTCCTGCTGCCTTAACAGTTGCATCGGTCTTTGGAACTTCTGCTATTTCCTAAGGGATCCAAGCATCTTTACCCATCCACCCTCTGCTTTTTGCAGGGATCGCTCCCTCTGTGATTCCCTTGTCCATTCATACCTCCCAGCACTTATCCCTGCAAGCAGCCCAAATGCTGCACCTGCCCATTCACTTCTTCCGGTTCCTCCATTCAGGGCCCTAAACATTATTTCCAGGTGAGGGAACACTTCACCTGTGAATCTGCAGGGGTCATCTGTTGGGTCTGGTGCTGTCGATGTGGCCTCCTTTACTTTGGTGATACCTGTTGTAAGTTGGGGGACCACTTCATTGTGCACCTCCACTACAGTGGAGCTTCCAGGTGGCTGATTATTTTAATTCCCATTCCTGTTCCAACACGTCGGTCCACCGGCTACTCTTGTGCCTTGACGAGGCCACACTCAGGGTGGAGTAGCAACACCTTGTATTCCATCTTAATAGCCTCCAACCTGAGGACATGACAATCAATTTTTTGGTTTAAAAATAAGTTTCCCATCTCCCATTCCCTGTTCTGGCCTCTTACATCTTCTCACCTGCCAATCATTTCCCCCTGTTTCCACCTCCTTCCCTTTCTCTTATGGTTCACTCTCCTCTCCTATCATTTCTTCTTCTCCAGCCCTTTAACTGTCCTATCTTCCTGGCTTTACCTTTCACCTAGCTATTCTCCTTCTCCTTCCCCACACCTTTTTATACTGGAATCTTCTCCCTCCCTTTCCAGTCCTGATGAAGGGTCTTGGCTCGAAATGTTGACTGTTTATTCATTTCCATTGATGCTGTCTGATTTGATTTCCTCCAGCATTCTGTGTTTGTTGCTCAGGTTTAATATCACTCACATAGGTCTGATGCAAATTAAACTAATTTCTTCTGCTTGCACATGATGTATGTTCCTGCATCTTCTGCATATTCATGTGGTTATCTGAAAGTTTCTGGAATGTCTCTCTGGTTATCTGCTTCCCCTGGCAGCCTGTTTCAGGCACCTACCACACTGGAGGAGGTGGAAAAAACACTTGTCCTTCAAGTGTATACTGTCACTATCCTGGGGATGAGTTATGAATATCTACTCAGTCTATGCTTCTCATAATTTTAACTACTTCCATCAAGTCTCCTCGTGGCCTCTGCTCTAGACAAAGCTGATCATTAAAACCAATATATATGTCATATATACTTTGAAACAAGCAGTGAAATACATTATTGGTGTCAGAACAAATAAATAAGGGTTGTCCTGGGCCATCTACAAGTAATGCCACATTTCCAGTACCAACATAACATGCCCATGTCCATGTAGTCAAGGAAGAATGTACAAACTTCTTACAAGCGGTGGTAGGAATTGAATCCTAATTTTACAGCTCCCTAAGAAAGCAGGTGCAACCTTCCACAACGTTCTCATTGTAGCTGAGAGGTATCACTGTCCGGTATGGAGGGACCACTGCACAGAATTGGAAAAATCTGCAGAAGGTTGTAGACTCAGTCAGCTACATCATGGGCACAAGCTTCCCCAGCATTGAGGTTATCTTCAAAAGAAGATGCCTCGAAAATGAGGCATCCATTATGGAACCCCATCACCCAGGACATTTCCTCTTCTCATTGCTACCTTCAAGGTAGAGGTACAGGAGCCTGAAGAGGCGTGCTCTATGTTTCAGAAACAGCTTTTTCCTCTCTGCCATTAGATTTCTGAATGGACAATTAACCCATCGACACTTACTCAGAATTTTTCCCTCTATTTTTGCTCTACTTAATTTATTTTTATATATATTGTAGTTTATAGTTTTTGTGACTACGTATTGCAAAGTACTACTTTTGCAAAACAAATTTTGTGATGTATGTCTGTGATATTAAACCTGACTTTGGGACACGCATTTTGGCCACTGTATTAGGTACAGGAGTGGAACCTGGTGTGGTCTTTTGCTCCTTCATGGTTCGAAATCTTGTGCATTCAGACACCACTGCTGTACTGTGTGGTTATTTGAATTATTGTCAACTTGAACCAGACTGACCATTTTCCTCTGACCTCTCTCATTAATAAAGTGTTTTCAGTCACAGAACTGCCATTAACTGGATGTTTTACTGTTTTTCACACCATTCTCTAAACCCAAGAGCAGGGGTTCCCAAGCTGGGGCACACGGACCCCAGGAGATCAGCCTTTTCTGAGATCCTCAAACCATTTCGTCAGATACCAACAATCATTCCACGATGAAAGTCATTGTGATCACATTTCTTCCCCATTCTGATATTTGGTCTGAACAACTGCTGAAACTCTTTGACATATCTGCATGCTTTTCTGCATTGAGTTGCTTCCAAATGATTGACTGATTAGGATTTTGGCATTAAGGTGTTCCAAATGAAGTGGCCGCTGAGTGAACACGAGGAAGTGTCCTGACGAAGGGTCTCGGCCCGAAACGTCGACAGTGCTTCTCCCTATAGATGCTGCCTGGCCTGCTGTGTTTCACCAGCATTTTGTGTGTGTTGTTGGCCACTGAGTGAATATTTTTATTTTGTCCATGTACCAGAGAGTAAGTGGAAAATGTTGCTATACTCAACTGGCTAAGTTATTGACAATTTTGTTGCTAATGATAGCAGTTAGAAATAATATCCCGTAAATGTTATTTTCTCAGTTTGAGGTCCTGCTATGCAAGGTACAGAAGAATGAACGACAAAACAGATTTTGTGAATTAGTGGCTTAGTACTGTAATGGTCAAGGACTCATGCTTGCTGATAGGAGATGATCATAGTGGGTAAATTTATAATTTGATTGCAGCTTAAGTCACCTCTACATATCAGCAAATGGGGTGGAAAGTGGTTGATTGGTTCTTGATTAGTCAGGGGCATCAAAGGTTACGGAATGAAGGCATAAGAGTGGGGTTGAGAGGGATAATAAATCAGCCATGATGGAATGGTGGTGCAGACTCGATGGGCCGAGCAACCTAGTTCTGCTTTCATGTCTTAAGATTTTTTAAAAGAGAAAGTGCATTTCACCTGTGGTTACTCGTTCTCAGTGCCCTAAAACTCTCCAGAAAGAATATCAGGTTTGTATCAAGGTTGCTGTAACGTTGGCAAACACCTTACATTTTCACTGAAAATTCCATGAATGAGCACCAGCAGAGGCTAGCAATTTGCACCAGTTTCCTGTACAGGGCACTATCAAGTTCCCACTACATTAGCCCAAGAAGACTTTTTTAATGCTCTGAGCTGAGTGCGTATGTGTACAGGAAGACTGGGAACGTGACAACAAGACAGTTATAGTCTTAGCATGTGCAAAAGAATTCAAATCTTACTGTTTCATTATCCATGCAATTCAATCTAGTCTAAAATAAGATGTTCAAACCAGTGAGCTTGTCTCTGGTAAAAGCTTAAGTTTCTACTTCTCTGAATAGTTAAAGGTATTTGCATTTATATAGAACATTTTAAATCTTGTTTTAGCCCAAAGCTTTACAGCTTTTGAAGAGCTTTTGTCATTTTTGGGAAGAATGGCAGTGGGCACCCACAAAACATAATGTGATGATTAATCAAGTAGTTTATGGTTTTGATTAAAAGTTAATTGTTGGCAAGTTAAGACTAGAATCATCCATGTCTACAGGAAAGGGCTGAGTGCTATGGTTTTCTGGTCATCTTGAAAGAAGGCAGCTGACGTTGCACAGCAGTAGAATAACAACTGTAGTTTGTTTTCAGGTGTTTGGAGTGCTTTTGTATTAGCAGAAGACATGACTATTTCAAGATTGTTTAATGTAATTTGTTACTTCAGATCTGATGCAGCACATGAAGCTATTCTTCAATCATAATGTCGGAAAATTGTTGCATTTTCACATTGAGTATTTGTCGCCCAGTTTACCTCATTGCAATGAGGTAGTTTTATCTCTGCTTGTGATTTATCCATTTCTTGCATCATGAAACAGGAACTGCATTCCTGTGCAGCAGTGATTGATGTGCTCCTGACGGCAAGTACGTACGTTCTACAATACAAGTGAGGCATTTTGACATCTACTAGACATGTGCCAGCAAAATCCATGCTATCATTTAAATGTGGGCTATTATCACAGAAAATCTACTCATTGGCATTTGTGAATTTTCACAAGACATACGAACAAAGTCAAGCCACTTGGTGCATTGAATAGCTCCATTTTATGGGCAAATTCTCCATAGCTCGTAGGAAAAGTGAAATAATGCATTCATCAGCTGGGACAAAAATTAACTGCTTCTGTCTCAACATTTTCCTATCTGACCTGAATGTTTCCAACAGTTTTTATTTTTAGTTCAGTGTGGGTGCTCCAGTTTCCCCTCAGTCCAAAGGCTTACAGTTTAATAGGTCAATTGGTCATTGTCAATTGTCCTGTGGTTAGGTCAGAGTTAAACAGGTGCATTGCTGGGTGGTGTGGCTTATTGGGCTGGAAGGGCCTGTTCCACGCTATATCTCTGAATGAATCAAAATAAATAAATCTCTGGCATCCATACTTCTATTTCATAGAAGTATCTTAACTGTGTTCTTAAAATTTATCAGATTTCCAAAATATCACAATGCAGCACACACAAAATCCTGGAGGAACTCAGCAGACCAGGCAACATCTATGGAAAGGTAAACATTTGACATTTTGGGCTGAGACCCTTCATTAGCATTCACAATGAAGTCCTGATGAAGGGTCTCGGCCTGAAACATCGACTATTTAGTCTTTTCCATAGATGCTTCCTGTCCTGCTGAGTTCCTCCAGTATTTTGTGTGTGTTGCCAGGAAACATGATGCTTGTTCTACTCATTGATACTCACTGATTTGAATTTTCTTTTGCTCCAGATTACTTTCAGTTGAAGTTTCTCAGTTGCTCATTGAGGTCTGCTGAAGGGTCTCAGCTCAAAATATTGACTACTCTTTTCCTTAGATAATGCCTAGCCTGCTGAGTTCCTCTAACATTTTGTGTGTGTTGGAGAGTTCGTATGTTTTAACTGTGACTGCTTGGGTTTCCTACGTGTGCTCTAGATTCCCCTCATATTGCAATGACATACAGGTTAGAAAGTTGTGACATGCTATGTTGGTGCTATGCATGATGACACTTGTGGACTATCCGCAGAATATCCTCAGATTGTCTTGGTGGTTGTTGCAAATTACATATTTCAATTTATATTTGTGGTCTTGATGTATGTGTGACAAAGTTAATTTTCATTATCTAATCTTGCTGCCTTTGAAATATATTTTAGTACTTTGTCCAATGTATCAGTTATTTGGACAATTTTTCTGATATTGTTTTGGCACAATAATGACTAATTTGCTGTTTCAAAACTACATTGTTAAGTGTGCAAAATTGCTAGAGGGAAGATGTCAGTTATATTTTGCAAATTGCCGATGTTGCAATATAGAGATGGGAAGTAGATCTACCACATGTTTGGTTTATAGCAAATTTAGTTAGAATTGGGTGTGTACACTCTGATCGAAACGGATAAATAAGTTTCTGGTGACATCTAAGTTTATGGAGCAGAAAACGCTGAACTTGGGGGGAAGTTCAAAGTAAATTTATTATCAAAGTACATGTGTGTCATCATATACAACCCTCAGATTCATTTCCTTGCGTATATTCTCAGTAAATAGAAAGAAATGCAATAATCATTGAAAATTAACGAGCAACAAGTGTGCAAAAGACAACAAACTGCAAATACGAAAAGAAAAGATAAGCAATAAATATTGAGAACATGAGTTGTAGAGCCTTAAAAGTGAGTGCATAAGTTGTGGAATTAGTTCATTGGGATGAAGATAATCCCCTTTTGCCCTTTAGTTGTGTAGAATTTATGAATACAGTTCAGATTATTTTGTTTTCAGTGCATATGCATGGTATATATTTTGTGAAATGAAATTCCATTTATAGTTGTGAGCTCTTGTTGCTTTTCATAGGCAATAAAGGCTCGGCATTGGATCGCAGCAGTTCACTTGGATAAAACCTTATATGGTAGTTTACTTTCTATCTGTTTGTCTCATTAGAGTCTGCAATTAGACTACACGAACATTCCAGGAATTGCAGCTTTGAGATGGGAAGTGCCACGGACAAACTCAGTTTTATTGTGGTTTTTGATTTGCACCTATGCTTGGAGAAAGCTTTGTGTGACTGCTGATGTTGGAAATCCAGAGCAGCAGCAGCAACACAAAATGCTGGAGGAACTCCACAAGTCAGGCAGCATCTATGCAAATGAATAAACAGTCGACTTTTCAGGCGGTGTCCTCATGACTGACTGTCTACAGAATCTCTGAATATGATTTAAGTTGATTTAGTTTTAAAAGTTAAGAGCATGGGTGGCAACATCTGTTAGTTTCACAAAGTCCAACAGCGGGTCTGAGCAGTTTCAAATCAACTGTTGAGTTGCTCTGAGTACCCCGCCCTTTCTATTAACCTCTCATTACATCACCATCGGGATCAGTGCCTTCAGCTGCTTTGGCTCTATGCACTGGAATTCCTTCCCTCAAGTATTTAATATCTCTGTTTAAGAAACAACTTGCAACACCACTGTTTTGTCTGCCTACTATTTTTAACTTTTGAGATCTTAAGAATGTTTCAGGGGTATATCCTGAGGTGGTGGCTTTAGTGTGAGTGCAGTAGTGTATTAGTAATTTCAAGTAGTGAAGCCTGCTGAGCGGAGAGCCCACGTTAAGCTTCGAAACCTGATCTCCAATGCAGGCTTTTAACTTCATTTATAAACTCAAGATACTGCAGATGCTTGACATCCACAGCAGCACACACAGAAAGCTGGATGAACTTAGTAGGTCAGGCAGCATCTACAGAAAGAAATAAACAGTCAGCACTTCTGGTTGAGAACCTTCAGGACTGAAAAGGAAAGGGGAAGGAAGCCAGAATAAGTTAGGGATAGGAGAAGCAGTACAACCTGTACAGAGGGGGAACATTTAGGAGGGTTTTGATGAACTCCAATCAAAGGGAAGATTTAAATTTCTTGAGGGTAGATAGACCTCAAAGGGATGTTGCCATGGAAATGCAAATGATTTTGCAGATGTGGGAACATACACAAAATGCTGGAGGAACTTGGCAGGTCAGGCATCATCTTATGATTTTCAGTTACATATGTGATACTGAATATTGAATAGCAGATCTTAAAACATAGCTTTGGCCTGCTTGAGTCTCCATATAGTCCAAAATTCAGAATCTCTTTTTTTAGCCAAACTCTATCTGAAGTCCCTTTCAGGTATTTGTAGTCACATTGTACCTTTTATTGTGTATCTTTTTCAATGTATGTGAATTGAGCACACCTTGGAAATGTCTTTCAAGATGAAGAAAGCTTTATCAGATTTTAATTAAATTTTGGGTCCTTGTTTAAAAACTGATGTCATGATTTTTAACCAAGTGGTCAATTGAATTCATTGTGCAGACCACACATATTTTTTTTTTAGAATGCGTGTTTCCATAAACTTTCTAAACTTGAATCTCTTAATTTGTAATGATTACCTTCGTCTGGATGGAGCAAAGATGATCTTTATTAACTTTATCAAATGCACATCGAAAAATCAAAACAGACAAAATGTGTTGTTTATGTGAAATCGAATCAGCAAGAATTGTGCTGAGCAATCACAAGTATTGCCATGCTCTTGGGTGCCAGCATAACATGCCTATAACTCATTAAAACTAGCAGTGTATCTTTGGAATATGGGAGGAAACCATATAGACGCAGGGAGAACATACAACCTCCTTACGGACAGTAGCAGGAATTGATTCCGATCGGTGATCAATGGTGCTGTAAATGTGCAATGCTGAGTTCTACGCCACAGTTGTGCCCCAAGTTGAGCAATGAAGTTGCACTGGTTTCCCAGAGTTTTTAATCCAATACAAACCAGACTCTTCTCGCTGAAATCCTCAACTACAGCGAATGCAAACCTCTAGGTGTGATTAATCTGTAATGCAGCTTAATAGTTACTGGTCTTGTTATCCAGAAGCATTGATGATTTGAAATCACAACTTCAGCTGTCGGATTTAAAAGTGAGTTCAGCTCTATTTGTCACATGCATCAAAATGTACAGTGAAATATGTCATTTGTGTTAATGACCAACAGTCTGAGGATGTTCTGGGTGCATCCTGCAAGTGTCACCATGATTCTGCTGATAAATAACCCTAACCCATACATCTTTGGAATGTGGGATGAAACCGGAGCATCTGGAGGAAACCTGTACCTTCATGGGGAGAATGTGGAAACATAGAAATTCCTCATAGACAGTAGCAGAAAATGAATCCAGATGATTGGTACTTTAGAGCATTAAACTACCCCCCCCCCCCCCCACCCCAGACCTGGAATTTGAATTCAGTGAAATGAAAATTTGGACTTAAATATAGCACAGGCAATGACCATGGGAGAGACGACAACCTAAGCTATTGGCTCCTGAAACTTAGAAAAATAATGGAATGCAATGTGCTGCTGACTCAAAAAATTTCACATCACATGTCAGTGGGAATAAATCTGGTTCTGATTTTTTGAAGTAGTCAATATATTATGAATTGATAAATTAGCTTGCTGGGTGGTCTCTGACTTGAGGATGTCAAAATTTAAAATTTGACCTAGGCTCTTCAGGTATGAAGACCATAAAAGCAGAATTAGGTCATTTGGCCCATTGAGTCTGCTCTGTCATTCCGTCATTGCTGATTTATTTAACTTCTCAAACCCATTCTTTTGACTCCGTAACCGTTGATGTCCTTCCTAATTAAGAACCTACCAACCTCTGCCTTAAATATACCCAATGACTTAGCCACCACAGTTGTCTGTGCAATGAATTCGACAGATTAACCAACCCCTGGTTTAGAAAAATCCTTGTAATCTGTATTAAAGTGATGCCCCTCTACTCTGAGGCTATGTCCTCTGGTTTTTAAGACTCCTCCACTCTAGGAAACATCCTCTTAATGTCTACTCTTTCCAAGGTCTCTTCTCAACTCCAATAAATTGTAGAAATTTGCAGTTGTGCTCCACAAAAAGTAATACTAAATTAATCTTTAATTTTAAATGAGAGATTTTTCATCCAAAATGTTAGCGTGGGGGTGGTGGGCTGGTGAAAACATGCATGTGTATGGGCAGCGCATTAGCTTTAATGTCATCAAAAGGTACAGTGTACTTGAGGACTAAATGGGCCTCTGATATATGTAACCGGTTAGTTGTGAAGAAGAATCAGCTATCCTTTTTTAATTTGGCCTGTGTGTAACTCCAGGATCTCTGCAGTGTGATTTCCTACTAGTTACTCCTTGTCATGGCCTAGTAAACACCCATATGAAATTACAACAAAGTACATTATGGGTAAGAGGACATTGAAAATATACATCTACTGCAGATCTGAAATAGAAACAACATTCTGGAAACATTCACTGAGCAAGAAACAGTGAACATTTCAGATCAGAGGAGAGATGATCTGGAATCGCTTTCTGCATGATACTAAACAGATATCTAGCTTAACCAACCCTGCCTGTTCATCTTCAATTGTATATGGAAATATGTTCGATTGGGATTTTGCCCAGAAGTCGTGCTGTCTCAACTCCAACCTCATTCAAGAAGCTTAACACCATCCAGGCAGAATTGGCTTATCTTCCAGCTTCTTCAACGATAGTGTAAGGATGGTGTATATTATTTGGTGCCTATTGTAAGAACTCCTCAGACTTAGTTGCAGCTTAATTCACCAAGTCTTTGTGGTCTAGAATAGCAAGAGCAGTAAAGCACATTGGGCAAGTCAATTGTTGTAAGTTCTATCCCATTCCAGACTGGGAATGTTTTATAATTCCTCAGATACTGGATCAAAATCCTAGAATTCCTCATGGAACAAAACCTTTGGCAGTGTCTCCACGAGATGGCTACTGTGGTTCAAGAAGGTGGTTAACCAGTGTTCCGAAGGAAATGCCAATTCATTCTGGACATCACAAAGTCCAATTTGGACGAAATGTTGCAAGTTGTTAGTTACTGAATCTCAAAATTGAGATGCATAAACCAAAGGGACCAAAACTGTTCAACCCTAATTGACTGACTGATTAGTTTGGCTGTGTTACACTGACATGAGAAGTAACTTTGACTGTCAATTTAGAGTATCATTCAAATTCCCTTGAACGTTTAACAAGGATTTGCTAGGTGGATCTAAACATGTAAATTTAAACTTAAAGTATCCAAGAGAAGAAAAATACTTCTTTTTGATGTTTATTGTGAGGAACAGTAACAGAAGAACTATGCCTTTGATATGGTGTGATGTGCTCTTTATGATGTTGAATAACTGGGCAAGCTTGTTTATAAATGAATGTTTGTTTAGAGATAGTGTGGCCCATCTGTGGGATTTGTTTCCATGAGCAGCTGTGGAGGCCAAGTCATTGGATGCATTTAAGGCAGAGATAGGTTCTTGATTAGCCAGGGCATCAAAGGGTATGGGGAGGAGGGGATGACAGGAAGAATTGGATCAGCCCATGATCAAATGGCGGAGTGGACTTGATGGGCCGAATGGCTTACTTCTGCTCCTATGTCTTAGGATCTCACCACCCAGCAACCCACCTATTTAACTTTAGTCTAATCATAGGACTATTTACAATGACCAATTTACCTACTAATCTCATCTTTAGAATGCAGGAAGAAACCAGAGCACCCTGAGGAAACCCATGTATTAGTTGGGAGGACGCACAAACTCCTGATAGACGGTATCATAATTGAACTCCGGAACTCTGCCCTGAGCTGTAATAGTGTCAGTTAGCCACTGTACTACTGAGGAGTCCCAAATAAATAAACAAAAAAGGTAATGAGCACTGTGATAGTATTAGAGATAGGATGTGATAGAAGAATGAGAGCATTGTGAATATGTGATGTTAGCACCAGAATGTGTGATGATCCTTGCGGGCTGCTCTGGCATGTGTTCATTGATTATGCAAATGACAAATTTCACTGTTATCTAGTCTGATTGCTTAGATAATGTGCTCAAACCAGCAAGCTTCTGCTAAGAAAGAAAAAGTGCTGCAAGGTGAACCAAGCTACAATTTACATGAATTTCTGTAACACCAGCACTGTTCATCAACAGTTAATTTTTTTTTAATATATAAATAGAATGGTTTTCTGAAATTTATAACCAGTCCAGCTATGTTGGTTTTTCTTTGTTATTTTAGTGTGCAGGTTGTGCAGCACTACTGGTAGACTAGGTGTTAACTCATGGAATTGGGTTGATTACTATTAATTTGAGAAAATGAGTAGGAAATAAGTGCCCAATTGCTTGGTGTTTTGAGAGGATTTTCCTGTTGACTTGTCCACCATGGGTTAGGATGAGGAATATTTCAACTGATTTATGCACTATGCTCCTTGAGATAGTTCTAGCTGATCAGGTGAAAAGATGTTGTTTAAAATGTAAAGCAATTACTTAAAAATGGGGTCATGATGAAGGGGTTTTGGCCCAAAATGTTGAATGTTTACTCATTTTCATTGATGATGTTTGACCTGCTGACTTCCTCCAGCAAAAATTGTAGGACTGGAGGAGGTAAAAGTTAAATTAAGGTCTCAGTCCTTATCAGTACTCATGAAGGGTCTCAGCCCAAAACATCAATTGTTTATTCCCCCTTTAGATGCTGCCCGACCTGCTGAGTTCCTTCAGCATTTTGAGTTGCTCAAGATCGCCAGCATCTGTAAAATCTCTTGTGCTGAAGCTTTCACAATTAATCCTTATTTTAAATTATATCATTTTCTCCTAGCTTTGACTTTGCTTGAAGACTTGAATGACAATATAACTTAGAAATGACAGTTAATTGAAGGTGTATACACAGTGGTACTGTACTATATATAACTCCAGGTCAGTCACAAAAATGGCAGTGTGTGAGGAGTCCTCTTAAATAGCCTGCACTTAATTCAAAGTCACCACATATGACCACATGAGATTTGTTTTCTTGTGGGCATACTCAATAAATCTAAGAACCATACATAGAATCAATGAGATACTGCACCCAACAGGGCAGACAGTCAATGTGCAAAAGACAACAAATTGTGTAAATACAAAGGAAAAAATCAGTAATAACAAAATCAGCAATAAATATCAAGACCATGAGATGAGTCCTTAAAAGAGTCAGTAGTTTGTGGGAACATTTTATTGACGGCAAGTGAAGTTGAGTGCAGTTATCCCCACTGGTTCAAGAGCCTGATGTTTAAGAATAATAACTGTTCCTGAACCGGGTACTGAGGCTCCTGTACCACCTTCCTGATGGCAGCAGTGAGAAGAGAGCATTGCCTGGCTTGGTGGGGGTTCTTGATAGATGCTGTTTTCCTGTGACAGCGTTTCCGTGTATTATTACTCAATGGTGGGGATGGCTTTATCTGTGAGGGACTAGGTTGTATCCACTTTTTTGTAGGATTTTTGTAGATTGACTGTAGAAATATTGATTCCTACATTTTGATCTGACTTTCTGGCCAAATATCAGTGACTGCCAGGGTATCAGAAGGGTGCATAATACCAGATGCCTTGTTTATTTTATCCTACTCTAATGATGAAAGGCTAAAGGAGCCTTTCTATAATAGAAATAATTAGAGGCAGACAAAAAATGCTATTCCCTTTTCTCAGTTCCTTCAGCTTTGCATCTGTTCCCAGCATGAGGCTTTCCTTTCCCAGGATATCAGATGTCCTCCTCCTCCAAAGAATAGGGTTTCCCTTCCTCCACGATTGAAACTGCCCTGGTCTACATCGCCACCAGCTCATCCCATCTTCCTACCACTTTTACTTTGATAGTTCCCATTGTCCTTACTTAGCACCCCAGAAGCCTCAGCAACCTCAGCAATCTCTAAAAGGATCCTACCACTAAAGGTATCTTTACCCCACTTCTTTCCCCCCTACCCCCACTTTCCACAGGGATCACTTCCTCCATGACTCCCTTGTCAATGCATCCCTCGCAGCACTTAACCCTGTAAACGGCCAAAGTGCTATACCTGCCCATTCACCTATTCACCTCCTCCATCACCTTCATCCATGGCCCCAAACAGTCCTTCGTGGTGAAGCAACACTTCACCTGTGAATCTGCTGGGGTCGTCTATTGTCTGGTGCTCCCATTGCAGCCACTGCCACGTTGGTGAGACCCATCGTAAATTGCTTTGTCAAGCACCTTCACTCCTTTCACTAAAAACTTAACTTGCCAGTTACCAAACATTTTAATTCCAGTTTCCTGAATTTGGTACTGACATATTGGTCCAGGGCCTCCACTTGTGCCACAGTGAGCTACCCTGAGGGTGGAGGAGCAATACCATGTATTCCGTCTAGGTAGCCCCCAACCTGATAGCATGAATATTGATTTCTCCTTGTATAAAAATATTTCTCTCCCACTGGCCTATATTTCCCATTATGACCTCTGCCTCTTACCTCTTCTCGCCCTACCAATTACTTCTCTCTGGTGCCCATCCCTCACCATTTCTCCAGTAAGATTCCTTCCTCTTCAGCCTTTGTCTTTCCTATCCACCTATCTTCACCTCTGACTCTCTTACTTCCCCTTTTGCCACCTGTTTGTTCTGGAGTTATCTCCTTTTCCAGTTCTCAGGAAGGTTCTCAGCCCAAAACGTCAACCGTTCATTTCTATGAATGCTGCCAGACCTGCTGAGTTCCTCCTGCATTCTGTGTACGTTGCTTTAGATTTCCAGCATATACAAATTTTTTGTTTAGAATTGCAGACGCTCTCTGGTGGAGACTTACTGCCTGCAGGTTTTAGGGTGATCTTATGTCCCAAAGTACGTGCTGATAAAGCATAAACTACTTGGTAACCCCAAATGGATGTCAGAGCAACATGCTTTTCAAAAGGCAAGTGAGATGGTCTTATGTTCCTTATTTTAAATACCTTCAAATAACTGAACAGAAAATGTAATCAAAATCCAGTATGCTCTTAAAGAGAGATTCTTTGAACAAGACATTACATTTAGTATGTTAAATTTATTTCAATTGCAAGGTAATATTGATAAAGGGAGGAAAAATCAGTGGATGAACCTATGCAGTATTGCAAGGAAGAAGATGGTGCAGCGAATAACACAACCAGAGGTGACATCCTTCAAACAATTCACAAAACTACTACTTTCGAATATAGTTCTGCTGCTGTTAGAAGCAGTGATTTACATTTTGTTGGTATTTTTTGGGCTGATTGAGCGATCCGGCATTTAGCTGTCTCTGAAGGAATTCAGTGAGGTTTGAAGTGGAGTGCGTGGCTTGGAGGCTGAGTCCTGGAGGTGAGGTGTGACCGGTCTTGAGTTTGTTTCTTGTGGATGTTGCCAATTAAAGTGGAGAGCAAAATTGAAATTGAGGATGAGAGCTGAAGGCGAGCGGGTGTTCATTGCTATCTATCTGCATTTGGCCAGTCTTTCTTGCTTGCTGCTCCCGGAGGAGGAAAGATCTGGGGTCTTGTTTCACTCAGGGTTTGTGGATTGGATTCCATAGTTCATGTTATGGTGTGTTTCTGGTTGCTCGTTCTTTTTATTGCTATTTTGTGTGATTTTGATCGGGGCAGACTGGCTCTGCGACCTGCAGTCAACGAATGAAATAGTGGTAAGTTGAACATTTATGAACATTTCAAGAGTGTTTCAATGGTTTGATGTTTTATATTCTATGTTTTGTGTGTGTGGTTTTTAATCTTCAGTTTTGTTCTGATTATTGGGTCATTTTGCATCTTCGTAACTATATGCTCCCATTCTTTGAAGTCTGGAAACTTTAACTAGTGCTAAGCAGTAGCATGAAATGCTTTGTAATGTTGAACTGAATTATAATGGAGATAATTGCAATTTCATTAAAACTTAAAAATTTTCTTCCAAGAAACTTGTGCTAAGCTAGGCATTTTTATATTTCAATACAAGCTTTGCTTTCAGATAATGGTTCTTTTACAACTTCTAATTCAATAAATGCAATTGGCTTTAGACAGCCCGAGCAAATGGAAAGCGTGTATATGTTGGTGCAGGAATTTTCTAAAGAGGCTTGTAGTTTAATGATGGACAAGAACTTCCTGTTTGTTGCAAGCATGCTGCACTTACAGCTTTGAAAATAATTGTGCAATTTCCTGTGTCAGACTGAGTGCAACTATCAACTCTTCTGCATTTGCTGTTTGTCCAATGCTTTGTTCTTTAGAGCAAAATTCTTAAAAGGTGAACTTTGAAATTTGCAATGCATTGTAATGTTGGACTGAATCTTAATGAAGAATTTCTTAAGTTTTAATGAAATTATAATTCCATGAAACAAACACCTTAAATTTAAATCAAGTCTTTCATCTGTCCTGACAGAACAACTCAAAAGGCTTTGCACAAGATGAAGACTTTTAAAGTGTGGTTACTGTTATAATACACCGAATACACAGTTTGTGCAGACAGGTTTCTCAGTTAACAAAAGAAGTTATCTGTCAATATAAAATTGGTTAAGAGTACAGGAGTAAATTCTTCCCTCCCCTAATGCTTTTCTAAACTTTCAATATTTTAATACTCTGTGCACTCCTCTTTGACCCATTCAAGGGCAAATGTTAATCCATTTAAGACAGCCCAGGCTGAAATTACTTCTTTAAGCTGTCTCCAGCTTGACTTTCCTTTCAAGAATGTTCTTAAACCATTCCAGTCCAAGGTTTGGGCCAGCTGTCTTAGTTCCTCTTTCTCATCAGTTGATTTCTCTTGAAGTTAAGCATCTTGAGGTGTTCTGGGTATAATATAAATGCATAAAATTGTGATCAGTTAATGAACATGGCAGTAATGAGAATTTCCATGATATTGCCAGTCTAAGTATTGTACCCTTGAATGAGCTTATTCTGGATTTATTTGAATTGATAATTAACTTGTTGGCATTCTGTATCTGTCTGCTACCAGAAGCCACATTGTTTGCCAGTGATCTGTTTCTCATAAAAATTGCTTCTCACAATATATGAAAATGACAGTGAACTGTCAGGACAGCAGGAAAAGTCATGGGCTCGTCTACCATCACCGAAGGGCTCAATGTCCAGGCCAGAGGAATGGTATTGCAGGTATTACTCACCCACCAAATTGTCTTTTTCAAAGGCTCCCTTCTGGAAAGCACTATTAGCTATTAAAACAAAAAAAACTTCACTCTGTCTTAAAGATTTTCTTCCTACCATTCTAGTTATCTCCTTCCCACCCCCTTTATGTATTACCTCAGTTACTGCATTGTAAGGCACTTTTTATAATGCTATTTATGTTGGAAATTTATCCTGGTATTCGGGTATTTATGCACATTTTATTCATATCTGTACTTTTAATTTTATATTTTATATAATTCTTTATTCTGTATAATTGTTGAATGCTATTTTTTGTTGCCTGATAAATTCCCAATACATGCAAATATATTTGGAGAATAAAGTTCCTCCTCATGTTCGTGGTATAACAAATGGGATTGCACATTAAGATCTTTAGTTTGAAATTTATTTTTTTCATCTTTCTCAGTGTGTTTATTTGAATGAAGTGATCCGTGATGTTCTGCATTTAATTCTTTAAGGTGAAGCGATGGGCGCACAAAATTACAAGCTGTTGGTTGCATTGCAGGCATTTTTTCCATTTGGATTTTCAGCCAACTGTAATGGTGCACAAACTTTTCCACTTCAACTGTTCAAAGTACTTAGCTGGATAAGTATAGATTTTCCCCTCCCAGACATGCCTGGTTACAGTATTTTTTTAGCTGTTTAGTGATTGGGTAATTTATTGCCAATAGAATAATTTGAGGCTGTCAATTAGAAATATTGCTTTAAGAAGCATATTGTATTTTAGCTTTTCTCCTCCAGCAGATTATCATTAAGTTCCTGAAAGAAGAAAGAGTGCTAAAATGTTTGGCCATTTCCCTATCTTAGCTTGCTGTAGTGTCATCCGTGCAGGATTGAGCATTGAGCTAGCAACTTGGCCCCGTAAAAAGCAGACAAATGCTGAAAAAAATAGCAAGTTTGTCGCCTGATGCACCACAAGGGGTGGAGAGGAACAACAAAAAGCAAAGAAAACACTGAATTAGTGGTCATCATCACTTCAAAAGTTTAACATTTGGCTAACAACTTCAAGTCTGCTGGAGGCCTGATGGTCTGTCCTTGGGTTGGAGGACTGTGTGGCTGGGAAGGAGGAAGGGGGCTTGCTGTTCTTGTTTGTGTTCTGTGTGGTTCTGCTGAACATTGTTGGTGCCAGAATGTATGGCGACATAGTCTGCCTCCAGCATACCTTACATCGTGTTGATTGTTAAAGCAAATGATGCATTTCGCTGTTTCAATGTATATGTAATAAATAAATGAATCTGAATCTTAATTAAAATCCAGTATCCCAATTGTTCTTGAAGAAAATTTAACAGGACTAAACAGGAATAGATTGATACAAGTTAAGTTTTAAGATTCTTTAGAAATTGAATACATTAAATGGATTTGATCACAATTTTAATCTTTCAGAACTGTAACAACACTAATTTGAGGGGGAAGGTTTTGATTAACCAAGCTTGTGTATAAAGGAGAGTTTTCTCTGAGGTGTGTCACTTATCCAGGTGGAGAGGCTTGAGTTCCTGAGATCCCAAGAGCAGCACTATCTGGAGCTTAGCTAACTGGCTGTTAGCTCCTGGTAGGGTCACCAAGGCAGTAAGGTCAAGGAACAATCCAGCCAAGACCTCAACAGTGGAACTGGTGAAAAATGATGGCGTATCACAGTAGCAGTGAAGACAGAAAAAGGCTGCAGCAGTGACTAGTCCCCATTTGTCCTGCATTTCATGCTCGTGTTCCTGACCTGATCTGTCTGTGGCTGCCCATGCAACAGCGTTCCCACATAAAACAAAGTTACATAGAGGTGTTCTCCATGAATGGAATCCACTCTAGCATACCGGAAGCAATTCTTTTGGTGAACATCATGCTCTATTCTAGTGACTGCGCTATATAAAGGGGAATGTATAACACTTTGACTTGTCCCGAGGACAGACATTCATTCAGGGCTTAAAACTGAAATCACCAGCAAACACAAAGTTGATACATATTAGGGCAGCATGTAAGCAATAAGCATTATATTGATGTGTCTAGACAGAGCTTATTTTTGACAACTGAGACTGTAAGTGACCCCTTGCTTTTGATCTTGTGATGAGTAATAAAACTGCTTTGCAGAAGTTTGGTGCTTTGCTGGCTCTCTATATGACAACTGACACACAGTGGCTTTGGTGAGTGAGGGGTCAGAGAATCAACAAAATTATGCTGCACTATTGTGTCTTTTGTTTGCTAACTTAATTACACCTGTCAAATTTTGTCTGGCTCATAAATTGGGCCATCTTTTGGCTTTGGAGTTATTCCTTTTCCGCTGTGTGGCAAAGTGAAGAGATGGTTTAGAATAAAGAAAATTAGCGCGTATTCACATTTTCCCTGTGGCATTCCTATCTTTTATTCTCCACACAAAATTTTGATATCTCTGTAAAATTTTGCATTTCCTCCCACCTAAAATGGTAAAATGTTGAGAGATAATGTATTTCTCCTACAAAGTACAGAATTTGGCTCTTTCTTGTAGGGTATATGTTGGCCAGGCAGGTATCTTTACTTTTAGAAGTTGGGGCATGCTAGATAAATGAGAAATAAATTTGATAACATGATGTAAGTATGTTCACAAGTGGGAGAGTGATCTTGCACTTGTATAGTTTTGTAATCTCCAATCCAATAATCCTTCAGAGTAGCTACATTTCACCAGTTCTGAATTCCACAATTGGTGCCCATGCCTTCATTTGTCAAGATCATAAGGTCTGGAATACTTTTCCTAAATCTATCTTCTTCCTCAAAAACCAATCCCTGACTAATTTTTTGATCACCTCTCACGTTGCCATTAGTTTTAAAACACGAAGTAAGCACTCGAACCTTGACCACATTGGTCATAAGTGAACTGAAGTTGTCACTTCCCCAGTAGTATATTTTTAAAATCTGCACTTCATACTTACACAATGTGTTGATGAACTGGCCGAGGAGCATAACCAGGGAAGGCTTGAAACATGGACGCTTCAACATATCCAGCCAAAAGGCAGGCAGACCTGGGGCCCATGTTGGCTACCCCTTGAGTTCTGGAGAAAGTGAAAGGAGCCAAAAGGAAAATTGTTGAGGATGAGTGGTGATAGAGAGGAACTGGGTTCTTTTATTGAAAAAGAAGGGGAGAGCTTTAAGGCCTGCCTGATGGAGAAAAAAAGTGTGTCAGGGCTGGATGTCTGTGGTGAAAATGAGGCAGTCAGGACCAAGGAATTGAAAGTTAGTGAGGAGGTTGAGAGCATGAGAAGTATTGTGAATGTTTGTGGGAAGGAACTGAACCAAGGAGGATAGAATGGAGTCAAGGTATGAAGTTCACTGGGGCTGAAGCAGCAGAGACAATGAGCGATCCTATCTTGAAGGTCAGATTTATGGATCTTGGGTAGAAGTGAGCAGTGTAGGGTAAGGGAACTGGGTGTCCATACAGTGAATTTAAGAACCAACACACCCAAGGATGTGCTGGAGGCAGCTTGCGAGTGTTGCCACATTTTCCATTGCCACCTTACTGTGCCCCCAGTGCTCATCAGAACAACAAGCAGCAGCAACAACAACAATAAAAGAATGCTGAGTACACTTCCTCAGACTCTCAGGCCTCCAATCTCCAGTCCCAACCCAGGGGCTTTGACTTTCTTGTCTATACCACAGGACTTGTCGATCATGTGTTTATCTTGGGTCTCAACATCTGGATGCCCACGGACCTGTGACCCAGGGTTTGGGGGGAGAGGTTGGTCACCAGCCCTTGTAACTACCTCCAACCTGGCACCTGCCGACTTGAACTGCGGGTCTCTTCAGCACACCTGCCATCCCAATTTGCGGGGTCACTGTCCTGGTACTGTTCCTGGTACTGTTCCTGGTATTTTTATGTTCCTTCTCTGCACCAAGAAATGTATTTGGGAAATTGTATTAGAAAAATTTCCTGAAGTATTTCCCAAGAATGAAAGATGGGTAGTGAAGCAACTGGTTAAATGTAAGGAGAGAATATGCACTTAATGGCAAGGCCCTAAATGGTATTGATGTACATTGAGATCTTTAGGCCCAAGGCAATGGGTCACTGAAAGTAGCAATGCAAGTAGCATATGATGTGCTTGCTAGGGTCACAGAGTACATGAGCCAGCGAGGCATGTTGCAGTTGTTTAAATCTTCTCGTGAGGCTGGTGGCCCCATCCATGTCGGAAGGATGTGGAGGCTTTGGAGAGGGTTCAAGAGAGGTTTACCAGAATATTGCTTGGATTAGAATGTATGAGGTTATAATGAGTAATACACAATGCTGGAGGAATTTAGCAGATCAGACAGCATCAAAGGAAATGAACAAATAGTTGACGTTTCGGGCAGAGACCTTTAATCAGGATTAGAAAGGATGGGGAAAGATTCCAGAATAAGGTGGTGGAAGTTGGAGGAGAGGGGTAGGAGTACAAATTGGGTGAATGAGGAAGTCGTGTGTGGGGGAGGTAGTAAGAAGTTATGAGTGGAAAATGTAAAGGGCTGGTGAAGGAAGAATCTGATCAGAGGACACAATCATGGGAGTGTTTGAATAACATAAGTGGGCGTTTAATGATTGGCTTGGTGTTCATTGGCTGAAGACATGGTCTTTGTGACTATCCACTCTGAGGGCCTTCTGTTCTTCTACCTTTCAATATCCTTGCCATGCTATACTTCTGTTAATGCATTATTATTCTTGTGTTTGAATTCTGCTCAACATTTTTATGCCTAACCAGATCATCGCTCTGCAGTCTTAAAACTTTCCCTGTCACTGTCAACCCTATGTAATCAGTTCATCTAACTTTATCATACTGCTTGTATGTACACCCGGATGATCTATCTTGTAAAAACTAAGAACTGCTTTTTACATATCAAACATCCATCAGCTATTAGCTTTTGCTTTCTATCCTATCAATTTTGGATCCAGATTGCATCTTTTCTAGAGTTCCATGGTTTTGGTCAACCTTCCACGTAGACTTTGCCACAAAACCTTGTCAAATTTCATATGGAAAATAGCAAGTGCACCTTTGTCTTAAACCCTTATTGCCACAGCAAAAAAATTACATCATAGTAGTCAAGCACGACCTTTTAACAAATCAATGCTGGTTATGTTTGGTTAATATGGGGCTTTCTGAATGAAGATTCAGATTGTCTTGAAATGAACTTCAATTTGCTCACAACTGAAGCTGAAGGAACTAGTCTGATATTAGTTTATTCCTTCTCTTTTATTCTCTTTTAATGGATTTGTTGTAGCAGTTCTCTTGTCTTTTGACACTTATTGCCAGAAAGAATTTTTAAATTCTGCAGTTAGCCTCTGCAATTTCCTCCTCACTTAACTCAGACTTGATGTATTTCATTTGACCCAGCCATTTATGTCCATTCAGTCTAATGACAATCTCTGCACACAGCTTTTTTTCTGTAACTCACAGTACTTTGAATGTGCAGGTTTATTTTCCCCTTAACTTTTTGCTCAGACAGTTAAGAAGGTCATGAACAGATATGTCAGTAGATCATTTGGAAATATGGGTGGAGAAATGGCAAAAGGATTTTTATCTGGGAAGGGGGTTTGACAAGGTTCAGCATGGTCGACTGATTTAGGTTAGGTCACATGGAATCCGGAAATTTGCTCACGTGTTGGAAGCAGGGCAATAGTTTCTGGAAATAGAGGCTTGTGGTGAGTGCTCCGCAGGGCTCAGAGTTAGGGCTCTTATTTATTTCCTGATTTGGATGTGAATGTACGAGTTTGCAGATGATACAACATTAGGTGTTGTTATCATGAAGGATAGTGTAGATTGCAGGAGGATCTTGACAGGGTAATAGATTGAGTTTCAAGTGGATTTCAATACAGAAGTGCGCAATGCAGTTTAAAAGGGAAATCAATATAAGACTTGTACTTTGAATGACAAGGCAAAAGGGAGTATAATGGAACAGGGGGACCAAAGAGCACAGGGGCACTGTTCATTGAAAGTGGTTAACACAGGTAGAAATGGTGATCAAAAAAGGTCTTTAGCATGCTGGGTTTCATGATTCAGGGCTAGGACATTATGTTGCAGTTGTACAAATCATTGTTGAGAAAGCACTTCAGGTATTCTATAAAGTTTTGGCAATCCTGTAATGGGAAAGGTGTGGCTATACTGGATAGATGGCAGAAAAGATTTGGAGGATGTTGCAAGACCTTGAGGGCCTGAGTTATAGGGAAGGTTGGCCAGGCTAGGTCTTTCTTCGAACAGGACAATGAGGGGTGACCGTAAAGAAGTGTTTAAAATTATGGGAGAGATGATAAGGTTGATGGTAAGCCTTTTCCCCAGGGTAAAGGAGTCTGAAAACTGTGGAATATGTTGGTGGTCAAAACAAACAACTTATTTTACCGTTTTGATACACATGTGACAATAATGCTAATCTTGACCTTGATGAAACAAAATTAATTTATTAAAATACACTTTCATTACTTTCCTAGTTTCTTTTTAATTTCAGTCCTACTTGTACTTGACTTTCTATAAATACTGACTGGTTACCAGCAGATCAGGAGGTTAGTTTCCTATTGGGAGTGACTCAGCTTCTGATGTGTAAAAGGTTATGTCATTCTCTAAAAGGTCCATTATGAGGTGTATGATTGAGTTGTTAATATTTTCTTGGATAAAGTGCAGTTGGAACGGCGTAGAATTTGCAGCCTGTCCAGGTCCTTGTTCAGGCAGGAGTTAATTCTAGCCATGACCAACTGCTTGAAGTGCTGCATTATGGTTGGTGTGAGTACAGCTGGTTGTTGCAGCAGCTCACCATGCTCTTGGGTACTACATGATTGCTGCCTTTTTGAAATGGGTGAGAACATTTAGATCTCAGCTGTAAAAAGGTAAAGATATCCTTGAATTCTGCAACCAGTTGGTCAGTACTTGGCCAGATACTGCTGTGAGCTGAGTGCTTGTATGGATTTGCGCTCTTGAAGGATATTCTAACACTGGTCTTTAAAGTAGAATGACAAGGTCACCGGATGCAGTAGTGATTCACATAGTTGTAGTTTTATTCTCCCTTTCAAAGCAAGCATTAAAGGTGTTGATTTCATTGTGGAGTGAAGCCATGAATGCTGTTCGATTTTTGCCTTACAGGAAATAATGACGTTCAGGACCTGCCACAGCTGTTTATGGATCCAATTGTTGTCCACTTTCCACAAAATTACTTTTTTGCTGATATGATGGGCTTCTGCAGGTCATACCTAGACTACTTGTCGGATTCTGAATCATTGGTCTTGAACCTCTCAGATCTGGCTTTCAGCAGATTGCGAATGTTTTGGTTTATCCAAGACTTCTGGTTTTGACTTAATGCCATCGGATTTGAAATACTCCCTTAAGGATTACTCAAATTTCACTTTAGTATTTGGCACATATATATTTGGACCAGATCTTCAATGACCTCAGGCATTGTGTGGTTTTGCTGGAGCCAAAATTAAGCAAATTATGGTGAATAGTATTGGCGGAGTTCAGGACTAAAAGGATTCAGGAGTTTTCAACTCTGGCTGCTTATTCTTGATAGCTGTCTTGGATTCAACAAACCAGTTCTAATCTGTCCTTGACACTCAAAATATGGTGGGTGCTTAGTCCTGCATGGTAGACGCATCCCATTGGCAATGCCTGCATCCCTTTTTCTGCTAAGTTGCCAATGGATGCATCTACATACAGGATTGATCACCCACCATATTTCAAAAGTCAAACACCAGTTAGAGCTAATGTTACACTGGAATTGATAAGAAATAAGGGAGTTTAAAGACTGCAATATTCTATTCAGGTCATGGTCATGATCTTAATGAATCGCAGAATAAGCTATGTGTGCCTTTGAGCCACCCATGTACTGCCATTTGGGATACTGGAAACAAGTTCGCACTGAATTAATTCTGTTCAACTTTTTTCTGAACAACTGAAATTACATTGTAGAATAACCTACTGCCTGGCCTACTTCATTGACTGTGGCCTTGTTGAAATAGGTGACATCATGGGGTTTTTAAGGTGAACTTTGAAGAATCAGCTGCATTTGCAAATATTCTGAATTCTTACTTGCCATTCATTCTTGATTTTCCCAAGCTATATCATGCATAAATTCCCCACAGGTAAAATGTTCAGCTTTTTAAAAATATGTATTTAGATATACCAGATGCTAACAGGCGCTTCTGACCCAATGAACTTGCACCACACAATTATATCCATATGATTCAATTATCTACTAACTCGTATGTCTTTGGAATGTGTGAGGAAACTGGGACATCTGGAGGAAACACACGTGGTCACTGGGAGAACCATACAAATTCCTTTGACAGTGGTGGGAATTGAACTTGGGTTGCTGGTGCTACAGTAGTGTTACACCAGCTGTGATGCTACTCTGCTGCCCCAGTGTGTTATAGAATGGTAAATGGATCAGGTGTGACATTATGTTGGGGAAATTTTGACATCGTTGTTTTCCTTTGGTAAGACTTGGGTTGGAAAGGACTGACTATTTTCTAAATGGAGAGGAAAAATGTAAGGTGCAAAGGGACGTGCAGAATTCCCTCAAGGTTAACTTGCAGGTTGAGTCTGTAGTGAGGAAGACAAATGCGTTGTTAGTATCCATTTCAAGTGGACTAGAATATAAAAGCAAGGATGCAATGTTGAGACTTCATAAAGCACTGGTGAGGCTCACGTAGTATTATGAGCAGTTTGGGCCACTTATCTTAGAAAGGATGTACTGAAGGTGGAGAGGGTTCAATGGAGGTTCAAGAAAATTACTCCAGGATTCAATGGTTATCATACGAAGAGTGTTTGGCTCTGGGCGTGTATTCACTTGAATGAGGGGTGACCTCATTGAAGCCCATCAAATGTTGAAACGCCTTGATGGAGTCGATGTAGAGAGGATGTTTCCTATGTTGGGAGAGTCTTAAGAACAGAGGACGAAGCCTTAGAATAGAGGAGCATCCTTTTAGAACGGAGATGGGGAGTTTCTTTAGCTTGAGAGTGGTGAATTTGTGGAATTCTTTGCCACAGGCACCTGTGGAGGCAGAGTCTTTTGGTGTGTTTCAGGTGGAGGTGAATTGATTCTTGATTAGTCAGGACATGAAGGGATGCAGCGAGAAGGCAGGAGATTGGGGCTGAGAGGAAATTGGATCAGTTGTGATGAAATGGCAGAGCAAACATGATGGATAGTAGTGTAATTCTGCTCCTATATGTTATGGTCTTATGGAAGTGAAACTGTGTCTCAACAGAAAATGATGCCTCATGTATCACACTGCATTAACTGCTTCCAGTTTGTTATGGATATTGTACTAGCAGAGATGGTATGCCCACAGATTCATATACAAAATTCATTTGTCATATACAAAATGCTGAAGGAGCTCAGCAGGTCAGGGTGGTGAAGTCTCAGCCTGAAGTGTCTACTGTTAATTCCTCTCCTCAGATACTGCCTAACCTGAGTTCCTCCAGCATTCTGTATGTGTCACTTTAAATAAAAGCTAGATATATTTTCACAGTGGCTTAATACTAATTTGCGTTATTGTTGAGAAGTGTCTACCCAGTTTTTTATCTCATGGATTGATCTTTATATTTATAATATTTTAGCCTTAAAAATGTATCGCTTTCCTCATTTCTGGTCATGCAGTGTTTTAATTCACATACAGAAAAAATTGACGACTCCATGGACCTATCTGTGGTTTGGTTGATTGTCTAATCTATCTGTATTAAAACCCGCTGCAGTGTGTTTGGGCACCATTGATGCAGTTGTGTTGCGAATACATCCAACAGTTTGTTTAGGCTGGTTATTAGGAAGTTTAAAGCAGAGAGGGGAATGGCCGAGAAGAAGATGGTGCATATGAGCACTAATGCACAGAAGCAGGCCCTTTTCTTCATCTTGTCCATTCCAAAGGTGAAGTGAGGACGAGGAAAACTCAATCCCTGTTCTTCCTTGGGTGTGGGGGAGAGGGGAGTAAGGGTAAATGTGTGAGAAATAGAGATGTGGCTGAGGGTTCCTTTACTAACAGTGCTGCGAGTGGGCAAGAGGAAAAGAAAACCTTTGAAACTGATTTGCAAGGTTAATATTTTCCCACCCATAATTTTGTCACATTGCTGTTCAATGAGTCCACCAGTGTTTGAAGCATGTCCTTGTATCATCATATCCATATGGTCCTTGCTCATGATCAGCAATACTTAATGAAACTAGGTTGAGAAATGTTTTTGAGATGAGTGAAGTTCACCTGTTTATATAATAGTGAGTCACCGAGCAGCACATTTAATCACCCAGTAATCTACGGTAAGCCATGTGAACAATGACTCAAGTGTAGGCTGTCATGTTGAAACAGTTTCTGCAGTTTAGCAAGACTTGAGACTGTGTTACTTTTGATTTTGTTGTGATCTTCTAACAATTATTCACCCATTCTTACATTTGACAACCATTTCAAATTAGGATAAGAGATAATATTGTAAATGTTAAAGTGATCTAATTAGATTCCAAGTTGTTTATTCTCATTCTTCAGACCACTAATGTGTAGGAGAAAGAAATGGTTGTACTCTGGATCCAGTGCAGCATAGAAAACAATTAAAAAAAGCTCAGTATAAAGTCAATCCAGTAAAACACAATGTACAAGTAACAGTACATAGACTCATACCTAGTGTAGTTTGTGACACTAGGTGATGTGGATGTGGTTGGGGGTGTGTTAATGGGTGGAGGTGTTGATCAGCCTGGCAGTTTGGAGAAAGAAGCTTCAACTGCAGTTTTGTGGTAAAGGCCCAACTGTTACAGTTCTTTTTTTGATACTCCTGAAAGTCGACCCTTATCCAATACCAACAAATTTGATTTAAAAAATCAAAATCTTAATGGTCTAGCATTACACTGGGTCTGAATGATAAATTTCCTTTCTCTCAGGTCATTTGTCAGCTGCTGGCTGTATTGGTCTATTACTAACATTGGCTCTTTAATTCATATTTATTTAATTTGCTTTGAATTCCCAGCTGTTGGAAGATCTGAGCTTGTGTCTGTGAATTTGAAGGACTGATCTTTTGTATTATTGATCTTGTAAAATAATTGTAATATAATTTTTGATCATTTGTTTCAATTGAGAAGCTTGAATTAGTGTCCTAGAATGGTTGTCCAACCATTCCAGTGACCAAGCTCATCAAGAAATATAAGATGGTAAAATGTTTGGAATTTGGCTTACTGTGGGAGTGCAGTTACAGCCCTGCCATTTACTCATAAATATGGAAAAATTCCCACATATGTTGTTTCATGAAAGCAGACGCGCCCAATCTTGTAAATTATGCCAAACAGCAGCAAGCTGATAATTGTACTGTCAATAATGCATTCAAGAGTTTACATAAAGACTGGTTCATAATGTTTAATTTGGGTTCACCAGGAATGCTTCCCTCTGAATTTCATTGGCCTTAGTCCAAACAAAGTTCAAAGTTAATTCATTATCAAAGTTTCTCAAGTTTAAACAATCTCCCTCAAAGGATAATTGGCAGGTCAGTTTATTTGGACTGCACTCCTAAACTGTGGAATTCAATATATAAAGTTACAAGGGATGCAGACTCAGTTGTTACTTTGAAATCCCAGCTCAAAACCTGTTTATTTAACCTTGCTTTTAACTAACATCTTTTTGTCTTTTATTTTCATGTTTGCACTTTATCCCATTGTAAAGACTTTGCACTACATCACCTGTATGATGAGTGCTCTATAAATAAATTAATATTATTAATGTATATATCACCATATAGTACCCTGAGATTCATTTTTTGCTGGCATTCACAGGTGAACAAAGAAATACAATAGAGTCAATGCTTTTGCTGTTGTTTTTGTTATTTGCATTGCTCTGTGAAGCCTGAAGTTCAAAGCTTGAAGTTTGTGGGAGTGATGAAAGGAACTTGTCTTGCTGCTGTTGTTTTGTTGATCATTTTGTTCTGTTTTGTTGTGTTCTGTGTTGTTTAGCCGAGCATGGGGTCCTGGCTTTGATGTTAGAATGTGTGGTGACATTTGTAGGCTGCTCCCAGCACATCCTTGGGTTGTAATTGGTTGTTATTGAAAGCAGTGTATTTCACTGCTTTGATGTATATGTGATAAAGGAATCAGAATATGATGATGTATTCTTTCTGCAAAATGAATTTTAAAAATTTATTAATTACTTCATATTTGATAAAATTTGCTTGATAATTGAAGGCCTGTTTTGTGGAGCTGAGATCATTAACTCCATGAGCTACAACTGTTTTCTGTTATAAACACAAGGTTCTGTAGATGTCAGAAATCCAGGGCAGTGCGCACACAGTGCTGGAGAAACTCATCAGATCAGTCAATATCTATCGAAATAAATAAATAGTTGATATTTCAGTCTGAGACCATTAATTCCGATGTTTTCTGCTCGCTGCTACTAAACCACAAGACCATAAGACACAGGAGCAGGAGGAGGCTATTTGGCCTATCAAGTCTGCTCTGCCATTCAATCATGTCTGATTTTTCGTCTCCTCAGCCCTACTCCCTGGCCTTTTCCCTTAAATACACCCAATGACCTGGCCTCCATAGCTGCCTGTGGTAACAAATTCCACAAATTCACCACCCGCTGGCTAAAGAAATTTCTCCGCATCTCTCTTTTAAATGGACACCCCTCTATTCTGCAGCTGTGCCCTCTTGTCCTACACTCTCCCACCATGGGAAACATCCTTTCCACATCTACTCATTCTGTCTTTCAACATCCGTAAGGTTTCAATAAGATCCCCCCTCATCCTTCTGAAGTCCAGCGAGTACTGACCCAGAGCCATCAAATGCTCCTCGTATGATAGTTCTTTAATTCCCGAAACCGTCTTTATGAACCTCCTCTGAATCTTCTCCAATGCTATCACATCTTAGATAAGGAGCCCAAAACTGTTCACAGTACTCAAGGTGAGGCCTCACCTGTGCCCGAAAGCCTCAGCATCGCATCCCTGCTGTATTATATTCTAGACCTCTTGAAATAAATGCTAACATTGCATTTGCGGTCCTCACCACTGACTCAACCTGCAAGTTAACCTTTAAGGTGTTCTGCTCCCAAGTCTCTTTGCATCTCAGATTTTTGGATTTTCTCCCTGTTTAGAAAATAGTCTGCATGTTTATTTCTTCGACCCAAGTGCATGACCATGCATTTTCCAACATTGTATTTCATTTGCTACTTTCTCGCCCATTCTCCAAATTGGCCCAAGTCCTTCTGCAGCTTGCCTGTTAACTTAACACCACCTGCCTCTCCACCAATCTTCGTATCATCTGCAAACTTGGCAACAAAGCCATCTGCTCCATCAGCTAAACCAGGGGTCGGCAACCCGCGGCTCCGGAGCCGCATGTAGCTCTTTCATCGCTGTGCTGCGGCTCCCCGTGGTTTGTTAGTTTTTGAAATGTAATTCGAAATTTGAAGATTATGGTGATCTTGTACAATCTAAAAACGTTGTGGAGACCCCATTTCCTGGCACATCTGAACCGCTCACAATTAGCCACCGTTCCGGCTAAGGGAGATAGCCTACGGGGGTTTGTGAGTACGTGTCTTTTGGAGCATCCGCGCCCACGGGGACGGGTTGAGGGAGGCTTTAAAGCAAGGCTGTTTAGTTCGAATAAAGTTACCTTTGACTGCAGTGTCTTTATTTTAGTGCTGCGTGTAGCACACCACTACAACGTGTTTTTTATCGCTATTAATATACATCACCACTGCCAATGCCTGACACCTCCGCCAGTGCGCGCTTTCTTTTAATTCTTCGATCCAAGGTAGGCTAACTATGGAGTAACCTTCAACCCAACGTCTTTTTTTCAGAGTTCAAAATGTTTTTGTTGCATGCAGAAATTTAATTTCGTTTTCTCTGCAGTTCATCAATTTCATAAATACAACACATTATAGTTTGTTTATACATAGCATAAAGGCAAAAAAAACCGTTGTATGCAGTGTTATTTCATTTTAAATGTCAAACGGGTTTTGTGGCTCCCAGTGTTTTCTTTTCTGTGGGAAATGGGTCCATATTGGCTCTTTCAGTGGTAAACGTTGCCGACCCCTGAGCTAAACCATTTGATATACAGCATAAAAAGTAGTCCCAACACTGACCCCTGCAGTACACTACTAGTCACTGCAGCCAATGGGAAAAGGCTATTTAGCGTCAGCCTCCTTATCTGTGAGGAATTGGTTCCGGGACCCCTCGCAGATATTAAAAAACACGGATGCTCAAGTCCCTTATTCAACCTGTCTCAATGCAGTGGACCTTAGGACCCAGGGTAACCCCAGACCTTATTTAACCTGTCTTAGTGTGGTGGACATTAACACCTGGCGGCGGAGCTCTGAATCCGCAGTGTTTCTGTTCACGAGAATAATCATGATCATGGTTGAAAATAAAATGGAAATAATAAAGCAATCAAAAAGAGGTGAAATGCCATTGTTCATTGGAAAAGTGTTAGGCTATGTTGGTCAATGATCAGAACAATTTTAAAGGATAAAGTGAGAAAGGTCCTGCTCCGATGAAAGGTACAATTATTACTAAACAACACAGTGGTTTAATTATTGGGTTTTGGGGTTTTGAGTTTTTGATCCTCCACGTCAACCCACCAGAGAAGGAGAGTGCACTCGATAGCGGTCTGTCACTGGATTGAATTCGGGAACTTCTGTTCCTGAGCCCGGTGCTGAAACATTCTTAAGTGTTTTATATGCATAGAAAGGTAAAATATAATCTATATACAAAGACAAACTTTCGACTAACTGACGCTAAATAATACTGGATGTACCTGTTCCAACTTAGTATGAGAACTTACGATTTTTTTCGATCCCGATCCACGATAATCCACGCACATCCTTCCTTGTACTTTAAATCATCTCTAGATTACTTATAATACCTAATACAATGTAAATGCTATGTAAACTAGTTGTTATAATGCATTGTTTAGGGAATAATGACAAGAAAAAAAACTCTGTACATGCTCGAACAACAAGTGCTGGAAGAGCACTTCTGGGTTTTCTTGATTCGCGGTTGGTTGAATTCGCGGATGTGGAGGGCCGACTGTACTTTTATTCCCACTTGCTGCCTCCTACCAATCAGCCAATGCTCTATCCATGATAGTAACTTTCCTGTAATACCATGGGCTTGGGAAGCAGCCTTCGTGTGGCACCTAGTCAAAGGCCTTCTGAAATTCCAAATATGCAACATCCACAACATCCCCTTGACCTTAATACTTGTAATCTCCTCAAAGAATTCCAACAGGCTTGTCAGGCAAGATTTTCTCTAAAGGAAACCATGCTGACTTTGTCCTATATCACCAAGCACTCCACAACCTCATCTTTAACAACTGATTCCAACCACTGGGGTCAGGCTAACTGGTCAATAATTTCCTTTCTGCTGCCTTCCTCATTTTTTAAAGTGTGGAATGACATTTGCAATTTTCTAGTCTTCCGGAACCTTGCCAGAATCCAATGATTCTTGAAGATCATTGCTAATGCCTCCACAATCTCTACCTCTACCTCTTTCAGAACCCTAGGGTGCTGTTCAACTGGTTTGGGTGACTTATGTACCTTGAGGTCTTTCAACTTTCCGTGCGCCATCTCCTTTGTAATAGTAACTGTACTCACTTCTCTTCCCTCACACCCTTCAATACCTAGTACACTGCTAGTGTCTTCTACAGTGAAGACTGATATAAAATACTTATTTAGTTCATCTGCCATCTCTTTGTCTCCCTTGATTATTTTTTCTGGCTTCATTTTTTAGAGGTTCTCTCAACTCTCATCTCTTTCATTTATATAATTGAAAAAGCTTTTCGTATCCACCTTGATATTGTGTGTTGGCTTGCTTTCATATTCCAACTTTTCCCTCCTAATTATTCTTTTAGTTGCTTTCTGTAGGTTTTAAAAAAACTTCTCAATCAGCTGTCTTCCTGCTAATTTTTGCTTTGTTGTATGCCCTCTCTTTTGCTTTTACATTAGCCTTGACTTATTTTGCCATTTGAGTATTTCTTTGTTTTTGGAATACATCTATCCTGCACTTTGCTTATTTTCCCCAAGAGCTCAAGCTATTGCTACTCTGCTGTCATCCCTGCCAGTTTCTCCTTCCAATTTACTATGGCCAACTCCTCTCTCATACCACTAATTTCCTTTATTCCACTGAAATACTGCTGTTTCAGACTTTACTTTCTCCCTATCAAATTTCCAAGTTGAACTCAATCATATTGCAATCACTGTCTCCTAAGGGCTCCTTTACCGTAAGCTCCCTAATCGCCTCCAGTATCATTACATTACAGTAATTCATTGCATCCAATCCAGTATAGCTGATCCCCCAGTAGGCTCAATAACAAGCTGCTCTAAAAAGCCATCTCGTATGCATTCAACAAATACACACTCTTGAGATCCATTACCAACCTGGTTTTCCCAATCTAAGTGCATGTTAAAATCTCCCATGATTATCATAATGTCCTTTTTGCACACCTTTTCTATTTTCCATTGCATTCTGTAGTCCACCTCCCAGTTACTGTTTAGAGGCCTGTACATCAGGGTCCTTTACCCTTGCAGTTTCTTAACTCAGCCCACAAGGATTCAACATCTTCTGATCCTGTGTCACATCTTTCTACTGATTTGATGCCATTCTTTACCAGTAGAACCACATCTCTCCCCCCCGTGCCTGCCTTCCTATCCCTCCGATACAACGGTGTAACCTTGGACATTCGGCTTCCAACTACAACCATCCTTCAGCCACAATTTAGTGACAGCCACATCATACTTGACAATCTGTAAAAGTGCAACAAGATCATCCACTTTATTCCTTATACTCTGTATGTTGAGATTTAACACTTTGAGCATTGTATTTGCTACCCTTTTCGATTCTGCATCCCTAATGCTCTGATACTCACCCTGCTGACTGTAATGTTGTCCTGTCTGCCTGCCCTTCCTGACAGTTTGTCTGGAAGTTAACTTTGCTTTTCTTACCATCCGTCCTATCCTGAGTCCCTTCACTGCGGTTTCCATCTCCCTGCCAAATTAGTTTAAACCCTCCACAAAAGCTATAACAACCTGCCTGTAAGAACATTGGTCCCCTTTGGGTTCAGGTGCAACCTGTCCTTTTTGTACAGGTCATACCTCCCCCAGAAGGGATCCCAATGATCCAAGAAACTGAAGTCCTGTCCCCTGCACTAGCTTCTCAGCTATCTGTTTATCTGCCAAATCATTGTTTCTACCTCATTGGCCTGTGGCACAGATGGCAACCCAGAAATTACTCACCTGGAGGTCCTGCTACTCAGCTTTCTGCCTAGCTCTCTAAATGCTCTCCAGGAACTCATTTCTTTTCCTTTGTATGTCATTGGTACCAATATGTATTAAAACATCTGGCTGCTTCCACTCCCTCTCCAAAATGCCATGGATAGGATCTGAGGTGTCCCTGAGCCTGGGACCTGGGAGACAACATATCATCTGGGTGTCTCATTAACGTCCACAGAATCTCGTTTGTTCCTCTGACTATTGAGTCCTCTATCATTACCACTCCCCTCTTTTCCCTCTACACCACAGACCCATGCTCGTTGCCAGTAACTTGGTCTCTGTGGCATTCCTCTGGGAGGTCATATCCAAGAACAGTATTTTTCTTATTGAGCAGAATGGCCAAAGGGGTGCTCTGTGCTAACAGCCTATTCACTGTCCCATTCCTTCTCCTGACAGTCACACAGCTACCCACCTCCTGCAACTTGGGGGTGACTACTTTCCTGTAACTCCGATTGATGAACTCTTCACTCTCCTGTTCAAGCCAAAGGCATCCAACTGCTTCTTCAGATCCCTAGCATCTTCAAGGAGCTACAGCTGGATGAACTTAACTCTGAAGTAGTTCCCTGGGAGACTCTGGGTCTCCCAGGACTCTTGACATCTGGCATGAAGAACATACAATGGTTATTTAAACTCCACTAAGTACCCCTGACACAACAAGGAAAATGGGAAACTTAACAACTAAAAGAGAACTTTGCCTTAAGTTCTAGTTGAGTTCATTTTATTAATGTCCAATTTCACCGAATACTTATTTTCAAAGCAAACATTTTGCACTTCTGTCTGTGATAGTGTTTGCTAATTAACTGAAAATTCATTGGAGCTATCAGGCAATTCATCTTCATTTTTGGTGATGGAATTTTGTGATTTGAAATGTACTGTCAGAAAGAAAGGTTGAAACAATCTATTAGTAATTTTAAAATAAAGTTGGACAGGAAAACAATTTATTGGGATATGGGGCAAAAAGGATAGTTGATATTTGGTGGGATTAAATGAACAGAATGATTTAAAACTCTTACGTTGTGATATGATTTGCCTGTTTTAGCAATCTTTGGGTTAAAATATTTCAAGTAGGGATTTAAAAAACGAGTATAAAACTAAATAGGTGAGTAATCAAATAATTTCTTTATGTAAGTGTCAGAATATTCATTTTGTGTACAGTGAGCACATTGGAAGAGATCCAGAATTGGTTAGCAACTCTATTTGGATACTTTGAGATGGTTGGAAGAGTATCCAATGCTGGAATGCATATCAATTTGTGTTCAAAAATGGGTTACCTCAAAGCCCTAGTGGAATTTGGTTAATTCTACTGATTTAATTAGTCCCTTGACTTTTTTGTGAATTTTGAACCTTTAATAAGGAGTACAGATGTTGATCAGTAAACTTTTGTTAAAATGGAAGTTTTAATTTCTTCCCAGGTTTAACTGTGTAACTCAGCATAATATGGATAATATCTGAAACACGTGCTTATTAAGTCTTTGAGAGCAGATTGACCAAAAAAGGAAGTATTATATTTGTATAATTGTTTATATAATGTATATTTTAGGATATTTGAATAGCATTGTAGGTTTGCCAAATGTTTGATGAGAGAAACCGTATTTTTTTCTATTTACAGCGATTTAAAATAGACGAGACTGAAGATTTGATCTTGTACACATCTTTGAGGTACACACCCCCTCACCTTGAGCAATGATTTTTCTCCATTGTCAACCTTATGGTGGCACAGTAGTATCGTAGTTAGTGCAGTCACTTTAGGATGCTATTGATCACCAATTGGTTTGATTCCCCTTGTTGTCTATGGGGAGTGTATATGTTCTCCCAGTGACCTTGTGTGTTTCCTCTGGGTGCTGCAGCTTCCTCTCGAAAGATGTATGGGTTAGGGTTAGTAAGTTGTGGGCATGCTACGTTGATGCTGGAAGCATGGTGACACTCGTTGTCTACTCCCAGCACATTTGATTATGTAAATGCAAAGCAATGCATCTCACTACGTTTTGATGTTTCGATGTGAATCCTAGTGTGCATAATTTTCAAAATTCATTGCAGTTCTGCACCTAGCCTGCTCTGACACGGCATCTTCCAGATGCTGTATTTTTACCACAATGAAGGGCATGGGAACACTGCCACCTACGCTTTCCCATCCATGTTTCACATCATCCTGATTTGGAAAGATGTCACCACTCCTTTATCATTACTGGATCTCAGTCCTGGAACTTCCTTTGAAAAAAGCCCTGCTTTTTCAAGAGCAATGAGGTATTAATCAACATGACTAGTCCTTGAAAGACAAATTAAAAAAGAAAGCTTTATGATAGCTCTAAGGCCAACTAAAGTAATGTATAAATTAAGACCCAAAATAAATACTGATGACTTTCTTGATAAATTTCTTGCAGTACAGTATTAGTATCTACTTGGTCAAGTTTACAGGCATGCCCAATTTATTGCTCTCGAGGTCAGTAGAATTAAAATTTCTCCTTCTATGGAAGAATGATTCTGTCACTTAAAGGGCACTATCTCCTCAACCATTTTGTGTTTCTTTTCTTTTATTTGGTCTTAGATATAAGAAATAACTGAACAGGGAAGAAGCTGTACATGTAGCTGTTGCATAAAAACATTTCATGTCTCAATGACTCAGTACTTAAACCTCATTCCCACACCCACTCACTGGAAGCAACAAGGCTTCAAGTTTTCTCTGTAGTTTCAGACACTTCAACTACATAATCTAGAAAATGAAGAGGCATGGAAAATAATTGTCAATGCTTTGGATTGAAAATTACTACAAATCCACAATATTATTAACAAAATGAAATAATAGTTGTTACCTTCAACCATTAGGCTTCTGAACCAGAGTGGATAACTTCGTTCACCATGACCTGCAGACTTCCAAAGACACAATTCATGTTCTCAATATTATTTATTTTATTTGTGTTTGCCCAGTTTGTCGTCTTTTGCACATTGGTTTCTTGTCTGTCAGCAGGTTTTTCATTTATTCCATTGTATTTTTGTATCTACATATGAATCGAAAGAAATACTAAAGTAGCTTGTCCTTAACATGGTGCACTTCTGAGACTGGAAAAGAAAAATTGGGTCACAGCCAGTTCCTATTCGTTAACGGATAGTGTAACTAGAACAAGGGAACAGTAATCCCCAAAGAATGTCCCAGCCAGTGTGTAACCTTTGGTTCATAACTGTTGAGATTTACCTTGTACTTTACATTTTAGTTGTAGCAGTAGTGATGTACTGTGCTATTGGATAAGTGTATTTCTATTTGTTCTGTAGAGTTGTTATCTTTTCACACTATTGAAAATTTTTAATCAGAATAGACAATGGAAATATATTTACGAAGCGCATGCGGTATGTCACTTCCACTTCATTCCTCTCTTGTTACTTACCTTCATCTGCCACCCTAATGAAAATTCTTCGCTGTCATCAGGATAAGCCGAGACTGCACTTTTGCATATTTAAAGGAAAATGTTAGGAAGCTGTTCATTCTCAATAGATTGGGTTATTCAGAAGCTGAAGCTTTCAGTTCCTTTTGTGAAGTAACATTTTAGTTTGAATGTAGTTGTTCCTGATTCTTATTTCTTGAAATGTACTTTTCCTAATTTAAAAACCGAAAGTAGTGAAATGCAATCTTTCCCCTTTATCTATTTTATTTTGAATGTTTGTTGTCAAGAGTTGTTTTCAGCCAACGTATCAGAATTGGGTTTAATGTCACTGGCGTATGTTGTGAAATTTGTTAACTTTACTGCAGCAGTACAATGAAATACATGATAAATATAGAGAGAAAAAAAACGGAATTACAGAAAGTATACAAGTCTATTAAATAGTTAAGTTAAAATAAGTAGTGCAAAAAAGTAGTGAGATAGTGTTCATAGGTTCAATGTCCATTTCAGAATTGGATAGCAGAGGGGAAGAAGCTGTTCCTGAAATCACTGAGTGTGTTCCTTCAGGTTTCTGTACCTCCTGCCGAATGGCAGCAATGAGAAGAGGGTATGTCCTTGGTGGTGGGGGTCTTTAATGATGGACACAGCCTTTTTCAGGTCTTGCTCCTTGAAGATGTCATGGATACTGCAAAAGTTAGTACCTGTTGTGGAGCTGACTAATTTTACATGTTCTGCCACTCTTGTGCAGGTACTCCATCTAGCCCTGCCACTTTGTGAGGGCTCACCCTCTTGAAAGACAGCCAGATGTTGGCCTCTGAGACAGATCGCAGCATCACTGATTGCTGCAGGGGTCCTTGTTGTTGTGGCTTTATTCTCCCTTTCAAAGCCATTGAACCAGTGTCTATAGGCCATTACTTCCTCCAGACCTAGCATGCATCTGATGTCACCTCCAACTTCTCTCAGAATTGTTTCTTGGCGGTTGAAGTAGCCCTCTGCGTCATACCTGGTTTTCTTATACAGACCTGGATTGCCAGGATTAAATACCATAGCCCTTAGCAGACTTCGAATCTCCTGGTTCGTTCACAGGTTTTGGTTTGGGAGTGTATAGTAGTTCTCGTAGGCATACACTCATCCACAGAGGCTTTAATGAAGTCGGTGACATCTGTGGCATACTCATCGAGACTCAACTTACTCCCTGAATACAGTCCTGTCCACAGATTCAAAGCAGTCCTATAAGCCTCCTGTGCCTTCCTGGTCTGTACCTTCTTGGCCCTCACTACTGGTGCTGCAGTCTTCCGTCTCTGTCTGTACTCTGGGAGTAGGAGTACAGCCTGGTGGTTAGATATGCTGAAGTGTGGACATGGAATAGCAAGGCATGCACTCTTGATCTTCGTATAACAGTGGTCCAGTGTGTTATTTCCTCTGGTACAACAGGTGATTTGTTGATGATAATTATTTCGTGACTTTAGCAAGCTGGCCTGGTTAAAATCCCCCAAAATGATGGCGAAGGCATCAGGATATGTTTTTTCATGCCTGTTGATTGTATTGCTCAGTTCGATTTTTTTTGACGTTGGCCTGAGGTGGAATGTACACCACTATGAAAATGATCGCTGAAATCTCCTGTGGCAGTTAAAATGGTCAGCGCTTGATTATAAGGTATTCCAGATCTGGTGAGCAATATTGGGATGTGCAGTCCTGGTGGTGCTGGACTTGTAGTGTCTCCCTGATGGCAATTTGGTGAATAGGTGACTGCGAGGGTGGGTGCAGTCAGCAGCTCTTTTCTTCGCTCTGGTGATTGGTCTTTTAATGTCAGCAGCTGACAACCAGTGATCTTCTCTGCTGTGTAGACCACTTGCTGCAACTTAGACTTGGAGAGGGAGGAGGAGGCAAGAAACCAAATGGTGTTGGAGGTGATCACAACACTTTCAATGATGGCTGAATAAAAATTCATCAGAATACACCCTGAGATGTTAAGTTTCCTAAGCTGGCGTAGGAAATACAGTCTCTGCTGAGCTTTCTTTATGATGAGTGTAAGTGCCTGTCCCATTTCAATGTATTGGTAATGGTAGTCCCCAGGAATTTGACTCAACCACTCACACAGGCTGATCATTAATTTCCAAGAGGGTCCTTCCCTTGGGGTTGTCGATGGAAGTCCATCCTTATTTCTGCTGTCTTGATAGCATTGAGCTCCAAGTTGTTATGAGTTCACCATGTTGCAAAATGGCCTACCTCTTTAATAGCAGGTCATATCATTATTGGAGATGAGACCAGCTACTGTTGTTTCATCAGTGAACTTTAGGATTTTAATCGATTGTTCTATAGAGGTAGTCATTTTGTAAAAAGTGAGAACAGAATCATTGGCAGTGCATGCCCCTGGAGATAGCCTGTGCTTTATAGACATTGGTTTGGATAAGTAGGAGCCCAGCCTTGTATATTGCATCATTTCCGTCAGGTAATTTCTCATCTGCTGACAGATACTTTAGGGTACAATTAACTCGGTTAGCTTGCTGTAGAACATCTCTGGAGCAATAATGTTGAAGATGGAGCTAAAATCCACAAACAAGATCCAGTCCAAATGTTGAAGAATGTAATGAAAGCACAAGTTAACTACATCTTCAACTGAGTGATTTGCTGTATTATCAAATTGTAGCGGGTCAAGAAGACCTCTACAATTATTACTTAGTAATAAGTAGCGGATTTAAGGTAGGTCAACATATGACGTTCAAAGGTTTTCATAACTACTGACGTCAGAGTGACTGACCTATAATAATTTAGTCCAGTAAACTTGTCTTTCTTGGGAACTGGAACAATTTATGGACTTTAAACTAGTCCTGAATCCTGCATAATTGCAGGGATGTGTTAAATATCTCAGTGACGACAGATGCTAGCTAATCTGGACAGTGCCTTAGAGTACTAGGTGAGAGACCATTAGGACCTGTAGCTTTCCTAATAGCATGTTTTCCAAATAGTCTGCAAACATCTTGCTTCACAGAAAGTATGGGCAGAGGAGGCTGAAGAAGGTGAATGGAGCTGGAATAAAGGGGATGGTGATGTTGGAGCAGTTGTGAAAGGGAGCGGGGTAGGGGCTCAGCATATCAGAATTAGGGGAAGTAAAGAGATTACACCTGTTGCATTGCTAAAAATGCTGGTGTTTGAGTTTATAGAAGTATGGGAATGTGAAATTCAGTTCTGTTCCACTTTTAAATAATCATTGCTCTGTGTCTTAAACTTTTTTGATTTGCATTTGTTCTAAAATCTGCTATTTATTTTTGTTTCACACTTCAGTGTGTTGAAGGAACAAGTTGCAGGTTTCCTGAACCTTTGAATGTGGGAAATTTTTGAAATAAAGACTTTCTGGCATCACATCTATTTGGCTGAAGAATTTTTAAAAATTGTGCTTTATTGTGGATTCCCCATCAAAAGGTTTTCTGTTTCCCATCAAATTTATTATTGGAATTATTTGGATTATATCATCCTATAATTTAGATGCAAAATTTGGCCATGTGCAATCTGCCATCAATTTAACCATCTCAGTCCAAGGATCATTCTAGTCAATCTGCACTCAATGACCACTTTATTAGGTATGCTTGTACACCTGCTTATTAATGCAAATCTGTCAAGTAACACTCAATACTGGAGAAACTCAGAAGGCCAGGCACCATCTATGGAAAAGAGTACAGTTGACATTTCGGCCCACGACTCTTCAGGATTTTTCTATAGTTGCTGCCTGGCCTGCTGAGTTCCTCCAACATTTTTTGTGTTGTGTTGACTGTGGAATGATTGTTGGTGCCAAACAGAGTGGTTTGAGTATCTCAGGAACAGCTGATATCCTGAGATTTTCATATAGTCTATAGAGTTTATAGAGATCAGTGCGAAAAACAAAAAAAAAACGGTGAGTGGCAGTCCTGTGGATAAAAATGCCTTGTTAGTGAGAGAGGTCAGAGGAGAATGACTGGATGGGATCACAGTGGCAGGAGGGCAACAGTAATTCAAGTAACCGTACATTATAACAGTGGTGTGCAGAAGAACACTGTTGAACCTTGAAGTGGCGTGCTATATCACACTGGGTTCCACACCTATATCCAATAAAGTGGCCACTGTGTATGTTTCTGCTGCTGACAGGGATATCATATTGTGGCGACCCCCTTTCTGTGCAGGTGAACCGGCTCACAAATAGCCAGCGCGCAGGGAGAGACTTTGGTAATGCACCTCTGATGTCATTTCCACCCAGAGAGGGCGGGTGCAAGGGATTAAATGCCAGCGCCACGAAGTTTGAATAAACTAGTCTCGAAACGACTTACCGACTGTGTTGTCTGTAGCTCTGTATGTAGTACATTGCTACAATATATTTGTTTTCAATGGTTATATTGATTGCAGACCTGAAATTTTGAGTTCTTGGCACAATGTCTGTGCAGAGTTAATTTGACAAAGTTGTCACCTCTTTTACATCTTTGTGAAAATGTGCCATCCAAATTGATTGCTTCAGAGCACTTTATTGGCCAACAGCTTGTTTTGTGCATGTCAAGGTGAATGATGTTGGTGCAGGGAATAATGCAGCAAGAATTTTGGGCATCTGTCTTTGATTTTTGGCTCTTCAATGCCATGTATAATACAGTGACTTTACAAAGAAAGCATAAAGCTTCTCAGTGCTGTTTCAAAAATGTGTGCCAGAGCAATTTCCTACACAAGCTTTTTTCTCAAATTTCAATTACCCATTACCCAGTGGCTTCTGTGTGATAATGAACTCATTGGCATTATCACTTAGGAACTGGATCAAGACTGGAGAGCTGAGTTCCAAGATTATTGAAACTTGGAAACATTCCAGCCAGACTTTGACCCCATCAGTTTGGCCTGAAATACCATCAAGCGTAGGTGAAAGCTGGAGACTAATCCAGTGCCTTTAAAAGGCCACAGTATGTTAGTGGAATTGTCATGGGTTCAGAATGCCTTCTGAGTCAAAGTTCAATTGGCCTTTAAGAGCTATTATATATAAATTTTACTTCTTGGTCTTCCAACTTGGGTTTAGTGATCTTGAACCTATGTTTGGGCAACATGTAGTTCATTATTTTTAACTGTTTGTTTATTTTCCAACATTATGCAGCCAGAGGTTCACATATTCCTGTTCACAAGCCAGAAGATTTTTTAAAAAACTGAACATTATTTGTGTGGGAGGCTTGGGGTGTAGGTTTTGGATTAACTTCAGGCATTTATTAGACAGGAGAGAATTTTGCTATTTGTGATTGCATTTTAAATTTATTATTTGAATATGATGCTATCTGCACAAATTAATCCTGTATTGGACGTGAATTTACATGTATATATTTACTTGTGAATTTACATGTGTATATCATGTGTGAAATCAGTTCAAGTTTCATATAAATAAAAATATAGAAGGCAGCCATTTAAAAACTAACACAAATTCAGTCAACTTTTTCAAGAGTTTTTACTTAACTGTATTGATAAATATTGCACTTTAAACTTTACAATGCATTGTGAAAATAGGATAAAATTTAAAAAAACACATGTAATTCAGTTCTTCCAATTACTAATATATGGTCCGTATATTTCCCAAGTTTCTGGAGGTATGGAGATTGTTGAATTTTTTTCATAGTACATTATCCATTATGACATTGAACATTTCCTTTCCATTTTAAAACTTAGATACTTTTGGACAGATTAATTTTAGTTTTGGAGGGGTTCAGTGAGCAGCAGCTGATTATGTTGGGAATCTGTTGAACAGTTTCCATCACCTGCTGGAACTAGGTTTGGAATGGAATTTTTCCTGCCTTGTGCATCCTTTTGAAGCCTGTTGATCTTCTGATTCTACACTGCAGATTTTAAGTTGCACTAAGTTGAATTTTTTTTCTCTTGAGGTGGGTTTAAATATAATCTCAAAGTCTTATGTTGTAAGACTGCACCTTAATCTTGGCTCATCCACTGAAACCTTTAACTTAGTAAAATGGTTTATTATATCCATGTACCAAGGTACAGTGGGAAATTTTCCCTTGCATACTGTTCATAAATAGCGGTTAGCGTAACACTACTATCACACTAGCAACCAGAGTTCAATTCTGTGGCTGTCTGTAATAGAGGTTTTACGTTCTCCCTGTGAACATGTGGTCTGGTTTCCTCCCACATTCGAAATAAATATGGCTTGATAGGTTAATTGGGTGGCACGGGCTTGTTGGGCCAGAAGAACCTGCTACCATTCTGTATCTCTAAATAAAGAAAATAAAATACACAGTGCATTGACGTAGTACAAAGTAAAACAGTAACAATGAAGATTAAAGTGTAGAAGCTGCAGTTAAAGTGTAGTGCAGGCAGATAATAAGGTGCAGGGTCACGTTGAGGAAGATTGTGTGGTCTGGAGTTCATCTTTCTTAAACAAAAGGTCCTTTCAAGTGTCTTTTAACAGTAAGATAGCTCCTGCAACCTGATTATATGTGCTTTCAGGCTTCTTGATCTTCTGACTCTGGATTCTAGTATTCTAACCCATGCCTGGCTGGCCTCATAGATTTGAGATAATCTTTTTAAGTTAGTGGATCTATGGAAAGGGCAGGTTGTCTTATGGGGTAGGTTGGGTAGTCTGGTTTTGAATCTGCTGGTGTTTAGAAGAGCAGAAGGGGATGTGGAGATCATTGCTGTTTTTGGTGAAATCTAGAACCTTTGAGTCACTGTTTAAGGATTAGCTTTATTTATCACATGTACATCAAAATATACAGTGACATGCATTCTTTATGTCAAATCAAATCAGTGAGGTTGTGCTGAGCAGCCCACAAGTATCCCCATGCTTCTGGCACCAACGTAGCGTACCCACAACTCACCCTAACTGTACATGTTTGGGATGTGAGGAAATCCACGCAGTCAAGGGGAGAATGTACAGCCAGCAGTGGGAATCAAACTTTGATCTTACCGTCGGCACTGTCACAGTGTAACGTTAACTGCTTTGCTACCATGTTGCCCCAAATATATAGGTTTGCAACTGATGAAACTGGGATATCATAAAGAATCAGGAGGTTGGGTAGCTTCTATAGAAAAAATTAATGCTCAAAGTAACTCCATTATCTAAGTATGTACATGTCACCATATACTTCCATGAGATTCATTTTAAAGTGCAGATACAAAATGAAGCAAATAAATAATGCAAAGAACATGAGCAGGAGGATCCTTGGAAGTGGGTCCATAGATTGTGGAATCAGTTCAGGTGAGGTGGTTCAGGAGCCTCATGGTTGAAAGTAATAACATTTCCTGTTCATGGTGCTGTGGGACCAGCTCCTACCACCTCCCAGATGGCAGCAGTGAGAAGAGAGTATGACTTAGATAGTGTGAGTATTTGATGCTGTTTTCTTGTGGCAGAGTTTGATGTAAATGTGTTCAATGGTAGGATGAAAGTTTATGATGGACTGACCTGTATCTCCCACTTTGTTTCAAGTTGAAGAGCTTTGATAACAATTAGTTGCAATAAGGGAGAGATGGAAGAAAAAATTATAACCTTGACAGGGTTCCACATTTACCTAGATGATTCTGATGACCTATAGATTAAGGCCATTTGGTAGAAGATGAATGAAGTTGTTGGAGAGAAAGCAATTAAATGGAAATGTTAAAGCTGTGAAGTGCAGATCAAACCTGTTGCTGAAGCTACAAGACTCAAGATCAGAATTATGCTCTTCAGCTCATCAGATCTGTCTTGTCATATTCAGTTCCATGTTCTGTTTTCAAGAAATATGCAGAGTAATGCCTCCAGAACTGCTTTGCCTCTTTAACCTCTTAGGAATGAGCACATGTCCTGATGAAGCTTCTTAGCCTGAAATGTTGGCTCTTCATTCCTCTCCATAGATGATGCTTGACCTGCTGAGTTCCTCCAGCATTTTTGTGTGTGTGTGTGCGCGTGTGTTACTCTGGATTTCCAGCATCTGGAGAATCTCTCGTGTTTTGTCTTTTTGGAAGTGCATTGAAATACACCTAAGTACAATTTTTGGTCAACTTACCCCAAAATATCCTTTGATTTTTTTTCAACCAATTTTGTTTGGTGAAATGCTGTGAGATATTGCAGATTAAAGAGAAGTCTCCTTATCACTCAAATCTGACCCAGGTTTTTATTTAACTAATCTCTCCTTGAAGGCATGATATCTGAAATTAATTGCTCCAGGTGCATCTGCAAGGTTGAATCACAAAGACTTTGAATGCTGCCCAATATTTCACCACTGGTGTTGACGGTCATTCATTGGAAAAGTGTTCTTCACCCCATATCCTTCATACTTCGGAACATTTTATGGATGCTTCCGTCAATCATTTGTTTTAACTGTCTAATTTCAAAGTATATTACCTTATCTGATTTCATGTCTATGCACAGTTGCTTATGCTAGCCACTTGGCTTTAATCAATCTCCTTTTAGATTGCTCATGTTGTTTGGGTTTCAGTCAGTTTATGAAATTCAACAGTGAGACCTTTCCTGCATTTTCTTTTCAGAACAAATTGTAGACCTATGCTGACTGTTACAGTCTCGTGCATTGTAGTAGGTTTGCAAATTAAAAGTATTCCTTCCTAGTGAACTGTTGTAGTTTGACAATTTCCCAGATATTGTAACTTTTTTGTCACACAGCAAAAGGCATTTCTTCATTTTTACATAGTTTTTGGATCGCTTTTTATTCCTTCTGTTCCAGGTCTTTCTAATTGTTTCATTGTGAATTTGAGCGCTTAGATTACAGCATATTGAATTTGATTTTAATAAATCAGTCATGATAGAATGGTGAAGCAGGCTTGATGGACTGAATGGTCTAGTTTTGCTCCTTTGTTTTATGGTCTTGTGATATTAGAAATAGTGAAATTAATAGCATCAACTTGAAGTAGAAATATTCTTACTAGTGTTTGAGACCTGCTCAAGCTTATATAGTACTATGTCACACAACCTTGCCCTTTGGCCCATCTAGTCCATACCAAACTATTATACTGCCTTGTTCCATTAATCTGTACCTGGACGGTAGGCCTTCATACCCTGCCGTATATTAACTGAACTTCTCTTAAATGTTGAAATCAAACCCACATCTACCACTTCTCTCACCACCCTCTGAATGGTTCCCCCTCACGTTCTCCTTAAACATTTCACCTTTCACCCTTAACTGATGTCCTCTAGTTTTGTAGTTCATAGGCACAAATTTTGTAAAGTCAAAATGCTTTCATAAGTAACTAAATGTATAGTTTCCAAATGTCAATTTTAAGATAAAGAGCAGTAAATAGTTAAAGAAAAATCTAAATCAAATCAAATTTTGGTGTGACCACCGTTGCCTTTAAAACTGCATCAATTCTCTTGGGCACAGTGTCATACAGTTTTATAAGAAAATTGGCTTGTAGGTTGTTCCGAGCATCTTGAATCTTGGCACAGTTCTTCTGCAGACCGTCTTGTTTTTTTCTTTTTCTCCAGGTAATACCAAACGGCCTCAATGGTCAGGGCTCTAGGGAGGCCATAGAATCTGAAATCATGTAAAAAAAAGTCTAGGGTGCCTGAGACGTCTGCATCCAAGCACAGTGGAAAAAGCCTTTTGGCATTTACCTTTCTATACTCATAATTTTCTGCACATCTGTCATATCTCCCCTCATTCTGCAATGCTCCAGGGAATAAAATACTATTACAAGTTAGAGATTTGCAGTAATAACATGTATGCAAGCACATTAAATTAATTTAAAAGTTAGCTTGTAGATCTTGAAACATGTTAGTATTTTGATGAAATCAGGTATCTTGGTACATTTACCAAAAATAAATTAAGTTTTCAATTACAGTGCTCTTAATGGAGAATGGAACTCTTTGCTTAGCTAGTTGTAAAGAGGGCTGCAATCTCTAATCATATCTCCAGTTTAATCACTTTCTAAGCTTGTCTCTGTCCTGAACCTCTTCAAAGTCATAAATCCCCAATAATTCAATCACAAACAAGAGAAAATCTCCAGATGCTGGAAATCCAAGCAACACACAAAATGCTGGTGGAACTCAGCATGCCAGGCAGCATCTGTGGGGGAAAAAAAGTACAGTTAATGGCTCGAGCCGAGACTCCTCGGCAGGACTGAGACACTCTTGTTTCTTTGAAGCTTCAGTTTTCCATGTTCTTAATACTTCAATTAACCACAATCGTCTTTACTATAAATTCTAAAACTGCCTCTTAATGGTCTGTTGTGTTTTTGCAGAGGGTACAGTGATCAAAAGAATAATTAGATACTAAGGTTTTCAGTTAAGCTTTGCTAAATCATGGCACAGTAGAATATGGAATACAATATTTTAAAACCTTTCTAAAACAGTAGTAGGATACTATGTCAACTAAATCGAGAACTGCAGCCAGACTACTTGTAAATTAAGCTTAAACGTGCTTTGAATAATGTATTTTGGTAACTGCTAGTACTGGAAGCTTGTTAAATTTAGGAGCTGGGACGTTTTCGACTGGGGGCACAGCCAAAGAATATAAGGATGTCCCTTTTGAAGAGAGATGATGAATATCTTTAGCTAGAGGGTGGTAAATCTGTGGAATTGTGATAGATGGCTGTGAAGGTCAAGTCATTGGGTATACCTAAAGCTGAGGAAAATGGGTTCTTGGTTAGTCAGTGTATTAAAGGTTATGAGGAGAGTGAGGTTGATAAATCATCCAGGATGTAATGGTGGAGCAGACTCAATGGGCCGAATGATCTAAATTTGTTCATATGATTTATGGTCTTGTTTCTGAAAGCTTGTAGATTCAGATTCATTTTATTTCTCACGTGCTCATTGAAATATACTGTGGAATAAGTCATTCGTGTTAGCAAGCAACACAATCTGAGGATGTTTTGGGGGCAACCGACAGGTATCAGCACACATTCTGGCGTCAACATAACATGCCCCTGGTGAGATGCAGCTTGGCGTGTCAGAGTTTGGAGTTCAATTCTGGTGTCTTCTGTAAGAAATTTGTATGTTATTCCTATGGGTTTATTGCATATGTTTCCTCCAGGTGCTCCAGTCTCCTCCCACAGCCCAAAGACGTACCAATTAGCAGGTTAATTGGTCATTGTAAATTGCTTTGTGATTTGGCTAGGATTGAATTGATTGGTTGCTGGGTGGTTTGTTGGCCTGTTCTGCATGGTATATCTAAATAAATAAACAACACAAGCAACAACAGGAGCATATATACAACCCCTGGAGAAAATATGCAAATGTTTTGTCCTTTGAATCAGTCATTTGACAGACTTCATAAACATCCAAAGGGCTATTACAGCTTTGTTTCCAGTTAAGCCAAACCAAGGGAATTAAAATACTTTTTAAAATCTCCTTTTTGAGGTGTGTGAAATTCAAGATAAAACTTGTTTTTCTTAAAGCTTCTGTTGTCACATTTGGGTAAAGAACTGAAAGTGCAATTTGAAAGAAGGTATTGCATTCTTGAATGTATTGGAAGACCTGACTCTGAAAAGTTTGAAAAATGATTTTCTTGAGAGACGTGCTTTTCTGTTTGTGTTACTGGGGTGGACAAAATCTCTTGCAAAGTTGAATAGGTTACGATATACGTTAATAACATTAGACATAGGAGTAGGATTAGGCTATTCGGCCCATTGAGTCTACCCTGTCATTCCACAAAGAAGAAAAAAATCAGCAAATACTGGAAATCCAAGTAACATAAAAAAATGCTGGAGGAACTCAGTAGACCAAGCAGCATCTATGGGAATGAATACAGTCACCATTTTGGGTTGAGACCGCTTATCAGGACTGGAGAAAAAAAGAGGAGTCAGAGTAAGAAGGGTTGGGGGAGGGGCTGCCATGTCTGATTTACTTACTATCAACCCCATTCTCCCCATATACCCCTGACGCCCTAATGAAGAACCTATCAACCTCCACTTGATCTCCTTGGGTTTCTTCTTGGTCTCTTCTGTGATCTGTGAAATTGTAGAAACAGGTTGTGTTGATTGATAAATTGGAGCTGATTTATTCTCAAATCAGGCTCCGTTCACTATAAAGGTAACTGAGGATGAGTAGTGATCTTTTCATGAAAATAAGACATGGTTCTGTGAACTTTGGTGACCAATGGCCATTTTCAGTAAAAAAAAAGCTGCACAATATTTTGAAATGGGGAAAATGCATACTAGAATTGTAAAATAATCAAGTATGTAATTGTTAACAATGTAAGTGACAGTCATTAAATTCTTTTGTTGTCAATATGTAATGAAGCTCTAAATTGGCAATGTGGCAGTGGAAAGAATAAAGATTGCAGCAGACCACAGAAGTCTTTGTTTCTCTGAGACATTTAGAGAACCTAACATATCATGTGTCAAGTTGGTTGCAGATGGCTCAAGTAGAACAACTGGACTTTGTAGGAAAGGAATATCTGACAATTTCTTTTTGTGTGATTCGTGGTTGATCATGTGTTTGCAAATGTTGCCCTCTGTCCCGCAAACAGTAAATCCTGGTGAGAGTGGATTATTTTCTCAAGCTTCGAAGCCATTCTGATGGCAGATATAAAAGATGAAATTTACTGTGACCTCTGGTGTGCCAGCAAAGCCTCCAATCATCCATAAAATAAAGTTTGAAGGCCTACACCGCATGCAGGACTAATCTCAGTGTTCGCCAAGCAGCATCTGTCTGTATGTTCTGCTAGCATGGACTGAAGAAAGACCATAAACCTATCTGCACAGTCCTCAAAATCAAAATGGATAGTGGTGTTCATGGACTGTTCAGAAATCTGGTAGTGGAAGGGTCAAAGCTGTTCCTGAAATGCTGACACTGTGCCTTCAGGCTCCAATTCCACCTTCCTGATGGTAGTGCTAGGAGGGCAAGTACTGGATAGTGAGGGTCCTTGATGATGGATGCCACATTCCTAAGGCATTGTCTTTGAAGATGTCCTCAATGATGAGGAGGCAAGTGCCCTTGATGGAGTTGGCTAAGTGAACACTCCTCTGCAGTCTTTTCCGATTCAGTGCATCATAAACTTTTAAACTTGCGCTTCTACAAGATGCTTTGAGACTGCTGATTACTTATAACATGTTTTGTTTTTAACTCCAGTTCAAATAGTTCCGTCAAAATAATATTTAAATGTTTCTGATTCGCTGTAACTTAAAAATATGGAGGCTTATGTGTTCATTTCCAAATGAAGTTATCTTCATTTGTTCAGCTTTTCATTTCTATTCATTAGTTTTGAAAAACTAATGAAATGATTCTGCCTTGCTTGAGAAATCAGGCAAATGATTTTTTGTCCAAACATTGAAACACAAACACTAAGTCCATCAGAATACATGGTATATCCTGATAGCCTCTAAAATCTCTCTGATTACATGCCCCTCTCTTTACCTCATTATCATTTAATAAACAGTATCTGTTTAGGCATCTAAGCAGGCATCTGAAACCAACAGTCGATGAGCACCAATTATTGACATTTTGATTATTGAGTACTGTATAGTCTTGCACTCTTTTCTGAAGGGATTTATGCAAGTTGAACAGATTTATAAAACTTAGCAGTGCAAATTGTACTTCCATGGCTAATCTTTTTCAAATGGTTTGGCAAGACCTTTTCTGTTAAGTGTTTGTGCAAGTTCAGTAATTGTGAGCATGAACTCTTCAGCATGTTTAAATCCTGACTAAACAACTTAATAAAGCTTGCTTGTGTTGTGTGACTGTATGAAATAAAAACAAAGTGTGGACTAAAATATTTAGCAAATCACTCAGTCACTGCATAATACATTTGTGGTTTATAAAGCATGAATAAGCCTAACTTCAGATGTCATTTGTAGCAGTAATGCATTGAGGGGAATTGTTATTTGCTTTGGATTTTTGTTTTGAACACTCCATAAATTATTTTATTTTGTTTTAGTGATGAACATAACAAAAATGTTGGCCCTATGAGCAATTCTGATGAAGGTTTGACGTTTGAAATGTAAGCTCATCTTTCCTTCAGCAATTGCAAAGTCCCTTGTGAATTTGATGCAATTTGTCCTATTTTCAGCCTTCATAAACAATCTGCAAGTCTTTTATCATCAGTTCATTGTTATTCCGATTCCACTCAGAAATGCAGTTTGTGTGAGGAAATCTGAGTGTGAATAATATGGGCTATAAAGCCTAATTTTCTCTTACGTTTAATGTGCTTGATCTGACTTGAATTTGAAATACTGGTTAGGAAACTGAAAACACGTGGAGAACTGATCTGATTTGGAATGCTGTTTCTGTATCCAGATCAGTTATCAAATGATTATTGTGCTTATTTTGATTAAGTTCATGTAACAGTGCTTGAGATGAATTTTCTTACTCTTGCATCTCTGCGAAATATTTATAAATATTTTTGTATCTTTTGTAGGCATGTATAGATGATAATTTGGATATGGTGAAATTCCTAGTGGAACATTCTGCAAATATTAACCAGCCAGATAACGAAGGTTGGATCCCACTACATGCAGCTGCTTCTTGTGGATATGCAGATATAGCAATGTAAGTACTGGGCATTCCTGTTTTTAAAACAAAATTGCTTCATGCTTTTTATTAATTGTCATTTGGTAATATGGAGTCTGGAGAGGAAAACCTAGAACCAAGTGTCCAGACTTCCATTTGATTTTGTAACATTGATTTTAGGGTTGGGAAGCAATATCAGTGTGAAAATTCTGCTCTGTGCAAGGTTTAAATTATTTCAGTCGAGTAAAAGCTTTGCCCTGTACGTGGTATAGTTAATAAATATTTTGCATTGTATGGGCCATGATGTTGAAGCTATGACTGAGAAAAATCATTATTTCAGCCTTTTAATCAAAAGGACATGGGCACTATTTCCATTGAGTTAAATTCTTCAGGCACTTGATAATTACAAGGCTTGGACAGATGCTGAAAATCCAGAGCAACAGACAAAATGCTGGAGGAACTCAGCAGGCCAGGCAGCGCCTATGGAGAGGCTGAAACAGCTGACTTGAGTCTTAATGAAGGGTCACAGTCCAAAATGTCGACTATTTATTCCCTTCCATAAAGGCTGTCTGACGTGCTGAGTTCTTCTATAATTTTGTGTTGCTCAAGAATTCAAATACTTTTTAAAGGTTCATTTTGTTGTTGAAGTATGCATGTACAATAGAACTTTGATATTTATCTTCAAGTAGTCAGGAAATACAGGAAAGCCACGGAAGTTGTTGAAAGAAAAGACATCAACCCCCCCCCCCCCGCACAGAAATAAAGAAAACTCACAAACCCAAAACCCCCAACCCCCTCTCTCATACAAAAGCCAACAGATTGCCCACCCAGTATATGGCAGCCAGAAAATCATAAACCTCAGACCCCCCAACCCACTCCCCCCTCACTTGGAAAAGAACAGCAACATCATCAAACCTCCAATCCTCTGTCCCACACACAAAAACCAACAGATTGCTCACACAGAGAAACCAACGAGAACATCAGACCCCAAATCCCCAACCTCTCCTTTGCAAAAACCAATACACTGACTGCCCCCACCCCCCGAAACATAAAAGATATCCACTCTTGCCAGTGTATGCGGTGGCCAGATTCTGGAAATAAAAACTCACTGAATGCCATTGTTTTATTTGCTTCATGACTGTTATGGCTTAAGCTTTTTGACCAAGTTGGACCACCACTGTTAGAACAGGCAGATTTTCATCTGATGAGAAATGGCCATTAGTCACATACTACTAGTTAAATTGGCAAAAGTTGCAATGATATTTCATAACTCATTAAATTTCAAGATTCAAAGTTAGGTGGCACTTTACTGTTCACTTCAGTTTTGACCAACTTTACTGACATCCTTCTGCTTTAACTTGGGGGTGTGAAGCTAATCTTGTATTGAAAATGCAGTAATATCACCACCCAGTAAAACTAGCTATTATATATTAAGCAACTTAAAAAAAGAATAATGGTAGTCACCTGTAGTGAATGGTGTAACTACAGTACTGGAAAGCCCCTTTGGATTAATGTTAGATGTTTGGATTTTAGTGAGTCAGTTAGAATATCTAATTAAAATCAAGCACTGAAATGGTTTACTTTGAGTGTATGTTCTCATCTTGTGATTGTTTCATTTAAGTTAGATATATTTGGCTTGGAGAGCATTCAAATACAACTTCCAACATGGGAATTGAAAGAGCAGGAGGACATGGTCCCTTAAAGGCCACAGCTGATCTGATAACTGAATTTCGGCATTCCCCAATAACCTACCATCCCATACCTATTAAACATATGTGTAAGTTTATCTTAACCATTCAAAGACTTTGGTGGTACTGTAGCGGTGTGCTACACGCAGCGCTAAAATTATGACACGGAGTCGGTAACTGCAGTCGAAGGAAAAAAACTTTATTCGAAATCTTCAGCCTCACTTTTAAGCCTCCCTCACCCTGCCCCCCATGGCGCAGAGCTCTGTGCTCGCAAACTCCCGTAGGCTATCTAATTGTGAGTCGGTTCGGATGTGCCAGGAAATGGGTCGCCACATAACCCCCCCCCCCAGAACCGGCGATACACCCCCCAATGTCCACAGTCTGGGCCAGAACCTGCTCGGGAGGTCGGCCTCTGCGCCGAGGTGCCGGAAACTCGGCCGGTTGCGCCAGGTCCACATGGGCCGGTTTGAGGCGGTCCACCGTGAAAACCTCCTCTTTCCCCCCAACGTCCAGCACGAACGTGGACCTGTTGTTCTGGAGCACCATAAACGGCCCCTCGTATGGCCGCTGCAGCGGTGGCCGATGCCCGCCCCTTCGTACAAACACAAACTTACAGTTCTGTAGGTCTTTGGGTACGCAGGTCGGGTGCCGCCCGTGCTGTGAAGTGGGTTTGGGGGCCAGGTTACCGAGCTTCTCGCGTAGTCTGCCCAGGACTGCTGCAGGATCTTCCTCTTGCCCCCTTGGGGCTGGTAGGAACTCCCCGGGGACGACCAGGGGTGCGCCGTATACCAACTCGGCCGACGAGGCGTGCAGGTCGTCCTTGGGCGCTGTGCGGATGCCGAGTAGGACCCAGGGAAGCTCGTCCGCCCAGTTGGCTCCTCGCAGGCGGGCCATGAGGGCCGACTTCAGGTGACGGTGGAAACGCTCCACTAGCCCGTTCGACTGTGGGTGGTAGGCAGTGGTGTGGTGCAGCTGAGTCCCCAAAAGGCTGGCCATAGCTGACCACAGGCTGGAGGTGAACTGGGCGCCTCTGTCGGAGGTAATGTGGGCCGGTACACCAAAGCGAGATATCCAGGTGGCGATCAGGGCTCGGGCGCAAGATTCGGAGGTGGTGTCGGTGAGCGGGACCGCCTCTGGCCATCTTGTGAACCGGTCCACGATAGTCAGGAGGTGCCGCGCTCCGCGCGACACTGGCAGGGGGCCCACGATATCCACATGAATGTGGTCGAAACGCCGGTGGGCGGGATGGAACTGCTGCGGTGGGGCTTTGGTGTGCCGCTGCACCTTGGCCGTCTGGCAGTGCATGCACGTTTTGGCCCATTCACTGACCTGTTTGCGGAGTCCGTGCCAAACGAACCTGCTGGAAAGTTATGAATGGAGTCGAAAACGCGGCGCTGTCGGGATGACGGGACGGGGCTGGCCGGTGGCGACGTCACAGAGTAGGGTCCTGTCACCCGGGCCCACGGGGAGGTCCTGGAGCTGCAAACCGGAGACTGCGGTTCTGTAACTCGGAATCTCCTCATCTGCCTGCTGTGCCTCTGCCAGTGCCTCAAAGTCTACCCCTTGGGAAAGGGCATGAACGGTAGGGCGAGAGAGCGCATCCGCCACGACATTGTCCTTACCCGAGACGTGCCGGACATCCGTCGTGTATTCAGAGATGTAGGACAGGTGGCGTTGCTGGCGGGACGACCAGGGGTCGGACGCTTTTGTAAATGCAAAGGTAAGCGGTTTGTGGTCCGTGAACGCGGTGAAGGGCCGACCTTCTAGGAAGTACCTGAAATGCCGGATTGCCAGGTAGAGCGCCAACAGTTCCCGGTCGAAAGCACTGTATTTGAGCTCGGGTGGTCGCAGGTGTTTGCTGAAAAACGCCAGGGGTTGCCAGCAACCTGCGATGAGTTGCTCCAGCACCCCACCGACTGCCGTGTTTGATGCGTCCACTGTGAGGGCGATAGGGGCGTCCATTCTGGGATGTACTAGCATTGCGGCGTCCGCCAAAGCTTCCTTCATTTGAACGAAAGCGGCGGCAGACTCCTCGTCCCAGGTAATGTCCTTGCTCGGACCCGACATCAGGGCGAACAGGGGGCGCATGATCCGGGCAGCTGAAGGGAGGAAGCGGCGGTAGAAATTGACCATACCTACGAATTCCTGAAGGTCTTTGATCGTGGTGGGTCGGGGAAAGAGGCGAACCGCATCTACCTTAGCGGGCAGAGGGGTTGCCCCGCCTTTAGTAATCCTGTGGCCCAGGAAGTCAATGGTATCGAGTCCGAACTGGCATTTGGCGGGGTTGATTGTAAGACCGTACTCACTCAGTCGGGCGCAGAGTTGACGGAGGTGGGACAGATGCTCCTGACGACTGCTGCTGGCTATGAGGATGTCATCCAAATAGATGAACGCAAAGTCCAGGTCCCGTCCCACCGCGTCCATTAACCGCTGGAACGTCTGTGCGGCATTCTTCAGGCCGAACGGCATGTGGAGGAACTCGAAAAGGCCAAACGGGGTGATGAGAGCCGTTTTGGGGACGTCGTCAGGATGCATCGGGATTTAATGGTACCCTCGGACGAGGTCTACCTTGGAGAAGATCCGTGCGCCGTGCAGGTTTGCCGCAAAGTCCTGAATGTGCGGCACAGGGTAGCGGTCCGATGTGGTAGCCTCGTTCAGCCTGCGGTAGTCGCCGCACGGTCTCCAGCCCCCCGTCGCTTTGGGCACCATGTGCAGGGGGGAGGCCCATGGGCTGTCGGACCGCCGGATGATCCCCAATTCCTCCATCCTCTGGAACTCCTCCTTTGCCAGTCGGAGCTTGTCCAGGGGAAGCCGCCGAGCGCGGGCGTGGAGGGGTGGTCCCTGGGTCGGGATGTGGTGCTGTACGCCGTGCCTGGGCATGGCCGCTGTGAACTGCAGTGCCAGAACTGATGGGAAATCCGCCAGGACCCTGGTGAAGTCGTTGTCGGACAGCGTGATGGAGCCGAGGTGAGGGGCTGGCAACTGGGCTGCACCCAGGGAGAACGTCTGAAAGGTCTCGGCGTGTACCAGTCTCTTCCTGGACAGGTCGACCAGTAGGCTGTGAGCCCGCAAAAAATCCGCACCCAGAAGCGGTTGGGCTACGGCGGCCAGTGTGAAGTCCCACGTGAACTGGCTGGAGCCGAACTGTAGCTGCACCTGACGGGTGCCATAGGTCCTTACTGTGCTGCCATTCACGGCCCTCAGGGGGGGACCCGGTGCCCTGCTGCGTGTGTCGTAACTCGTCGGAGGTAAAACGCTGATCTCAGCCCCAGTATCGACCAAAAACCGGCGTCCCGACCTTCTATCCCACACATACAGGAGGCTATCCCGATGGCCAGCCGCCATAGCCATCAGCGGCGGCTGGCCCTGGCATTTCCCGGGAACTTGCAGGGCGGGTGACAACGGCGGGCTTCTGCGCCCCACCGCTGGTGGTAGAAGCACCAGTGTTCCTTGGGCTGGGGGTTGGCGGGCTCTGCGGCCGGGCCTGGACTGGTTTGCTGCCGGGAGCGTGGCTGGGAGATCTGTGCGATGGACGCCCCGCTCACCTTTTTGGCGTTCCACAGCAAGTCCTCCCGGGCTGCCACCTTCCGGGGGTCACTGAAATCCGCGTCGGACAGCAGCAGGCGTATGTCCTCGGGCAGCTGCTCCAGGAATGCCTGCTCAAACATGAGGCAGGGTGTGTGTCCTTTGGCGAGAGACAACATCTCATTCATTAAAGCTGATGGAGGTCTGTCGCCCAAGCCATCCAGGTGCAGTAAACGGGCAGCCCGCTCGTGCCGTGAGAGTCCGAAAGTCCTGAGGAGCAGGGCTTTGAATTCCGTGTACTTGCCGTCTGCCGGGGGCGACTGTACGAACTCCGTGACCTGGGCCGCTGTGTCCTGGTCGAGGGAGCTCACCACGTAGTAGTAGCGGGTGTCTTCTGTGATCTGGCGAACGTGGAATTGGGCTTCGGCTTGCTGGAACCATAGGTTCGGGCGCTGTGTCCAGAAACCCGGCAGTTTCAATGAAATCGCATGAACAGAGGCGGCGTCGGTCATTTCTGGTCCAAAAATCGTTTGGACCGTCGGGGTCACCAATTGTAGCGGTGTGCTACACGCAGCGCTAAAATTACGACACGGAGTCGGTAACTGCAGTCGAAGGAAAAAAACTTTATTCGAAATCTTCAGCCTCACTTTTAAGCCTCCCTCAACCTGCCCCCCATGGCGCAGAGGCTCCAAAGCTCTGTGCTCGCAAACCCCCGTAGGCTATCTAATTGTGAGTCGGTTCGGATGTGCCAGGAAATGGGTCGCCACAGTACCACCTTCACCTCAGAATCCTGAACTCCTCTGAGAAAACTGCACTTAATCTTTAGAAATTACTTATTTTTAAACAGTGATTCTTAGTTTTAGGGGAAACATCTTCACATTCACCTTAAGACCATCGATTCAGTCCCATAAGACCATCAGACATAGGAGCAGAATGAAACTGTTTGGCTCATTGTTCTGGTATTCCATCCTGGCAGATTTATTATCCCTCTTAATCCCATTCTCCTGCCTTCCTGGAACCTTTGATGCCCTTACTAATCAAGAACCTGTCAACCACTGCTTTAAATATACCCAATGACTTTTTTCTCCACAGTTGTCTGTTGCAGTGAATTCCACAGATTCACCAACATCTGGCTGAAGAAATTCCTTTTCATCTCTGTTCTGAAGGGGCATCCTTTTATTCTGAGGCTGTGCCTCTCAGTCTTCACGCTAGCAGAAACTAAGATATGCAGTTTGCCACTTCAGATAACCGCATTGAATCAGATTTATCACCAACATGCCATGAAATATGTCGTTGTGCAGTAACAATGCAGTGTAATGCATAAAATTCTATAAATTACAATAAAAATATGTATAAAACTTTAAATAAGTAATGCAGCAAGAGAGCAAATATAGTGATCTGGTTTTCATGGGTTCATTTTCTGTTCAGAAATCTGATGGCGTCGGGGAATAAGCTGCTTCTGAAGCGTTGAGTATGTGTCTTCAAGTTCCTGTGCCACCTTTTGGTAGCAATAAGAGGACATGTCTGAGGTGGTGGAGGTCCTTAATGATGGCAGCCACCTTTATGAGGTATTACCTATTGAAGATGACCTTGATGTTTGGAAGACAAGTGCCCATGATGGGGCTGACTGAGGTTACAATCCTCTACAGTTTTTTCCAATCCTCTGCAGTGGCCCCCTCATATCAACTGGTGTCGCAACCAGTCAGAATGTACTCATGGTACATCTGTAGAAATTTGTGAGTTTTTGGTGTCAGCAAATCTCCTCAAACTCATAATGAGTTATAGCACTGGTGTGGTATTAAGCCTTAACTGAATTTCCAGTACATGAGCATCCTTAAAGAATGTAACCAGTATCATACCTGGGTCAGCTTATGAATTTATTTTGAGCACAATTTAAACGGCACTTTAAATCAGGAATCAGCTGTGCTGTCTGCTTGACCAGCTGATGTATGTCCTTGTCCAAGAATAGGTGTGCGGGTGAGGGAGTGAAGTGGAATTCAGACCTCGTTATTGAGGGATTTGTAACTTGAGCCAAGTTGATGACTTCCTGAATACTTGCCTAATTCCAGAAAGGGATGATCATATGAAATAGAGCTGAATTTTGCATGTTCAGTAGCTGTTGCATGTATGAAGTAATTGGCTTGACTGTTTTAATTATTTTCTGGGATGTCAGCATGGGTTGCCCATCTCCAGATAGAGTTGACATGGAGAGGGTTTGTCCTATTGTGGGGGAGTCTCGGACCAGAGGACACAGCTTCAGAATAGAAGAATACTCCTTTAGAACAGAGATGAGGAGGAGTTTCTTAAGCCAGGTGGTGGTGAATCAGTGAAGTTTACTGGCACAGATGGTTGTGAAGACAAAGTAATTTCAGTTAAAAGTAGATGTGTCACCATATGCAACTCTGAGATTCATTTTCTTGCAGGCATACTTAAATCCAATAACCATAAATACCAATCTTGTTGCTGAATGGCAGGCTGGGGGTTTGGGTTTTGATGTTCTTGTTGTTTCTGCATGTGGCTGATCTGTTAGTTTTTATGCTGGGGGTGGGGTTTGAGGTTTACGAGTTTTTGTTTCTTTTTTCATTTTGTGCGTGGGGGAGTGGGATTGCTGTCTTTCAACTACTTCCATGGTTTTCTGTACTTTATGGACGAACTGGAGAAGTTGTATTCTGCATGTATACTTTGATAATGAACCTTTAGTATCAATGATAGACCACTCTAGCCAGTGTGTAATAGACAATAGACAGTAGGTTCAGGAGTAGGCCCTTCGGCCCTTCTAGCCAGCACTGCCATTCACTGTGATCATGGCTGATCATACACAATCAGTACCCCGTTACTGCCCTCTCCCCAAATCCCTTGACCCCGCTATCGAGAAGAGTTCTATCTAACTCTCTCTTGAGTGCATCCAGAGACTTGGCCTCTACTGCCTTCTGGGGCAGAGCTTTCCACATATCCACCAATCTCTGGGTGAAAAAGTTTTTCTGTATCTCTGTTCTAAATGGCCTACCCCTTATTCTTAAACTGTGGCCTCTCGTTCTGGACTCACCCATCAGCGGGAACATGCTTCCTGCCTCCAGTGTGTCCAATCCCTTCATAATCTTATATGTTTTAATCAGATCCCCTCTCATCCTTATAAATTCCAGTGTATATAAGCCCAGTCGCTCCAATCTTTCAACATATGACAGTCCCGCCATTCCGGGAATTAACCTTGTGAACCTACGCTGCACTCCCTCAATATCAAGACTGTCCTTCCTCAAATTTGGAGACCAAAACTGCACACAAAACGCTAGGTGGGGTCTCATCAGGGCCCTGTACAGCTGCAGAAGGACCTTTTTACCCCTATATTCAATTCCTCTTGTTATAAAGGCCAGCATGCCATTAGCTTTCTTCACTGCCTGCTGTACCTGCATGCTTGCTTTCATTGACTGATGTACAAGAACACCTAGATCTCATTGTACTTCCCCTTTCCCTAACTTGACTCCATTTAGATAGTAATCTGCTTTCCTGTCTTGCCACCAAAGTGGATAGCCTCACATTTATCCACATTAAACTGCATCTGCCATACATTTGCCCAATCGCCTAACCTGTCCAAGTCACCCTGCATTCTCATAACATTCTCCTGACATTTCACACTGCCACCCAGCTTCGTGTCATCAGCAAATTTGCTAATGTTACTTTTAATCCCTTCATCTGTCATTAATGTATATTGTAAACAGCTGCGGTCCCAGCACCGAACCTTGCGGTACCCCACTGGTCACAGCCTGCCATTCCGAAAGGGACCCGTTAATCACAACTCTTTGTTTCCTGTCAGCCAGCCAATTTTCAATCCATGTCAGTACTCTGCCCCTAATACCATGTGCCCTTATTTTGCCCACTAATCTCCTATGTGGGACTTCATCAAAAGCTTTCTGGAAGTCCAGGTACACTGCATCCACTGGCTCTCCCTTGTCCATTTTCAAGGGACTGAATATCATTCCTCACCAACAGAGCCACCCCACCCCCTCTGCCAGTCAGTCTGTCCTTTCGATAAGATGTATATCCTTGAATATTCATTTCCCAGGCCCTGTCCGCTTGAAGCCATGTCTCAGTTACTCCCACAACATTGTACTTGCCAATTTCTAACTGAGCCTCAAGCTCATCTACTTTATTCCTTATACTTCATGCATTCATATGTAATACTTTTAATTCGGTACTCCCCTCTCCTTTCATATCAATTCCTATTTCACTTGGCCATACTGTATGATCTCTTCTTGAGCTTTCTACTCCATTGATTCTGTTGTCCTTTTTAACTTTTCTTATTTTCACTTTCCCTTTAACTCCATCCTTATATTTCCAGTTCATCCCCTCCCCCCACATCCGTTTAAACACATCCGTGTTGCAGTGGCAAACCTGTCTGCCAGAATGCTGGTCCCCCACCTATTAAGGTGCAACCTGTCCCTTTTGTACAATTCATCCCTACCCCAAAACAGATCCCAGTGGTCCAAGAATGTAAATCCTTGCTTCTTGCACCAGTTCCTCAGCCACACATTCAGATCCATTATCTCCCTGTTCCTGCCCTCTCCAGCACGAGGAACTGGAAGCAAACCAGAGATAACCACCCTGGAATTCCTGCTTTTCAACCTTCTTCCAAGTTCTCTGAAGTCCCGCTGCAGAATGTCCATTCTCTTCTTCCCGATGTCATTTGTGCTGACATGCACTGCCACTTTCGACTGTTCACTCAGACAACAAACAGTGCAAATAAATCAGAAAGAGAAAAAGAAATAATAATAATAAACAATAAATATCAAGAACACTAGATGAAGAGTCCTTGAAGTGAGTCCATTGGTTCCTAAGACACGCAGTAGCAGAATTAGACCATTCGGCCCATCATGTCTGCTTCACCATTCCGTCATGGCTGATTCCAGATCCCACTCGATCCCAGACACCTACATTCTCGCCATATCCTTTGCTAACCTGACCGTTCAGGAAATGTTCAAATTCCACCTTAAATATATGCACAGACTGGGCGTTCGTTCACTGCCATCTGTGGCAGAGCATTCCACAGATTTAGTAAATCTGGCTGGCTGAGAAGAATTCAGTAATGGGGCAAGTGAAGTTGAGTGAAATTGTCATTGGTTCAAGAGCCCATTGGTTGAGGGGTAATAACTGTTCCTAAACGTGGTGGTGTGAGTCCTGAGGCTCCTGTACTACCTTCTTGATGGCACCAGTGAGATGAGAACATGACCTGGCTCCTGGAGGTTGCTGATGATGGATGCTGCTTTCCTGCAAGAATGCTCCATGTGGATGTGTTCAATGGTGGGGAGGGCTTTACCTGTGATTGTCTGGGCTGTGTCCACTTTTTTTTGAGGTAATTTCTATTCAAGGGCTTTGGTGTTTCCATACCAGAAGTGATGCAACCAGTCAATATACTTTTCACCACACATCTATAGACATTTGTCAAAATTTTAGATGTTATGCCAAATCTTTGCAAATTCCTGAGAACATAGAGGTGCTGCATGCATTCTTTATAATTTCACTTTCGTGCTGGGCCCAGGGACAAGTCCTCTGAAATGATAGCACCAAGAAATCTAAAGTTAATGTCTCTGTCCACCATTAATCCTCCTTGAGGACTGGCTCATATTTCTTCCTCCTGCAGTCAATAATCAGCTGTTTGGTCATGCTGATATTGAGTAAATGCCAGCATTACATTGTGGGTTACATTGAGTAAATGTCAGCTGAGTGGTAACACTCAGCCAGATTTTCAATCTCCCTCCTGTATGCTGATGTGTCACCACCTTTGATTCAGCCTGTGGCATTCGTATTGTCAGAAAACTTGAATATGGCATTGGAACTTTGTTTAGCCACACAGACGTAACTGTAAAGTGAGTAGAACAGAAGGCTAAGTACACAGCCTTGTGGGGTGTCTGTGCTGATGGAGATTGTGGAGGAGTTGTTGTTGCCAATCTGAACTGACTGAGGCCAGCAAATGAGGAAATCGAGGATCCAGTTGCACAAGGAGGTAGTTGAGGTCAAGGTCTTGAAGATTACCAGTTAGTTTTGAGGTGCGGATAGTGTTAAACGCTGAGCTGTAATCAACAAGGAGTATCCTGATGTACAGTATGCACCTTTGCTGTTCAGATGTTCTATGATTGAATGAGCCAATGAGATGGCACCTACTGTGGACCTGTTGTGCCTGTAGGCAATTTGGAGCAGGACGTATATCCAACTCCTCAGGCAGGAGTTGATATGTTTCATCACCAATCTCTCAAAGCACTTCATCACTGGATGTACATGCTACTGGACAATGGTTATTGAGGCAGGTTACCATATTCTCCTTTGGCACTGGTTGAAGCAGGTGGGTACCTCAGATTGCTGAAGCGAGCAGTTAAAGATCTCAGAGAACACTCTAGCCAGTTGATCAGCACATGCCTTCATTGCTTGGCCAGATACTCCCATCTGGACTGGATGCTTTCCTTGAGTTTCACCTTTCTGAAGAATCCTCTCACATTGGCCTCAGAGACTGATATCGCAGATTTATTGGGGGTTGTGGGAATTTGTTTCAATAGGTACATTTAATGTCTAAGAAATATATACAGTATGCATCCTGAAGCTCTTTCTTTGTAAACATCTACAAAAACAGAGGAATGCCCCAAAGGATGAATGACAGTTAAATGTTAAAACCCCAAAGCCCTCCCCCTCCCATGCACAAGCAGCAGCAAGGCTACGACCTCCCCTCCCCATCAGCAAAAAAGCTTCAGTGCCCTCCACCATGCACCCAAGCGTGCAGCAAAGCATCAATAAATATAGAGACTTGCAATATCCCAAAGACTACTCGTTGACCTGATAACTCGACATACCACAGGCCCTCTCTCTCCCAAGGGAAAAAGAGGTGTCCCTGTTTCACAGTGAGAGGGGAGACATAATAAACAATGGACTGATTTATGATATTATAAGTATGTTCTGTCGCCTTTTCCGAGCTCTGTGCCCAGAGAGTCGGCCCCAGGGTTCAGGTCTCTGGACATCTAGCCATGGCAGATAACCCGCTGCTCACAGTGTTCTGTGTTCTCCCACTATGCCTCAGTCAGGGGCACCAGCCTTGAATCAGCCCTTCTTCAGAGCCACGAAAATCTGAAACCCTGAATGCACGCTCGTCTTCCAGGCCGCATCCCTGGAATACCGAAAAGCAGCTGGTTGTGAGGCCCTGAGAGCGGGTCCCATTTCTGCCAAAAAACCAAAGTCAGAGTGTAACTCCAGTTCAGGGTCTTCAAAAGAACTTTGAAAAGGAAAAAAAGATAGAAACAGAGCTTTCCGTAGATCGTACCTGGACCTCTTGTAACTTTTTTGATCACCAGATTTGAATGCCTCTGATCTGGTCCTCAGCGGATTGTGGATCTCATGGGTCATCCAGGATTTCTGGTTGGGGAAGACTCTGAATGATTTTGTGAGGATATGCTTGTCTACAACTGTTTTTATAAATCCATGCCAACCATAGTGTATTCATTCAGATCCACAGGTAGTCCTTGAACGCGATCTGTCCACTGACTCAAAGCAATCCCGTAGTTGCTTATCTGCCTCTTGTGACCACATCTTTGTTGTCCTAATCTCTGGAGCTTTGATCTTTAGTCTTTGAGAAGGATAGCTTTGTGATCCGAATTTCCTGAAATGTGGCCTGGCTATTTCTTACCTTGGTATAGCAGTGGTCTAATGTGTTGAGACCTTTGGTACTATAGGTTTTATGCTGATGGTAATTGGACAAGGATTTCTTTAAACAAGCCTGACTGAAATCTGTGACTATGCTATGAAATGTGTTGGGGTGGACTGTATCTTGTTTGATGTTGACATCGTGCAGTATCGCAAGCACCTGATTATAGTCGGCCAGTGTGGGAGGTGAACTGTATTTGGGATCATAGAGGAAAAAAGTGGAAGTTCATAAGTTCTTGATAAGTCAAGGTGTCAAAGGTAATGGGGAAAAAGGTATGAGCCTGATGTTGAGTGGGATAGTAAATCAACCATGATGGAATATCAGAACAGTCTTGTTAGACCAAATGGCCTAATTTGCTCAAGTCTGATGGTCTTTTTGCTCTTCATAATGTGGTATCCTGGAGCTTCAGCAGTTCTGGAGAAGATGCTCCCACAGGCTCTGGACAACAGAGTTTCAGAATTTTGACCCAGTATTATTGAAGGAACAGTGGTACATATCCAGATCAGGATAGTGTCTGACTTTTTGAGGATTATGCAAACAGTGGTGTTAATTTATTGTTGTAACTCTTTTTCCTTAGTGGTGATCAAGGTCATAGACCATGGTTTGTGTTGTATTGGACTCAGTGAGTATAGAACAGCATAGCACAGTATAAGCCCTTTGGTCCATGCTGTAGTGATGATGCTTTAACCTACTCTAAGATCACTCTGCACCTTCCTTCCTGCATAACCCACCATTCTTCATTCATGCCGATGTAAGAGTTTCTGAGATGTTGTTGCCTCTATCACCATCCCTGACAGCACATTTAATGCACCCTCACTCTGTGTGTGTGTGTGTGGGGGGGGGGGGGGGTTGGGGAAGAGGAGGAACTTACTCTGACATCCTTCCTATATTTTATGCCACATTGAAGTTACAACCCAGGGCCACTTCTGCTGGGTAAAAGTCTCTGACGGTGCATTCTGTCTTTGCCTCTGAACAAGAGCAGAGATGTTGTAGTCATCACTGAATCATGGCTGAAGGATAGTTGGGAGCTGAATGTCTAATGTTACAAGTTATATCAGAGGGATAGGGAACCAGGCAGAGGGGGTACTGTGGCTCTACTGGTAAAGAATGGCGTCAAATCAGTAGAAAGATGTGACATAGGATTGGAAGATGTTAAATCCCTGTGGGTTGAGTTAAGAACCTGCAAGGGTGAAAGGACGTTGATGGTGGTTATATACAGGCCTCCCAACAGTGGCTGAGAGGTGGACCACAGATTACAACAGGAAATAGAAAAAGGTTATTAAAGGGCAATGTTAGGGTAGTCATGGGAGATTTTAACATGCAGGTCCATTGGGAAAATCAGGTTGGTAATAGATCTCAGGAGAGTAAGTTTGTTGAATGCCCAAGAAATGGCTTTTTTTTTAAAGAGCAGTTTGTTTTTGAGCCTATTAGAGGATCAGCTATATTGGATTGGGTGTTAAGTAATGAACCAGAGGTTATTAGGGAGCTCAAAGAACTGTGAGGAACCAGTGATCACAATATAATTGAGTTCAACTTGGAATTTGATAGGAAGAAAGTAAAGTCTGATGAATCAGTATTTCAGTGGTGTAAAGGAAATTATAGTGGTATGAGAGAGGAGTTGGCCAAAGAAGGAGCTGCTGGCAGAGATGTCAGAAGAGCAGCAACGCCGTGTGTTTCTGGGAAAAATGAAGAAGGAGCAGGACATACATATCCCAAAAATGAAGAAATACTTAAAATGATAAAACAGTACAACCATGGCCTGACAAGGGAAGTCAAAGCTATTGTAAAAGCAAAAGAAAGGGCATACAGCAAAGCAAAAATTAGTCAGAAGATAGAGGATTGGGAAGTTTTTAAAAACGTACAGAGAGCAGCTGAAAAAAATAATTAGTGAGGGAAAAGATGAAATATGAAAGCAAGCTAGCAAATAATATCAAAGTGGATAGTAAAAGTTTTTTTCAAGTATCTTTAAAAATAAAAGAGAAATGAGAGTGGATACAGGACCATTAGAAAATGAGGCAGGAGAAATAATAATGGGGGACAAGGAGATGGCTGATGAACTAAATTAGTATTTTGCATCAGCCTTCACTGTGGAAGATACGAGCAGTATGCCTGATGTAGTGTGTGAAGGAAGAGAAGGGGGTGCAGTTAGTATTACAAATGAGAAGGTGCTCAAAAAGCTAAAAAAAATCCTAAAGGTACGTAAGTCACCCGGACTAGATGACCTGCACCTGAGGGTTCTGAAAGAGGTAATGTGAGAGATTGTGTGGCATTAGAAATTCTTTCAAACATCATTGGATTCTGGCATGGTGCCAGAGGAGTGGAAAATTGCAAATGTCACTCCACTCTTTAAGAAAAGGGGGAAGGCAGCAGAAAGGAAATTATAGACCAGTTAGCCTGACCTCAGTGGTTGAGAAGATGTCAGTGTCAATTGTTAAGGTTGAAGTGATGGAGCATTTGGTGACACAGAACAAGATAGTACAAAGTCAGCATAGTTTCCTTCAGGGAAAATTCTGCCTGACGAGCCTGTTGGAATTCTGAGGAGATTACAAGTAGGATAGATAAAGGAGATGCAGTGCATGCTGTATATTTGGACTTTCAAAAGGCCTTTGACAAGGTGCCACACATGAGGCTGCTTACCAAGTTATGAACCCATGGTATTACAGGAAAGTTACTAACATTGCTAGAGCATTGGCTCATTGGTAGGAAGCAGCGAGTGGGAATAAAAGGATCCTTTTCTGGTTGGCTGCCTGTAACTAGTCGTGTTCCACAGGGTTGGTGTTGAGACCACTTCTTTTTGTGCTCTGTGTGTGTGTGTGTGTATATATATATATATATATATATGATTTAGATGATGTATATTTAGATTTAGATTTAGTTGTTGCCAAGTTTGCAGATGATACGAAGATTGGTGGAGGGGCAGGTAGTGTTGAGAAAGCGGGTAAGATGCAGAAGGACTTAGATTCGGAGAGTGGACAAGAAAGTGGCAAATGAAATACAAAGTTGGAAAATTCATGGTCATGCGCTTTAGTAGTAGAAATAAATGTGTGGACTGTTTTCTAAATGGAGAAAATCCAAAAATCGGAGATGCAAAGGGGAGTCCTAAAGGTTAACTTGCAGGTTGAGTTGGTGGTGAAGAAGGCAAATGCCATGTTAGCATTCATTTCAAGAGGTCCAGAATGCAAGAACATGGAGGGATTCTGAGGCTTTATAAGGTACTGGTGAGGCCTGTTCTTAAGTATTGTGAACAGTTTTGTTAACTTCCTCTGGGCCTAAGGCTGATTCCAGAAATGAAAGGGTTATCGTATGAGGAATGTTTGGTTGTACTCACTGGAATTCAGAAAGACGAGGGGGAGACCTTATTGAAACCTTTTGAATGTTGAAAGGCCTAGACATTAGATGTGGAAAGGATGTTTCCCATGGTGGGACATCTCGGACAAGAGGGCACAGCCTCAGGGGCGCCCTGTCAAGACAGATGTGGAGAAGGTGTTGAATTTGTTGCCACATACAGCTGTGGAGGCCAGGTCATTGGGTGTATTTAAGGCAGAGATTGATAGGTTCTTGGTTGGACATGGCACCAAAGGTTATGAGAAGGTGGCCAGGAACTGGAGTTGAGAAAAAAAGAATCAGCCATCAAGTCAAGTCACTTTTTATTGTCATTTTGACCGTAACTGCTGGTACAGTACATAGTAAAAATGAGACAGTGTTTTTCAGGACCATGGTGCTTCATGAAACAGTACAAAAACTACACTAGACTACAGACCTACCCAGGACTGCATAAAGTGCACAAAACAGTGCAGGCATTGCAATAAGTAAACAAGACAATAGGCACAGTAGAGGGCAGTAAGTTGGTGTCAGTCCAGGCTCTGGGTATTGAATAGTCTGATAGCTTGGGGAATAAACTGTTACATAGTCTGGTCGTGAGAGCCCGAATGCTTCAGTGCCTTTTCCCAGATGGCAGGAGGGAGAAGAGTTTGTATGAGGGGTGCGTGGGGTTCTCCTTAATGCTGTTTGCTTTGTGGATGCAGCGTGTAGTGTAAATGTCCGTAATGGTGGGAAGAGAGACCCTGATGATCTTTCAGCTGACTCACTATCCGCTGCAGGGTCTTGCGATCTGAGATGGTGCAATTTCTGAACCAGGCAGTGATGCAGCTGCTCAGGATGCTCTCAATACAACCCCTGTATAATGTGATGAAGATGGGGGTTGGGAGATGGACTTTCCTCCGACTTCGCAGAAAGTAGAGACGTTGCTGGGCTTTTTTTTGCTATGGAGCTGGTGTTGCGGAACCAGGTGAGATTCTCCACCAGGTGAACACCAAGAAATTTGGTGCTCTTAATGATCTCTATCAAGGAGCCGTTGATGTTCTGCGGGGAGTGGTTGCTCCGTGCCCTCCTGAAGTCAACAACCATCTCTTTTGTTTTGTTCACATTAAGAGTCAGGTTGTTGGCTCTGTACCAGTCTGTTAGCCACTGCAGCTCCTCTCTGTAAGCTGACTCGTCGTTCTTGCTGATGAGACCCACCACGGTCGCGTCATCGGTGAACGATGATGTGGTTCGAGCTGTGTGTTGCAGCACACTCGTGGGTCAACAGAATGAACAGCAGTGGACTGAGCACAAGCCCCAAGGGGGGGAGGCCTCTGCTCAGTGTGATGGTGTTGGAGATGCTGCTTCCGATCTGCACTGACTGAGGTCTCCCAGTCAGGAAATCTGGTACAGTATTTAGTTGCAGAGTGAGGTGTTCAGGGCCAAGTAGGCTCAACTTTCCAATCAGTTTCTGAGGGATGATTGTGTTGAATGCTGAACTATGAACAGCATTGAAGACCTATGAACAGCATTCAAACATATGTGTCTTTTTTGTCCAGGTGGGTTAGGGCCAGGTGGAGGGTGATGGCAATGGCGTCATCTGTTGAGTGATTGGGACAGTATGCAAACTGCAGGGGTTCCAGTGAGGGGGGGCAGCAGGCTCTTGATGTGCCTCATGATGAGCCCCTCGAAACACTTCATGATGATGGATGTGAGTGCAACGGGATGGTAGTCATCAAGGCAGTACACTGAAGACTTCTTCGGCACGGGGACGATGGTGGTGGTCTTGAAGCAGGTTGGAACTGTGGCACTGCTCAGGGAGATGTTGAAGATGTCAGTGAGAACATCTGCTAGCTGGTCTGCACATCCTCCAAGGCAGGGGTCGGCAACCTGCAGCTCCGGAGCCTCATGCGGCTCTTTCATCTCTGCTGTGGCTCCCTGTGGCTTTGGAAAATAAATGATGAATATTTAATTAAAATGTATTTTATGGTAGTTTGTTTGTTTTTGAAATGTAATTCTAAATTTGAAGATTATGGTGATCTTGTACAATCTAAATAAAACGTGTTTTTTGTCGCTATTAATATACATCACCACTGCCAATGCCTGACACCCGCCAGTGCGCAATTTCTTTAATTTTTCGATCCAAGGTATGCTAACTATGGAGAATTCTAAAAAAAGAAAAGTGACAGAAGAAAACAGAACAGAGTGGCTGGAAAAGCTACACTTCATGGTAGAAATGACAGTGCACCTGAACACGCAGAACACAGCTCTTCAGGGGAAAGGACGCACAGCCCTGCACATGTTGGAGGATGTTTTGGCATTCGAGCGCAAGTTGACAGTGCTTGCCAGAGATTTACAGAAAGGCACATTGTCTCACTTCCCCAATCTGAGAGAGTTCAAACAAGCTCACAACATGATAAATTCGGAGTATTTACATTCTGCAATCATCGCAATGCAAACATCGTTTGGGAAACGCTTCTGTGAGTTCAGAGAGGAAAAAAACACATTATCCTTCCCGGTCACTCCCCTAAGCATTGATCCATCCCTACTGAATATGACTGCATTGACAGGTGTGAGTCAACCTGATCTTGAGTTGAAACTGGCCAACATAGCCGACAAAGGCATATGGGTGTCCAAGTTTAGACGCTTGACAGCAGACCTTGAAGATGTTGCCTGTCAGAAGGCTGTTCTTGTTCAGAATCACAAAAGGAGTGATATTGAACACCTCCTTAAACTGGACAAACTTGTGTTCGAACCATGGAATGCTATCCCCGAAATTTATGTAAACATTAAAAAGTATGTGCTTGGAGTCCTGTCGATCTTTGGATCCACATATGTATGTGAGCAGGTGTTCTCCAACATGAACTTTATTAAAAACAAACATCGCGCACGCCTCACAGATGACAGCTTGCGATCCTGTGTAAAGATGAAGGTGACGTCATACAGCCCTGATGTGCAGACGCTGTGCGCTGAGGTCCAGGAGCAGAAATCCCATTAACCAAGTATGATAAATATTTTAATTGCCTACTATTTTACGTATATTCATATTTTTTCATTGTTCAGTGAAATAGTCCTTTTATTTTTCAGGTTGACAGCTGGCTGACATTATTTTTGGTTTGCTGCTGGCGGACAATTAAGTTTAAAAAAAAAGTTGTATGCAGTTTTATTTCATTTCAAATGTCAAACGGGTTTTGTGGCTCCCAGTGTTTTCGTTTCTGTGGGAAACAGGTCCAAATGGCTCTTTCAGTGATAAAGGTTGCCGACCCCTGCTCTAAGGGATATTGCCTGCTCCAGCAGCCTTCCGTGGGCTGACCCTGCACAGGGTTCTTCTCAGATCGGCAATAGTGAGACACAGCACCTTGGTCATTTGGAGGAAGGGTGGACTTCCTCGCTGCCACGTCATTTTCTGCCTCAAAACGAGCGTAGAAGTTATTCAGTGCATTTGGGAGGGAGGCATCACCCGCACAGTCAGGTGATGTCCTGAATGCCCTTCCACATGCGCTATGTGTCACTTCTGTCCTGGAAGTTACTGTGGATTTGCTGGGCGGGTGCACGCTTTGCCTCTCTGATGGCCCAGGACAGTTTGGCCCTTGCTGTTGTTAGGACTGCCTTGTCACCTGCTGTGAAGGTAGAGTCACAGGTCCTCAGCAGCGCTTGCATCTCCGCTGTCATCCATGGCTTCTGGTTAGAGTGTGCAGTGATGGTGTTGGACACAGTCACATCATCGATGCACTTGCTGATGTAGCTGGTCACTGATGCCATGTACTCCTCTAGGTTGGTAGAGTTGCTATTGGTTGCAGCCTCCCTGAACATGTGCCAGTCAGTGTGCTCAAAGCAATCTTGAAAAGAAGAGATGGCTCCTGCTGGCCAGGTTTTCACTTGCTTCTGTACTGTTCTGGAGCACCTGATGAGCGGTTTGAATGTTGGGATTAGCATAACAGAGATGTGGTCTGAGTAACCAAGGTGGGGGTGGGGCTCTGCCCAGTACGCGTCGGGGATGTTTGTGTAAACCAGGTCCAACGCGTTCTCCCCCCTCATTGCAAAGTCCACATACTGATGGAATTTGGGGAGCACTGACTTACGGGTCATGTGATTAAAATCTCCAGCGACAATAAACAGTTCATCAGGGTGTGTGTTCTGCAGTTCACTAATAGCCCCGTACAGTTCACAGAGCGCCTCCTTAGCATTAGCGCTGGGAGGAATGTAGACACCGACTACGAGGACAGTGGTGAATTCCCGTGGTAAGTAAAACGGTCTGCATTGAACAGTCACAGACTCCACTAACGATGAGCAGTATCTGGAAACCAGCACAGAGTTCTTGCACCATTCTGTATTGATATAAACACACAAGCCACCACCGCGAATCTTAACAGAAAGAGCTGCGTCCCTGTCCGCTCGAAACAAGGCAAGCCCGTCCAGCTGAACGGCAGCATCCGGGATTCCGTCAGTGAGCCACATCTCTATGAAAACATACGCACAGCAGACTCTGTACTGCTGCCGAGTATTTCATTGGAGTTGGATATAGTCCAATTTATTGTCCAGGAAGTGGACATTGGAGAGCAGAATGGATGGAAGAGCTGGCTGTCTAGGGTTTGCTTTTTGCCTGGCACGGACCCCTGCCCGCTTGCTTCGCTTCCACTTCCTTGCACATCGCTTACGATGTCCCCACCAATGGCCACCAGCATCAGGTGATTCTGAGGACTGTAGGCCTGATCCCCGCAGCAAGCCGAGGTCACGTAATTTAACCAGCAGATCTTCATGAAGGTTTGTTTTTGGGCGATCTCTGTACTGTAGCAGTATCTGGTGATGGTAGATAGTTGCTCTGTTATCTATGTGCCCTAATCAAAAATTGTCTCAAAATTAAATTGAAGTAACACCAGGTCTGAAAGGCCGCTGCTGCCATGCCGCCTGCTGTAATGATTGAATGGCAGAGCATACTTGGTGGGGCAGATGGCCTAATTCTGCTCCTATGTCTTGTGGTCTTATGGATGTAATGTTGAGGCTTTATAAGGTACTGGTGAGGCCACACCTGCAGTATTGTGAACAGTTTTGGTCTCCTCATTTAAGAAAAGATGTGCTGGCATTGGAGAGGGTTCAGAGGAAGTTCACAAGGATGATTCTGGGAATGAAAGGGTTATGATGTGAGGAATGTTTGATGGTTCTGGTTCTGTACTCCTGGAATTCAGAAGGATGAAGGGGGATCTCATTGAAAACTTTTGAATGTTGAATGCCTTGACAGTAGATGTGGAAAAGATGTTTCCCATGGTGGGGGAGTCTTGGACAAGAAGGCACAACCTCAGAATTGAGGGGCATCTATTTAAAACAAGAGGGGGGTGAATTTGTGGAATTAGTTACCACAGGTAGCTGTGGAGGCCAGGTCATTGGGCAGAGATTGATAGGTTCTTGATTGGCTATGGCATCAGAGTTTATGGAGAGAAGGCTGTGGAATGGAGTTGAGGGGAGTTGGGTGAGGGAAGAATTAGCTATGATTGAATGGAGGAGCAGACTTGATGGGTCATATGGCCTCTTTGCTGCTATGTCTTGTGTCTTAAAATCTTGTACACCTCTGGCAAGACACCTCCAAAGAGAAAAGTGCTACCTTGTTTAACCCATCCTCATGACATCCTCTCTCATCCAGGTGATATCCTGGTCAATCTTCTGTCAGCTCTGTAAAGTTTCCACATCCTTCCTATAATATGGTGACCACAACTGAAGACAATACTCAAGTATGATCTAACCAGAGTTCTGGACTACAACATTACCTCATGGCTCTTGAACTCAATTATTAACTAATGAAGGCAAACATCATATGCAGCTTTAACCACCTTATCAATTTGTGCACCAACCTTGGGGGATCTATGGACACGAAGATCCCTCTGTTCCTTCACATGCAAAGAATCCTGCCAGTAACCCAGTATTCTGCCTTCAAGTTTGACCTTCTGAAGCGAATCACTTAATATTTTTCAGGGTTGAACTCCATGTGGCATTTGTCAACCCAGCTCTGCATCCCATCAATATCCCATTGTAACCTAGAACAACCTTCCTACCACTAACCCTTGGCACCATCACCTAAACCAGGGGTTGGCAACCTTTACCACTGAAAGAGCCATTTCGACCCGTTTCCCATAGAAAAGAAAACACTGGGAGCCACAAAACCCATTTGACATTTAAAATGAAATAACACTGCATACAACGTTTTTTTTTGCCTTTATGCTATGTATAAACAAACTATAATGTGTTGCATTTATGAAATCGATGAACTCCTGCAGAGAAAACGAAATTACATTTCTGCATGCAACAAAAACATTTTGATCTCCGAAAAAAAGATTTTACATTTGAGTAAAATACTCAATCTATTTGAGTCCTTCTTGTATTTATGAAAAACGCCAAACTTAAATTGTCCGCCAGCAGCAAACCAAAAATAACGTCAGCCAGCTGTCAACCTGAAAAATAAAAGTACTATTTCACTGAACAATGAAAAAATTTGGATATATGCAAAATAATAGGCAATTAAAATATTTATCATACTTGGTTAATGGGATTTCTGCTCCTGGACCTCAGCGCACAGCGTCTGCACATCAGGGCTGTATGACGTCACCTTCAGCTTTACACAGGATTGCAAGCTGTCATCTGTGAGGCGTGCGCGATGTTTGTTTTTAATAAAGTTCATGTTGGAGAACATCTGCTCACATACATATGTGGATCCAAAGATCGACAGGACTCCAAGCGCATACTTTTTAATGTTTACGTAAATGTCGGGGACAGCATTCCATGTTTCGAACACAAGTTTGTCCGGTTTGGGGAGGTTTTCAATATCACTCCATTTGTGATTCTGAGCAAGAACGGCCTTCTGACGGGCAACATCTTCAGGGTCTGCTGTCAAGCGTCTAAACTTGGACACCCATATGTCTTTGTCAGCTATGTCGGCCAGTTCCATCTCAAGATCAGGTTGACTCACACCTGCCAATGCAGTTGTATTCAGCAGGGATGGATCGATGCTTAGGGGAGTGACCGGGAAGGATAATGTGTTTTTTTTCCTCTCTGAACTCACAGAAGCGTTTCCCAAACGATGTTTGCATCGCGATGATTGCAGAATGTAAATACTCCGAATTTATCATGTCGTGAGCTTGTTTGAACTCTCTCAAATTGGGGAAGTGAGACAATGTGCCTTTCTGTAAATCTCTGGCAAGCACTGTCAACTTGCGCTCGAATGCCAAATCATCCTCCAGCATGTGCAGGGCTGTGAGTCCTTTCCCCTGAAGAGCTGTGTTCAGCGTGTTCAGGTGCGCTGTCATGTCTACCATGAAGTGTAGCTTTTACAGCCACTCTGGCTGTTCCAGCTCAGGAAAGGTGAGCCCTTTGCTGCCCAGGAAAGTTTTCACTTCTTCCAGACACGTGACAAAGCATTTCAGCACCTCCCCTCTTGACAGCCACCGGACTTTGTTGTGCAGCAGGAGATCAGAATATGCGCTTTCCAGCTCGTCCAGTAACAAACGGCATTGACGGTGATTTAAACTTTTTGCCATTATTGACAATCTGAATGACAACATCCATTACTTCTGTGCATTCCGGAGGAAATGTTTGAGCACACAGTGCCTCTTGTTGCAAGATGCAGTGAAAAGTCAGCAGCTTTCTGTCCAGCGACTTCTGCAGTAAAGCCACAAATCCCTTGTGGCTTGTCATACTTTTTTTCTTTTTCAATCTTTTTATTGAATTTCATATATAAGAAAAAACATATAATATTGAATAGGTTATGTGCACTAGACTTGAAGTTGAATTAGTAATAAGATAACAATATCTTATTAAAATATCAGCAAAAAAAGTACATTAATCAATCAAACCTATATTAATTATACTTGAAAAAGAGTAAGAATAATCATCAAAAGAAAAAAAATTTAAAAAATACAAGAAAAAAAATATATATTGAAAAAAATTAAACCTAAACTAAACTAACATGGGCAGTAATAACAGTTTATATGTATATGATAGTGTCAAAAACTCCGGAACTCCATACCAGAACAAGAATAAAAAGAGAAAAGGTCTGGAAGAGGCCAAATTAATTCATATGAAAGTGTCGAATGAACGGTCCCCAAGTTTCTTCAAATTTAATTGATGAGTCAAAAATAGTGCTAATTTTTTCTAAGCTCAAATAAGAAATAGTTTGAGAGAACCACTGAAACGTGGTAGGAGGATTTACTTCTTTCCGATTTTGTAATATAGACCTTCTGGCCATTAATGTTACAAAGGCGATCATTCGTCTAATTGAAGGGGAAAACCAATTACCATCCTCATTTGGTATACCAAAAATTGCAGTAATAAAATGAGGTTGTAAATCAATATTCCAAATTGAGGAAATGGTAGCAAATATGTCCTTCCAATAGTTATGTAAAGTGGGACATGACCAAAACATGTGGGTCAATGAGGCCACATCTAAATGACATCTGTCACATTGAGGGTTAATATAAGAATAGAATCGAGCAAGCTTATCTTTAGACATATGGGCTCTATGTACAACCTTAAATTGTATTAAAGCATGTTTAGCACATATAGAAGAAAAAATAACCATTTGTAAAATTTTTTCCCATTTTTCTGTTGATATATTATATTGAAGTTCTTTTTCCCATTCTTGTTTAATTCTATCTGATATTTCTGGTTGTATCTTCATAATCATATTATAAATAAGAGCCACTAATCCTTTCTGACAAGGATTCAAGGTAAAAATCATATCTGAAAAATCTATCAAAGTTGAATTGGGGAAGGATGGTAGAACTTTATGTAAAAAACTTCTGATTTGTAAATATCTAAAAAAAAATTAGATTTAGGTAACAAATTTGTTGGAAAGTTGGTCGAAAGACTTCAAACTACCTTCAAAAAAAAGATCACGAAAACATATTATACCTTTCCTTTTCCATATGCTAAAAGCTTGATCTGTCAAAGAAGGTTTAAAAAAGAAGTTAAGTAAGATAGGGTTATCAAGAACAAAGTTTTTCAGAGTAAAAAACTTACGAGATTGAAACCAAATTCGTAATGTGTGTTTGACAATAGGGTTGGATATCTGTTTATTGAATTTAACTAAATCAGCAGGAAGAGAAGAACCAAGAACGGAGAATAAAGAATATCCCTGTGCATCATTGCATTCTAAATTTACTCACTGTGGGCACAATGGTGAATCCAAATCTAATTTCCAATATATTAAGTTTCGAATATTATTCGCCCAATAGTAAAATCTAAAGTTAGGTAAAGCTAAACCATCATCTTTTTTAGATTTTTGTAACTGCCTTTTACTTAACCTGGGGTTTTTATTTTGCCACACAAATGAGGAAATTTTTGAATCAATGTTATCAAAAAAAGATTTAGGAATAAAAATTGGTAAGGCTTGAAATAAATATAAAAATTTCGGTAAAATCATCATTTTAATAGCATTAATCTGACCAACTAATGATAAGGATAAAGGAGACCATCTTGTAGTAAGTTGTTGAATTTGATGAAGCATAGGTAAAAAATACAATCTGGATAAATCTTTATATTTCTTGGTAATTTTTATACCTAAATAGATAAAGTTATCAGTAACAACTTTAAATGGTATCCTGCCTTTCAATAAAGTTTGCGCATTTAAAGGGAATAATTCACTCTTATCCAAGTTTAGTTTATAACCAGAAAAACTACCAAATTGAACAACAAGGATAAAATAGCGGGAATAGACCTGTCAGGATCAGAAATATATAACAACAAGTCATCAGCATAAAGTGATAACTTGTATAACTTCTCATTACGGGTAATACCAAAAATATTAGGGGATTCACGAATAGCAATGGCTAGAGGTTCTAATGCGATATTAAATAATAAAGGACTTAAGGGACAACTTTGTCTCGTACCACGAGATAATTGAAAAAAAGAGGATCTGTAATTATTTGTAAGAACAGAAGCAACAGGTTTATAATATATTAATTTAATCCATGATATAAAATTAGGACTAAAATTAAAATTTCTCAAGGCATTAAATAAGTATGTCCATTCAACTCTATCAAAAGCTTTTTCAGCATCTAATGAAATAACACATTCTGAGGTTGTGGGTGAAGAAGTATAAATTATATTAATCAATTTCCTAACATTAAAAAAGGAATACCTGTTCCTAATAAAACCAGTTTGGTCTTCTGAAATAATCTGTGATAGTAACTTTTCTAATCTAATAGCTAAAATTTTTGTAAGAATCTTAGAGTCTACATTTAATAGCGATATAGGGCGATAAGATGCACATAAAGTAGGATCCTTATCTTTTTTAAGAATTAGAGCGATTGTAGCTTCATAAAAAGACTGGGGTAATCTCTTCTTAGTAAATGCATCATTATAGATTTCACATAACCAAGGGGAAAGCAAAGAAGAAAAAGTTTTAAAAAATTCTATAATATAACCATCAGGACCAGGAGTTTTCCCTGAATTCATTGATGAGATGGCCTCTCCTATTTCGGCCATAGAAATAGGAGCATCGAACAAGCTCCAATCTTCATCTGTCAGTTTAGGAATATTCAAATTGTTAAAAAAATTATCCATCATGGACAGATCGCCATCAAATTCTGATTGATATAAAGATTTATAAAACTCTTGGAAAGTATTATTAATTTCTTTATGATCAGTAGTCAGATTACTGTCTTGTGTACGAATTTTAATAATTTGTCGCTTAGTTGAAATAGCTTTTAATTGGTTAGCTAACAATTTACCAGTTCGATCACTATGAATATAAAATTGAGCCCTGGTCTTAATTAATTGATTCTCAATTGAAGAAGATAATAATAAGCTATGGTCCATTTGAAGCTTAACTCTCTTCTTATAGAGTTCTTTGGTAGGAGTCACAGAATAAATCTTATCAATTTCTTTAATTTTATCCACTAATAAAGCAATATCTAAATATCTTTGTTTTCTTTTACCGACGGAATATGAGATAATTTGTCCACGAATAAAAGCCTTAAAAGAGTCCCAAAGTATTCCTCTGTCAATCTCTTCGGTATAGTTTGTTGAAAAAAACAAGTCAATTTGCTGTTTTATGAAGGTGATAAATTCTGGATCTTGAAGCAAAGTAGCGTTAAGTCTCCAAGATCTAGTATTATTGAAAGAGTCCGAAATCTTGATAGATAACTTCAAAGGCGCATGATCCGAAATGGCAATAGAATCATATTTACAATCAGTAACATTTGTTAATAAACGATGATCAATAAGGAAATAATCAATTCTAGAATAACTGTGATATACATGTGAAAAAAACAAAAATTCTTTATCTTTAGGGTTGAAAAACCGCCATATTTCAGTAATTCCCGAATCAACCATAAAGGAATTAATAAGTAAGGCTGATCTATTCGGAAGAATTCGAATAGGTTTAGATCTATCCATCAAAGGATTCAGACAACAATTGAAATCTCCACCCATTATCAACATATATTCATTTAGATTAGGGAGGGAAGTAAATAAACGTTTAAAAAATTCAGGGCAGTCAAAGTTTGGAGCATAAATATTAACTGGAGCCACTTTTCGATTAAAAGTGAACCAGTTATCAACAAAAATATGCCCTGTGGATCAGAAATAATTTCATGATGTGTAAACAAAATTGAGGGGTCTATAAAAATAGACACATCCCTAATTTTGGCAGTACAATTCGAGTGAAATTGTTGACCCTCCAGAACCTAAAAAAGCGTTGATTATCCTCCCTCCTAATATGGGTCTCCTGTGCAAAGATATCAGCATTTAGTCTATGGAATACTTTAAATATTTTTTTACGTTTAATCGGATGATTTAAACCATTAGTATTCCAAGAGATAAAGTTAATAGACTTATCCATCATGCCAATATTAATTGTATATATCATAAAAGGTTAAAAAGACACATAACCTATAATTCAGGAAGAAGGAAAAATGATTCAGGAGCAACCGGAGAACATGACACTTCAACAATATTAATAATTTAAAGTCGGCCCATAAACTAAAAGCAAAAAAATAAAAAGCAAAAGCATGAAAAAAGATCCCTACCCCCTCCCCCAACCCCACGAGAAAAAGCCAAGCGGCAGGCGCACAAACTAATACTAATATTACCCCCATTTCAAGATGGCAACTCCATGAAAAGAAAAAAAAAGACTATATAACACCCAGATATAAATACAGGGTTGTAAAAAGAAAGAATATATATCAATCAAAATGAAAAAATAATATAATAAAGCAAAAGATCATTAATAAAAAAGGATAAACATTAAAGTTTAAAATAGTGTAATATGCCTTTAAAAAAAAAAGATTCCATATTCAAATACAAGAAAATGACGTTTCAAAAACAGAGACTTATGGGAAGAAGAAACGACATTTTGAAAAAACCATATTACTGAATATAAATGTAAATTCACCAATCTATTAAAAAATTTTTTTTAAAAAAGTCATCAAAATAGGATTAAAAAAGGATTCAATAATCACTACAATATATAAAAAAAAAGTCCAAAAATCCAAAACATTCGTCCCATTTTCAAGTACAAGCAAATAAATGCTTACGGAAAGCAAAGTCTTATGGGAAGAAGAAATGACATCTTAAAAAATAAATCATTATTACAAAGTTTTAACGTGTATATCCAATTCAGAGGAAAAAAATTAAGAAAAAAGACATTATAGTAAAATTAGAAGAGCATCTATAAACCATGATAATAAAAAAAACCAGGTCTACAGACCAAAGTAAAAAGCTATACCGCAGCTTCATAAGTTAAAGCCCAAAACGAAATGGCATCTTCTCTCCAAAAATTCTTCAACATAACACATAGTTCAACTTGTACTAGAAGACCGATATTCTTCGATGAATTTCTTCGCTTCTTCCGGAGTATTAAAGAAGCGCTGACTGTCGTCACTCAACGTAATTCTAAGATTCGCTGGGTATCTTAAAGCTTGTTTAAGTCCAATCGAATGAATCTCTGCCATCACTGGTTTAAAAGCGATTCTCGCCTTCATCACTTCAAATGAATAATCTTCAACAATACGAAACTTGTTGTTTCTGTGAGAAATCATACCTTTCTGACGAGCTAATCGGATTAGAAGCTCTTTCTCCCGAGGATAGTGGAGGCGAACAATCACAGCTTGTGGCTTGTCTCTCGAGATCGAAAATCTCGAAACTCTGTGGGCACGATCAATAGTAGGTTTAGCCTGCAAAGCGTCCTTGCCAAAAATTTCCCACAGTAAGTTAGAGAAATATTCAGTTAAGTCACCAGACTCAACATTTTCGGGAAATTCGATAATTCGCAAGTTCTGTCTGCGAGATCGGTTTTCAAGATCAGAGATCTTGTCATACTTGGTGCCCCATCAGTAGCTACTGACACCAGGTGGGTGGTCTTTATTCCTTTGGCTCTTAAACAATTCAAGGCGGCCTCACAGATGTCCTCCCCCCGTGTTTGGCCTTTTAGAGGTATCAACTCAATCATTTCTTCCTGTGGCCTGGCAGAGTTTACATACCAGCAGAACAGCACTATTTGTTCAATATCACCTTTGTCTTTAGACTCATCACAGGCAATCGAGTAGGCCACAGCTGAATTGATGTCTTTAATTTGCTGTTTTGTGATGTCTTCTGCCATTTTTATGGTTCTGTCTTTGACAGTCTTTGCAGATAGGGGCATATCCCTGATTTTCTGCACAATTTCATTCTTGTTTTTAAAGTCCGTGAATAGATGTTCTGAAATCTTAATGAAAGATTCTTTTATATATTCACCATCTGTAAACTGCTTCCCGTGCCTGACTATTTCCTGAGCGGCAACAAAACTAGTATATGTCGTTGATTTTCCAGACTTCATCCACTTCTTGAAATGATTTTTGCTCAGATCAGCCTTCCGCATCAGTTCCGAAACGTCTTTTTTTCTCTCATCTCCATCCGGATATTTTTTAGCAAAGGCTGCGTGTTTATTCCTGAAATGTCTTGTGACTTTTGACTTTTTGTTGTTTGCGAGTTTCTCATTGCATATTAAGCATACCGGTAAACCAGTCTCGTCAGCAGTGAAAGCAAATGAATCTGTCCACGTATCATTAAACGTTCTGTTTTCTTCAGTCACTTTTCATTTTTTTAGAATTCTCCATAGTTAGCCGACCTTGGATCGAAAAATTAAAGAAATCGCTCACTGGCGGGTGTCAGGCATTGGCAGTGGTGACGTATATTAATAGCGACAAAAAATACGTTTTATTTACCGTAAATTCCGGACTATAAGCCGCTACTTTTTTCCCACGCTTTGAACACTGCGACAACACTGCGGCCTATACTATGGTGCGGCTAATGCATGTTTTTTTTTCATGCCGCCAAAAACATTTTGCCTCGTAACAGTAGAGCAATAAAATTGATGAGTAGTTCACAGAGGTCCAATGAAATTGTACGATAAATCAAGCGCACTTTCACAATTAAATTATTGTAAATCAGTCATTTGTACTCGCCCTCATCAACATGGAAAACACTCGAAGAAAAGCATATGATGCAGCTTTTAAGTTAAAGGCGATCAATCTGGCGGTTGAAGAAGGAAATCGAGCTGCTGCACATAATCTTGGCATAAATAAATCGATGTTGAGACGGTGGAGACGCCAGCGTGAAGAACTGAGTCAATGCAAAAAGACGACAAAAGCTTTCAGAGGTAATCATAGCAGATGGCCCGAACTTGAAAACCTTCTTGAAGACTGGGTTAACACAGAGAGCAGGCGGCCGCGGTGTTTCCACCGTGCAGATCAGACTGAAGGCTAAAGCAATCGCCACCAAAATGAAAATCGAAGATTTTAGAGGTGGGCCATCGTGGTGTTTTAGATTTATGAGACGAAAAGGCCTGTCCGTCAGGGTACGCACGACTCTGTGTCAGCAGCTCCCTCCCGACCACGAGGAAAAGCTTGCTAACTTCCGCACATTCACTCAAACAAAGATAGCGGAGAATTCCATCGGGCCAGATGATATCATAAATATGGATGAAGTACCTTTGACGTTTGACCTGTCTCTCACTCGGACTGTTAATAAAAAAGGTGACTCGTCCATCACACTGAAAACAAGTGGCCATGAGAACGTATTTTACTTGTGTTCTGAGCTGCACAGCATCCGGACTAAAGCTTCCACCGATGGTGATTTTTAAGCGGCTGACAATGAAAGTTCAGTGAAAGCTGCCATCAAGAGTACAAACTCAATTCCAGCTGTGATTCCTGGGGGCACCACGAAGTATTTGCAGCCACTGGACATCAGCGTGAACCGGGCATTTAAAGTGGCGCTGCTCGTTGAGTGGGAGTCTTGGATGACGAGCGGCGAGAAATCCTTTACCAAAACAGGACGCATGCGAAGAGCATCTTTATCTCAAGTCTGCCAGTGGATCCTAAATGCGTGGAGCGGTGTCACAACATCCACCATCACCAACGGGTTTCGAAAGGCTGGACTGCTGCGTGATGAAGAGGACCGCGTGCGCTCAAGTGAGAGCGACAACGAAGAGACTGAAGTGAGTGATGAGATCCTGAGGTTGTTCAATTCGGACACTGAAGGACTTTGATGGTTTTAGTGCGCAGGAGGAAGATGAAGAAGGCGATCAATAACTTTTCCTGGTAGACTGCAGTGTATATATTTTTTTTTACCAGTCGTTAGGAGATATTGGAATGTTGTTCGTGCACTGTTCAGTAAAAAAGTATACGCAACGTAATTTGTGTGTTACCGATACGTATGTATATTTAAAAGTAGCTGTGTTACAGGCACTGTTCGAAAAAACGCATTTGCAATATGTATTTGTTTATGTTACCGTACAGATTTAATTAAAAGTTAAAAAATCCTCACGTGTAATATCTTTCTGTGTAAATATCTCATATTACAACGTGGGACACCTGCGGCTTAAAATCCGGTGCAGCCTGTACAAGTACAAAATTGATTTTCTTTCTAAAATTAGAGCGTGCGGCTTTTAATCAAATGTAGAATTACATTTCAAAAACTAACAGACTAACATAAAATACATTTTAATTAAATACTCATCATTTATTTTCCAAAGACACAGAGAGCAGCAGCAGAGATGAAAAGAGTCGCATGCGGCTCCGGAGCCGCGGGTTGCCGACCCCTGACCTAAACTGACTCACCCACCCTTCCACTTCCTCATCCAAATGATTTATATATGATTCTAAAGGATTGTGCAGTGTGTGTTGTTGCCATTTTGCTGAACCCCTTTTCCCTGTTGGTGGTCAAGGTCACCGGCTTCACATCTGATGGTGGACCGAACATGTAACAGCACAGAACGGTATCGGTCCTTTGGCCCATGATGCGCTGATCCAGATCAATTTTAACCTTCCCTCCATTCATCCATGTTCTTGTCTGAAAGTCTCTTAAATGTCTCTCATGTACCTGACTCTGTTTTCCATATTCTCATGACTAACTCTGACATCCTGCCTATACTTAAATCATCTTAAAATTGTTTATTAGCCATTCTTCGCCCTGGCTGAAGGTGCCTGCTGCCCATTCTATCAATGCCTTTCATCTTGCACACCTCCAAGACACTGCTCATCCTCTGACTGAAAGGGAAGTCCACTCGTACATGGTGATGAAGTACTTTGAGAGTTTGGTTTTGGCCAGAATGTACTCCTGCCTCAGCAAGGACCTGGACCCACTGCAATTTGCCTATTGCCACAATTGGTCTAAGGCAGGTGAGATCACATTGGCTCTCCTCATAGCCTTATTTCACTTGGACGTACAAATACCTATGTCAGGATTCTCTTTATTGACTAAAGCTTCGTATTTAACTCAATTACTGCATTTCTGAACGAAAAGCTCCAGAGCCTGGACCTTTGTACCTCCTTCTGCAACTAGATCTTTGACTTCCTAACTGGAAGACAACAATCTGTGTGGATTTTTTAAATGACATCTCTGCCTCACTGACAATCAACAGTGATGCACCTTAGGGACATGTGCCAAGCCCACTGCTCTACTCTCTACACAAATGACTGTATGGCTAGACATGGCTCAAATGCCACCTGCTGACAATATAACCATTGTTGGCAGAATCTCAGAGGGTGGACAGGAGCGAGATATATCATCTAGCTGAGTGATGTCATAGCAACATCCTTGCACTTAATGTCAGTAAAACCAAAGTCCTAGGCACTTTCAAGTCCTAGGTTTCAATATCTCTGAGGACCTAAACTGGACCCAACATATCGATGCAGCTATAAAGAAGGCAAGACAGTTGCTACATTTAAGTAAGAGTTTGAGGAGATTTGGAATGTCACCAAAAACATTCGCAAATTTCTGCAGATGTACTGTGGAGAGTATTCTAACTGGCTGCATCAGTTTTTTTTGGGGAGGTCTACTGCATAGGATTGAAGTAAGTTGCAGAGAGCTCTAAAATGAGTCTGGTCCATCATGGGCACTAGCCTCCATAATATCTAAGACATCTTCAAGGAGAGGTGCCTCAGAAAAGCAGCTCCCATCATCAAGGACCCCCAGACCCAGGACATGCCCTCTTCTCAGTGTTACCATCAGGAGGGAGGTGTAGAAACCTGAAGGCACACTCAGTAATTTAGGAACAAACAGCTTTTTTCCCTCTGATTTCTGAATGGACAATAAACCCATGTACACTATCTTGCTACTTTTTTTGCGCTACTTATTGTACAACTTAATTTAATCATTTAATATATTCATACTGTAAATCATTTTTCTCTGTCATGTATTTCATTGTACTGTTACTGCAAAGTTAATGAATTTCAGGACATATGCCAGTGATATTAAACCCGATTCTGATTCTATCCCTGTGAAACTTGCTGACTAATCCAGGTTACATCCTGGTAAATCTCCTCCACATTCTCTCTGAATAAGGGCAGTGTATATATCTTGATGATGGTAGGTGCTGAAACTACAGTGCTTTAGTGCAGTCAATGAATATTTCGAGCTGTGGATGGTGAACATGTCAATCAGGTGCATTTGTCCAGGAAGGTATTGAGTTTGGGTGCTGGTGTTGTGCTCATTGAGGAAATTTGCAAGTTCCAATTTGCTGCTGACCTGTGACTTTATAGATAGTAGAATGACTGGTCTCTGCAGGGATCCTATCATTTCATCTTTGAAGCCACGGTATTTATGGTGTAACTCCAGTAAAGCTTATGGTAACCATTAATTCAGCTTGTATAATGTCCAAATATGGTTTAAAGTTTGTGCAGATTGACGCAGTTCCTTCCAAACAATCAGAATCAGTGTTTGCATTTTGCTGGCACTATTTGAAATGTACACCCTACTTTGCTATCGCGACTGATGAGGTGTGGAATTATTAAAAGCCAGTATGTTCTTCAGAAAGCACTTTGGCTTGGCTATACATAAAGATTGATTTGAGAAGTGTGGTAATCAATTTCCTGCCAACCTAAGTATTGATTGCATTTTTGACCTGTGGGGTTCAAATGGCTTCATTTCCTTCTATAGGCTGGTGAGTGTTGGCTACTTCAGACTTCATGTTTGTACAGTTACAGGATAATTAAAGGCACCAGAGATTCAGCAGAGTAGCACATATAAAATGCCCGATGAACTAAACAGGCCAGGCAGCATTTACGGAAATGAAAACAGTTGATGCTTTGGGCAGAGACTATCCATTTGGATTGGAAAATATGGAGGAGAAGCCAGAGGAAAATTTTGGGGGGGAGGGGAAGGAGTAAAAACTAGCCATTTGCCCATTCACCACCTACCTTCCATTCATTCAGGGCCTCAAACTGTCCTTTCAGGTGAGTCAACACTTCACCTGCAAAATGCTATTGTAGCCAGTGCACCCGATGCAACCTCTATTATTATTGAGGCCCGTTGTAAACTAGGGGAACTGCTTCATTGACCACCTTTGTTCCATCCACCAAAAGTGGAACTTCCCGGTGGCCAAACATTTTAATTCCACTTGGCATTCTCGAACTGCCATGATCTCCTCTTGTGACACGATAAAGCCAGCCTCAGGGTGGAGGAGCAACACTTTTTATTCTGTCTGGGTTGCCACCAACATGATGGCATGAATACAGAGTTCTCTATCCCCTCCCCTCTTTTATTTCCTCTCTGGCATCTTACTACTTCTCACCTACCCCATCACCTCTTGGTGCCCCTCCTCTTTTCCTTTCTTCTATGGTCCACTCTCCTCTCCTCTCAGATTGCTTTCTGGGAAAGTCTTTCACCTTTCACATCCACCTAACCACCTATCACTTTCTAGCTACCCTCCTTCCACCCTCCCTCTTTTTTATTCAGGCACCTTCTCCCTTCTTTTCCAGTCCTGATGAAGAGTTTTGGCCCGAAACATGATCTGTTTATTTCCATGGATGCCTGATGTGCTGAGTTCCTCCAGCATTTTGTGTGTGTGGATTTGGATTTTCAGCATCTGCAGACTTTCTGGTGTAGATGACAGATGGGATCAGGTTGGTGGTGAGATGAGAAGCTGGGAGGTGATTGGTGAAGGGCTGGAGAAAAGAAGGAATCTGATATGAGAGTTAATGGATCAAGGGAGAAAGTGGAGGACAAGGGTCACCAAAAGGGGTCATAGACAGGTGAGGAGAAGAGGTCAGAGGTGAGCCAGATTGCGGAATAGGGGAAGGGTAAACATTACTGGAAGTTAGAGACATCAATGTTCATACCATGTATCGGGTTAGAACTGATTAAAGTTTGCTTTTCTCAAATTTTATGAAAGTGAATTTGAGTGTAATGTTGCTTTTAATTGCTGAAGTTATGGAACTTTTAAGTTTTCTGATGAAATTTCTGTGTCACCTTAAGCTGATGGTTATTTCCAAGGAACAAGAGGCACCAGATCCCTGAGTGATTAACTTGGGCTGATGCAGTCAGTTACCATTTAAGTCCTAACCAGTGATTTCATATTAAGCATGCGGAGGGGAATATTTTCTCTGCATATCACTTAAAGTCTGAGGACATAATTTGGACTGTTAGTCCAGACTTCAGCATAGCTGTGAATAGAAAAACCAAGGCAGTGATGGAGGCACAAGATACCAGTTTTGGAAGATGTCTGAAATTTTAAACAGGTGCAAGAAGTAACCAAAATGGTGAGAGAAATGGGATGAATTTGAACACTTTTTACATTTGATGCAATGAACTGAAAGTTAAGAACAGCCAACAAGTGTGCTAGATACAGTGAGTTGGGTAAAAGGAAGCAGGCTTTTTCCACGAGGTTGGGCAAGACTTTAACTAGAGAGCATAGGTTAAGGGTGAAAGTTGAAAAGCTGAAGGAGGATTTGAGGAGGAACTTCATTCAGAGTGGTGAGAGTGCAGAATGGGCTTCCGGTGGAAGTGGTGGATGTGAGTACGTCGATGGGAGGGAGTCGATGAGACAAGGCAGGAACAAGATGGGCCAAAGGGCTGTTTCTGAGCTGTTCTCTGTGACCTTCAGTGTGTTCGAACATGGCTAACAAGATATTCATGTAGAGAGGCTCATGAATGGTCATTGGAAGGTGCTCTGAGCAACACGTGATAATTGACAATAATGTTGCCAAAGATAGATCAGCACCTGCTGTTAAAAATATTTGTTTTACGAGAAAACTTTGTTTTTGCTAGTGTAGGCAAATCATGAAAGTGCTTTGCATTGTTTTCAACTTGATAACACTGATCATGAGTGATCTGCCAGAGCACTGTATTTGCACCCCCATTTCAACAGCACACCTCATTAAGTATACTTTTAATTGAATTAAACTTTAAAGTTGTCCTTATATGGTTAATGATTGGTGTTTTATGTACTTGAAATATTGAATTATATTTCTCATGGGGTGCTTCCAGATTTTAAGCAACATGTGAAATGCATGAAAATTGATTGTATTATACAGCCAAAGTAGGTGGAGGAAGAGAAGTGGGAAGAACCTGTTGAGATTGAATGGGAGCAATTAGTGGCTGATTCAATATTTTCTCTACACACTCCATATATTAGAGTTAAAGTTGCCAAATAAAGGCAGAGTATTTTATGATATGTCAGGCATATTGACTATTACAGCTCTTGCTCATTTTCAGAGCCCTCAAAGCAGTTCAGAATTTTTATTTTGCTTCAGTTGTAAGGCTGCTCAATTCGGTTTGATAAACATGATCTATTTGAAGGCAAAAGAATCCCATCTTAAATGGTTGGAATTTATAAAATATTTAACTAGTGGACTGATATTGTCGTGAATGTGGAAAGGATTACATTGTTTCAAAGGGTTTTGCCTGAAACACTGAAACATATGAAGAAAGACTGGATCGACTGGGCTTATGCTCACTGGAATTTAGAAGATTGAGGGGGGATCTTATTGAAACGTATAAAATTCTAAAGGGATTGGACAGGCTAGATGCAGGAAGATTGTTTCCGATGTTGGCGAAGTCCAGAACGAGGGTCACAGTTTAAGGATAAAGGGGAAGCCTTTTGGGACCGAGAGAGGAAAAACTTCTTCACACAGAGTGGTGAATCTGTGGAATTCTCTGCCACAGGAAACAGTTGAGGCCGGTTCATTGGCTATACTTAAGAGGAAGTTAGATATGGCCCTTGTGGCTAAAGGGGTCGGGGGTATGGAGAGAAAGCAGGTACAGGGTTCTGAGTTGTATGATCAGCCATGATCATACTGAAAGGCGGTGCAGGCTCAAAGGGCCGAAAGGCCTACTCCTGCACCTATTTAATATGTTTCTATTGACTGTACTCTTTTCCTAGATGCTGTCTGGCCTGCTGAGTTCCTCCAGCATTTTGTGTGATTGCTTGGATTTGCAACATCTGCAGATTTTCTTGTTTGTGCAGGATTACTTTATGATCACCTTTACTTTTAACCCGAATAAATTGATTAATTGTTTGTCAATAATATGAATAAGCCAAGAGGTCGTAATTTATACTTTGTGCTGTGTAATCTGTGAACGTAAGTTTGTGTTGATCTCTTGAATTTTCTTTTATACATCGGGGGAACGTGTATAAAGGTGGATGAAAGTGATTGTACCACCCATTGAAGTTGCATTATTACACAGCAGTTAAGGATGAGCAATAAATACACTGTGACTTATGAATCTTATCACAGATAGTGACTCAGCAGGACAGGCAGCATCTCTGGAAGCGAATCAACTGTTGATGTTTTAGGCCAAGATTCTTCTTCAGGTCTGCATAATCCTGAATAAGGTGGGGGTAGGGGGAAGTGTGCAAACTAGCAAGTGAGGGGGAAAGTGGGTGAGGGAAATTTGGTTTTCAGCAAGACCATGACCCTAAGCATAAAGCCAAAGCTGCACAGGAATAGCTTAAAAACAACAAAGTTAATGCCCTGGAGTGGCCAGGTCAGAGTTCAAAGTTAATCCAATTGAGAATTTGTGGCTGGACTTGAAAAAGATTGTTCACTCATGATCCCTATGCAGTCTGACAGAGCTTGAGCAGTTTTGCAAAGCAGTGTCCAGATGTGCAAAGCTGATGGAGGCCTATCCACACGGACTCAAGGCTGTAGTTGCATCTACTTAATACTGACTTGAAGGGGGTGAATACTGATGCAATCAATTGTTTTATGTTTTATATTTGTAACTAATTCCTATGACTTTGTAGAGATTTGTTTCTATTTTGTCTCAAGTTTTCACTTAAGTTTGAGTTTTCTCCCACAGTCTAAAGAGCTACTGGTCAGTAGGTTAATTGGTAATTGTGATCAAGCTGGGGTTAAATGGGATGTTGCTGGGTGGCACTGCTCAAAGGGCCAGAAGGGCCTAATCTGTGCTATATCTCATTAAGTAAGAGTGGACGAACTCTGAAAGTGATGACTATAATAGATCCTTTGGCTGTTCCAGATTAAAATCAAGCCAGCTCAGCCCAGATGTCAAGTTTTAACTTTGCATCTTGTCTAGGCAGATATTGTTCCTTGAATAATGTCCTCCTCCTGACAGGGGTCTGATTTAACAAACTGTCATCACTAAAGGAAGCCTTTATTGGCTTTATCAGGAGGGTAATAAATCTTTTTTTGGTATGTATTATTTTGTATTCAAGGTAGGTGTTCACAATTACTTGGCATATATGGGAGGTAAGTGGTAAGTAGGAGGGCATGGGCATGCACACAGTGAGGCTAAGACTGGACCAGACATCTTACAGAACTGCAGAGTGGGTAGGTGGAGACAGTTGGCTGCCTGCTTCTCTGATACAGTGTGCAAGTGCATCATCACTTCAGCGTTATAAGTGTGAGGGTTATAAGGTTGCAAGAATGATTGTAAAGCTTTTAAAGTCCAACAAAAGGCATCGAAACAAGCTACAAGAAGGGAAAAGATAAAATATGAGGACAAACTAGCCAATAATATAAAGCAGATTGCCAAAAGTTGTATGCGTTTATACAAAGAATAAGAGGGAAGTGAGAGTTGACATTGGACCACTGGAAGATGATGCTGGTGAGGTAGTGATTGGGGACAGATCTTCACTGTGGAAAACACTTCCAGTGTGCCTGAAGTCCATGAGTGTCAGGGAGTAGGAGTGCGTGTCATTGCCATTACAAAGGAAAGAGTGCTAGGCAAACTCAAGGTCTTAAATGTGGATAAGTCACCTGGACCAGATAGAATATATTCTGAAGTTCTGAGAGAGGTTGCTGAAGAGATAATGGATGTATTTGTCATGATCTTTCAAGAATCGTTTGATTCTGGCATGGTCAAGAGGACTGGAAGATTCCAAATGTCACTCCACTCTAGAAGAAGAGAGGAAGGCAAAAGAAAGGAAGTTATACAGCAGTTAGCCTAATCTCAGTGGTTGGGAAAGTGTTGCAGTCCATAATTAAAGAAGGGGTTTCGGGGTACCTGGAGACTAATAATAAATAAGTCAAAGTCATCACGGTTTCTGTCAAGAGAAATCTTGTCTGACAAATCTGGTAGAATTCTTTGAGGAAGTAACAAGCAGGATGGACAGAGGAGAGACAGTGGATGTCATTTATTTGGGTTTTCAGAAGACATTTCAGAAGGTGCTGAACTTAGAGGCTGCTTAACAAAATAAAATCCTGTGGCGTTAGAGAAAAGATACTAGCCCAGACAGGCAGGAGGCAGCGAGTGGGAATAAAAAGGGCCTTTTCTGGTTGGCCGTCAGTGTTCAGTGGTGTTTCTCGGGTCAGTATTCGAAGCGCTGCTTTTCACATTGTTTGTCAATGATTTGGATAATGGAATTGATGGCTTTGTGGCAAAGTTTGCGGATGATACGAAGATAGGTGAAGGGGTAGGTAGGGTTGAGGAAGCAATGCAATTGCAGCAGGACTTACACAAATTGGAAGAATGGGCAAAAAAGTGGCAGATGGAATATGGTGTTGGGAAATGCATGATAATGCATTTTGGTAAAAGGAACAATAGTGCGGACTCTTATCTAAATGGGGAGAAGGTTCAAACATCAGAGGTGCAGAGGGCCTTAGGAGTTCTCGTTCAGGACTCCCAGAAGGTTAATTTGCAGATTGAGTCTGTGGTAAAGAAGGCAATTGCAGTGTTGGCATTTATTTCAAGGGGAGTAGAATATAAAAGCAAGGAGATAATGCTGAAGCTTTATAGGAAACTAATCAGGCCGCACTTGAAGTATTGCCAACTGTTTCGGGCCCCATATTTCAGAAAGACTGTTGTCTTTGAAGAGAGTTCAGAGGAGGCTTAAGAGGATGATTCCAGGAATGAAAGGGTTAACATATGAGGGCCACTTGTCAGCTTTGGACCTGTACTCACTGGAATTTAGAAGAATGCGGGGAGATCTCATTGAAACCTACTGAATGTTGAAAAGAGTGGATGTGGAGAGGATGTTTCCAGTGGTGGGAGTATTCAGAACTAGAGGGCACAACCTCAAACTTGAGGGGTGACCTTTTAGGATAGAGGTAAGGAGGATTTTTTTTAGCCAGAGAGTAGTGAATCTGTGAAATGCTCTGCTACAGACTGCGGTGGAGGCCAAGTCCGTGGGTATATTTTAGGTTGAAGTTGATTATTTCTTGATCGGTCAGGGCATCAAAGGATATGGTGAGAAGGATGGGGTTGAGTGGGATCTGGGATCAGCCATGATGGAATGGCAGAGCAGACTTGATGGGGTGAATGGCCTAATTCTGCTCCTACATCCTAAGGTCTCGTGAGGTTCTGCAGATGACAGAAGTCCAGAGCAACATACTGGATAAACTCTGCAGGTCAGCCAGCATTTCTGGAAATGAATAAATAGCCAATGTTTCAGGTTGAGATCCTCCATTGCTACTTCAGGATTACTGTTTTGCAACTGTGCTCTCCTGCTATTTCATAAGAACATAAGAAATAGGAGCAGGAATAGGCCATCTGGCCCATTGAGCCTGCCCCACCATTCAATAAGAACATGGCTGATCTGTCTGTAAACTCAGCTCCATTTACCTGCCTTTTCTCCATAAACCATAATTCCCCTACGATGTAAAAAACTATTTAACTATCTTAAGTATATTTATTGAAGAAGCTTCAACTGCTTCCCTGGGCAGAGAATTCCACAGATTCACCACTCTCTGGGAAAAATCAGTTTCTCCTCATCTCCATCCTAAATCTTCTCCCCTGAATCTTGAGGCAATATTCCCTAGTTGTTGTATTTCAAAGTATAGTAATCTACGTTTATTGTGGCTCAGAGATGGCAACATAAAGAGCATTCTATATAAACTTAATATGTGATAAGCATTTCAGACAAACTAGATTGCTCAATATGTTGTCAGGTCTCCGATGTTTCATGCAGCCCATGACGTCATCATGAAGAATGGACTAGCTTTAAAAATGACTACCATAATAAGTCCTTCGACTGTTCCAAATTCAAATCAAGCCTTTGAAGTCTTGATGTGAAATTTTAACTGGGAAACTTCCTTTGACTGGGGTTAGAAATTTACAGCACCCATGAAGTAATTTGGCCCACAAAATTGAGACTCGATGAATTGAAAAGCACCTGTTAAACAGATCATAGAACAGCTTTTGGGGAAATTCAGTACATTTATATAAAAAAAAGGAATCTTAGAATATTTAGAATCAGATTCATTGTCATTAACAAATACCATGAAAATTGTTTTACAGCAAAAGTGCAAAGACAAATCTGTAAATGACAGAAGTAATGCAGGTTTATTACCCTTTATCTGAAATATTTGGGCCAAAAGTGTTTTGGATTTTGGAATATATAATAGGATATCTTGGGATTACCATCACTTCCGACTCTGAATGTGTGCTGACAAATGTGTTAATACATATCAAGACATATGGTGATGATAATAAACCCTGATTCTGATTCCGCTACCAGTAAGCAGCCTTTGTCTTGTTCATCACACTTGTATTGATATAGCCATTCAGCATGTTAGATTTTTATCAGCGATGATCTTGGCAAATTGATTGATGAATTTCTCTGCTGCTTGGTGATCGACAGACACTTTATCACCACAAATCATTAAACATTTAATGCCGTGTCTTTTGTTAAATTTCTGCAGCTAGCCTGATGAATATTCACAATTAACTAGATTTTTGATTGTTTCATGATCAGCGTACTGTTAAGAGGCATTTGTTTACTCTGATGCTGACGAATCGACTCAGTACACAATTGAGATCTTCATTTTTCATTTTATGCAGTGTTATATATTTCATTAACTTCTGTTCATTACATTTGTAAGGTCACTTCTCAGAACTGTCTGTGGTGCACAGAGACCCGCACATTACCTGAGAACCTTACAAGCACCTGTGGAATTTTCCATTTGTGGTGTCATGTTAGTGCTCAAAAAAAAAATGGATTTCAGTTTTCCAGATTTTGGGATTTTGGAAAAGGTGTACTCAAGCTGCACAAAAAAAAGGTAGTATTCATGGACTGTTCAGAAATCTGATGGTAAAAGGGAAGTTGTTTCTCAGTCGTTGAGTGTGGATCTTCAGGCTCTTGTACCAGCTCTCCGACTGAAATGTCAGAATGGTGTGTGTTCAGCAAGACATCAGCAAATTAGGCAGCCTCTGTGGAGAAAATGGCCACCAACCTTGAATTGTTTTGTCTGAGTATTTCAACAGCTTTAATTATAGTGAAGGTGACTTTATTTGTAAGTTCCAGTACAGGGGCTTCTTTTACAGATGACTCAGAACAATTTATAAGGCAAATTCTTTGATACACTTTTGAAATATTTTTCAAGCTATTAATAACAGCTTCACGTGTTTTCGAATGACTGAGTACAGGATATACTATTAGCTTGATTATGGTTAGTGTTAGGGTGATAATGAAATGAATTAACTTTTTCCAGAAAGTTACACATGGAATGATACCTAAAAGGTGCTACCTCAACAAGGTAACATCCATCAAAAATACTCACTATCTGGGCTTTGCCATCTTCTTGCGACTACCTTTGGGCAGGAGGTATCGAAGCCTCATCAGGTTAAAGAAAAGTTACTTCCATTCAACCATTCGGTTTGTGAACCAGCCAGCAAAAACCTAATCTTTAACTCAGTATAGCAATATTATGACAGTAACACACAAAATGCTGGAGGAACTCAGCAGGTCAGGCAGTATCTGTGGAGAGTAATAAACAGTTGATGTTTCAGGCTGAGAAGGTGCTGAGTGCGAAACATTGACTTTATTCTGCTTCATGGATACTGCTTGACCTGCTGAGTTCCTCCCAACATTTTGTGTGTGTTACTCTGGATTTCTGGTGTATGCTGAATCTCTTGTATTTGTTCTAATTGTCTTTTTTATGCAAAAAATTGTGTATGGTTTTAAATTGTTGTGAATGTTGCTACCTGTAATGCTGCAAGTCTTTCATTGCACTTGTTCATACATGTACTTGTTCAAACAATAGTGTACTTAATTTTGACTATGAGTAGCCATTGAAAATGGGCTTTTCTTTGATTTGGAGCAATTGGCTAATGGACAGCTGCTCTGAAGAGCAATATCCCTTATGCAAACCAGGACTCGGGACTTCCTGTATTTGTTGATAGTGTTACAACTAAGGAATTTTCCTAAAACTGCTGTGTGGAAAAATTCCACAGTAATTTGCTTGTGCTGGTATTTTAGTCCTTGTATTTAATATTTAATATCCACCGGTAATGTTTTATCATGTTCAGTTGGATGGTTCAAGTTTTTGTCCAAGAGCAGAATTGGGTTTAATGTAACTGGCATATGTCATGAAATTTGTTGTTCTGTGCAGTACTTAATTAAAAAAATCTTATTACAATTAAAAGTATTAAAAATGAAATTTAATTAGTAGTGCAAAAGGGGGGAGGGGAGGGAAGGAGGTTTTTGCCAATATGACAACCAAACAGGTGGCTGGTAAGCTGGCTTTTGTGCTTGGTTAAAGCTCGCTTTGATTGATATAAAATGCAGGGGGCAGTTTATTTGCACCTGGTCCTGGTATGCTTGTAGGTAGTAGTCTGAGTCTTCACTAGCATTGTGGAAATCTTGTACCTCTTGAGTATTCATCTTCTCTTTTTAGGGAAATTATGTCTGAGTGGATGCAGAAATTAAGAAAGACCTCATTCAGGGACACCTTTTGGATTTATAAACTGGAGCAGCTGTGTAGTGGCGAACCATTCAGAGGCTGATCTTGTTCTTTATTGTTTAAAATCTGTTGCAGGGTCTCAGATAGAGAAGTGACCTTTGAAAGGCAGACAAGGTAATCATCAACTGTACTGCATAGATTGAACGAATCCTTGGAAAGCTGGAAGCAAAGAAAAAGACCATGTATCCCTTACTAATCAAATATGCAATTTTAGATGTCCTGCTGGCCAGCATTGAAATTCATTTGGATCTGGTCTTTTTTTGGGCCTGTTACCATGGCGTGGTACTTTTGTCAAACCAAATAGCATTCTTAAGTGACATCCACAAAGACCTCTGACCTCCAGTAGAGATTTGATTGCTGTTGCAGAATTGAGACAGGAGCCTGGTGAGATATGCTATTTTTAAAACAAAGTTATATTAAAGACTGAAGCCCAACATTGTCACTGGAAGGTTTTCTGAGTTATCATACTGTTGGGCCAGGTAATTAAGATGTCACAAATTCATAGATCTTCAAGTGCTCTCTAACTGAGCTTTATGTATTATAGGTACATTGATGGAGTATCTTTGCCAACGTGTTGAGCAATTCAGAATGTTGCACCGGCTTCTAGCTTTAAAAATATAACAAATTTTTCTCATGTTTTAGCTGCAAGTAAAATTACTGTTGTTATTGACTGTTGCATTCTTGAGATTTTAAATTGCTGTATGATATTAGATTGTTTCTAAGAATGAATCTGAGCTGATTCATTTTCAAGGACTGTAACTCATTATTTATTATTTTGTTTTACTTTTTTGTATTTACCCAATTTGTCTTTTGCACATTGGTTGCTTTGTGTAGTTTTTCATTGATTCTATTGTGTCTCTTTGTCTACTCTTGAGTGTCTGCAGGAAAATAAATCACAGTTATATATGGTGACATGTATGTACTTTGATAATTAATTTACTCTGAACTTTGAATCTGACCCGATTCTTGCATCAATTTAATTCCCAAATTTTTGTAGAATATGCACTTTTGACTTGCTCTGAGTTGAATGTGATGCAGTGAATCTGGATATATGATAAAGATATAATCCAAACAGTTTATTGAATTTCCTTGGAACCTTGTTGCTGTGGAGTGTTGGAAACGTGATGAGCATTTGTTGTGCAACAGTTTCCCACAGTCACATGATAGGGAAAGGATAATTTGTTTATAGTAATGTCAGAGAAGATCAACATTGGCAAGAACAAAGGATAACACTGCTTTTTTTAAAAAAAACTGTCATACAGTCATAGAGTACGACTGCACAGAAACAGGTTGTGTGGCCCATGTAGACCAGGCTAAACTGTTATACTGCCCAATCCCATCAATCCGTACTTGGACCATACCCCTCCCATCCATGTACCTATCCAGACTTCTCTTAAATATTGAAATTGAACCCCCATCCACCACTTCTGCTGGCAACTTGTTCCACACTGAGTGAAGAAGTTCACTCTTAGATTCCCCTTAAATATTTCATCTTTCACCTCTAGCTCTAGCTTTTTTGTCTTTTGCACATTGGCTGTCAGTCTTTGTGCATGATTTGTGTTGTATTTTTGTTCTGCTGTGATTGATAGGACTGCTGTGCACTCACTCTTGACGGATTTCCCCTTGTGTACTTTTTGCTTTTCTCATCCTCCCTCTTTCATGAGCAAAAACTTGAAGACAATATTGAATGCAGCTTTAGAAAAGGTGAGGATCAGTGGCCATATAACAATTACAGCACGGAAGCAGGCCATCTCGGCCCTTCTGGTCCATGCCGAACGCTTACTCTTACCTAGTCCCACCGACCTGCACTCAGCCCTTAACTCTCCATTCCTTTCCTGTCCATATACCAATCCAATTTTACTTTAAATGACAATATTGAACCTGCCTCTTCCACTTCTACTGGAAGCTCGTTCCACACAGCTACCACTCTCTGAGTAAAGAAGTTCCCCCTTGTGTTACCCCTAAACTTTTGCCTCCAACTCTCAACTCATGTTCTCTTGTTTGAATCTCCCTACTTTCAATTGAAAAAGCCTATCCACGTCAACTCTATTTATCCCCCTCAAAATTTTAAATACCTCTATCAAGTCCCCCCTCAACCTTCTACGCTCCAAAGGATAAAGACCTAATAAAATATTGACAGGCTATAAAATATTTGGGAGAATTGGTCTATCTACAGGACTGAAATATTTTTGGATTAAATTCCAGGAGATCAACCATGATTTTTAGAGTGAGTGGTGGGAACGTGAATGTGGAATGATTTTATGACTATATTTGAGTAAAAGTGCAATCTTAAATCTGAATTATTCAATATTAATATTTTGGTCTCCACTGTGATGTCATTAAGAGGAAAACATCAGCTTACAGGATTGTTCATGTGAATGATGGTGATGATTCTGATTTACTTTGCATTAATGGGGGCAATTTTCCAGCAACCTCAACAATCAATTTGCAGTTAGGTCAAAGTTTTAATACATTTGTTTTTAATGAATCGGGTCCAATCCACTAAATTTTGCAAATATTTTGCAGGTATTTAATTACTCACGGAGCAAATGTAGCTGCAGTGAACAGTGAAGGAGAGACTCCATTAGATATCGCAGAAGAAGAAACCATGGAAGAACTCTTACAGGAAGAGATTCGGAGGCAAGGTAAGAGAATGCTGTGTTGTAAAGTATTTGTGTTATTGACTGTAGAATTCTGTTAGTGTCAGCTTTCAGAATTTGCATTGGTTGATAATTCTGCTGACCTGCAAATGCTTTAGTTACCAGTCCTGTTGCAAGTGAAAACTTTTTTGTAGACCACTGCAGCACAGAAACAGGCCATTCAGCCCATTTGCTCTGTGCTGAACTGTTGCTCTGCCTTGTCCCATCAACCCACACTCAGGCTATTGCTTTCCATACCCTCCCCATGGTACCTGTCCAAATTTCTTTTCAATAGAGCCTGTATTCTCTATTTGCAGTTTGTTCCACACTCACTACTCTCTGAGTGAAGAAGTTCCTCCTCAGTATTTCACCTCTCACCCTTAATCTATGGCCTCCCGTTCTAGTCTCACCCAACCTCTGGGAAAAATCCTGCTTACATTTACTGATGTATATCCCTCATCTTTTCACACACCACTATCAGATTTTCCCTTGGAGACATTTCCTTTTGATGAATCTTCATCAGGTTTAGTCCATTATGTTCTTTTTAAGAGCATTCTTAAAAAATATTACTCTGTTTACCTTATAGCTTGTGTCATAAATCCACCTTTTGCTATATTTCAATAGTCTGGAATATATTTTTTGTTTCTTGATTTATTTGTGGTAACATTATGAATTCTCTGCACTGTGAATTGTGCACCTTGGTCCAGAGGAATGTCGCTTCATTTGGCGGTATACTTGTGTATGGTTGTGTATGCTTGGAAAGCACCTGTTGGCTAATATTCCACTGACGTGCTTTTGAGGTCGGCATCAACCTTTGGTGTGATTGCTTGTGATGGCTGAACTTTTTGTAATGCTCAGAACACATCTGACAGCATGGATTACAATATTTTTATTTCCTTACATGTTGTCATGATTATTTACAAGATGATTTAGAAAGTCCTAACCACTCAGTTTAAATAGTGCACACAGAAATGTGAATGTATGTGGAAGATCAGATGACTTTTATTCATATGAAGAATTTGGATGACAATATCAGGTAGACTGATAAATAAGCTTGCTAACAACAAACTATGAGTAGGAGATAACAAAGTTCTGAAAGGGCATAGGGGACAATGGATCAGCTGGAAAGTTGGGCTGAGTGGTGGCAAATGAAATTTAATCTGGATGAATATGAAGTAGTACATTTTGGTATGTAATATAATTTAGTTGTATATTTGGATCAATCCACCTCAAATTTCAAACAACCTCCTGTATCTGTTTTCCAGTGAAACTAACATTCAAGGTAAGTTGTTATCAAAGTACATGTACATCACCTCAGTCAGCCTCAGTGTTCTTTGACCAGTCTAGTTTATTGTCAATTCATATCCCCAGGTATTTGTAATCCTCCACCATGTCCACACTGATCCCTTGGATGGAAACAGGGGTCACCAGTGCCTCAGCCCTCCTCAGGTCCTCCACCAGCTCCTTAGTCTTTTTCACGTTAAGCTGCAGATGATTCTGCTCACACCATGTGACTAAGTTTCCCACTGTAGCTCTGTACTCAGCCTCATCTCCCTTGCTGATGCATCCAACTATGGCAGAGTCATCAGAAAACTTCTGAAGGTGACAAGACTCTGTGCAGTCGTTGAAGTCCGAGGTGTAGATGGTAACCTGTCACATCCTGTCATGATCCCAGAACACATCCTTCACAGTCAAGAATGCTCACTAATGTCACTAGTTTCTGAGGAAGCTGAAGAGAGCTGCACCATGCACAATACTCCAATGACCTTCTACAGATGCACAGTGGAGAGCATCCTGATTACTGCATGGTACAGAAGCTGAACTGCGACAAACAGTAAGCCTCTGCAACTGTAGTTACAACTGCCCAATGCATCACTGGTCTTAGCCTATCCACCGTCGAAGGCATGTATACAGAAAAATGGCAGAAGAGGGCCAGTAACATCATGAAGGATCCCACATACCCTGCTCATGGACTGTTGGTCCCACTCCCATGAGGGAGGAGGCTACATAGCACTAAACTCAAAAGCAGTCACTTTCTCCAAGCACTAATATCTCCTGCCATTAATTCACCCCTCAAACTCCCACTACTTTATCATTTCCTGTCAGTTATCTTATGCACAGATACTTCTATGCCTAACATTACTTTATGGGCATAAAATTATTGTATGCATATAAGCTGTCTTGCGTATTTATCTATCATGTTTTTAAAAATTGTGTTCTCTTTATCATACTGCATCTTGTTGCATCAGATCTGGAGTAACAATTGCTTTATGCTCATTCAGTTGAATACAGGAAATTACATTAAGCAATCTTGAATAAGATATTCAGTATCTGATCTAAAGCATAGCTTTCCTTAAACAACATTGATTCATGTAGTGGAGTTCTTGAGAGGAGCTGTAATTCTCTCCTTTAAAGATTAGCTGTACTTCTCATGTATACTGAAACATTGTGGAATGTGTTGTTTGCGTCAGTGACCAACACAGTTCAAGGATGTGCTTGGGGGCAGTCTGCAAGTTTGACCTTGTTCCCAGTGCCAACATCACTTACGATTTTCTACCCCAATACACATGCCTGATTGGAGTTATTAATAAATGCTTCACTGATGAATTATACTCCTAGTTCGTCTGTCCAGCAAAATAAACTACCAGTCTACCTTAAGTTCAATGAAGCTAGCTGAACTTTAAAATTTCCCAGAATACAGCTTTCTCCCCAATAGATTAATTTAATAAAACTCAGGTTAGAAATCACACTGTGTTTGCCAGATTGTTCCTCAAGTACATGCAGAATGTATTTCTTTTTGGTGTGAATTTCATTCAATTATTTGCATTGCATTCCTTTTTTTATAACTGTGGAGAATTCTAGTGTGAAATTTAATTTGTTCAGTTGTATTAGTCTTTCCTGGTTATCTACATTGATTTGAGCAGCTTATTTTTTTCTGCAAGGTAGGCTTGTTACGGGAAGACTGTGGTTTTGGGCAGCAAAAAAGCTGGATTACCTTCTGTGTCAGACAGCTTTGAGTCAGCCAGGAGTTTCAGGAAAACACAATAATTTTCCTGGTGCCAGTCCACAAATCAATGGATCCAGTTTTACAGCTTCCCAGGTTATGTTTTTAATTTGTGTCCTTTGAGTAACAGGTTAACAGCTAAACTGTTTGTGGTCATACTTTGTGGAGTCCTGCTGTTAATCTTATGATCTAAATTTGTCATTAGATCACACAAAACTAATTTTAAATTTGATCAATAAGTTGATCAGAATCAGGTTTATTATCACTGACATAGTGAAATCTGTTTTGCAGCAGTGATGCAGTGCAAAACCTATTAAAATACTATAAATTACAATAAAAAATATATTAAAAATAACTTAAAGGTTAAAATAGTGAGGTGGTGTTCATATTCATTCAGAAAACTGATGGCAGAGGGAATGAAGTTGTTCCTGAAACGTTGAGTTTGTGTCTTCAGACTCCTGTACCTTCTCCCTGATGGTAGCAATGAGAAGAGGGCACATCCTGGATGGTGGTGCTGCCTTTTGAGGATGTCATGAATGCTGGGGAGGCTGGCACCCATAATGGAGCTGGCTGAGTTTACAACTTTTTATATTTGTCAGGTCAAGGAGAGAATAGGAAGTACCTCATATAAAATGGAGCTATCATTTTGTCATTTGCAGATGTTTTCACTTCTCCAAGTCCAAGTCAGTTATATAGACTGTGAATAATGCCAGCCAGAGCAATTTTGATACCTTAGATTGCAGTGAAAGATGAACATTTTTCTGTATTCCTAATTTAAAAACAAGTGCAATAACAATATTATTATGGGCCAACACATACAAAATGCTGGAGGAACTCAGCAGGTCCGGCATTGTCTGTGGAGGGGAATAAGCAATTGATGTTTCAGACTTGTGGACCATCCTTTCTGTAGATATCCTGAAAGACTGAGTGTGTCTTTCATAAGTTTCTTTAATCCTTATGCTAATAATAGTTGATTTTGGTGTTTTTTTTTAACCTTTCCTATATTGGGAAATCTTTATTTGCAGAAGTAACTTTTGTTTGAAAATCAAGTAAATTGTATTTTTTTTAAGGTAGTTGACTATTTGCATTTAACTTGGGGACAGCAGAGAAATGAGAGTTTGGCCTCCAGGAATGTCAGTGCTTCAAGTGAATGAGATGGCTGTTTGAGATGAGCAAGATGTTATTGTATAAGAGTGCTTCACTCTTTTATACCTTATTTGTGCAGACTAATTTTTTGAATAAGAATAACACAGGAAGAATTTTGCTGGTGCTTGCATCTGCTGTGATTTCCGCTCTGAGCTCTCTATTTTACAGATAATGGTTATATTGATTCAGTAGAGCACCAAAAGATATTAACATCGGTGAAGATTAGCTTTATTTGTCCCATGTTTATCGAAACATCAAAATGCACAGTGAAATGTGTTATTTGCATCAACAACCGACACATTCTGAATATGTGATGGGACATCCTGCAAGTGTTGGCATGTTTCTGGCATGCCCACAACATAAACCCTATTTTTGGAATGTGAGGGAAACCAGGGTACCTGGGGGAATTCCATGCAGTTATTATGGGTATTGTACAAACAGGAGATTCTGTAGATGCTGGAAGTCTAGAGCAACACACACAAATGCTGGACGAGTATCACAGGAGAGGCAGCATCTGTGGAAATGAGCAAACAGTTGAAATTTCGGGTGAAGACCCTTCATCAGGATTGGAAAAGGGGAAGACACCAGAATAAAAAGGTGGAGGAGAGGAAAAATGAAAAGCTAGGAGATAATTGATGAAGCCAGGTGTGTGGGGAAAGGTAACGAGCTGGTGAAGAAGGAATCTGGTAGAGGAGAGTGGACCATTGTTGAAAGGGCAGAAGGAGGTGAACCAGGGGGAGGTGATAGGCAGGTGTAGAGAAGAGGCAAGAGGCCAGAGGGGGGAATGAAAGGAGGGGCACAGAGAAAGAAAACACAGTAAGGAGAAATCGATATTCATCCCATCAGGTTGGAGGCTACCTAGGGGGGATATGAAGTGTTCTCCCTCCACCTGAGTGGTAGTATAAAAGGTTAGTTACAATATGTTTTCTGATTGGGAAGTGCATGTTGCCTCCCAAATGTGCACACTGGCTTCTATGTGATCCTGAATGCTATGACTTTATTGGACTGGTCATAGTCAAAGGAGTGTCACAACTAGGGCAAAATTTCCACGGGACAGAGTGAATGCAGTGGATTCTTTCCTTCTGTCCACCAGGTAATTTCTTACTCAGAACAGAGTGCCCGTTTCACCAGTCTGGCACCCAGGCACATGAACAACATTCTGTCCCCAATAGAATTAGGGTGCTGATGGTGGTAATGGATCCTGGGAAAGAACGCTGATTTTTACTGCACATTTTGTCATTTGTGTTGGAAAGTTTGCATAGGCAGGAACATTCTAGTGCTTTGAGGTGGCTGCTGCAGTTAGATCATGTCTCAAAAAAAGCAGGATCGGGCTGATTACCATATTGCCGCAGAATATTCTGAGAAATGAGGGTTATCAGTGCATATTCTATCCACTAACAGAAAATAAACATTACTGCAACACACACGCAACATGCTGGTGGAATGCAGCAGGCCAGGCCGTATCAAGAGGAAGAAATACAGTCGGCGTTTCGGGCCGAGACCTTCGTCAGGACTAATGAAGGGTCTTAGCTCGAAATGGCAACTGAACTTCTTCCTATAGATGCTGCCTGCCTGCTGCATTCCACCAGCATTTTGTGTGTGTTGCTTGAATTTCCAGCACCTGCAGATTTCCTTGTATTTGCATAATCATTTTGTTGGATTTATGTCCAATTTTGTCATGTAGCACAATAGAACTTGCTCTTAAATCTTAGTTTACTATTTAATGTTGAAAGGAGAAACGTGTTACTTCAGACTGATGTAATTTGTGTCACTAACTTGCAGAGATGTGAAATTGTGGAAATTATGCCTTTAAGATGCTTGCAGTGTGCAATATCACCCTCTGCTGGTAATTCCAATTTTAACTTCTCTTACCCCAAGCTTTTAAATATCAAGAAGCTGAGCTTAATTGTATGAATGCTTCAAATAATCAATTCCTGTAGGTGCATTTGTCATTGAAAAGACCTTACTTGAATCTATCACAAGTTTGTTAGACATAGTCCAAAGTTTTTTTGTTAACAGACAAATACAAAAATGTGTTTCAGTGGATGAATCATACAAGTTTATAATTTAATGTCTGCATAATTGCTGTTTAGATTTGGAAGTGGAGAGATGGAATTGAATACTGTGGATGGATAGTGGGTTTGAAGTTAACTTTTTAAGCTTTCTTAGCCTGTTTTAAATCAATATTTTTCGATGTGTAAGACAAAGTAGAATTGTAGTACAGGTTTCCCCCGCTATCTGAAGGTAGAGCATTCCTGTGAAACTGTTTGTAAGCTGAAATGGCGTAAAACTAAGAAACAATTACCATTAATTTATATGGAAAAAATATCTGAGTGTTCCCAGACCCAAAAAATAACCTACCAAATCATACTAAATAGCACATAAAACCTAAAATAACACTAACATATAGTAAAAGCAGGAATGATATGATAAATACACAGCTATATAAAGTAGAAATAATGTACGTACAGTGTAGTTTCACTTGCCAGAATCGGGAAGATTGAGCCAAAACCGATTTGTAGAAAAAAATTGGCATGTCACATGGGCATACACCTGCCCATGCAAGGATTCATGATCATGGTAGTCTTTCTCAGGGTAAGCACAAGTTTAATGTGGGTGTCTTTTCTTGTAAAAGTGAAAATCCTCTTTCGGTTAGTGAAAACAGGTACTGATGCAAGTCTTTTTTAAAACCGAAGTTGTGTAAAGTGAACGTTCAAAAAGTGGGGGACACCTGTATTAAAATCAGCAGCAAGAAATAAAATAAAGTAATAGTATATATTAAAAAAAAGTACAGAACAAAAGCAGGCCCTTTGGCCCATCCAGTCCGCCAAGACTGTTGTTCTGCGTAGTCCGATCACCTGTACCTGGACCATAGCCTTTCCATTCATGTACTGTCCAAGCTGAAATCTTGCAATTGAATCCGCATCCTCCACTTCTGGCAGCATGTTCCACACTCACCATCCTCTGTCTGAAAGAGTTTCTCTTTGGGTTGAAGGTGAAAGATGAAGCATTTCTGGGGAGCCTATGGCCTCCAGTTCAAGTCTCACCCAACTTCATGGAAAAAGGTTGTTTGCATTTACCCTATCTATAATCTCACATAATTGTGTATACCTCTGTCAAATCTCCCCTCATTCTTCTATGCTTCAGGGAATGAAGTCCTAACCTGTGTAGCTTTTACTTATAACTCAGGTCTTCAAGTTTTTCTGTACTCCTCAATCTTATTGATATCTTTCCTGCAGGTAGTGAACCAAAACTGCACGTAATACTCCAGAATTTGGCCTCACCAATGTCTTATAAAACATCCCAACTCATGTACTCAGTACTCTGATTTATAAAGGGTTATTTACCAAAGCCTCTCTTTATGATCCTATTTACCTGTGATGCCACTTTCAAGGAATTATCCTTTGTACAATATTATTTTGAGAGTTTAACCTGTGGCTTCAGTTTTGGAAATTTGCTATACAATGGTTATGAATGGTGCTGAAAACTGTGTGTCAGGTATCTAGAATGATATAGCTAACCAGTGATAAGATGAACAGAAACTTGTACCATCCAGAATAAATTCTACTAACCAAGGGGAAATTTTATTGAGCTTTAGGGAAAGTGTTAAAGTTTCTTTCTCTTCAGTTATGTATTCTGTGATGTACAGTTTAATGCTACTGATTAGAACTTGCTGCAGCCGTAGATTCTTTGCCACAGAATGCAATGGAAGTTGAGATTTATGTTGCATTCTTATATTTATTTCAAGCATTACCAATTTTTATTCCTAAAGTGTTTTTTGATACTATTGACTCTAAAATATCTTCTTACTTGTGGCAGAACAAAAATCCTAGATTGGGCAAAAAATATTTACAGAAGCCAAAGAAGGAGGGTGGCTTGGCTTTACCAAACTTAAGATTTTACTATTGGGCAGTTAATATACGGTATTTAATATTCTGGACACAGGAATTGACTATAGCTACTTGCCCACAATGGGTAAATTTGGAATGTAAATCTGTGCAAGATTTTTCATTGATTTCAATCTTAGGATCTTCACTTACTTTCTCTTTATTCAAATTGAATAAACAGATAACTAGTCCTATAGTCAGATATACATTACGAATTTGGTTTCAATTTCGTAAATTTTTTGGTTTGAATAAATTTATTTTATCATGTCCTATAATATCTAATTATTTTTTTCGGCCTTCATCTATGGATCAGGCTTTTCTTTTATGGAAAACAAAGGGTATAACATGTTTTCGTGATCTGTTTCTGGATGATAACATTATGTCCTTTGAACAGCTATCTAATAAATATAATTTACCTAAAACCCATTTTTTTTAGATATTTGCAAGTTAGAAATTTTTTGTATAATGAGTTAGTCTTTTTCGAAAGAATGTCCATTGGACGTTACAGAAAGAATTTTAGCCCTTAATCCTTATCAAAAGGGTTTAGTAGCCATCATTTATAAGATGATCATGAATTTACAGTCAGATGTATCAGAAAAAAATAAGAAGGAATGGCAAGAAGAGTTGTGTTGTCCTATATCTACTGAGCAATGGGAAAAAAAATTATTATTGGTAAATTTGTCCTCTATTTGTGCTAAACATGCCCTAATACAATTTAAGGTTGTACATAGAGCTCATATGTCTAAGGATAAACTGGCTTGATTTTATTCTCATCTTAATTCAACCTGCGATAGATGTCATTCTGATGTTGCTTCATTGACTCGTATGTTCTGGTCTTGTCCTTGTTTACAAAATTATTGGGAAGATATTTTCAGTATTATTTCAAGAGTTTTAAATATTAATTTCCAACCGCATCCTCTTACTGCAATTTTCGGTTTACCAATGATGGACAATAACCGTTTATCCGCTTCATCTCAATGAATGATTGCTAGAAGATCTATTTTATTGAATTGGAAAGAAATTAATCCTCCAACTGTATTTCAGAGGTTTTCTCAAACTATTTCTTGTTTGAGTTTAGAAAAAATTAGAAGTGTGGTTTTTGATCCTTCAGTTAAATTTGAAGAAACTTGGAGACCTTTTATTCAACATTTTCACATGAGTTGAATTGTCTTTTCCTAAACCTTACTTATATTATCCTTAATTATTTGGATGGAGGTTCGGAGTTATTGGCACTACTGTATATGTACTTAATATTATTCAATGGCCCATGTTGGTTAGTGTTTTTTTTCTCTTCCTTTTTTTTGGGGTTTTTCTTTCTTTTTCTCTTTTTACTTCTTTGTTCATTAATGTTCTGAGTTTGAGAGGTTATATATTTTTATTATTATATATCTGAATGTCTATTTAAACTATTAATTATGTACTCTCAAACACTTTGTATTCATGTTTCATTTATGTTTGTTTAAAACTAATAAGACTTAAAAAGAAAGAAAAGAAAAAGAGATTTATGTTGCATCGTTGCTAGCATAGACACCTTTTTTAATATATTTATTGTAAATGTGATTACTTGTTAAGTAACACACATGTTCATATTCAAAGTGACCAATTCATTTGTAATGTTGTTTCTTCTCATTGGTGACTCTTTGGTCATGGTTCGAATGTATGGTGAGCATGAGAGGTCCTGTTTATTCCCCCAAAGTTTGTTCCTTAATTTAAGATTATTAATCTGCATTACAGCTGTGATAAAGGCTTCGAGTATATCCGCTTGTTTTGTTGAAGGCTACCTGTACTTTTCACAATGAGTTATGGTGTCTTGCAGCTGGAAATGAGATGAGGAAAGCTTGGCCTTTTCAGAATGTGGTTTGAACTGGAGAACTTGACAGGCAATTTAATCACTGCAGTGACATGGGGAATTTGGCAACCAAATTGAAACAAGAAAGATAAGTAGTGTTGCTTGAGAAATCTAGGAGAGTAGGCTGCTTGGAGAATTCCACTGAGTAAAGATCCTTTGCATTCATTGCAGCTATCAGATCTTGGTTTAAAATTTTGGTTGCTTCAAGCAAAATTCTGTTCTCTGAGACTGCACTTACGTGCTGAAGTCCCTGGTGTGACTATGGATTGACAACTTTCTGAAGGTCATGTCATTGCCCCAAGGATGATACTATGAGGCTAACTCTTATTGCTAAAATCTTTGCATTACTGCTCTGTTGATGGATTTTCTCATTAGCTCAACTAAGATGTTGTATCGGTAGCTTCTTGCTATATTAATAAATACCACAATGATGCTCAAGAGTCTGTAATGATTTTCCAAATTAATAATGTATTCTAGTGTTTCTATGGTAAATAATGCCATCCTGGATAGTTTTTAAAAAAAAAATCAGATTTCAGACCTCAGGTTCAGCATAATTTCTGGCATTCTTTTGCAGAATATCTTGCTTTAATTTTAGCCATTTCGTTATTCTCCATATTTTGCACACTGCTGCTTCTGATTTACTCTTGCTACATTCTGTAGAAATTCCAAGACTACAGAAACAAGTGTATGTTTGATCAGGCAAGAGATTAATCTTGAAATGGGTCAGTCATGCTGTGAAATTTTTATTTCTGTAAATATCTGAGAACTATGAAGTCATTTATGAAAATTAAGGGTGTAGTGATGGGCAGTTTGTCAGTAACAATGCTAGTCATCAAGTCGAAGAGCATTACAAAACAGAATGGGCTATTGGGCCATCTAGTCTGTGCCAGACTCTTATTATGCCTAGTCCCATCAGCCCACAACTGGAACATAGTTTTCCATATCCTCCCATCCATGCACATCCAATTTTCTTTATTAACCGTTACTAACTATGTGCTGTCTGTCTGCCAAAATGTGTACTTTAGTTGAGTCAATGTTAGTCATGCTTAAAAGAAAAGTGAAAAACAGAAATTTCAAGTTCAATGCACAGAATGCTGGAGGAACTCTGCAGTTCAGGCAGCATCTATGGAGGGAATAAACAGACAAAGGTTTGGGCAGAGACCCATCATCAGGACTAGAAAGGAAGGGGGAAGAAGCCAGAAGTGTTTTTGCTCAAATATCAATTTCAAAATTTTAGTATCAAAATTATATGCAAAGGAACTGTGATGGAAATATTCTGAAGAAAGGGAAATTTACATTTATTGTAGTTTAATCAAGAATGATCGTTCCAGTTTCCTCTGGCAGATACTGAGTTTGGCATTGCAAACTTGATCGGATTGTTTTGATCTTCTGTGTCTTTACAGATGTAGATGGGACATCGGAGGTGCCTACTTGACAAAGAACCAGGAACCAGTTGCAAAATAACTTGCCAAATATAGAGGGTCTCGTTAATTAGGACACATTGGCACTGGTACATTGTGGCTCAATTAAGTGGCTGCTTCATTTAGTTGAAGTTTCATGGAACCAGTTGAAAAGGAATAAAAAAGACAAACTACAGATTAACTGAGTAACAAATTATGTGTTCAAATGAACTACAGAACAAATTAGAACAGTACTAAAACAACTACTGTAATGAGGTCAAATTTGTAGAATAAATTAGAAGATGGTTTTCCGCCTGAATTTTATAAAAAGTTTAAAGATTTATTAATTCCTCCTTTTATGGAGTTAATACATCAAGTGGAAAGAACGCATAAAATTCCAGAATCTTTTTCGACAGCTATTTTAATAGTATTGCCAAAAAAAGATAGAGATCTTTTAAAGCCAACATCATATAGACCTATTTCTTTGTTAAACAGATTATAAAATAATAGCAAAAATCTTATCTAACAGATTATCTAAATACTTACCAAAATTAATACATATGGATCAAACAGGATTTATTAAAAATAGGCAATCGGTAGATAATGTAACTCGGTTATTTAGTATAATTCATTTGGCACAAGAGAGGGAGGAAATGAGTGTGGCAGTTGCTTTAGATGCAGAAAAAGCATTTGATAGATTGGAATGGGATTTTTTATTTAAGGTATTGGAAAAATATGGATTAGGAATATCTTTTATAAAATGAATTAAAACCTTAAGTACTAATCCCAAAGCTAAAGTAGTGACAAATGGTCAAATTTCAACACCATTTCAGTTAACAAGGTCAACTAGACAAGGTTGTCCATTATCACCTGCTTTATTTGTGTTGGCGATAGAATCATTAGCTGAATTAATTAGAATGGACCCAGATATTAAAGGTTTCAGAGTTAACCAGGAGGAAGACAAGATTAACTTATTTGCTGATGATGTTCTGCTTTATTTAACAAACCCATTGTACTCGTTGCGTTAATTATCCTCTAGATTAGAAGAATATGGGAAAATATCAGGTTACAAAATAAATTGGGATAAAAGTGAAATTTTACCTCTTACTAAAGGAGATTATAGTCAATGTCGATTAATAACTCAATTTAGATGGCTGACAAACAGTATAAAATATTTAGGTATAAGAGTTGATAATGACATAAAGAACTATAAATTAATTTACTTACCATTATTGAAAAAAATTCAAGAAAATCTTGATAAATGGATGATATTACCAATAACATTAGTAGGTAGAGTAAATACTGTAAAAATGAATATATTCCCTAGACTACAATACTTATTCCAATCACTACCAATACAACTACTCCAGAACTTTTTTCAAGAGTTAAATAAATATGTGAGGAAGTTTATTTGGAAAGGTAAGATGTCAAGAATATCGTTGGAAAAATTGACATGGAAATTTGATCTAGGAGGGTTACAACTTCCAAAGTTTAAGAATTATTATAAAGCATCCTTTTTTGAGGAAGATAGACCGGCATGGAATAGAATAGAACTAGATAAAATAGGAGAAAATACACCAGAAGATTTTATATATAAATGGGAATCTAAATGGATATGGGAAAAGAAAGAATCTCCTATATTAAAACATTTGATTGACTTATGGAATAAGATAAATGTTGATGATGAGACAAAGAAATCTTTATTAGCAAAGTGATCTTTAATTCAAAATAGACTTATTCCTTTTACAATGGATAATCAACTTTTATATAATTGGCTTCAAAAAGGGATTAGATATATAGGAGATTGTTTTGAAGGAGGTATATTAATGTCATTTGATCAATTAAAGAATAAATATAAAGTATCAAGCAACACTCTTTTTTTGTTACTTCCAATTAAGGGCTTATTTAAGAGAAAAATTAGGTCAAGCAATGTTATTGCCGAAATCTGATGAAATAGAAACTTTAATTCAGAAAGGAAAAATTAAAAAAATTATTGCTTGTATGTATGGCTTGATTCAAAAACAGGCAATTAAACAAGGAATCCATAAATCAAGACAAAAATGGGAAAGTGACTTGAATATTAAAATTGAAGAAACAAATTGGTCAAGACTATGTCTTGATAGTATGACAAATACAACAAATGTCCGGTTAAGATTAGTGCAATATAATTTTTTACATCAATTATATATTACACCACAAAATAAATAAACTAAATCCAAATTTATCTGATTAGTGTTTCTGATGTAACCAAGAAATCGGTACTTTTTTACATTCTACTTTGTCTTGTTCTAAAATTCAACCTTTTTGGACAAATTTAAGAGTTTTATTGGAACAAATTATTGGAACACAACTTCCACATAATCCAATATTATTTTTATTATGCGATATTGAAGGGATAAAATCGAAACCCAAATTGAATAAATATCAGAAAGAATTCATAAAAATTGCCTTGGCAGTAGCCAAAAAGGCTATTGCAGTTACTTGGAAATCGGATTCATACTGAAGTATAGATCGTTGGAAGAATGAAATTTCCAGCTGTATTCCACTTGAAAAAATTACTTAAAATTTAAGAGATAAATATGAAACATTTTTGAAAATTTGGAGCCCTTATTTACAAAAGTCAGGATTAAATTTGTAGGTGCTCTGAAGATAAATAATTGGTTATTTGGGGAAATAAATAAATATAAATACTAAAGTTATTACGAACTCCGTGGAGCATGTGGGGATCTTCTGATATCCAGGCACTCTTTTTTCTTTTTCTTTTTCTTTTTCTCGATAGGGATGTTAAGGGGGAGGGGGGAAGGGTATATATTTTTTTCTTTCTGTAATCATTTGAAAACCCAATTAAAAAAAGTTTTTAAAAAATTTGTAGAATTAAGTGTATTAGTTCCCAGTAGTTATTGATGGAATAATTAATCCAGTGTCGCTGCTGTTCTTCTGATTGACTGTAAATGAACAAAACGAGTGCGTAAATGAACAAAACGAGTGCAGACACCTAGTGTAGATTATGGGCGGCCTTCAAACTATGCTTTCGACATTTGCATTCTACAAAGTTTCATTTTCACTGTAACATTCAAGATAATTGCTGATATCTTCAAATTCTTCATAGTTTCTAATTTGCTGATGTAGTGAAATTCATTCCTGGCCATTTTAGGCATACCTGGATGCTTGAAACTATTAGCAAAACAGTTCAGAATTGTCTTACTGCTTATTACTTGTCAACTGTTAGTGACAAAAATCACTGTTTTTTGAGCACAGGTTCATGCAAGTGACACTATTATAAAAACTGCCCACTAAGCAAGGTATAGTGTCTTACAGCCATATGAAGTGCATGTTACTGATGCTAGTTATTAGCTGTTGGGCAACAGTCTCCTGTCCCAATTAAGTGGCATGGTGTCCCAAATAAACAGAGGGAATCCCGGCTATTTTCTCAATTTGTGTTTGTTCTTTAAAAGTTGCCCTAATTAACCAGAATTCACTGTACTTGGTTGTGTAGTATAAGTTGAATTTCTCTGACCAGACAGTACTGTGGTTTGCAGCCACCAAGACAGTCCTCATTGAGTTAATACTCTCATAGGAGAGGGGAGTGGGGGCTGTTCACAAGTAGAAGAGGCTGAAGTACCCAGACCTGGCAGCTGAGTTTAAGGAAGGTGGATGGGGGATCATCTACCCTGTGCTGGTCGTACGTTGGGACTTTGGCGTATCGATGACAAGATTACTCGGTGATATTGCAGTGATTGGAGCGAGGCTCAGGAGGGCCACCAACAAGTTGCCTGAAGAGGTAGAAAAGGGCAGTTTTTGGCTGTAGCTGAGGAGGAACGACAGAAATTGCGGGACTAACTAACCACATTGGAAGCTGCAGGAAGATGTCCCTGCCATTGTTCCATCACCAGATGCAGTGGGGCTAAGGGAGCAAAACATTAATGAGGGGTGGTCCCCAGCTGATGACCCTGGAGCTGATCTGTGGACATTGTTGGAGGTGTGGCAGGCAGCAATGCTAAGCAGGAAACGACATTTTCCTGTAAATCTCATTGAACCCCAGTTTTAATTTTCAATTCAAGATTAATGGTTTCACCCCTTGCTTGGAGATGATTGCTGTGTCAAGTGCAGAATATTGAAATAGTTCTAGCTTGCATTCATGATATAGAAAATGTTTCTGAAATCTCAATGAAACATGATTAGCAGGTTTAAAGACTAGCTGCCAGAGCGTAAAAAACACTAATGTTTGGCTTTCCATGAAGAGTAAATTGTTTATTTAATTATGCTCTTCATTGATGAAGGACGATTTTAATGGATAGCTGTTACGTCTTCAAATAAAGCGCTGAGTCGGGACATAAACTGTCGCAATATCCATTGCTGACGATATTAACAGTATTGGTTCAGGAACTAGAAGTAGAATTTATTTGAGTAAAATCTTTAGGCAGCATTATCCGGTAACTTTGTCCACATCTGCAAAGTGCAGGTCACTTAATTCATTGCTCTCTGGACCTTTGGGCAATTCTGGTACACATTGCATCAAGCCCATAAAATAATTTTTCTGATAATGTTCACATGTCCTGTGTATTTCTGTTTTACCCATGGAATATACATGCTATGTTAATTATTAAAAATTTATGTCTTCCATTAAATCTGTGTTTCTGGTACTGGATGAAGGAACTTTAATCACAAATTCAAGTCTTACATAGGTTGACAATAGGAAATGTTGAATTAAGAAGCTGCCAGTCTTTCACGATGCTGTGGGATTTGTGTAATTACTGAACTTGCACAAGTGTCTGCATTATGGAATTCAGATAATGAATGATGTAAACACCTTATGATTAAAATAAACTGAAATTGGCTCGCAGTAACATATTTGGATTAAAAATTAACACTTAAGCTAAAATTGACAAAGATGGCTGATCAGAAACGAAAGCACCAGTGAAGCTTAATGTTGACACAAGACTGCAGATGGTGGAGTCTGGAACAATACAAATTGCCAGAGGAACTTTGCAGGTCAGGTAGCATCTATTGAATAAAACAGACAGCAGGCATTTTGGGTCCAGTCCCTTCCGCTGGACAGCCAGCAGTCTGGGGAAGGGTGGGGCTGCGAATAGAGTCTCAGCAAGAGACTGGCCAGTTTGATTAAACTTGATAGTTGCACATTACAGGATGATACCATTAAGTTGGTAATCACTGAAGTATAGGGAGGGCATGATTAAATTGGAGAGGATTCACTAGAATGTTGCCTGGGGTAAAGCATTTCAGTTATGAGGGGAAACTGAGCTGGTTTTTCTTTGAAGCAGAGGAGACTGAGAATGGATCTGTTGGAGGTCAACAAAATTCTGATGTGCATACATAAGTTGGAGAATAGGAAGTTTTTATCTAAAGCAGAGGTGTCTGAAAGCTAAAGTGCACAGTTTTAAAATGGGTCTTGAGGGAAACTGAGGGAGGACTTCATACCGAACAAGTTTGGAATCAAGACTGTACTACTTGAATAGATAGTAGAGGCAAATAGATTTATAACATTTTAAGAAATATTTTGATGAACCAGTGAATTGCCTGGGCTTAGAAGTTTCTGAACTTGATAGTTTGCATGGACATGTGGCCCAAAGGAAGTTAAGTTAAGACAATGTGTAGTGGGAAGGGAAGCCAGTTCAAACCAGCAAACACAGCAAGAAAAGTGAACAGAAAAAGGAAAGGTTTGAATCTGGGCATTGTTAGTGGAATTGTACAGGGGTGGAAGGTGAAGATCGGAAGCTGGCTGAAACAGACAGTGGAATATTCTGACTGTGAAGATATCAGTATCAAGGGTGTGGGCTTCATTTTCATTTGCAGTGAGTTGAGGCTGATCAATGATAGTATGAATATGGGAGTTGGTGATAAGAGAACCTGAAAGAGACCGCAGGTGATATTACTGAAAATATCACATCCTCACCATTGTGTATTCCTCAACCAATGTAACAAAAAGATGTCTGCTGGTGTTTGAAACTCTGGTTAAAATAGGATCAATGATGTTTCCTTAGAATCGGAGGGAAAATAGAGGGTTTGCGATTTTGCTGGTGGGGACAGGTGAGGCGTGGGGTACAAGATAAGTCTATACAGAGTTGGGTTAAGGTAGATTAGGTGGTTCTGGAGCAGGTGTATTGACTTTTTAAAGAAATGGCGTGAAAAGAGGATAATAAAAATGAGGTTGCAGTTTTCATTAGAGAATTCACTTCGCATTCCTATGGAATGTAGAGTCTGCGAACACTTGAAGGGTATTTTGTTGAGAAGCTAGAGGAATGACACTGGTGTTTTGTACATAATTTAATAACACATTAAATATATACTGCAGATTAGCCAATACAGAGAGCTATGTGCTATTCGATTTGGCTTTTGTATATTTATAAATACTATTTTTGAAGTGAAAGTGCTTTCTTCTTTTGACAGACGCTGCTTGACCAGCTGAGTTCTTGGTTTTTCTGTTTTTAAAAATATACTGTTTAATGTACCTATGAAATCTGAGAAAATAATTTTTAAAATTTGATCTTTGAACTTCTTTTATTGAGGTGTGGATATAGAGGCAGCTCGGAAAGAAGAAGAACGAATAATGCTTCGTGATGCCAGGCAGTGGTTGAATAGCGGGCAAATAAATGACACCAGGCACCCGAAATCTGGGGGAACGGCCCTTCATGTTGCTGCAGCTAAAGGCTACTCTGAAGTCTTAAAGTATGTATATAATACTTCATTTGTATTTATACCATAGGGGATTGGAATGATATGGTTTTTTAATGTTGATCACAGGTTATACTTTGCTAACTTGATTGCATAGATATTGTAATGTACTAATTTGAATAATTTTTTTAAGGATTGATTCTGTCTCTACGTATTAGATGGAGGAGGGATATTTAGTGATCCCAGCAAGCTCTAACAGGAACACAATCATTCAGCTGTGCATTGCCTGACTGCTTAAGTCACATTGCTGGAGCTACATCAGACTGAGAATTTAAATATTGCAAAGAACTGAGGAATATATTCAAATTAGTACATTATGGAAACGGGCCCTTTGGCCCAACTCATCCATGTCAAGAGGTCTGTCCAAGCTAGTCCCTCAAAACATTTCCAATCCATGTACCTGTCCATATTCACTCTAAATATTTTGATAGTTCAATAGTTCCACTTAATATCAGAGAATGCATACAATATATAGCTTGAAATTCTTGCTCCATGAACATCCATGAAAACAGAAGGGTACCCCGAAGAATAAGTGACAGTAAAAACGTTAGAACCCCAATGCCTCCCCCATACTCCTTCCCCACGCAGCAGCAAGCATCAACACCAACACTCTCTCTCCCCCCCCCCCCCCCCCCAGCTTGTCACTGGCTCTCTCTTCCCCCATTAAAGGGGCAGAGATGTGTCCCACAGTGAGAGGAGAGACCAGCAGAACAGGGGAAAAAGCAACTCGCTGATTGCAATGTTAAGGTCTACCACTTAACCCCACAAGTTCTCTGACTGGAGAATTGGCAGCAAACTCTTTCCCCCAAGATCCAAAGAGAGAGCGATCCGAATACAGGGAACTCCCAACAGCTGATCCTGCTGTTCACAATATTCTGTTTTCTCCCGCAACTCTTCATTTGACAACGCCAGCATAGAGTAGTTGGCTGGTCCACAGGGCTACAAAGCCTCAGCACCCTGAAGGTGTGCTTGTCTTCTTGGCCGTGCTATTGGGATATTGAAGAATGGCCAGTCAGTAAGCCCTAGGAGCAGGAACCATTGCAGTGAAGAACCGCAGTTTGAGTGCAGCTGAAGGTCAAGGGTACTGATTGAACCCCATCCACCCTGAAAAGGAAAAAAAAAACAGAGACTTCAAAGGTAGAGATGAAGTTATTTCTGCAGTTGAGCTCGAACAAGCTGCTGTCTAGTACCATCGTGGTTCTGCCTAAATTTTGTTCATGTATCTGCCTCAGCCAGTTTGTATGGAAGCTCATTCCACATATGCATTACCCATTGGGTGGAAAAAATTGCCCTTTAGATTCCTAATAAATCTCTCCCTCCTCACCTTAAACCAATGATCTCTAATTCTTTATTCCTCAATCTTAGGGGATTTGTCTGATCTGATTTTATACACCTCTTATCTGTCACACTTGAGTAAGTAAAATCCTAGCCTGCTGAAACACTATAAACCCAGAGTCATCGTACATCTTTTCTGCACTCCTTCCAGCTTATTGACTCTCATTTGAGACTGGAAGAACAAGTATGATCTCTAGAGTTTATCCTTTGTCTTCCTGGTTATAGCTTATGAAAACTAAACTTTGTATGTGCTGAAGTGTATCAGATATGGTATCCTTTGCAGAGTATGGCAGAGTCAAACCACTTCACTTGATTTGTGAGTCAGTGTTGTGGGCCGAAGGGCTTGCTGTAATGCTCTGTTAATGCTGAATTAATATTTCTAATGCTGTGCTTAAAAATCTATACAAGCAACCTTTGTATTAGTCATTTGTGTCACGAAAATTCACCCTTTGGTACCCAAAATTTGCGATGTGGAATAAAATTTGCTCTCATGGAATTTGTAATAAAATATAAAGAAAGACAATTGTGTTTTCATCTCCAGTATCTTGGCACATGCACAGATTATAGGGTTTTGTGCAATGGAATCTGACAATGTGGACCATTTGGATCTCCTAGTAACCTAGGGGTTGTCGCTGTAGATTTTTAAGCAAAACATTAGAAATATTAATTCAGCTAAAAACCTAAGCTTGTGAGAATATAACATTGCATTAAGAATACTCACACTAAGTTATGTTTTTCCCTATGCTTAGGCTTCTCATTCAGGCAGGGTATGATGTAAATATCAAAGATTATGATGGCTGGACCCCCCTTCATGCTGCAGCGCACTGGGGCAAAGAAGAAACCTGCCGAATCCTTGTAGAAAGCTTCTGTGATATGGAGATGATCAACAAAGTGGTTTGTTACCTGCTTTCTTTGATATAGTTAGCTTGTTTAAAAAATAAGAATCAAGATAATAAGAGGGTTTAGAATTTTAATTCTGTTAAATTTGTGTTTTTAACCCCTTCTGGGTACATCTGAAGGAGTTGAATCACAAGTTTAACAAAAGAACCTCTTCACTCAGAGAGTGGTGCGAGTGTGAAAAGAGCTGCCAGTGGAGTGGTACATGTGGGTTTGATTGCAGTATTTAAGAGGATTTGGATAAGTATGTGGATGAGAGGAGAGTTTAAGACTATGGTCCAAGTGTGGGTCAGTGGGGCTAGCCAGGATAACAGTTTGTCAAGCATTGAATGGACCGAAGCACCTTTTTCTGTGCTGTAGCGCTATACGACTTTGTTCCAATGTAGGTAGTCTGACAGATTTGGCAAGTTGGCAAGAAAGTGTTTCTGCAGTCTCTGCCAAATCGTGCTGATGCAGTGATGTGCAGTGCACTCAAAAAGCACACATTTAGCAATTGTCCTAGCACCAGCTTGGGGTGGGCAGAAAGTCCACTGGTGGCTATCGTGCCAGAATGTACAGGATCTTAATGCTTCAATTGGCATTCAGGCATCTAGATTCTGCATTTAAATTGCAGTAACCATGTGTTAGCAAATCTGATGGAACATTGCAACCTGTAAACACGTACTGAAATGGGAGTTCCAAGGTGTTCAGTTTGAGGAAAGTTTAGGTTGGGCAGTTGCAAGCAGCCTAGGTTTTCAAAAATGAATTATTTTGTTGGACTTTGGTGTCTTTGTGTATAAGGTTGTCTGTTAATAACATGCTAAGTAGCATAACTGCTTCAAAACCCTGAGATTGCTCAGCATTTCACTTGGGTGCATTTTCTACCCCACCCTCCTTGCCTGCTTTTCTGGTAAACAGTGGGTGATGGGCAGACTCTGGGATGATGAAGTGGCCATCAGGAAGTTGTGCCTCGATGGAGGAGATTAGTGAGATATTGAATATTGGTGAGGGTAGAGTTGTAAAGTAATACAGCATGGAAACAGGCCATTCAACCCAACTTGTCCATGCTGTTCTTGGTCCCCACTAAGCTAGACCCATTTACCTTCATTTGACTCATCTCTCCCAAACCCTCCAATCCACGTATTTCTCCAGATGTCTTTTAAATGTTGTTATTGTACCTGTCTCAACCTCTTCCTCTCATAGCTCATTCCACATACACACCACTAAATCCAATGCGATCTTGACCTTGTGGAAGAGAATATTAAAAAATCATAGAACTTGATCAGCCCTTGCTGTGAATTTGCATGTAGGGGTCATCATAGAATACTTGAAACACTTCAATCTTCTTTACCTTCATTTGCTTGAAGACACTAAGAGCATTTGTGTATTTTGTAGGGTTGCCTAAAGGAATTAATTTGGCCCTTAGCAAATTTTATACCTCTCACATTGCTGATGGATGGCAGAACACAAGAACAGGCCATCTGACCACTATGTCTGTGCCAACCATGATGCCAATATAAACTAATTTCACCTGTGATATGTTTTCTTCTGTTTTCCGCTTGTTAAGGTGCCTCTCTATTTACTTATTTAGACATATCGCACAATAACAGGCCCTTCCAGCCCAAAGAACTCAATTACACCTGTGACCAATTAATCGACTAACCTGTTCATCTTTAGAACGTGGGAGTAAACCAGAGCACCGGGAGGAAACCCATGCAGTGACGGCGAGGACACAAACTTCTTACAGCAATGAAATTGAACCTGAGTCGCTGGTGCAGTAACAGTGTTAAACTAACTGTTATACTACTGTGCTGTCTGTAGTCTAAATACCACTGAAATATTTCTGTTGTATCTGCTTCCACCACATCCTCTAGCAGTGTGTTCTTGGCATCTACCTCTCTTTTAAAAAAAAATATATACACAGTGGCATGCAAAAGTTTGGGCATCCCTGGTCAAAATTTCTGTTACTGTGAATAGCTAAGCGAGTAGAAGATGACCTGATTTCCAAAGGGCATAAATTTAAAGATGACGCATTTCTTTAATATTTTAAGCAAGATTACTTTTTTATTTCCATCTTTTACAGTTTCAAAATAACAAAAAAGGAAAAGGGCCCAAAGCAAAAGTTTGGGCACTCTGCATGGTCAATACTTAGTAACACCCCCTTTGGCAAGTATCACACTTTCTGCAGTCAGCTAAGAGTCTTTCAATTCTTGTTAGGGGGATTTTCACCCATTCTTCCTTGCAAAAGGCTTCTAGTTCTGTGAGATTCTTGGGCTGTCTTGCATGCGCTGCTCTTTTGAGGTCTATCCACAGATTTTCGATGACATTTAGGTCAGGAGACTGTGAAGGCCATGGCAAAACCTTCAGCTTGCGCTTCTTGAGGTCGCCCATTGTGGATTTTGAAGTGTGTTTAGGATTATTCTCCTGTTATAGAAGCCATCCTCTTCTCATCTTCAGCTTTTCTACAGATGGTATGATATTTGCTTCCAGAATTTGCTGGTATTTAATTGAATTTATTCTTCCCTTTACCAGTGAAATGTTCTCCGTGCCACTGGCTGCAACACAACCCCAAAACATTATCGATCTATCCCCATGCTTAACAGTTGAAGAGGTGTTTTTTTCATGAAATTCTGCACCCTTTTTTCTCCAAACATACCTTTGCTCATTGTGGCCAGAAAGTTCTATCTTAAGTTCAGCAGTACACTGGACTTGTTTCCAAAATACATCAGGCTTGTTTAGATGTTCCTTTGCAAACTTCTGATGCTGAATTTTATGATGAGGATGCAGGAAAAGTTTTCTTCTGATGACTCTTCCATGAAGGTCATATTTGTGCAGGTGTTGCTGCACAGTAGAATAGTGCATCATCACTCCAGAGTCTGCTAAATCTTCCTGAGATCTTTTGCAGTCAAATGGGAGTTTTGATTTGCCTTTTTAGCAATCCTACAAGCAGTTCTGTCAAAGTTTTCTTGGTCTTCCAGACCTCAACTTGACCTCCACCGTTCCTGTTTACTGCTGTTTCTTAATTGCATTACAAACTGAGGAAATGGCTACCTGAAAATGCTTTGCTATCTTCTCCTGCTTTGTGGGCATCATTCATTTTAATTTTCAGAGTGCTGGGCAGCTGCTTAGTGGAGTCCATGGCTGCTGATTTTGGGACAAGGTTTGAGGAGCCAGGGGATTTTTAAAGCTTTGAAATTTGCGTCACCTGGCCTTTCCTAATGATGACTGTGAACAAGCCATAGCCCTAATAAGCTAATTAAGGTTTGAGAGCTTAATAAAAGTTATCTGAGAGCTCAAATCTCTTGGGGTGCCCAAACTTTTGCATGGTGCTCCTTTCCTTTTTTCAGTTAAAATTGTACAAAACAAAAATAATACATTATTCTTGCTTAAAATGTTCAAAAGAATGTTTCATCCTTAACTTTATGACTGTTGGAGATCAGTTCATCTTCTACTCACTTAACTATTCACAGTAACAGAAATTTTGACCTGGGTGCCCAAACTTTTGCATGCTACTGTATACAGTCGCATATATCTCCTTTAATATTCGCCCCCCCCCCCCCCAAGCTTAAAGCTATGGCCTCGAGTTCTTCATATTTCCATCTGTGGAAAAAGATTTTGTTACTGCCCTGTCTATGCCTCTCATAATTCTATATACTTCTTGGCTCCTCAGTGCCTGAAACTCCATTGAAAACATCCCAGCTCTCAAGGTTAACACTCTCAAACCTTTCTGCACCTTTTCTTCAAAGCCTCTGTATCTTCACTGTAATGTGGTGATCAAAGCTGCCCACATTACTCTGAATATAGCCTCAAGTTTATACTACAGCAATGTGCCTTCTTGACTGTGGCACATCTAATTAGTCTGATGATTACTATATCTGGATGAAAGGCTGTGCTCCAGTGGATAACTGTTTTCCTGGTTGGTTCAGCTTTTGCAGAAATTGAGTAACTGTTCACACCCACTTAAGAGTTCATTAACTAGTAAACGTTCATGCTGTGGAGACTGTTTTCTTTCATGTTTTATTTTTTACTTGGGGTTGGGACTGAAGCATGAGCGTCATTGCTTGTCAAGAAGGCACAGCAGCATCTACACTTTCTGAAGAGTTTGAGGTGTGCAAGACTCCTTGCTTCCATTCTAACAACTTTCTACAAGACCCCCCGCCCCCCCCCCCCCCCCATTGAGAGTGTCATGTTTGGCTTCGTTATTGTCTGGAGAAGTGGCAAGGTATTACAATAGACTAAATAGACAATAGGTGCAGAAGTAGACCATTCGGCCCCTCGAGTCTGCACCGCCATTCTGAGATCATGGCTGATCATTCACTATCAATACCCAGTCCCTGCCTTGTCCCCATATCCCTTGATTCCCCTATCCATCAGATATCTATCCAGCTCCTTCTTGAAAGCATCCAGAGAATTGGCCTCCACCGTCTTCCGAGGCAGTGCATTCCACACCTCCACAACTCTCTGGGAGAAGAAGCTCTTCCTCAACTCTGTTTTAAATAACTGACCTCTTATTCTCAATCCATGCCCTCTGGTACTGGACTCTCCCAACATCTGGAACATATTTCCTGCCTCAATCCTATCAAATCCTTTAATTATCTTAAACGTTTCAATCAGATCCCCTCTCAATATCCTCAATTCCAGCGTGTACAAGCCCAATCTCTCCAATCTCTCTGCGTAAGACAGCCCTGCCATCCCAGGAATCAACCTAGTGAATCTACGCTGCACTTCCTCAATTGCCAGAATGTCCTTCCTTAAACCTGGAGACCAAAACTGTACACAATATTCCAGGTGTGGTCTCACCAGGGCCCTGTACAAATGCAAAAGAACATCCTTGCTCTTGTATTCAATTCCCCTTGTAACAAAGGCCAACATTCCATTTGCCCTCTTCACTGCCTGTTGCACTTGCTCATTCACCTTCATTGACTGGTGAACTAGGACTCCTAGGTCTCTTTGCATTTCTCCCTTACCTAACTCGACACCGTTCAGACAATACTCTGCCCTCTTGTTCCTGCTTCCAAAGTGGATAACTTCACATTTATTCACATTGAATGACATCTGCCAAGTATCTGCCCACTCACTCAGCCTATCCAAGTCTCCCTGTATTCTCCTAACGTCCTCTTCGCATGTCACACTGCCACCCAGTTTAGTATCGTCAGCAAACTTGCTGATATAGTTTTCAATGCCCTGATCTAAATCATTGACATAAATCGTAAAGAGCTGTGGTCCCAATACAGAGCCCTGTGGTACCCCACTAGTCACCTCCAGCCAGTCTGAGAAACACCCATTCACTGCTACCCTTTGCTTTCTATCTGCCAACCAGTTTTCTATCCATGTTGAAACCCTGCCCCCAATGCCATGAGCTCTGATTTTACTCACCAATCTCCTATGTGGCACCTTATCGAATGCCTTCTGAAAATCTAGGTACACAACATCTACTGGCTTACCCTCGTCTAACATCCTTGTTACACCCTCAAAAAACTCCAACAGATTAGTCAAGCATGATTTGCCCTTGGTAAATCCATGCTGGCTCGGCCTAATCCTATTTCTGCCATCTAGATGTGCCACTATTTCGTCCTTAATAATGGACTCAAGCATCTTCCCCACGACTGACGTTAGGCTAACAGGGCGATAGTTCTCCGTTTTCTCCTTCCCTCCCTTCTTGAAAAGTGGGACAACATTAGCCACTCTCCAATATTCAGGAACTGATCCTGAATCTAAGGAACATTGGAAAATGATTACCAATGCATCCGCAATTTCCTGAGCCACCTCTTTTAGAACCCTCGGATGCAGACCATCTGGACCCGGGGATTTATTAGCCTTCAGTCCTACCAGTCTACTCATCACAGTTTTTTTCCTAATGTCAATCTGTCTCAATTCCTCTGATATCTTATGACCCTGGCCCATCCATACATCTGGGAGATTGCTTGTGTCCTCCCTGGTGAAGACAGATCTAAAGTATGCATTAAATTCTGTTGCCATTTCCCTGTTTCCCATAACAATTTCTCCCAATTCATTCTTCAAGGGGCCAACATTGTTCTTAACTATCTTCTTTCTCTTCACATAGCTAAAAAAGCTTTTGCTATCCCCTTTTATATTCCTGGCTAGACTGAGCTCATACCTGATTTTTTCTCTCCGTATTGCTTTTTTAGTTAAGATCTGCTGTTCCTTAAAACTTTCCCAATCATCTGTATTCCCACTCATCTTAGCCCTGTCATACTTCTTTTTCTTTAATGCTATACAATCTCTGACTTCCTTTGTCAACCACTGTGGCCCCTTCCCCCTCTTTGAATCCTTCCTTCTCATTGGAATGAACTGCATTTGCACCTTTTGTATTATGCCCAAGAATATCTGCCACTGCTGATCCACTGTCTTTCCTGCCAGGGCATCCGCCCATTTAACTTTGGCCAGCTCATCCCTCATGGCTCCGTAGTCTCCTTTATTTAATTGCAACACTGACACCTCTGATCTGCCCCTATCCCTCTCAAATTGTAGATCACAAGACTGTACAGAGGATAGTAAAAACCACCAAGAGGCTCACTGGGGTTTCCATCCCCCTATTTGTGACATTTACTGGAAGCGTTGTATACAACAGGTCTGAGGTATTGTTGAGGATCCCTTCCACCCATCCCACAATTTCCTTGACCCACTCCTATCAGGAAGGAAGTGCAGGAACATCAGAACTTGGTCAGCCAGACTGGGTAACAGTTTCTTCTCTCAGGCTGAGAGACAATTGAATACTCTGCCACCATCGAGGCCTTGTCAAAAGGATAGTGAACAGCTTACTGTCCTGTTTTCTCTTTGCTGTTTGCCTGTACTGCATGCAGCATGTGCTTGGAATTATAATTTGTTAACCTATTTGTGGTAATATTTTTTATATGCTGTGTGATATGTTTTGTGAGTGCACCGTGGTCTGGAGGAACATTATTTCTTTTGGTTGTATATATGTACAGTCAGATGACAATACACTTTAACTTAATTCTTGGTTATTTTGTTGATTCTTGGTGTTGTCTTACTGTCGTGTTTCTAATCAACAAAAGAGTAGAAGAAAAATTTCATCTAATTACAAATCTTGATAATCATACTGGCTTTGAGTGTTTCTTGAAACGACTTGTGGGGCATTAAAATTGGCCTTTTGAGTTTAGATCTGGACTCAGTGGGGTGGGAATCAGTATTTATTTCCAATCTATACTTGGATAGCTGTAAGATAGCAGTGAGATGGGAGTAGTGACATAACAAGGTAGTTTGCAGAATATGAATATACACTTGAAATACCAGCTGGCAGATAATTGACTTGAATTGGAGTATTTGGAAATCAAGTAGCCATAAGTATGAAGTTCTTGATTACATGTGATTCTTGGGTTATGATGTAGTTGGAAAGGCCAGGAAGTTTCAAAGTTCAAAGTAAATTTATTATCCAAGTACTGTCACCAAATACTTCCCTGAGATTAATTTTCTTGCAGGCATTCACAACAAGAATCAATGAAGAACTGCACACAAAGACCGACAAACTGTGCAAATAAGAAAGAAATAAGCAATAATAACAAATAAAATAAGTAAATAATACTGCAGAGTGTTCGGCACAGACGAGAAGGGCCGAGATGGCCTGTTTCCATGCTGTAATTGTTATATGGTTTTATGATGTTAGGTCAGTGAAAGTGCGTCCATAGTTTGTGGAAGCAGCTCAGTGTTGAGTGAAGTTATCCACTCTGGCTTGAGAACCTGATGGTTGAGGGGTAATAACTGTTCCTGAACCTGGTGATGTGGGACCTGAGGCTCCTGTACCTCCTCCCTGATGGCAGCAGTGAGAAGAAAGCATGGCCTGGATCATGGGGGTTCTTGATGATGGATACTACTTTGTTGAGGCAGCAGTCTTTGTAGATGTGCTCAATGGTGGGGAGGCCTTTTATTGTGGATTTAATATTAAGTCAGTTGCTTACTCACAACACATTTTGCTTATTCCTGTTCTAATAAGAGCTGCTGAGTTGCTCAGTTATGAAAGCTGCAAGGTGTATTCTCTTAAACTGTTCAGTTATTGAAAAAGGATCTTTCCCGGTGTATGCGACAGTTAAACTATTGGGCTTCCAGCTGGCTGCAGGTATTGATTTTTAACCATTTTGATAACAAACTTTGCCATCTTCATCAGGGATGATGCCAAGGCATGTTTAGTCTGGTGGGTGGGTGGGTCTGACTGAGGACTAACCAATCAGGGACACACCACTGGACTAGACTTGCTCGGCATCATATCATCCCTGATGAAGATGGCATCAAAAATTTTGGTTGCAATTAATACCTGTACCCAGCTGGAAGCTCGAAGAATTTCTTTTAGTTACTGCTCTTTGGTATATGATACTTCTGGCCTCTCAGATGTGTACTTTCCATTCACAGGGCCAGACAGCATTTGATGTAGCAGATGAGGACATTCTTGGGTACTTGGAAGAGTTGCAAAAGAAACAGAATTTGGTAAGTTTCTGTAATTTGTAAGAGCTATTGAACTTACTGCCTGCCTCTTGGTGGAAGGAAATATGTGAAGCTTTGAATCAAGCTTAGCTTGTGTTTTAAGATTAATGGAACATCCTTGTAGGTTTGTAAAGCTTTGTCAAACTGAACAGCAAGAGACGAAGGAAACCTCCTAACCTTTAAACTGCTTGCCATATCTACACAATGTTTGCAATTAGAGCTGTTGAGTACTGTATTCAGAACATGATTAATGTACTTAAGCGTGTGGGTCCCTCTCCATTGTTTGCTTTGTTCAGTGTTTCAAACCTTTTCAGGAAACAAATTCGTAAATATAATTTTCTTAAAATACCCTTGAGGGTGCAACTAAATGTTGTAGACATTAAACTCTTCTTGGGCTTCCAGCCAGGTACAAGTGTCAGTTATAACAAACTTTTTGAAGGCAAACTCTGCCATCATCTTCAGGGATGATGCCTGCACATGCGTCGTTAGGCGGACTAGTCATGCTGAGCCATCATCCCTGAAGAAGATGGCAGAGTTTGTCATTGAAATGTCAGCTATAATCAATACCTGTACCTAACTGTAAGCCTCTAGAAGAGTTTATTCATCATGTACACCAGGAGAGCATTAGCTCTTTTTTCACTTCAGATATTGGATCTTGACCAGATAAAATCTATCTTAAGCAACACACACAAAATGCTGGAGGAACTCAGCAGTCCAGGCATAATCTATGGAAAAGAGTACAGTCGATGTTTTGGGCCAAGACCCTTCATCGGGACTGAAGGGAAAAAAAAGATGAGGACTAGGAGTTAGAAGGTGGGGGGGAGGGGAGGAAACACAAGGTCTTGGGTAAAGCTGGGAAAGTGGGTGTGGGGGGGCAGTGAAGTAACGAACTGGGAAATTGATTGGTGAAAGGGATCCAGGGCTGAAGAAGGGGGAATCTGATAGAAGAGGACAAAAGGCCATGGAAGAAAGAAAAGGGGGAGGAGCAGAGGGAGGTGATGAGGTGAGAGAGGGAATAAGGGGGCATTACTGGAAGTTCGAGAAATCAATGTCATTGCCATCTGGCTGGAGGCTACCCAGACAGAATATAAGGTGTTGCTCCTCCAACCTGAGTGTGGCCTCACTGTGGGAGTTAAGGAAGCCATGGATTGACATGTCAGAATGCAAAGTGGAATTAAAATTTGGCATGAAAGAGTTGTTTTCTGTAAAATGGGTGGCTGCTGGGAGATCCTGCTTTTCCTGGTGGACAGAGCGTCGGTGCTCAGCGAAGTGGTCTCCCTCTGCATCGGCCCACTGATGTACAGGAGCCATATAGGGAGCACCAGATACCGTAGATGACCCAGCAGACTCACAGGTGAAGTGTCACCTCTCTTGGAAGGACTGTTTGGGGCCCTGAACGGTCGTGAGAAAGGTGGGGTAAGGGCAGGTAAAGCACTTGTTCCACTTGCAAGAATATGTGCTAGGAAGGAGATCAGTGGGGAGGGACAAACAGACAAGGGAATCAAGTAAGGAGCGATCCCTGTGGAAAGCAGAAAGTGGAGGGGGAAGGTGGGGGAGATGTGCTTGGTGGTGGGATCCCGCTGTAGATGGCAGAAGTTACGGAGAATTGTGTGTTGGGTGTGGAGGCTGGTGGGGTGGTAGGTGAGGACAAGAGGAACCCTATCCCTGGTGGGGTGTTGGGAGGATGAGGCGAGGGCAGAGGTGTGCAAAATGGAAGAGATTCATTTGAGGGAAGCATTGATGGAGCAGGAAGGGAAGCCCCTTTCTTTGAACGAAATGCGTCATCCTGAGAGTATATGCAGCGGAAACGGAGATTGGGAAACTGTTTCCCTGAACACCTATACTCCGTCCACCACAAAAAGTGGGATCTCCCAGTGACCACCCATTTTTATTCCACTTCCCATTCCCATTCTGTGTGGGTAGCCCCTGGCCTGATGGAATGAACATTGATTTCTTAAACTTCTGGTCATGTTGCCACCCCCCCGCCCCCCTTTCACCATTCCCCATTTCCGTTACCTTCTCACTATCACCTCGCTCCGATGCTCCTCCCTCTTCTCCAACTCTATCTCTTTCAACGATCAACTTCCCAGTTCTTTCCATCGGCCTCCTTCCTCCCCCCAGTTTCATGATTACTGCTGTGTCTGTGTTATTGCCTGTACTTATTCTTGGTGACACTGGCACAGATTCACATGTATACCTGAGGCACCCAATTTGTGCTTCACTTAGAACATAGAAAGTACAGCACAGTACAGGCTCTTCAGCTCATGATGTCATGTTGACCTTATAACCTACTCCAAGATCAAACTAACCCTTCCCTGCTACACAGTCCTCAATTTTTCCTTTATCCATGTGCCTATCTAAAAGTCTCTTAAATGTTAGTAATGTATCTGCCTCTGTCATCACTCCTGGCAGTGTGTTCCACACTTTCATCACTATGTCAAACAGCTACCTCTGGCAACCCCTTTATAATTTCCTCTTGTCATATTAAATTATTCCCCCCTGTAGTAACCATTTTCCGTCCTGATAAAGTCTCTGGTTGTCCACTTTATCTACGCCTCTCATCATCTTGTACACCTCTGTCGAGTTGCCTCTCATTCTCCTTTATTCCAGAGAGAAAAGTCATAGCTCTTCTTTCACTACTGACTTAAATTTGCTTCTGAGAGGAACATATTCTTCCATGAAATGTCTCCAAACTGAATCCTGTCATTCTTTCATTCCTGTCAATATATCCATACCCTTGGTTTACCTCTACCAATTCCATCAAATGTGTGCTCAGACTACCTTTAAATGCTTTTCTCTTCACATGCTATTTGACCTCTGCTTCGCTCATGTTTCACAAAACTTGTATCTTTCTTGTGGGGATCGTCTATTATGCTGGCTCTTGGACAGCTAACATCCACCTTACTTATTTCCCTCTCACCCATGTGCTCTGCCACAGCCATCAACTCTACCCTGCTTCTCCTCTGTCAGCCCTGCTCCAAGGATAATTTACTATCAGTGCAAATGCAGATCACCCCGTTCAAGTGTTCATCACAGTACTTTGTAAATGTGCTGCAATTCTCTGCATCTGCCACACTTTGTGACTGAGAATACTGAACCACCATCACTCTTAGAATGAAAATAATTTCCTCACCTAATTAATCTTCCATTAAATGCAGTAAAATCCATTCCTGCAAATTTTTGTTTGACTACCTTGCTGTACATACCGCAATGACTCTGTGTTTACTCTGCTAAACTCCTTTAAAAACTGTCATCTCTCTTCGGCCTCATTTGTTCTCAATGGAGCAACTTGAGATTCTCAGTCTTTCCTCAGTTAAACTTTCTGGGTCCTGGCAACATCCTTGTAAGTCACATCCTTACAAGGTTCAACATTCTTGTAAGTGCAAAAATCCCTTCCTGTCACAGAGTGACCAAAACCTGACAAGTATTCAAACTGTGAAAGTCATGTTGCATCATGTACTCAGTGTTCACTTTATTGGCTACAGCAGTGCAACACAGTGTGGTCTTCTGCTTCTGTAGCCCATCCACTTTAAGGTTTGACATGCTGTGCAATCAGAGAAGCTCTTCTGCACACCCCTGTTGTAATGTGCTATTTGAGTTACTCTTGTCTTGCTTTCAGCTTCCAAGGCATTTTCTCCCACAGAATTGCCGATCGAAGGGTGCTTCTCGTGCCATTGTGCGTGAATTTCCCAGATCAATTTCAAACCACCTTGTATGACACCAATGATCGTTCCATAGTCAAACTTACCTGCATCACATTTCTTCCCTTTTCTGATGTTTGGTCTGAACAACAACTGAACTTCTTGACTATGTTCAGCATGCTTTTATGCATCAAGTTGCTGCCACATGATTGGCAGACTAAATATTTACATCAGTGATTAGATGTACCTAATAAAGTGGCTACTGAGTGTATCTCCATGCTTTTGTATTTTATATTCAGCTAATTGTGCAAAGTATCCCATGTGCTATTTTAGCTATCTTATTACCCTATCCTCCTGTCTTGAAAAATTTGTGGACACTAACTCCTAGTCCCTTTGCTCTTCTATGTCATTCAGCACCCTCTGATTTCCTTGATTGCTCCTTTTTTCCAAATGCATAACATGACAACTTTCTGGATTGAATTTCAACTGTCCCTTCTCTGCCTCAATGACCAGACCCCCTTGATCTTGCAGTAGACTGTGGCTCTTCAACCACAGCCTTTTTTCCTGTGGAACAAGTGCTACTCCTGCCCCTGCACCACCTCCCTCACTACCATTTAGGGCCCCACACAGTCCTTCCAGGTGAAGCAACACTTCACCTGTGAGTCTGTTGGGGTCAGCTACTGTGTTCGGTGCTCCCTTGCTGTATGTCGGTGAGACCCAATGTAGATTGGGAGACTGCTTCGCCAAACGCATGTACCTTGTCCACTAAAGAAAGGTAAGATCTCCCAGTAGCCCCCCCATTTTAATCCTACTTCCCATTCTGACACTACTCTGAGATGAGACCACACTCAGGTTGGAGGAGCAGCACCTTGTATTCCGTCTGGGTAGCTTCTAACCTGATGGCATGAACATTGATTTCTTGGACTTCTGGTAACTGCCCCCCTCACCCCCCCTTTACCATTCCCCATTCCTGTTTTCCCCTCTCACTGTATCTCCTGACCTGCCCATCACCTCCCTCTGGTGCTGCTCCCTCTTTCTTCTATGACTTTCGACCTTCTCTTATCAGATTTCTCCTTCTCCAGACCTTGTCTCTTTCAGCAATTGACTTGCAGCTCTTTACTTCAGCCCCTGCCCCTCCTGGTTTCACCTGTCACCTATGACAATGACATTTAGATGCCAACTTTGATGGCATTTGACACCCAGAAAAGTTTGTGGAAAAAACACATAATTTTGTTTCAGTTTCTACTTGATTCATATTTGTCAATTTAAAGCTTTCTGAATTGTATCATTCCTTTTTAAACTCTTGCTGCAGTCCGCTGGGTTGGAAGTGGCAAAAGGCCTTCAGTCAATTTTTTTTTTGGATTGTCAGTGTTGATGTTTATTACTGCATTAAGTTTATTCTATTTAATGTTTCCCGCTTTTAGCAATCTCAAGCTGTCCACTTGTTGCATCTGATGTTCAGACACATGAATTTTTTTCCCTAATACTGGCCAATTCTCTATTTGGCCAGTATATGTGGCCTTTAATTATTTAAATTTATTTAACATTACTTGTCTAATATTCATTAAATAAAAATATGTTTTTCCACAAAGCTTATTAGTGAAAAGCAAGCGAACAAATCCCCGCTGATTGAGACAACCACGACGATGGAAAACAACCAACAATTAAAACCCATCAAAAGGTAAGTGGAAGTTGAAGTACAAGTTAGCAGTGCCTAAGTTGCATCTGTTGGGAACTAAACCTTGTATGATTTTGCTCAAACAAGATTTTAAGAGATGCTAAAATTTAATTTAGTTTAAAGCTTTTTGAAATTAATCTGACAGTAAAGAAACACTGCTGAATGAACAGAAGATTACAGGTCCCACAGAATCCCTGGAACAGGAGAAGGCAGGTGAAGAAGAGGAGGGTAAGAAAGATGACTCTAGTTGTTCCAGTGAGGAGGAGGAGGAGGAGGACTCTGAGTCAGAAGCTGAGACAGGTAACCTCTCTACTATCTTTCAGATTGTTCACCATAAATTTGATGGGTTAAGATTATCTGTACCAAGCTCACTTTATGTACATTCTGTGGTCCATGTATGTAAACTAGTCTTACATATTTGTGTTTATTTTTTTTGTTGTGATCTTTGTTTATCGTTTTTTATGTTGCATCAGATTTGAAGGAACACTCATTTTGTTCTTTACACTTGGTACAGATGAATGACAATAAACAACCTTGAATCTTATTAGATCACCTTAAAATTTGCATGTTATCTAATATCCTTCACTAAAGGCTGTGGGCTTGCAACGTTTAATATGAGGTCTATTAATGTCTAATGTCTGTAAGCATAATGTCTATCATGTTTTTTCCCCTCCCTATAAGTGTACTATCTTGTAATACTGTGAATTATTCCTCTGGGTTTGTTCATTAAATTCTCAATGAGCTGATTTATCTTCCAGAAAAAGGCAAACCTACAGCAACTGTAAATATTGTAAACCGTGTGAATAATGGTAGTGTACAGTCTTCAACAGTGGCCCCATCTACTGTACCCACGAGTCAGATTGCACCAACGTCGCCAGTGAAAAAGGTAGGTGGAAGCAAATCAAGATCCAAATGTTAAATTGGGCAGTCTGATATCTTTAGATTTTGCCATGAAGCCAAAGGGTATTGTTTTCAAATCACTAATATATCTGATAATCTTGTAACAGTTAATGGGCAAAGTGAGTTGAGAGCTGGGTAAATATCAGCTGGATCAAGCACAACCTTGTGTCTTGTGAACTATCGTGGAGAGTTTGATGTGCAGATGACTATTATAGTGTACGAATATGGATATGTGGGCTAAGTTGGTCTCTGCCTTTAAATTTTCCTTTGTATGCAGGAAAAAGTGTTGGAATCATCAAGTGATCTGAATGTATTTATTGCTTTTTAATACATATTTGGATTACAAATGTGAAATAAATAATTATTAACCAAAGGAAAATCAGGAAATGGGCATCTAAGATTTGACTTTAGTACAGGCATGGAAAGTTCCATTATTTCTCAGTTGTGCATTTTTTAATAAATTGCCCTGTGTGGCTCTTCATGAGCTGAAGACTTGTGCAGGAAAATATCCTTGTCTCTCAGTTAGCAATCTCTTATTCAGTTCAGATTTGTATTTCAGATGTATTTTTATTTATCATATGTACATAAAACATACAGTGAAATGCTTCATTTGTGTCATCAATGAACACAACCAAAGGATGTGCTGGGGGCGGCCTGCAGTTGGCACCATACATTCTGTTGTCAACATTGCATGCCCACAATTTATGCAAGGGTAGGCTGCCAAGTCAATCTATTTGCTCACCACCGAGGAAGCGAGCTTGCTTCTGTAATTAAATAAAGCCGTGGTTGCAATCAGCAAAATTATTCTGAGGGATCAAGTGGTAGATTAAATGAGGGTGGCTTTAATGGTTGAGCAGCAACTGTGCATTCAAGTGTATAGATTCTTCAAAGGTCTTAACAAGCTAGGGTAAACCTAAGCAGGAAATACATGCATCTGTGGCAAAATCTGGACAAAATATCTGAAAATGCCATGTTTTCCAAGTGGAGACTAATTCTCAAAGCAACATGAGTCTGTTTACGGCCTCCACTATTGGCATGATGAGGAGCATCGCAGTACCTCATTCTGTCTGGGTAACCTCCAACCTGATGGCGTAAACATTGATTTTTCACACTTCTGGTTATTTTCTCTCCCTCCCTTTCTTACTTTTTCCATTCCCCATTCTGATTTCCCTCTTTCCTGTTCTCGCCTCCCTCACTCTGGTGCCCCTCCTCCACTCCCCCCCCCCCTCTCCCATGGTGTACTGTTCTGTCAGATTCTTTCTTCCTTCTACCTCTTTCACCTATCACCTCCCAGCTTCTTTCTTCAACTCCACCCCTCTTCCCCACCCATGCTCCTTCCCCCTCATCTGGCTTCACTATTACCTGCCAGCTTGTATTTCTCCCCCTTCCCACATCTTCCAACTTCCTTTCCAACTCTGATGAAGGGTCTCAGCCCAAAATGTTGACTGTTCATTTCTGTTCATAAAAGATGCCCAACCTGCTGAGTTCCTTCAGCATTTTGTGTGTGTTGCTCAGGGTTTCCAGCATCTGCAGAATTTCTTGTGTTTGTGAGTGAATTTATTTTGTAGATTAAGTACACCAATAGTTTTTTCAGAACATCCACCATGAAAACTGGATTCCAACCAGTGCATTGTATTACGAATGTACTTTGAGGGCAAGGCCCTGTTGAAGACAAGTGACATAACCACTCTGTGCAGAAGTTTTGCTTTGTCGAGAAGGTTGAACTGCAGAAATTCCTGTTTCTAAGGTGTTTATTATGGCAGCCTGGAGTTATTCATGTTTCTACTTGTGCAGAGCCAAAATCCATGAACTTATTGCATGTCATCTATGCCTTCAGAAAGAAAGAGGTCACATCTTTAAGTATTTAGTCAAATCAAAATATCTATCACAGTGCAAATGCAAATTTTGTAAAATATTAGTTGAATTGATTGTTTTATTGGTTCATCTGTTGCTGATTGTTATGTTTTGAGATGACCTGGCCCCCCCTCATTAGCTAAAATGAGGAACTTTGTGAAATTGAGATGAGGGATTTCTTTAGCCAGAGGGTGGTGAATCTGTTGAATTCATTGCCAGAGAAAATTGAAGAGGCCAAGTCATTGGAGAAATTTTAAAGCAGAGGTTGATAGGTTCTTAATTAGTAAGGGTGTCATAAATTGATTAGTAAGGTCAAAGCAGAGAAGGTAGGAGAATGGGGTTGGAAGGGATAATAAATCAGCTATGATTGGATGGTGGAGTAAACTTGATAGGCCAAATGGCTGAATTCTGCTCCTGTGTCTATAATGGATTTAATCTTCTCTCGGGAGGTATGAAACTTGAGTTTATAACTGAGTTTAGGAATATCATTAATTTTACATTAGTGTAAGGATATGGGGAGTACCAGAAGGGCTTTCCTCTCGTTAGATGAGGTGTTCCACTCATTTATGAATATGTCATGAGAGGAAATTAGAGCCCCAAAAGTTCTGAATCCTGTTTTAAATGGAGGGTTTTGATTTTAAGTATTTTGAAGCAAAATAACAGTAATTGAATTGTTATTGACTCCCAAGTCATTAAATGAAAAGTACTTTTTAAATATCTTGAAAATTGCTTATGATTGAATATTTGCAAACATAAGATTACCCTTTTAGGACTAGCTGGTGGAGCAGTGATTTACAGCTTAGTACACTACAAAGAATTCAGGTAACGAAAAAAATCTAGGTGTTTCAAAGTTCAAAGTAAATTTGTTATTGGAGTATGCATTTGTCACCATATACTACAAAGAGATTAAGAGGTCTTAATGAAGAATAATACATCAATGTTTTTGAAGATTCAGATATCTTGAGCTCTTGCTGCAGTGCACTATGTGTAGGAGCAAGGAGTCAATGACAACACATTGTGACCTTCTGCACTTATCTCTGCATGCCTGGCCTTGAGTTGTCAGAATTCCTCCATTATGCCGCTGATTGTGATGGCCTCCTGCTGCTGTGGCTGTAAACTCTTGCCCTACTTGAAGAATGCAGATGATCCAGCTCAGCTTTTACTATCAAGTTAACTACTGGTAAAGTGGAACCCCATGGCAAAATGAAAGCTTTGACATTAATGCATCAGGCTGTGGTTGTTTTGTACCCCTGACAAACCCAGCAGATTCTGCATCTACTCAGCAGATTTTTAACTTCTGTTCATCAGCTGCAATGTGACACTGTTAAATTAACTGTCAGGTTAAAAGCTTAAATTTTAGAATCATTTGCCAAATTCATACCTTTTACTTTTCAAAATACAGCACAACATCAGGTCCTTCTGACCCAACAAATCCATGGCGCCCAATTGCACCCATGTGACCAAATAACATATTAATCTATATGTCTTTGGGAGGCAACTGGAAAACCCAGTGGAAACCTGCACAGTCACGGGGAGAACATACAAACTCCTTACAGACAGTGAATACTGAATTGAATACTGATTGTTGGCACTGAATAGCGTTACACTAACTGTACACCCTTCTGAGGAACATGACTTTAGGAATAGAATCTTATTAAATACAATATTGTGCCTTTTACTGTGATCTGGGTTTGATTTATTGAAGGTGCTGAAGCTCAACAACAAAATTTTGTTAATGTAAAAAGCGGAAGTTCTTGACCTTTCCTGATCTCAATCACACTTTTGGCATGTGACTGACAGCACTCAAGAGTTTGTCTGCGCAAAGGTGAAAATTCCCAGTGGCCAACCATTTTAATTCTTATTCCCATTCCTGTTCTGACATGTAGGTCCATGGCTTCCTCTTCTGTCACGATGAAGCCACTCTTAAGAGTGGAGGAGCAGCACCTAACCTGAGTAGCCTCTAACCTGATGGCATGAATATCAATTTCTTGTATTTTTGTTTCCCTTTTCCTTCCCTCTTCTTTCTTCTTCCATTTCCAACTTTGACCTCTTTTCTCCTTATCTGCCTATCACCTGCCCTTAGTAACCCTCCTTCTTCCCTTTCTCCCATGGTCCACTCTCTTTCCATCAGATTCCTCCCTCTCCAGCCCTTTACCTTCCCACCTGGCTTCACCTCTCACTTTCTAACTTGTCATCCTTCCCCTCCTCCCACCTTTTTATTCTGGCACCTCCCCCCTTCCTTTCCAATCCCAGTGAAGGGTCTCGGAGAAACGTCGACTGTTTATTCATTCTCTTAGATGCTGCCTGACCTGCTGTGTTCCTCCAGCATTTTGTGTGTGTTTCTCCTTGCAGTTTTCTCATTACACTTTCTGTTTTAATTGGCTTCAGTATGAATCCATTTCTCCTGTCTTGCCTGTGGCGGAGCCATTAGATCCGACATCTTGGCGTCAGGGCTTGCGTAAAACTGGCATTGTTCTTGTGCCTCAAAGGGGCGAAAAAGTTATGGTGAGCTGCCTCTTGTGTGCACAGAGGTTTGTGTTTCGTGTTCAGTTCGCGTTTACCTGAAATATCCAGTTTCACTGCATGTTGTGATGATACTCATTTCCTTGTACTTTTTTAAACAATTAGTTTTGATATCTGAAAACTAGAATCAAATTCTAGAATTTGTGTGGTTTGCGTGCACATATGTTTCTCATGTCTGTTGTTTAGTTATAGTGTCTTAATCTGGCTCAGTGCATGAACTACCATTAGACAAATAGAGAAACACGTGAAGTATTAGTTTAACAATTGTGGATTCTAAACTCCAGTTTTGTACACAAACAAATTGCTTCTTCTATCACGAAAGGTATATTGATAACCCACCCATCTTTGGGCTCAGTGACACACCAAAAATATTGGAGGAACTCAGCAGACAGCATCTATGGAAAGGAGTAAAGAGTTGGCGTTCTGTAACAAGAACCTTTATTGGCTCTTGGCCTGAAACTTTATTCATTTCCAATGATGCTGCCCGACCTGTTGAGTTCTTCCAGCATTTTGTGTGTGTTAGTTTGGATTTTCAGTGTCTGCAGAATCTCTTGTTTATCTTTGGCTCATGGGTGATGTGAAATCAGACTAGTCTCAGCTACCTTTTTGATTTGAGTGAAGATTGAAATAGAATGAAGGTGTATCACTTCATTATAAATTATTCAGTTTTACCTGTGGTGCAGGTAAATGTGAAAATAAGCCTCGAGCAGAAGGAAGGAAATCTTTCCAGAGAGAGTTGGAGGTTTGGTATTACTCGTCAGTTTCATTCCAACAATGAGTTAGAATTGAATCACAATTGGGTTTATTACCACTAACTCATTATGTGAAATTTGTTTTGCTCAGCAGTAGAATGCAAAGAGATAAATTATTGTAAATTTAAAAATAAATCATGAACTAACAAGGCACTGTTGATGGATTGTTCAGAAATCTTGTGGCAGAGAGGAGGATGCTGTTTCTGAATTGTTGAGTATAGGTTTTCAGGCACCTGTACCACTTCCGTGGTGGTCATTGTGAAAAGAGGGCATGTCCGACCTGGATAGTGCAGGTTCTTAGTGATGGATGCTGCCACTTTGAGGCACAGCCTCTTAAAGATGTCTTGGATGGTGGGGAGGGTTGTGCCTGTGAATGAAATTGTCAGACAGCATTGACAAGACCAATAGATATAGGAGAAAAATTGGGCTTTTTGGCCCATCGAGTCTGCGAGTGGATGGCCAGAGGCTTCTTCCCCAGGGCGGAAATGGTTTATACCGGGGCATAATTTTAAGATGATTGGAGGGTAGTATAGAGGGGATGTCAGAGGTCACTTTTACACAGTGGTGAGTGTGTGGGATGTACTGCCAGGGATGGTGGTAGAAGCAGACACATCCAGGGTATTTAAGAGACAGAAAATGGAGGGCTGGGTCAGAGGAAAGGGTTAGATTGATTTTGAAGTAGGTTAAAAGGTTGGCACAACATTGTGGTCAAAGGGCCTGTATTGTAATGTTCTGTGTTCATTAACAGTAAGGGTACCAAGGCTGTCTCTGCCCAAGAGGGTTGTAACTGGATCATGGGAGCTATTTCAAGAGGTGGACGTATTTTGGAAAGATTGGGAAGCTAACATAGAAGAGGTCATGAATCCTGGGCAGGTCAGTCATAACAAAATAGCAAGGAGTCCAAGTCACCTAACTCCTGCTCCTAGTTTGTTCTTTCATTGAGCTTCAGATTCATTCCAAAAGGGGAAAAGCAAACTTGCAGCTTGTAAGGGCTATCAGATTTTTTTTTTGTTTCCGTGAGCATGAACATTAGGAATCCCACTTTTCTCAGGAGGAATTAAGCATCATTATGCTTCAGTAAATAAAAGCTGCTTCATCAGATCTTAGTTTTTTGCCTCATCTGGCTGTGATGTGGGATGGTTTATCAATTTTACTGAGTGCCTAAAAGCTTGGATTCTTTGCCTCATGTTGAAAGAAACTGATCATCTTATAATGTTTTGTCAGGATCTGAAATAATTTACAGTAACATTCTTTCTGATCATCACCGAAAGCAAAAGGTGTATCAAACACTAAAATGTAAATTAGTTCAAATATAAATTTGTCCTGCAATCTTATTCCAAAGATTTGTTGAATTGGAAGTGCTGCTAATTATCTGAACATAATTTCTTTGCAGATATGCTCATGTGGTCTGAATCTTGTATGATTTTCTCAATGTGAAAAGGGAATAACCTGGGAAATGTCTTTACTACAGTTCGGGCACAGATTAAGGAAATGATGTACTGTTACTTGAAAATTTAAGTTCTTGTCAGATCTACTGTACATGATTGAAAAGGATTGTTTGTTTTTCTGTCAAACCCTGACCTTTACATGTGGCCCAGCCTGGAACTACATCGTGGAAGTTTTAACATAGCACTGAATCTCAATTTACAGTTTGCTGCTCCATTTATGAAATATTCAAAAGAAGAAGAGAAGAAGAGGAAAGATGAAGAAGAAAAGAAAGATGCATCTCCAGCTTCTTGGAGGTCAGGGCTTCGAAAGACTGGAAGCTATGGTGCATTGGCTGATATCAGTGCTTCCAAAGAAACACAGAAAGAGAGAGACATAATAGGTGTGATGCGCTCTGCGTCAAGCCCTCGACTCTCATCCACTGCAGATAACAAAGAGAAAGTAAGTTGCTAAACACGCATGTTACTTTTCTTTTGGAAGCTACAAATCTTTTGGATCTGGAATCATTTGGAGACCTAGTTTCAGACTAGATGGACTGTAGGGACAGTTTCAATGCAGTAATGTTCTATGATTCTTTTCTGATCTTTTGCCTTCTCACATTCTTCCCAACATCCCTTCCCCTCCACACGCCACTTCAAAAGAAAAAGTTTCAATATACTATTTTGTCATAATCCTGTCAAGAATGAGAAGTGTTTGAGAAAATGTCTAAGGCTAATGTGCAGCCAGATTTTCAATTTGTTACCAAGGTCTGACCTTGGCTGTGTTCGGTATGCCATTTTCAGAATCAGGTTTATTATAACTGACGAACTGTTTGCTGTGGAATATGTAACACGATCCTGAAAGATTTAACAGAATACCCTGAAACTCAACTCCCCATTCAGGCCAGAAGAGGAAAAACCAGGGAATAACTTTATCTTGCTTTCTCTGTCTCCTGGATTACACATTGCCCTGGTTGGAGGTAGAGTCTGAATAAGAAATAAGATGTGAAGTTCGACCCACTTCTAGGATTTAGTTTTCATTTAAAACTTCCAGCATTTTTGCTTTTGTAAGAAAATGCGTGCAGGCTAATTTCTACATAAAAGCTACAAGATGAGATAAAATAATGTGACCCATTTCTGATTGATTCGCAAGTAAATTGTCTTACAGATAGTGGCAGGAATTGAACTCTAATCTTACAGCTAGTGTTGTAGAGCATTGTACTACCTGCTGTGTTACCAAGCTGCCCTTGATAGTGATATTTGCAATGTAGGTTTGTTTTCCATGTAAGAGTGGGCATGAAGATCTGTGTGTAGCTTACTGTTCAGATCTTCAAAAGGAAACTGATCTTTTACTTGGAGAGCCCATTGTAACCTTCAGTCAGAGGTTGTCACCAATGCACTTGGATGAAGAACAATTGCTTTCTTTTCAAAATACATTTATTATCAAAATACAAACTGTACACTATATGCAACCTTGAGATGCATCTTCCAGTAGCTACAAAGAACAAGAAATACAGTAGAATTCATGAAAAACTCCACATCACTAAGATGGTACATCAAATGTGAGAAAAATAAACAAATCACGCAAACAATAAGAAATAAGCAAACAATCCACAGAACATGAACCACAGAGTCCCCAGAAGTCCACAGCCATGCAACCAGTTCAGCGCTGCATCTGATTGAGGAGCCTGTTGGCAGCAGGCCATAGCTGTGGAGCCGGGTACAGTGCTGAGGCGGGTAATGATAGCTGCAGCTGCTGAGTTCATTTGCAGATTTGAATAGCGGGTCAATAATCCTGACAGACCAGCTGCAAGAAAGTATTCTTCCTCGCTTGTAGTGTTTTCCTTTTTGACCTATGCAGTTCGAAAGTAGCGATGTAAACTTTGAAGGACAGAAATGTGTGTTCTATCGGCACCTTCTTTAGGAGTATCATTGCTGTTATTGTGAGATCTCTCATGCTAGAGTAATACATTGACAAAATTTAACTCATTTGGTATGAACTAAACTAGCCCAAAAAAACCACAAAGCAGAAATTATCAGTTACTGGCAGCATGAGCGAATTAAGTTGCACATCATTTTATTTAACAGATGCTACCTTACCCTCTGAGTTCAGAGTCCGGAAGAGAGACCAGAAGCTATTTCACATCGATCACCTGCTTACACTAATCCAACATTAATCCTACATTAAAAAAATGATTAGTCAGTGATACAGCCCTTAACAGCCCAGTTAACCTGCTCCATACAATTTCATCCATGTGACCAATTAACCTGTAAGAATGTGGGAGGAAGCAGGAGCTCCCAGAGTAAACCCACACAGTCAGGGAGAATGTCCCAACTCCTTGCAGACAGTGTCAGGAGTCAAACATAGGTTGCTGGCTCTTTAATAGTGTTAGGCTTGTTGCTATGCCTCCATGCTATCCCAATTCTCCCGATTTTCCAGTCAGTTCTCCCCAGATTGTGTCATTCAATAGGGACAATTTACAGTGACCAATTAACCAAGCAACTTGTGTATTTTTGGGAGATGCAGTCACAGGTAGAATGTGCAACCTCGACCCAGTCAGCGCCAGAGGACAGTATTGAACGCAGATCTGTTAAGTAGTAGGTAGTAGTTCTATGAGCTTCAGAACTTTGCTACCCAGAAGCACCCCTTTTCTTGCCTCATTTTCTGTAATTGTTTTCCATAATTGCAGCATGTTATGCTTTGCATTTGCTTTAACAAGTGAAAAATACATTTTACTTTGTTTTAAAACACTAGAGTTGTGAAAGATGTCAGCAATCACTAAAGAAGAATTTTTTGAATCCACTTTTGTTCCAACAGGAGAAGGATCAGAAAGGAACGAGGCTTGCTTATGTCTCTCCAACAATTCCGTGTAGAAGATTAGCCAGTGCATCAGACATCGATGATAGAGAAATCAGGTAAAATCCTACTCCATTCTCTCCCCCATTTACCAACTTCCCTGCTCCAGCTCCCCTACCCTTAAGCATACTCAACTGGGATGATTACTTCACAGAGATACTGCAAGTAGCCTTGTGCGCAGTGGTTCTTACACAAGGCGGCGTTGGGAAGAAGACGCAAAGAGGAAAGAAATGAACCATACCTCCACCACTGAAGGGCCTACAACACAAAATGCTGCTGTCACCAACGTAGTGCCTAGTTATCAAAGAAGGTAATTGGAAGCTTTCAAGATGTTTGTGCAATGATTGGGTTATGGAAGCAAATTTGATTATGTTAACCAGCAGATCTGCTTCCCCTTCTAGTTCATTGCTCTGAAGTCTAATTAGGAAGATGGTATGTCTCAGTATATCAGAACAATTCAGTAAAATCTGAATGTTTATTCTTTAATCCCCATCCATTTGAGTAGATCTGGCTTGCAACAAAGTGAAGTTGTTTAGTGTGTGTTCTGCCTCTATCCTTAATTTAGGGGAAGAAAACTTTATCTTTACAAGAGCAACAGTGGTGAAAATGTTATATTGCACCATTCTGTAACACAGTGAACGTTGATAACATTGTCTGTTTGCATGATAGGAACAATGGCAATATTCTGAGTCGAGGAAAATCTTGTTATTCCTGATGTCCACATACATGCCTGTTGCCCATCCATAATTTTACAGTATAGGCATCTTAATATTGGAAAATATTAGCCCTTTTTGCTGCTACAGGTAATTTCAGGGTTAACAATTAGGATAACTTTCAGACTTTGAAGGAATCTCTGGAAAGCTTATAAGAAGGTTTCATGAAGTCAAGATATGTTAAGTAGTGATGCTGTATGTATGTATTTGGTGACTGGTTGTGCCTTGTGCTTAATCTAAGTGGATGTTTTCTGTTTCTGTCAGATAACTGCATGCATTTGCCTGAACTCCTGCACGTCTGTGTATTGTGATATGTTGATAACAAGTTTTACTTGTAACAAGGCTGAGATGCAAGAGTCCAGCAGATGCTGAAATCTTCAAGCTACTGGAGAAACTCTAAAGATAGAACATTGAACATTACAACACAATATAAGCCCTTTGGCCCATGAATTTGTGCCAATCTAAGTTTAATCTAACTCTTTCCTCCTACATTGCCCTCTATTTTTCCTGTGATCCACGTGCCTATCTAAGAGTTTCTTAAATGTCCCTTTTGTTTCTGCCTCTGCTACCTCCTTGGCAGGGTGCTCCACACACCTGCAACTCTGTATAAAGAAATTCCCTCTTGACATTTCCCTGTACTTTCCTCCAATCACCTTAAAATTAGGCCCCTCACACAAAATGCTGGTGGAACACAGCAGGGCAGGCAGCATCAATAGGAAGAAGTACAGTTGACGTTTCGGGTCGAGACCCTTCGTCAGGACTAACGAGAAAAAGAAAAGAGATAGTAAGAGATTTGTAAGTAAGTGGGAGGGGGAGACCCGAAATGATAGGAGAAGACGGGGGGGGGGGGAGGAGGGATGAAGCTAAGAGCTGGGAAGTTGATTGGCAAAAGGGATACAAGTCTGGAGAAGGGGGAGTATCATAGGACGGGAAGGCCTTGGACGAAAGAAAGGGGGAGGGGAGCACCAGAGGAAGATGGAGAACAGGCAAGGAGTTATTGTGAAAGGGAAAGAAAGTAAAAAAAAAAAAAATTAAAAATTAAGGATGGGTGTAAGAAGGGGAGGAGGGGCATTAACAGAAGTTAGGGAAATCAGTGTTCATGTCATCAGGTTGGAGGCGACCCAGACGGAATATAAGGTGTTGTTCTTCCAACTTGAGAGTGGCCTCATCTTAACAGTAGAGGAGGCCATGGATAGACATATCAGAATGGGAATGGGACATGGAATTAAAATGTGTGGCCACTGGGAGATCCTGCTTCCTCTGGCGGACAGAGCGTAGGCGTTCAGCAAAATGGTCTCCCAGTCTGTGTTGGGTTTCACCAATATATAGAAGGCCACACTGGGAGCACCGGACACAGTATATCACATGAGCAGATTCACAGGTGAAGTGTTGCCTCACCTGGAAGGACTTTCTAGGGCTCTGAATGGTGGTGAGGGAGGAAAGGTAAGGGCAGGTGTAGTACTTGTTCTGCTTACAAGGATAAGTGCCAGGAGGGAGATCAGTTAGAAGGGATGGAGGGGACGAATGAACAACGGAGTCACATCAGGAGCGATCCCTGTGGAAAGCAGAAGGGGGGGGGGGGAAGGGAAAGATGTGCTTGATGGTGGGATCCCATTGGAGATGGCAGAATTTACGGAGAATTATATGTTCGACACGGAGGATGAGGGGTGGAAGGTGAGGACAAGAGGAACCCTATCCCTAATAGGGAGGTGGGGGGATGGGGTGAGAGCAGATGTGCATGAAATGGGAGGGATGCATTTGATGGCAGAGTTGATGGTGGAGGAAGGGAAGCCCCTTTAAAAAAGGAAGACATCTCCTTTGTCTTGGAATGAAAAGCCTCATTCTGAGAGCAGATGTGGCAGAGATGGAGGAATTGAAGGGGATGGCATTTTTACAAGTAGCAGGGTGGGAGGAGGAATAGTCCAGGTAGCTGTGAGAGTCTGTGGGCTTATGGTAATCAGTAGACAAGCTGTCTCCAGAGATAGAGACAGAGAGATCAGGGAAGGGGAGGGAGGTGTTGGAAATGGACTAGGTAAATTTGAGGGCGGGTGGAAGTTGGGGGCAAAGTTGACTAAGTCATCGAGCTCAGCATGCGTGCAGGAGGCAGCGCCAATTCAGTCATCAGTGTAGCGAAGGAAAAGTGGGGGACGGATACCAGTATAGGCTTGGAACATGGATTGTTCCACATAGCCAACAAAAAGACAGGCATAACTGGGACCCATGCGGGTGCCCATGGCTGCACCTTTAGTTTGAAGGAAGTGGGGGGAGCCAAAGGAGAAATTATTAAGAGTAAGGACTAATTCTGCTTTTATTTGCCATTTCTGCCCGGGTGAAAGGACCACTTGATCTTAGCCTTTTAAAATTCTCTCTAGTAAGCTCTCACCTTACTAAGCTTGGAATTTCCTTTCATGTATGGCTCGCTGAGCCATGACATTTGCTTATGCACACACGAGTTACCATTTAAAATTATCTCGCCTTACATTAGCCAGTGAATGGAGGAAATTATGTGGTCCGTGTTTTGGTTTTCAACTTCCATCATCACCCATCCAATTGCCTCCAGAAATGAGTTCCTCCAGCAGACATTTTTAATGTTAAGCAAAGCAACTTATTCAATATGGTTCATTCAATAAATAACTCCTGAATTTGCCAACAATTAATCACATATAGAAAAACTTCAGTATTAATTTATTATAATCAAAACATTAATTGAAAGCACTTTTGGAAATGAATTCCTTTAAAGATGTCAGCTTTTGTTACTTAGGACTTGCATGTAATTGTCAGACAATAGATGTCATCCTTGACAGCTTGTGTATCAGAACTCAAAACCGGTTTATATATTGCTGTCTAGTCATGCTGAATGTTATAGACAACTTGATATTTCATCATTTGTTTAACACTAATGCTTGCATATTCAAGAGGTTTTATTTTGCACATGCATGATAGCATGCATCTGTAGCTCTTATGACATGTTTTCTAATTGTTTTGATGTGCTTTCTTGCTTGGTATGCATGCAGTAATTCGTATCTGCTAGCAATAGGCAGAAGTAACAGTGCCAGACATCTGCCAGCCAACTCTTCCTCAAGCACCAGCTTCGATCCTACTAATTCTAAGTCTAGGCAACCAGCATCATCTCAGTACTCATCGTACAGCATCTTCAGAAGGTATAACACTTTGTAAAAGCAACATTAATTTTGCAAGAAATGCTCTTTTTGAATGTGCTACAAGCTCATTTAAATGGAAATGTGTGTGTGTATATATACATGTTGTCTCTGATAGATCTTGTATATTGTGATGTAAGTGCAGCCTTTAAGTACACTCTGGGCAATTTATTAAGTACAGGGCAGAAGCCTGTTGTGGGCTTCTGCTTTAACCTGTCCACTTCAAGGTTCGATGTGTTCATTCAAAGATCCTCTTCTCACACCCCTCTTGTAACCTGAGGTTATTTGAGTAACTGTCGCCTTCCTGTCATCTTGAACCAGTCTGGTCATTCTTCTCTGATTAACAAGGTATTTTTGGCCACAGAACTGCTGCTCACTGGATGTATTTTGTCTGTAGAGACTGTTATGCATGAAAATCCGAGGACACCAGCAGTTTCTAAAATACTCAAACCACCCCACTTAAAGTCACTTGGATCACATACCTCCCCAATCTGATGTTTAGTCTGAACAACAATTGAACTTCTTGACCATGTCTGCAAGTTTTTATGTATTGAGTTGCTGTCAATGATTGATTGGATATTTTCATTAATGATTAGATGATTAAGTGTACCTAATAAAATGTCCTCTGAGTGCATGTTGTTACTAACAGCTTTCAAGTATTTTGATGTAAGTGCAGCCTTTAAGTATAAAAAGCAGGCTTATTGGTAACCTTACCAGTGAAATACAGCTTCCAGTAAGTTTAAGACCGGCAGAAGTTCAGCTTCAATCAGAAGTTGCTGAAAGCAGCAGAAAGAAAACTTAATTCTTTGGGTCGTTAGCCCTCTTTTAATCTTGCTGAAAGTGAATGTATTTGAGGGGAAATAAAATTTTTTCTCTTTTCAGATTATTTAGATTTAAATATTTCCAGTATTTTAAATCTTCTGTGTATTTTTCTAAGTCTTTGGATAGTTGTAGATCATGGGAAAAGAAGAATTTGTTACTGTCATGACCTTTTTGTACAAATATCTGCTAGGATTCAGAAATCTGTAAATGTGCCAGATACTTGTTTGGATTGCAATGTGTTTTCCTTGGAAATTCTCAAAGGATAATTGCAGTAGTCAGATTGTGTACAATTATAAATCTCTTAACTTAGGACTCCAGGTTAAAACTCTCCGAATGAGTTATGGCTTCTCATTTAAAATATTACATTCTTGCCAGTAAGTCATCTTCAAAAAGGTTCGGATAAATATTTGAAAAATATTGTCAAGTCAGGGGGTACAAAATAGGAGAATGCAAGTAATTTGGTAGCTTTTTCAAAACTGACACAACTGTAAGCGGTTTGCTTGCATTTTGTGCCATATCATTTTCAGCTATCATGAGAAGTGTTTTGATATGCACCATGTGCCATTAGTGAGTTGGTTATACTCAGTTACATGTTTCCTGGTATGAAATGGCAGTGGATGTTACCTTTAGTTGGGAGATAGGAAACTTGAGTTTTTAACAGTTTCAGAATTGTATATCAATGCAAATGAGGCGAGTAACCCTCATAGGATAAGTTGTTCTACTGTTAACAAGGAAAATAAGTTTTGTGGTGTTAACAAAACTGCAAGGGTGTCAAAGGTTATGGGCAAAAGCAAGAGAATGAGGTTGAGGGACAGTAAATCAGACATGATAGAATGTGATGATGGACTGAGTAGTCTAATTCTGTTTCTGTCTTTTGGTGTCTTGATGAAGACACCCAAAATGTTGACTGTAGATGCTGCCTGACCTGCTGAGTTCCTCCAGCACTTTGTGTGTATTGTATCGTTAATTATTTTTCTATTTACATCTGGGTGTGCATGGAACTGAATAAATCTCCTTTTGAGTTCTTGGAAGTATAGGAAATCCTTGGAATTATGTGCTGGTTAAAGTCAGAATTGGCTTTTTTTTGTTGAAAACTGTTAGATTTCCTATTCATGTACATTAACAAATGGAACTTTTGGGCAAGCTGTATAAGAATGTCCAGTGCTCTTCACCTGAAATAACTCTGGTCTTGGAATATACCCTTGAAAATCTGTCCCAGTACCCTATCCTTGACATCAAGCCTTCGTGTCACACAGCCATGGAAGTTGAAGATTTGATGACCATTACATCATGTAAAATTAATATACTGGAGCGTTGGCAGGACTGTAGCATAGTGGTTGGCACACTGCTTTACAGTACCTGTGACCCAGGTTCAATTTTTGCTGCTGTCTGTAAGGAATTTGTCTGTTCTCCCCGTGACTGCGCGGCTTTCCGCTGGATGCTCCAGTTTCCTCTGACAGTCCAAAGACATACCAGTCTGTGGTTAATTCGTCATTTTAAGTTGTCTTGTGGTTCGGTTAGGATTAAGTTGGGGGTTGCTAAGCGGCATAGCTTGAAGGGCCAGATGGACCTACTCTGTGCTGTATCTCATTAAATAAAATTTTTTAAGATAATAATGAGCCCAAATTCCAAATGTTGAGAGCCACTTGAATGGATTAGCTTTGAAGATGTCAGTCTCTTGATAGTCATTGATGCTCCTTTCTGTTCAGCTTTGAAACTGATGCATTGAGGTTTTCCATTCAGTAAAATTTACAAATGAAGTATCAGCAAATTGCTGTTGTTGGAATAGGACAATAAGATGTAGGAGCACTTGGCCCATCAAGTCAGCTCCATTCCTTCACAGCTGATTTATTTTCCCTCTCAACCCCAATCTCCTGCCTTCTCCCCATAACCTTTACAAATCAAGAATCTATCAATTTTGACTTTAAATGCACTCCATGACTTGGCATCTACAGCCGTCCATGGCAATGAGTTCCACAGAAGAATAGGTCAATCTGTCTTTGCAATAAAAACATTCTTTTATAAATCCATTTTGCTGAAACTTGAGTATTTTATCTGCAAAGATGGAATTCCATTCTTAAACATCCAGCACAATTCACTTGCTTCCTCTAATCTGAAACATGTTACTCTTGGGGTTGGGGGGTGAAATTGGTGCATGAGGGAAAAATGTGTGCCCTGCACATCTTATTTAGGTGGATGGAAGGGAAGCTTCAGGCAGGTGCTGCTAAATTGTGATGTTATTTAAAATACTGGAGAAGATCTTGAATAATGGTGATGACTAAAAAATATATATTTTAATAAAGCATTATTTGATAAAAGCCCATTACATTTTCCTTCAGTGGGCTTAGCACCATTGCTTTAACATTTCCTGTTCCCCATGCAAGCTAATTACTGTTCACTCTGTTCACAATATTTAGCTCATTCTATGTAACATTAGTTCTAGCGAGTGGTCGTGATCTGAAAATTAGATGCAGATGCTGAACCCAGAGGATAATAAACTCAGCAATCTCTGTCATAATGTGGATTGCCTTAGTGCAGATGGCTGTTTACAAACTGTCAATGTTTTGAAATATTTTTGAAATTATTTCCATTTAAAACTGCCTAAATAACGATGTTCTGAGAAATAAACTTAAATAAGGCTGGTCAGGCTTTCATTCAGTACTTTGATGGGCAGGTGGTTTAGAAAATTTAAATTTGTGCAAAAAGAAACCAAAGGTTATTTTGTTCTCATATGCTAAGCAATATTGATGTGACTTTTGGAACCTGTTAAAGATAAATGCAGCTATATATACAGTGCCTTAAAAAATATTCAGCCCCCACAGCTATTATCACATTTTACTGTTTCATTTTCTGAAATAAAAATAGATTGAAGCAGGATTTTTTGAGCTAATCTACGAAATATTGTCCACCATGTCAAATCTAAAGCAAAATTGCAAAGCCTATCAACAACTTACCAAAGAAGAGGCCCAAGCTAGAAAGGAATCATATCCTTACCTATAAAGACTTCGCAAAGTGTCATTTAGAAGATACTGTAAAGGTGTGGAAGAAAGTCTTGTAGTCAGATGTGACTAAAGTGAATATTTTTGATCTGAACACTAAGTGGTACATGTGGTATAAATCTAAATCTGTGCATCAGCCAGGTTACACCATCCCTACTGTAAAATGTGCTGGAATAGAATCATGCTATGGAGATGCTTCTCAACAGCAGGGACTGGAATTCTGGTGAAGATTAATGAGACAATGTGTTGCTAAAACAGAGGATATCCTGGATAAAATCCAATTAGTGTCTGCCAGAAAGCGTAAACTGGGGTGAAAGTTCATTTTTCTGCAGGATAACAACCCCAAAGCACACTGCCAGAGCAACGATGGAGTGATTTCAAATGAAGAAAATTGATGTCCTTGAGTGGCCCAGCTAGATTCTTGACCTTAACCCAATTGAACATCTCAATGGCAGAATTTCAAGATTGCTCTCAACTGTTGCTCCCCATCTCACTTGACACAGCTTGAGCAACTTAGAAAGGAGGAATAAGTAAATCTTGCTCCATGTTATACACAGCTAATAGGAACTTATCCAAAAAGACTACAGGCTGTAATAGCTGTGAGAGGTGGTTCAACTAAGCGCTGAGCAAAGGGGGGGTGGGTGGGTGAATACTCTTGAAATGCTGACATTACAGTTTTTGAAATTTTTGTTGCTTTACATTTTCCCTGACTTTTGGGCTCCACTGTGTGTGTGGGGGGGGGGGGGGGGCGGTGGGTAGGAGCATGTGATTCACAAATAAAGATTCTCAGTTAAATTGATGAAAATCTCTAATTGTAATAATTTTTGTGTACAAAGGGTTGGGGCTGAATATTTTTACAAGGCACTGAACTAAATATGTTACTTGAATGTCAGTGCATATTGAGGTATAATGAGTACCTCCCAAGAATGTTACTTAGTTTTGATATACTGCTCTAAATTTAATGTGTATGTATTGTGTATTCATTTGCTAACAAGTTTAAATTCCACTGATTCAAGTCACTTTTCTTGCAAGTAAAAGCACATCTTTGCCATGTAAACTTCATGCAGGAAAATTATGTTCCAAGGTTATGGGCAATGTGCAGGCAGACGAGATTAGTTTACAGCACATTTGATAACTAATCAAACAGTCATAGAACTCCGCAACCAACTAAACTAATTCAGTTAAACTTTCTTTTCATTGGTTCGGCCCAAAATTATGGGCTGAAGGAACTTCTGTGTGGTACTGGTTCTATGTTCTATGGTCAAAGCTTGTTGTTAATTCACAAGTAAACTGCTGCAAAGATTCCTATTTGTATAATAGGGATTGATGTAATTTGAAATTAACAGGAGTCTAATTTAGGAAATTTTTATAATGACTCTTCGTAAGGTAAAACCAAATACTGCTGGGAAATTTATTGTGGAAAACCTTTAAAAGCAAACATCAAGAGCGTGGAGTTCAATACAAGACTGAGCTTCTCCCCTCTTTTTGTTTTGACATTAGTAGTTCTTTTGGTCGAAGAAAAGAGGATCAAATTAGTACTGTTCAAAGTACCATTTCAACCAGCACCATAGCAACTGTTACCTCATCGAACAGCCTGCAGTCGATTCCCAGGATAGCTGCCTCCACTTCATCGGGCAGGTAACGTGAACAAATGGCTGATTTATCTTCTATAAGCTTTTAACTTGTTTTGTCTGTTATATGTTTCTTCGTATGAATTAAGGATATTTGGATTTGTATTGACAAAAATTGTTGGATTTGCCAACTCGAGCTGCATATCAGGAAAGTAATTACAAAAACAGAAAAGTTTCTGCAGTTGCTGGAAGTTTATAAGACCATGGAAGAAGAATTAGTCCATTTGGCCCATTGAGTCTTCTCTGCCATTACGTTTTGGCTGATATAGTATCCTTCCCAAACCCATTCTACTATCTGTCAACCTCCTCTTTGAATGTACCCAATGACTTTGCCTGCGCAGCTAACTAGCAATGAACTCCATTGATCACCACCCTCTGGCGAAAGAAATTCTTCTTCATATCTGTTCTAAAGGGATGTCCTTGTATTCTGAAACGGTACCTCTAGTCCTAGACTCTCCCACTATAGGAAGCATCCTGTCCATATCCACTCTTTTTAGGCCATTCGTTATTCAGTAGGCTTTACTGAGATCCCCACCCCTCTCTTTCTTCAGTGAGTACATGCCCAGAGCCAACAAGTGCTCCTCGTGCATTAACTCTTTCATTTGCAAGATCATATTTATGAACCACCACTGGACCCTCTCCAAAACCAGCACATACTTAGATAAGGGTTCCAAAGTTACTCATCATTTTCCAGCTGTGGTGTGATCAATGACTCTGAATTACAAACTTGTTTTTATATTCAAAATGAATGCTAACTTTGAATTTGTCTTCCTTACTACAAACTTAATTTGCAAGTTAACCTTTAGGGAATCCTGCACAAGGACTTCCAAGTCCATTTGCATTTATGGTTTCTCTGTAAGAAAATAGTAAATGTTTTTATTCCTTCTACCAAGGTGCAAGATTATACACTTCCCTAGACTATATTCCATCTGCCACTTATTTACCCATTCTCCTAATCTATCTAAGCACTTCTGAAGACTCACTGCTTCCTCAAAGCTAATGCACCTTCACCTTTCTTTGTATTGCTTGCAAACTTGTTAACAAAGTCCAGAGTAAAGCATAAAAATTGCTGAAGGAACTCAGCAGGTCAATCAGCATCTATGGAGAGGAATACACAGTTGAACATTTCAGGCTGAAACACTTCAGGACTGGAAAGGAAGGTGAAAGAATCCAAAATAAAAGGCTATTGGAGGAGAAGGAGCACAATCCAGCAGGTTGGATGAGTCCAGATCAGAGGTGTAGGTGGCAGGCCTGAAAGTTGACTGTTTTTTTCCCTCTATGGATGCTGCCTGACCTGTTGAGTTCCTCCAGCATTGAATTTCCAGCATCTGCAGAATCTCTTGTCTCTTATTTTCTCTCTCTGGTTTTTGCAAAATCTGTTTTTTTTTCCTCCAGAAAATACCATATCCCAAATGTGTAATGAACTTTGTTACCAGAATAAATTTTATTATTCAAAAGGTAAACACATTGTTCTTACGATGGTAACAAAAGCCTAGTTGACTAATTTTTAACCAAACTCACGACTTAAACAGAAAAATCGCAGCAATTCATAAATTTCTCTGTAAAAATTCAAACCAATCCTTAAGTCATACAAGTTTATTTTTCCAAGGTTTTTGTTGATTTCATGTTTGTTGAGCTTTGCTTATTTTCTTGTTTGTCTTGCTGCTTGATGTGCTGTAGTACCTCAAATCGTTTCTCGACGGGGGACAATACTGAGAAAGACAAAGAAAATGTTCCTTCAGCGGTTGCTACAACTGGCACTGTCTCCTCAACAACGGAGGTCAGAGAGAGACGCAGGTGTGTAGTCTTCCAGGTTACATTGATGAAGCTGTGAGGAGTTAATAGCAGAATTCTGATTCTCTCAATGCAAAAAGAATTGAATTATGTATAGATACAGATTGCACTTCGTGCAAAGTTAATCTCATGGATCCAATATCATGATGTCTTTCCTGATCATTGAACTTGGTTCAAATTTACTCCTTTTCTTTAAACAATCCTCCCATTTACAGTTGTTTTATTCCTTACTTGGTGGTTGTTGAACCACTTCAAGCTGGTGAGTGATGACTTTAAATGATTTTCATTATCTTAGGTTTATCATTTAAACTACATCTTAGTAGTGAGTATCAGCAAATCGGTTGCAGATAATTGTCATTATTAAACTCAGTCTTCAAGATAACCTTAAAGGGAGAAAACAAGTTACCAATAATGAGTATAATACAATTTAGGGTCAAGGACACAAAAATGCTGGAGTAATACAGCAGGCCAGCAGCATCTATGGATAGAAATAAAGAGCTGATGTTTCAAGCCAACTGATGGGTCTTATCTTGAGACCTAAGCTCTCTTTTTCTCTCCACAGATGGTGCCTGACTTGCTGAGTTTACTTATTTTAGTTTATTTAGACATGCAGGTAGATCAGACCCTTCCCACCCCAATGAGCAGCACTACCCAGTAACCCACCTGTTTGACCCAAGCCTCATCACGAGGCAATTTACAATGACCGATTAACCTGGTAACCAGTACATCCTTGGACTGTGGGGTGAGACCTGAATGCCCGGAGGGAACACATGTACTCATGGAAATACAAACTTATTTCAGAATTCCTCCAGCACTTTGTGTGTGTTACTTTGGATTTCCAGGATCTGCAGAATCTCTTTTGTTTAGAATACAACTTAATGGCTTGTATCTGAAATGCCTGTATTAGAATTAGTTCTGCTTTAAGATGTCAGTTTCCCATATAATGTGATTGGTAGAGGAAGAATTAAAGTATCATTGGAGCATGGAATATTTTAGAACATGGTAATATATAAAACCAATGACCCATGTCTCATCTTCGAATGTGGTAATAGCTCAACTGTGGCTAGCCAATGATATGTAAATAGGAGACAGCAACCCTTGGATTTCTCAGTTTTTTTTAATCATGTCTCATGACATGTCAGACAAGATCAGATTTGGTTCTGCTTCGACTTCTTCACTCAAGCCCTCACTATAACCATGGTCCAAATGTGAGCAAAAGATTGAAGACCCATATGTTGGTGTTGGAGAATCAGGAATGATAAAGCTATTTGAAACAAAGTGATGTTGGAATGAGATGTAGGGTCAGACATGATTTTGATTTCTGCTGTTCACTCAAGTGCTGATTCACAGAGCTTACTAAACTATAATTCAGAGGGGAAACTTCCACTAAACTGATTTGGGCCTCGCAAAAATGGAGATGGCTTTGGTTTATTTCAGAGTAATAAACCTGGTTCAATAATATTTGCTTTTGGCTTTTTCAAGAGCAGTCTCCTAGATAAGACCACAAGACATAGAAGCAGAATTAGGCCTCTTGGCCCATCAAGTCTGACTACCATTCTATCATGGCTGATTTATTATCCCTGTCGACCCCATTCTCCTGCCGTCTCCCTGTAATCTTTGATGCCCTGACTAACCAAGAACCTATCGACCTCCACTTTAAATATACTCAATGACTTGTCCTCCACAGCCATATCTGGCAATGAATTCTGTAGATTTCCAACTCTGGCAAAGATTCTTTCTCATCTCTGTTCTAAATAGATGTCCTTCTTTTCTGAGGTTGCGCCTTTTGGTCTTAGACTCCCCCACTATAGGAAACATCCTCCCCACATCCATTCTGTATAGGCCTTTGAATATTTGATGGGCTTCAATGAGATCCTTCCTCATTCTTCTAAACTCCAGCAAGTACAAGTCCAGTGCCATGAAATGCTGCTCATAAATTAGCCCTTTCATTCCTGGAATCATTGTTGTGAACCTACTCTGGAATCTGTCCAGTGGCAACATCTTGGGTAAGGGGCCCTAAACTGCTCTCATTTGGTCTGACCAATGTCTCATAAATCCTTAGAATCACATCCTTGCTCTTATATTCTTATCTTGAAATAAGTGCTGACATTGCATTTGCCTTCCTTACCTTACTCAATCTGCAAGTTAACCGTTAGGGAATCCTGCACAAGATCTCCTTTGGGACTTCCGATTTTTGAATTTTCTCCTGGGTTAGAAAATAGGCTACACTTTTATTTCTTCCTACCAAAGTGCATGATTGTGCACTTCCCTACACTGTGATATTGGCCACTTCTTTGCCTATTCTCCCAATTTGTCCAAGACCTACTATAGGCTCCGTGCCTTCATCAATGCTACCTTTTCTCTTTGAAATGAAAGAGGATGAGAGGTGATTTGATAGAGGTCTGTAAGATGATCATAGTGGACAGCTAGAGACTTTATTCCTACATGTAAATGATGAATGTGAGGGAGCATATTTTTTAAAGTAATTAGAGGAAAGTATAGTGGACGTGTCAGAGGGAGATTTTTAGAGAATGGTGAGTGAACAGAACTGGCTGCCAGGGCTGGTACTGGAGTCAGAAATGTTTGAGAGATTTAAGAGACTCTTAAGTACATGGATGATAGAAAAATGGTGAGCTATGTAGGAGGGAAGGGTTAGATTGACCTTAGAGTGGGTCACACAATTTGGTGGGCCAAACGGCTTGTACTGTGCCACAATATTCCATGTTGTAAATGTGTTGGTTGGTCAGGTTTATTGACTGAGCCATAAATACAGAGTAGAAATAAATGCCATGAAAATTAGCTTATAAGCAGCTACTTGTTTCTTATTTGAGAAATGGACAGAACTTCCTTCAAGAGTTTTAGTGATTGAAATCCTTTAAAGCCAGCGTTTTCTTTCTCTGAAATTGTCCTTTTTATCCTGTCTCATTACTTTCTTCCTCCTGTATTTCCCTTGTCTTTTTATTCCTTTTTTCCCCATATATTTTTTAATAAATCAAGGCTGATTATAAATATTGAGTTGTAATTCTGTTCTGAATTTTCAACAAAATTACATTTCTTTTATCAGACAATTGATTCCTATCAAGATTAGGTGAGCTGAAAACTGCATGGTTTTGTGACTGAATGCTGGCTTGTGACTCATGAACTCAGTTTTAGAATCTAACCAGAAATGAACATATTCAGTTAATCAAGTACTTAATGAAGGAAAGCAGTGGGTATGATACAGGCTCCTTTTTTATTAACCATTCTTCAGTTATGGCTAACCTGAAGCATTGTTTGAAATTTATAGCTTGTGTAATTAAAAGTTGGACTCCCATATAAATGACAACTGTAATTTAGCACCTGCTTCAATATTATCATGTGTCTGTGACAAATGATTGAGATGGTACTTCAAGCTGCATGTTTGGTTTCATTTTCACATTAAGCGTCTTTAACTTGCAGGTTGGTTTTCAAACGCCCAGCATGACTTAAATGAGCAATGTTCTCACTGTTTCTGTAGTATCCTTTGCTTCACTGATTATTTTTGGCATAACATTGCAGGTTTGGTTTCCTTGAAGTGTTGAAACTTCCTCAGCCCCTTTGGAGTGCTGATATTTTACTGCTGTTTCCCTGGTTTCTGACGACGTGGAAGTTGTCTGTGTTTTGTCAATGATGAAGGAAACAGTTTGAAGTGATTAATATCTTATTTAAAACTATTCATGCCAATGTTCATTAAGACAACAGGAGCAGAAGGCACAGCCTAAGATACAAGGATGCTTGATCTATTGACTTTGCTAAACCATTCGATCATGGCTGATTTATTTCCCCTCTCAACATTATCCTACCTTCTCTCTATAACCTCTGACACCATTACTAATCAAGAATCTGTCAACTTCTGCTTTAAATATACTCAATGACCTGGTCTCCACAGTTGTCTGTGGTGATGACCTCATCTCTTTTCCAAAGGAAAGTCCTTGTATTCTTAGGGTGTGCCTTCTGGTCCTAGATCTCACACTACTGGAAACATCCTTTCAACATCCACTGCATCTCGTCCTTTCAAAATTCGATGGGTTTCAATGAGATGGCTTGTCTTTTTTTCTAAACTGGGAGTACAGGTCCAGAACCATCAAATGCTTCTTACACGTTAACCCTTTCATTTCCAGGATAATTTTTGTGAAACTCCTGTGAACCCTCCCCTATACCAGCACATCATTTCTTAACTTGGGGAGCAAAATTACTCTCAATGCTCCGAATGCAGTCTGGTCAATGCCCTATGTCAGCAGACTGCCAAATCTCTTAACTCCTCAGCTGTAGTTGTGTTCCAACTTCAATTACACTCAAGTTGCAGATGGGGTAGTATTTTGACAGTGGTGAGCTTTGAGCTGCATTTCACCTTGGTTACAAGCTGTAGTTCTGAATATATGATAAGAATATATATGATGTATAGAGGGGGGCTGTTCTGTTAGGCTGCTGCTGATGAGTGATGTGCTACAGTTACCAGTATGGGCATCACAAACTGCAGATGCTGCAAATATGAGCAACACACAAAATGCTGGAGGAACTCAGCAGGCCAGGCAGCATCTGTGGGAGAAAATAAGTACAGTTGACGTTTCCGGCTCAGTATCAGGATCACTTTTTTTTCACATTATATATCAGTGATCCAGATGAGGGAATTGATGACTTTGTGGCCAAGGTTGCAGGCGATACAAAGATAAGTGAAGGGTCAGTGTTGAGGAAGCAGGGAGTATACAGAAGGACTTGGACAGATTGGGAGAATGAGCAATGAAGCAGCAGATGGAAGATAATGCAACACACAAAATGCTCTTGTTTGAGATAGAAGATAATGCTGGGAAGTGTATGGTCATGCACTTTGGTAGAGGGAATAGACTATTTTCGAAACAAATCAGCCATGACAGAATGGCAGAGCAGACTCAATGGGCTGAAAGGCCTAATTCTGCTCCCATGTTTTATGGTCTTGTAAGTGTGTGGCACTGGAACTATGAGATGAGCTCAAACCTAAGGTTTATAAGCTGTATTTTGCATTAGAGTGAATAAATTCAAGTTCAGCTTATTGTCATTAATCCATACACATGCATACTGCCAAATGAACCAGTGTTCCTCCGAATCAAGTTGCACATAACTCACACACAACACAAAGTAATATTACCACAAAAAATTAACAAAAGGTGCATTTACAATGCAAGTTCAAAAAGTAAACAGTTCAGTGCTACCAATATTTCATATGTGATGAGACCTGGGTGGTGGCCCTTCCTAACAGTTCTTGTCTTAATGTTAGGCTATCATCCTGCCCGATGGTAGGAAGTCGAAGAGATTGTTGTGCTGATGAGAGGGGGTTGAGAATGCTTAGGGCCCTGCTTATGAAGTGCTCCGGATCAATATCTTTTGGTGTTAAAGGTGGTGAAGAGAAATCAGTTCAGAATGAAATCTGAGGGGTAGGGGAACTCATTTTCCATCTCCTGATGCTCTACCCTACATTACAGCAGTTCCAATAACAGAAATTAATCCTTGCAGAATTCACCAGCAGAAATATCTGTAACATGGAAGATAAATTCACTCTTACAAAATTTATCTGGAAATAAAGTAGACATATTTCTTTTTAACTGACATTTCTTGCCACAAGCAGGGATGACACAGCTTTACATTACAGAAAATGGTTTTAAATTTTCTTGGACTGCAGTTACCCTTCCCTTACAATGCAGGGGTCACCTGCACTCAGTTGTTGTAAAAGCCCATTGGGTTCATTGCCTCCCAGGAAAGGAAATGTGCTACCCTTGCTCACTCTGGCCTCTGCACTTTCTAACCTGTCATTACAGTTTGAAGTGCGCAATAGAAGCTGATATCCTGTGACTGAATGGAATAATTTGTAAGTGACTAAACTTAGTTTCATGTACCAAAGGCAAGAAAAAGGGTTTGCGACAGATGAAGGATTAAAGGTCAAGTCTATTGTCATCTGACTGTGCATATATACAACCAAAGATTTTTCCTTCTGACCACATTGCACCCACAAAACATTTATCATATACAGTATACAAAAACAATATATTACTGTAAATAAGTTCATAAAATATTATCCAAAGTTTGCAACACAGGTAAACAGTACAGTAAACAGATCAGTGTCCTAGTGACGAGACCTCGGTGAAGGCATGGTATTCAGTAGTCTCACAGCCTGAGGGAAGAGGCTGTTACCCAGTCTGGCAGCCCTGGTCCTGATGCTTCCTGACAGTAGTGGGTCAAGGAGATTTTGGGATGAGTGTTCGGGACCCTCACAATGCTTCAAGCCCTTCAAATACAATGCTCCTGGTAAATATCACTAATAGTAGACCCCAGTACTCCTCTCAGTGGTTATTTTTTGGGGTCTTATGGTTTGATGCCGTGCACTTTCTGTGCCACACAATGATAAAGCCAGACAGGGGACGCTCAATAGTGCTCACGTAGAAAGTTATTAGAATGCGGGTGGGCAGCCTTGCACGCCTTAATCTCCTCGAATTGTAGATGCTGCTGTGCCTTCTTGATGAATTGAGGAGGAATGAGGATTTCATTTTTATTTAATTATCTCCAATAGAAGAATCCAAAATGATTTTTCAAATAGTGATATGGTCTTAACCCCACTAAAATTAGATAGGCTTGAACAGAATGTTTTACAGGAATCCGACTGCTAAACAGAATAAGAAAACTAACCCACTTGTGTGACAGGTTAAGTTGTTTCTAATCAATAGTATCTTCCCAAGGAACTTTGACACTGATAATTTAACATTAATATCTCTGAACGCCAAAGGACAGAGTTCAAGGCAGTAATTATCTTCCATTCACGAATCAGAAATATTGTCATTCTACAGCCAAAGCTTCAATGTTGCCTTCTGGGTGTGGCAGCACTTTTGAGGAATTATGAATGCAGCCAAATAAAGCAGTTGAGAGCAAATAACTCGATTTCTTGGTGAAACTAGATTGAAAATATACTGCCTTCAGGAACTTCTGCAATTGTTGTCCTGCAGCCATTGGGCTCCTGGACCGGCTTCACTTGCACCCATGTTAAACTGACTCCATAGACTGTGGCTTAATTTTCAGGGACTTCGCAGCTTATGTTCTATGTATTATTTAGTCATTAAGTCATAGAACACTTCAGCCCATCTAGTTTGTGCTGGGCCATTAATTTGCTTAGACCCATCAACCTGCACCAGGACCATAGCCCTCCGTACCCCTCCCATCCGTGTACCTTTCCAAAGTTCTCTTAATGTTGAAATCGACCCTGCATCCACCACTTGCGTCATCAGCTTGTTCCACACTCATCACCCTCTGTGTAATGAAGTTGCCCTGAACTAACACCTTTCACCTTTAACCCATGCCCTCCAGTACTGGTCTCACCCAACCTCAGTGGAAAAAGCCTGCTTGTATTCACCCTCATATCCAATCTATACCCCTCATAATTTTGTATATCTCTATCAAATCTCTCTTCAATCTTCTGTGTTCTAAAGAATGAAGTCCTATTCATCCTATTAAAACTTTTCCTTCAACACAAGTCCCCAATTACCAGCAACGAACTTGTAAGTTTTCTCTGTACTTTTTCAATCAGATTGTAATACTGTATACTGATTTTGCTGTATCTGCCTCTGCCACTACCCTGTGCAGGGCATTGCATGCAGCAGTCACTATCAGTGTTTTTAAAAAAAGCATACCTCTGACATTTTCCCCTCACCCTCCCATACTTTGCTCCAATCACCATAAAATTATACCTCCTTGTATTAGCAAAGGTCCTTCCAAACCTCTGGTTCACCTCTCATTCAATTACTTTCATTTACTTAAGTGGTAGTGGCTGTTCATGCACAAAGCCACGCTGACAATCCCTGATCAGTCCAGGTCTATCCAAGTATTCATGTATCTGGTCCCTTAGAATACCTTGCAGTAACTTTCCCACCACTGATGTCAGGCTCACCAGCCTATAGTTTCCTGGTTTATTTTTAGAGCCTTTCTTAAACAGCATTAACTGTTCTTCAATCCTCTGGCACCTCTCCTAAGGCTAAGGATGTGTCAAATATCTCTGCTAGCACCCCTGCAATTTCTGCACTAGCTTTCTACAGAGTCTGAGGGAAAACTGTCAGGCCTTGGGTGTTTTATCAACCCTAATTTGCCTCAGGATAGCAAGGGCCTCATCCTCCTCTGTAATCTGCAGTGGGTTGGTGACCTTGCTGCTGCATTGCCTCAACTTTATGGACTCTGTGTCCACCTCCCAAGTAAATACAGATGCAAAAAATCTTTTTAAGCTCTTACCCATCTCTTTCAGCCTCCATGCATACATTACCACTTTAAGCTTCCAGAGGACCAATTTCATCCTTTGTTACCATTTTGCTCTCAAAATATATATAGAAACCCTTGGGATTCTCCTTCACCTTGTCTGCTTGAGTAACCTCATGTCTTTTAGCCCTTCTGATTCCCTTAATTATTTCTTTGCATTTCTAATACTGAAGTACTTTGTTTGTTGCTGCTTGCCTATACCTGCTATGCACCTCCTTTTTCTTAACCAGGGCCTCAATATCTCTTGAAAACCAAGTTTCCCTAAACCTGTCATTCTGGTCTTTTATTCTGACAGGAATATAAAGCTCTGTACTCTCAAAATTTCACATTTGAAATTACCAAGTACACCTTAGCCAGAAAACAACCTGTCCCAATCTACACTTGCTATATGCTTTCTGATGCCATCAAAATTGGCCTTTCTCCGATTTAGAATCTCAACCCACGGACCAGACCTATCGCAAACTTCTGTCACCTACCCTGTCCTATTCCCGAGTAGGAGTTCTAGTATCACTCTCTCTGTAGTTGGGACTTTCGTGTACTAATTAAGGAAATTTTCCTGAACTTATTTGACAAACTTTATCCCACCTAGTCCTTTTACAGTATGGGGGTCCCAGTCAATATGTGGAAAATTAAAATCAGCTACTATCACAATCTTGTTTCTTACAAAAATCTGTGATCTCTGCAAATTTGCTCTCCTAACTCCTGCTTACAGTTGGGTGGTCCATCATATAATCCCATTAATGTGGTCGTACTTTTCTTATTTTTTGGTTCTTCCCGTAAAACTTCCCTAAACGAGCTCTCCAGTCTCATGACTGAGCATTCCTGTGACATTTTCCCTAATTAGTAACTCCGTCCCTCCCTCTTTATTACTCCCACTCTGTTGCTTCTAAATCAACGGTACCCCAGATCTGCCAGTCCTGCTGCTCCTGCAACTGTCTCACACATGGCTGCAATGTCATAACTCCAGGTGCTGATCCATGCCCTAAGCTCATCCATCTTTCCTACAATTTTCCTTGCATTGAAATATATGCAACTCAGAATATTTGTGTCTTCATTTCGATTCCTGAGTTTGTTTATAGGCTTAGCAACATCGTTCTCCACAACGACTCCATTATCTCATTATCTGTTCTAGTGCTGTAATTCCCATTCCCTTGCAACAGCACTGGCAAACCCTCCCACTAAGATATTATTAGCCCCTCGCCCCTTCCACTTTATCCTTTCTGTACAGGTCCCAACTTCTATGGAAGAGAGCCCAATGTTCCAAAAATCTGAAGCCCACCCTCCTGCACCAAGTCCTTAGCTAAGTGTTATGCTGTATGAACTTCCTATTTCTGGCCTCACTAGCATGTGGGATGGATCGGAATCCTGAGGTCACAAGCCTGAGGATTTTCTGTCCTTTAACTTAGCACTTGCAGTTGCCAGAAAAAGTTTGTGAAGCCTTTGCAATTACCTGGTTTTCTGCATTAATTACTCAAAATGTCTATTGTTTAACTATTATTTTTATGTTCATTTAAGTCAGAACAATAGACAAACACAATCTGTCTAAGTTATAACACAAACAGTTGCATTTTTCATGTCTTTATTGTAGGCATTGTTTAATCATTCACAATCCAGGCTGTGAACAAAAGTATGTAAACCCTTGTGGTTAATAACCGGTAGAACGTCCTTTGGCATCAATAACCTCCATCAAATGTTTCTTGTCACTGCTGATCAGACTTACTTAACAGCAAAAAGGAATTTTAGACCACTCCTCCATACAAAAATTTCAGTTCATCAATATTTCTCGGATACCTTGCATGAGCAGCCCTCTTCAAGTCATGCCATGGCATCTCAATTGGGTTAAGGTCTGGACTCTGACTTGACTACAGTATTCCAAAACAGGAATTTTCTTCTTTTTAAATCATTCTGTTGTTGATTTGCTCTTGTGTTTTGGTTCATTGTCTTGTTGTATTATCCAACTTCTATTAAGCTTCAGGTGACAGACTGCTACCCTGACATTCTCCTGTAAGATGTCTTTTTACAATTTTGATTTCATTCTTTCCTCAGTGATTGCAAGCTGTCTAAGCCCTGAGGCAGCAAAGCAGCCCCAAACCATGATACTCCTTACACCATCTTCACTGTTAGGATGAGGTTTTGGTGTTGGTGTGCAGTACCCTTTTCCCTCCAAAGACAGCGCAGTGTACATACCTGCCAAGAAGTTCAACTTTTGTCTCATCTGTCCACAGAACGTTGTTCCAGAAGTGTTGTGGAACATCCAGGTGGTCTTTTGCAATCTTGAGATGTGCAGCAATTTAAACACTTTTTAAGAGCCAGTGGCTTCCTCTGTGGTGTCCTTCGATCAGCACCATTCTTGTTCAGTGTTTTTCTTACAGTGAACGCATGAACAGAGACTTTAAGTTTTTGAGATTTCTGCAGGCCTTTTGCTGTTATCCTTCGGTTCTTTTTCCCCTCCTTCAGCATTGCATATTGCGCTCTTAGTGTGATATTTACAAGACACCCATTCCTATGGAGAGTAGCAACAGTACTGAATTTCCTCCAATTGTAGACATTTTCTCCTACTGTAGACTGATGAACACTCAGGTCTTTAGAAATGCTTTTGCAGCCTTTTCCAGCTTCATGCGTGTCTACAATTCTTTTGAGGTCCTCTGAAAGTTGTTTTGATCAAGGCAAGTGCACATAAACAGATCTTTCTTGAGAAGAGCAGGCTCTGTCAGTAACATGACTTTGTGTATCTTTTTTATAGAGTAGGGCACCTCTACAACCCACACTCCAATGTCCTCTCATTGATTGGGACACCAGACTCCAAATAACTTTTGTGGAAGGCATTGTCCTAGAGGTTCAAATACTTTTTATAGAACCTAGACCGCGATTGTTTAAATGGTGTACTCCGTATTGACAAAGAATAATACAATTGTTTCTGTGTTACTAGTTTAGGCAGATTGTGTTCGTATTATTGTAACTTAGTTGAAGATCAGACCACATTTTATGAGTAATGCAAAATACCAGGTAATTACAAATGGTTCACAAACTTTTTCTTGCAACTGTAACTCCTTAAACTTGCTTGGCAGGACCTTGTCACCCATCCTATCCATGTAACTGGTACCAATACGGACCATGACCTCTGACTGCACTTAAGAAAGCTGTGAACTCGAACTGAGATATCCTGGATCCTGGCACCTGGGAGGCAACAAACCATTCAAGAATCCCATTCTCATCTACAGAAACTCTTTTCTGTTCCCCTAACCAGAGAATCCCTTATCATTACAGCTCCCTCTCCTCTTCTGAGCCACATTTGTTTACTTTTTACTATTTGTATGATTTGTTCTCTTTTGCATTTTGGATATTTATCGGTCTTTGTGGTTTTTCGTGGATTCTGTTGTGTTTCTTTGTTCTGTAGGTGCCTACAAAAAATGAAGGTTGTGTATGGCATACATACTTTGATAGTAAATTTGAACTTTCTATTTGAATTCTGGTTTTTGCCTCCAGATGCCACAACTGTCTACTTTTGAGTTAGTTCTCACTGAAGTCATCAAAGTTCAAAGTAAATTTATTATCAAAGTACATGGGTCATCATATACAACCCTGAGTTTCATTTCCTTGTGGGTATTCACAGTAAGTACAAAAAAAATAACAGAATCAATGAAAAACTACACACAAAGATGGACAAACAACCGATGTGCAAAACACAACAAATTGTGCAAATACAAAAAGAAAAACAAGGTAATAATAGATGAATAAGTAAAAAATAATACTGAGAAGAGGAATTGTGGAGTCCTTGAATGGGAGTTCCGAGGTGGTGGTATCAGTTCAGTGTTGGGGTAAGTGAAGTTATCTATACTGGTTCAGGAGCTTGATGGTTGAGGTGTATGTAAAATCTGTTCCTGAACCTGTTGGTGTGGAACCCGAGGCTTCTGTATCTGCCTTCTGAGTGTTTCCTTCTAGATCCCTCTAAGTTTAGTTTTGTTCACGCTCCTTAATGTTTTCCATAGTTTCATTTACATACTGTCTGCAAAAATTCCAAATGCTTTACAATTTTTGTGTTATTGTAACAATACAATATTAGCAATAGAAACAATGAAGAACAAAAGGAAGTGTTACGAACCCCGTAACTGGGAGTCTTACCAGCAAAGATAGGAGTATCCGTTGAAGTCTGATGATACTATTTTTAACAGTATTCATTACTAAAAATACACAAATAATATCAATGTAAATATACAGATAATATATGTCATCAATACTAAACCTAAAAGTGCGGGTATAATAATAATCAATAAGAAATAAGCTCTATCGTTGTCTAGGGGATAATGAATTGTCCGATAGAAATCTAAAGTTCAGTTCAGTTCATACAGGCTGCAGTCGTTGTTGATCACTGTGTTGCAATTGTTGGAGAGAGAGAGAGAGAGAGAGAAACTTGCCAACTTTCCTTTTACGATCTTGATCCGTATCCGCCCTTTAGCTAGTTCCGTGGAGGACTTGTCACCCAGGCAAAGGTGGACACACACACAAGCCCCCACCGGTCTCGTAGCGTCTCTCCTGGTGCGTCTGAGGGGTGTTCCCCAGACCCTCCTTTTATCCCCACTCACGGGGACTCAGATGTCAGTCAGGTTGGGATGATGCAATCCCTCAACCAGACCACTCTGATTGCCCCCTGAGGGGTTTCAATGAATAGAACAGTACTGAATACACAATTCCTTCTCCAAGAGATAATAGCAGTAATCTCTCTCTTTGTCATTAGGAGACATTCCACCTTTGTGTATCCTTGTGTTGTCTCTCTCTCATTACTGACATGCTGTCTATCTCTCTCATTTCCTGGGTATCAGACCCGAAATAATAGCGATTTTGCGATTCTCAAAAAGGGAGGGGGCGGGCATTGGAGATTCTGTACCCTTCTGCCCATCAGAGTTGCTCCTCATTCGTAACAGAAGCATATCAGCATTTTTTTTAAGACTAGTTTTGACATGCACCAGGAAACAGTGGAATGGTTTCCACAGTGATACTCATAACTGGATTTTGTTTTGAATGTGTGTTGCATGTTGAGAGAAGCCTTGGAACTGAAGATGATGTGTGCTTTTTTCAACAAAGTATTCAGAGTTTGACACCTCTCACTATGAACCTGCGCTAGTGGCCTTTTTTATGCTCAAGTTGAGTGTGAATAAACTAGGTCACAAGTTAGGGCTTCATTTTGATATTTTACAGTGGTTTAAAAATGTTTATACAGGCTGTAACCAGGATACCACAGGGTTCTGCACGTGAGAATTGTTTGTAACTTGAACTGTTTGCAAATTGGAAGTGAAGATGCTTGTGGAGAGGATTAGAGAAACAAGTGACAGGAGAATGAGCAGGTGTGGGAAGAGTGGCCACCATCCGGCCTTACTGATTCAGTTATAAAGTTTAATGTTATTTATTATATACAGGTAGTCTCCGAGTTACGAAAGTCCGACTTATGGACAACTGGTACTTACGAACCGAGGAAGGAGAACACCGTACGCCATCCGCCATTTTAAGTTGGATCGCGACACTGTCTGCCATTTTAAGTCATTGCCGTTGATACTCTGTTGAGTGTTTAACTTATTGGCTTAAAATTTTCTTAGTAAGATTCACCCTGACCCCGCTCGGCCCCCCCCCCCCTCCCCACCGTTCTAGTCGGCTGGTGACGCAGTGAGATCAGCGCCAGGCTGGAGTTCAATCCAGTGACAGACCAGTCCCGTGCCGGGTTGATGTCGAGCTTGAAACTCCACCTCGTTTAAAAAAAACACTGCCACCTCCAGTTTAAATTTCCGCGTGGAATATTGTGGAGTATCAAATACCCAAACCCAGCACAGCCCCACTTAACCTGTCACAATGCGGTGGTCCTTAGGACTCAGTGGACCTCAGGAGGCGGCGCAGCACAGGAAGCGATTGCGATTGAAAATAAAGTGGAAATAATAAAGCGTTTGGAAAGAGGTTAAACGCCATCGGTCATTGGAAAAGCGTTAGGCTACAGTTGGTCAACGATCAGAACAATTTTAAAGGATAACGGATAAAGTGAGAATAATGGAGCATGTGAAAGGCCCTGCCCCGATGAAAACTACAATTATTATTAAGCAACGCAGTGGTTTAATTATCAGAATACATACGTTTCTTCAGTGTTTTATATGCATAGAAAGGTAAAATATATACTATATACTAAGGCAAACGTTTGACTAACTAATGCTAAATAATACCAAATGTGCTTGTTCCGACTTACGTACAAATCTGACTTGAAGATGGACTCAGGAACGGAACTCATACATATCCCGGGGACTTACCTGTACATTGAAGCATATAGTGAAAAGTGTCAATGGCATATTCGTTTGTGATGAGCAGCCATGTGTTGCCATGTGTTTTTTACACCAACACAGCATGCCCGCAATTCACTAACCCTAACCTGTACGTCGTTGGAATGTGGGATGCACCTAAAGGAAACCCACTCAGTCAAGGAGAGAACATACAGATTCCTTCAGACAGCAGTGGGAATCGAACCGCAATCGTTGATCACTGGCACTGTAAAGTGGTTGCACTAACTGCTTTGCTACTGTGCAGCTCATAGTGAGTGGGTCTGCTCAGACCTTCCAGTTGTGCTTGGCCTGACCCAGTCCATCTCCTCTGCCACCTCCCCTCCAGACTGTTGTGGGTGTGGAGAGAAGACACTCAGGAATGCCCCTTCCCAACTGGCATAAGATGCTCTGCCAGTCTGCAGTCTCACAGACACCCATTCGTATGCATGGGGTTTCCGTAAGCTAGTTGTCCATAACCTGGGAAGGCCTTGCACAACTGTTTGATTGCCAACAAGTAATTTTAAGTATGTTAACTGGGCTTAAAGGTTAGGTGCATCACTGGTGACTCCTTGGTTGAGAACTTTAACTGTATCAGAGTTGTAATTTATTATTGTATATTTGTTTTAGCTGCTGTGTGGAGAAAAAGTAGTTGTGAAAGGCCAGAATGTGGACTGGCTCCAAGTTAGTCGTCTTGATTTTCTGGCATTCTCTACCAATTTTGTTTTGCTCTTTTAATTATTAAGACTGCATGCGCATTTCCGCTAGAGGTTATATGTATGAATTTGACTCCGTGCTGTAAATGTCCTGCACTAATAGCATCTGGTGCCCAATGAATTATTGTAAGCATGTTAGCAGTATGTGTAATGCAGAGGACTGCCAATGAAAGCTACTTCCACAATGAATCATCTGACAAGCTTTAGCTTAAATGATTAATTGTAAATATTATGCCTGGCTCTGTTTTCTATTCTAATTATGTTTGTATGCAAAGCAAAAATGCCCATTGTCTGAGTCTGTTCAAATCAAAATGATTTTTTTTGGTAAGAAGTGAAAATAATGTTTAAATTCCAAACTTTGCCTTTGGTGCACAGGCTGAGTTGTGTCTGTGATAGAATTGTATTCACATGTTTATTTCAGCAGTAACAGAAGAAATTATTTTGAAAGTCTTGGGATTTATGAGCAAATAGAATGTCATATTTAACGAGAGGCACTTTAGATATAACAGAAGATAGTTCAGCAGAGTTTGCTTCCCCTTAAATGTACTTGGATTGCAAGATATTAGTGATTTCTCTGACCCCATTGACATTTACTGCTTCAGGTCGTATTTAACTCCTGTCCGGGATGAAGAATCTGAATCGCAGAGAAAAGCCAGGTCAAGACAAGCAAGGCAGTCAAGAAGGTCAACACAGGCAAGTTGAAGACTTCCTCAACTGGATTTGCAATTAAGTTTCCAATTAATTCAAAAGAAAATGTTGGAAATATTTGCTTAAGGCAGGGTCAATGGGGAAAAAGTACAGAAGATACAGTTTTAGGCCAGTGAGTTTCTATCGTGATGTCATTATAGATCACCTCAGAAAGAATAATTGGACTGAGCAAAGTCATTCTGCATCAATGAATGAGAAATCATGTTTGACTCATCTGCTGGAATCCTTTGAGTGTGATGTGAATAGATGAAGATGATTCTCCGTACCTTTCTTCCATGGTCCGCTATTCTCTCCTCTCAGATTCTTCCTTCAGCCCTGTACAGTTACACCTATCACCTCCAATCTTTTTACTTCATCACCCCTCTCCCCTCACATGGCTTCAAGTGTAACCTGCCATATTTCTGAAGATCAATGTTCCTTAGCCAATCTTCCCGCTTGCTTATTCTGACTTCCTTACCAGATGAAGGATCTCGGCCTGAAACATTGACTGTTTATTTCCCTACATGAATGCTGCCTGACCTGCTGAGTTCCTCCAGTATTTTATGTGTGTTGCTCAACATTTCCAGCATCTGCAGCATCTCTTGTGATCATGTGGTGTATTCAGGTTTTCAGATGGATGCAGTGAGATTGTTCAACTTCTGGCATGGAACAAGGTCAGAAGGAATTAAATTGGGGATGATTGGGGCTTGGATTGAGACTGGTTAACGAAAAGGAAATGGTGGAATGCATGTTTCTGTATCAAGTTAGCAGGCTGTGATCAGTTGGATACTGCAGGGATTGATGCCAAGGTTTGAACAAATCACAATCTGTAGCATTGTTCTGACAGAGATTGAAGTGGTGAGGAAGGTGTGACGAGGCTTCAAGAAAGTGTGTTAAGTGCATGGGTATACCATATGGAAATATATGAAAGCCACTTTGGAACGCAAAATTAAGCAGAGATAAATGATAATGGCTGGGGAACATTGATCTTCAGAAACATGGGTGTCCTTGTGCATATAATTGAAAACTAGTGCACAGCCTCCAATTTAACAACATCAATTTCTCTAACTTCCAGTAATTACTCCTCCCCACCCCCTTCTCTCCATTCCCCATTCTGCCTTCCCTCTTTCTCCTCACCTGCTCAGCACTCCCTTCGGTGCCCTTCCTCTTTTCCTTTCTTGCATGGTCCAGATTCCTTCTTTAGCCCTTAACCTTTCCCATCTATCCACTCCCAGCTTCTCACATTTTCCCCCTCTCATGCCCATCCACCTTTCTCCTCACTTGGTCTCACCTATCACTCGTTAGCTTGTACTACTACTCCTTTCCCCACCTTGTTCTGGTCTTTTCCCCCTTCTTTTCTCGTCCTTTTGAAGGGTCTCAGCCCAAAACGTCAACTATTTATTCCTCTCCATCGATGCTGCCGGGCATGCTGACTTCCTTCAGCAGATTAAATGTGTTGCAAATAATAAGTGACTTTGCAAGATGATCTGCGTACAAAAGTAAAGGGGCCTTTTTTTCATTTACATCGATCTTCGGAGAGTCTGTCTAGATTGTGTACAGCTTTGATCTCTTTACGTACAAAATAGAATGCAGCACAGATCTACTGGACAGGTTCCTGGAATGGTATATTTGGCATGAGAGTGAAGGTTGATTAAGTTATGCCCTTATTCTCTCAATTTCAAAAAAATGCGGGTGTATTTGAAACAGCTTTCAGAGCTTGACAGGCAAGATGTTTCTCTTGGCTGACATCTCAAAGTGAAGGACATTCAGAATAAGAGAAGGCTATTATGGACTGAAATTAGGCAAAATGTCCTCAAATTCTCTGTTCTGGAAGGCTGTGGCAAATTAACAATTGAGTTAAATCAAAACAGATCCATAGGTTGATAGTTGTTAAGAGACAGAATCAACATGTATTTAGACAATAAACAATAAGTGCAGGAGTAGGCCATTTGGCCCTTCGAGCCAGCACCGCCACTCAATGTGATCATGGCTGGTCATCCACAATCAGTGCCCCGTTCCTGCCTTCTCCCCATATCCCTTCACTCTGCTATCTTTAAGAGCTCTATCTAACTCTTTCTTGAAAGCATCCAGAGAATTGGCCTCCACTGCCTTCCGAGGCACCGCATTCCATAGATCCACAACTCTCTGGGTGGAAAAGTTTTTCCTCAACTCTGTTCTAAATGGCCTACCCCTTATTCTTAAACTGTGACCTCTAGCTCTGGACTCACCCATCAGCGGGAACATGCTTCCTGCCTCTAGCGTGTCCAATCCCTTAATAATCTTATATGTTTCAATCAGATCCCCTCTCACCCTTCTAAATTACAGTATATACAAGCCCAGTCGCTCCAATCTTTCAACATATGACAGTCCTGCCATCCGGGAATTAACCTCGTGAACCTACTCTGCACTCCCTCGGTAGCAAGAGTGTCCTTCCTCAAATTTGGAGACCAAAACTGAACACAGTACTCCCAAGTGTAGTCTCACCAGGGCCCTGTACAACTGCAGAAGGACCTCTTTGCTCCGATACTCAACTCCCCTTGTTATAAAGGCCAACATGCCATTAGCTTTCTTCACTGCCTGCTGTACCTGCATGCTTACTCTCAGTGACTGATGAACAAGGACACCTGGATCTCGTTGCACTTCCCTTTTCCTAACTTGACACCATTCAGATAGTAATCCGCCTTCCTGTTCTTGCCACCAAAGTGGATAACCTCACATTTATCCACATTAAACTGCATCTGCCCACTCATCCAACCTGTCCAAGTCACCCTGAATTCTCCTAACATCCTCCTCATATTTCACACTTCCACCCAGCTTTGTCATCTGTAAATTTGCTAATGTTACTTTTAATTCCTTCATCTAAATCGTTAATGTATATTGTAAATGGCTGCGGTCCCAGCACTGAGCCTTGCGGTACCCCACTTGTCACTGCCTGCCATTCTGAAAAGGATCCGTTAATCCCTACTCTTTGCTTTCTGTCTGCCAACCAATTTTCTATCCATGTCAGTACCCTATCCCCAATACCATGTGCTCTAATTTTGCCCACTAATTCCCCATGTGGGACCTTATCAAAGGCTTTCTGAAAGTTCAGGTACACTACATCCACTGGCTCTCCCTTGTCCATTTTCATAGTTACATCCTCAAAAAATTCCAGAAGATTAGTCGAGCATGATTTTCCCTTCATAAATCCATGCTGACTCGGACCGATCCTGTTACTGCTATCCAAATGTGCTGCTATTTCATCTTTTATAATTGACTCCAGCATCTTCCCCACCACTGATGTCAGGCTGACTGGTCTATAATTCCCTGTTTTTTCTCTCTCCCTCCTTTCTTAAAAAGTGGGATAACATTAGCTACCCTCCAATCCTCAGGAACTGATCCTGAATCTATAGAACATTGGAAAATGATTTCCAATGTGTCCACGATTTCTAGAGCCACATCCTCAAGTACCCTGGGATGCAGACCATCAGGCCCTGGGGATTTATTAGCCTTCAGTCCCATCAGTCTACCCAACACCATTGTCTGCCTAATGTGAATTTCCTTCAGTTCCTCTGTTACCTTTGGTCCTCTGGCCACTATTACATCTGGGAGATTGTCTGCATCTTCCCTCGTGAAGACAGGTCCAAAGTACCTGTTCGACTTGTCTGCCATTTCCTTGTTCCCCATAATAAATTCACCTGTTTCTGTCTTCAAGGGCCCAACTTTGGTCTTTTATTTTTTCCTTTTCACATACCTAAAGAAGCTTTTACTATTCTCCTTTATATTCTTGGCTAGCTTACCTTTGTACCTTATCTTTTCTCCCCATGTTGCCTTTTCAGTTATCTTCTGTTGCACTTTAAAATTTCCCAATCCCCTGGCTTCCCACTCACCTTTGCTATGTTATACTTCTCTTTTATTTTTATACTGTTCTTGACTTCCCTTATCAGCCACGGTTGCCCCCTACACCCCTTAGAACCTTTTTTCCTCTTTGGAATGAACTGATCCTGCACCTTCTGAATTATTCCCAGAAATGCCTGCCATTGTTGTTCCACTGTCAACCCTGCTAAGGTGTCCTTCCAGTGAACTTTGGCTAGTTCCTCCCTCATGGCTCCATAGTCCCCTTTGTTCGACTGTAATACTGACACTTCTGATTTTCCCTTCTCCCTCTCAAATTATAGATTAAAACTCATCATATTATGGTCACTACCTCCTCATGGCTCCTTTACCTCGAGTTCCCTTATCAAATCTGGTTCATTACACATTTGGTACATGAAATAGAACTGAGTTGGAAGATCACACAAGATCTTGAATTACTGACAGCAGACTTGATGGGCTGAATGACCTGCTCAAGCTCCTAATAATATTTATTAGCTCTAATCAGGAGACATTACCTTTTCATCGCTACCTAATTGTTGCAATGCCTGCTAAGTACAGCAATTTCTGTTCTTGTTCAGGTTACAAGGTTGTTCAACATACAGGCCATTCAGCCCATGATGTTCAGGCCTTTTAATCTATTCTAAAGTGAATTTCAGCCTTATCACATTGCCTTCCATATTTTTTTTAATCCATGTGCCTCTTTAAGAGCCTCTTTAATGTCCTTAATGTATCTGCTTAGACCACCAGTGTGGGTGCAAAAAAATCTCTTGTCATCCCCCTTATACATTCTCCTGTCACCTTAAACTTAGCCATTGATAGCAAGTGTTTTCTTCTGTGCAGTTCCACTTTACTAATTCAATTTAATTGTGGGTTTTGATGTAGACTCCCAAATTGAATTCCAAAGCCCAATATATCTGTGAAACTTCATTCTTCATTCTCCCTGAATATTTTCCTTTCAAGGTTTTGCTTCAACATCATTTCACTACATCCTCAAAGGCTCCTCTATCACTGAAACATATGCTGTTTATAAAGCGATCATATCAACTGACATCCCACCCATGGTTATTGCACTGTACCTCATCATGCCAAGCTGCGTTCAATTGATTTTGTGTTGAATCCTGTCCAGGGCCTCTGTAATACACCAAATTGATTTAAGGTTATTGTGTCAGTTCGTTATATCATGGATTTTGTATTTTGTGTTTCTGCTGGTTTCCACTTAATCTTTCTTACTGCTTTATCAATCTGATGCTATCATTCATGTCACAAGCTTGAGAATAGGCCCTCAGTACAAGGTGCAGAGTGTGCTTAATTTCACCAAGTCCTGAAGCTTAAGTAGTTGATACATTTGTATATATTTAGAGATACAGCACAGTAACAGGCCCCTCAAGTCCAATCAGCCTCACTGCCCAATTACACCCATGTGACCAATGTGCCTACTGGCCCTCCTGTCTTTGTGGGAATGAGAGGGGAAACTGGAGTACCCGGAGGAAGCACATGTGGTCATGGGGAGAACATACAAACTCCTTACAGCAGTGGCAGGAATTGAACCCAAGTCGCTGGCTCTTTAATAGTGTTATGCTAGCCTCTAGCTATGTGATGCCCCCGACATAATGCCAGTTACCTTTTAAGTCCTTTATCCTAGTATGCGCTGAAATTAATAATGTTGCTGTTTCAGTGAGATGTAGAACGCCATCCAGTGTTTAAAAAAAGATCTAATGATATATTTTCCCTATTCAGCATCCAGATAATTAGCACGTGAATGAAATGGGATCTGGGGCACAAACAAATGAGTACCTACAGTGATGTTGTGCTTTCAGTAGATCGCATGGACTCAACTGTACACTTCGCGTGGTCCATTGGTCAGAACACTTCTTCAATTCAACACCCCCCCCCCTACACTTTTCCATTACCCATTCTGCCTCCCCCTTACCCCTTCTTTTCTCATATGATCATTTCTCTGTCCCTACTTCTTTCTTCTGTGGTCCACTGAACTCTCCTATCAGATTTCTCCTTCAGCCCTTTACCTTTTCCATCTATTCCTCTCAACTTTGTACTTCATTGCCCTTCCACACTCATCCACCTTCTCCCTCACTTGCTCTAATTGATCACCTGCCAACTTGTACTACTTCCCCTTTCCTCGACCTTCTTATCCTAGCTTCTGCCTCTTCTTTTCCAGTCCTGATAAAGGATCTTGGCCTGAAACATCAACTCTTTATTCCTTTACATTATTCTTTATTCCTGACTTAAGTTTCTCTGGGTCTCCAGTATCTGCAGAATGTCTTGTGTTTACAGTAAAAATATAGCCATCTGAATGATTGCAGAGGTAGATGAAAGGACTTGCTCTTAGATTTGGGTTCCTGTATTAAGTCCAAGCAAGCAGTATTCTAAGACTGAGTATTGGGTAAAACTGTCTTACAGGGTGTAACACTAACAGACTTGCAAGAAGCTGAGAAAACAATTGGAAGGAGTCGTGTTGACCGTCGAACTCGAGAACAAGAGGAGAAGGAGAAGGAGGAGAAAGAAAAGCAAGACCGAGAAAAGCAAGAGGACAAAAATCAGTCTGAAGCTCAAGATTATGAGAAGCAAAAGCTTAACAGAAATGCTGAAGAGGTATTTGGTCTCAAGAAAATGGCATGAATTCTCAGTCATTAAATATAATATTTTAAAGCAATTGTCTTTATTATTCATGCTAAATAAACTTTCACTACAAATTCTTCATTCACTGTGGCAATTATGCTTGACTTATTTGTAGATTGGTCTTTCTAGATTTCTGCATCTAGCCCTGTGTAACCTAAGTAGCATTCTGGTGCAATCTGAATCTCAGCTGAAATGTTCTCTTTTTGAATTGTTTCCTTCATTACCATTTGTGTGCTCGGTTTCTAATTGAGATTCCAGTCACTTAATCAGGTTTTATCTTCTGAGTATTGGGCATAATCCTTGACTTGGTTTCCATTGACCAGTTACTTTTTGCCTGTTATTTTAATGAACACCTCGAAGCAGAATCATTTCACAGTTGGAATGCCTGTTACGCGGCTTATATTTATACACACAAGTGTGTATCCACATTTGGAATGCTGCCATGCTGAGTATTTGTCACCCCTTACAATGCCATTCTGAATAAGTGAGAACACTCCACATTATGTTGGCTTGAATTGTTTTTGAATGCTTTCGAGGAATGTTTGGCAGCCTTGCTCTGAACTGCAGAGGTCACAATGAAGCCTGACTGAGTAGCACCTCCCCAGGCAGAGAGAGCATAAGACATAAGAGCAGAATTAGGCCATTAAGTCCATCGAGTCTGCCCTACCATCATGGCTGATTTATTAAACCCCTACTCTTGCCTTCTCCCTGTAGCCTTTGACGCCCTTACTAATCAAGAACCTAACAACCTCCTCTTGAAATATTCATAGGTTCCCCAACCTCTGGCTAAGGACATTCTTCCTCTTCTGTTCCAAAGGAATGCCATTGTCCCCTGAGGTCCTAGACTCCTCCATCATAGGAAACATCCTCTCCACGTCCTTCTATCCAGGCCTCTTAATATTCTGTGAGATTCCCCCCCACCCCCACAACCAATTCTTCTAAACTCCAATGAGTATAAGCCCAGAGCCATCAAATACTTCTTGCTTGTTAACTTTTTCATTCTCAGATCATTCTTGTGAACCTTCTCTGGACCATCTCCAATGCTTGCAGATTATTTCTCAGATATAGGGCCTAAATCTGCTCACGGTACCCTAAACGTGGTCTGACCAATGCCCTATAAAGCCTCCAGAGAAAGAAACTCCAAGTATATACCTGTGCACTGTTTTCTTCGCAAAGAGCTTGTCTCAAAATTTTAAAGGATATAATTGATCAGTAGTCTTCTGACATAAGTCACTGTCATCATCATTGATGGTAATGCTGACCTGTGTAGTTTTCGTTTTGACATTATAATCCGGTTATGTACTTCATTACCACTTGTTTTCAGGATATCTGTAGTTGCTTTCACTTTTAACTCAAAACAGTTATGATGCTCCTAATTCTAAGAGAGGGTTGTAAGATCAGATCCCCTTGAACAGCATCCATCTGCAATGTGCATGATAAACATATGGTGTTCATGAAGGCAAAAGATGATGCTAAATGGTTACTGTATATGATAATTTGAATATAAAAATCCTTTATATAAAAATATAAAAAGGTGGGTAATGTTTCAGAAATATTAAAAGGGAAACATTTTGAAATTAACAGTGTATGATACTAGCTTTTAAACACTGTATAACATCTTTCTCAGTCTTACTTTTAAATTTCTAATTTTTTTCTGAAGCATTATCAACGCGTCAAACCAAGCACCACGTCATCCACAACTGCCACTGTCTCTGCCCTAAATAGTTCATACGTTTCCTCCCAACTAAGTCGACCCAATAGTCTCATAGGCATTACATCTGCTTATTCAACTTACTCTCGAAGTTCTGGAGAAGCGGATAAAGGTAATCATGCATTTCTTTATGCATTGTCTGTTGGTAAGAGTTAAGTGTGAGTCTGTGATCATGCGTTTGTTCCACTTAACGAATGCATCAAAACCAAAATTTCCATTTCCTTGGTAGCCCTGATAACTTTGACAGAAGCCAAAGATGCAAGTGGTGCCTTGTCTCCTATTAAATTTGTCATGCATAACGTTTTTACATATCCCTTACACTTGCAGTATTTAAGTAAATTAATTTAATTTAACATAGATAACAGAAAAATGGAGAAAAATGTTTGTCCTTGGAGTTGGTTAAAATGTTGGCACAACATGGTGGGCCAAAAGGCCTGTACTGCACTGTAGTATTCTGTGTTTAATTGAAGTAAATTTAAGATGTCTATTGTTTGTTAATTGGTAAATTGGTTTGTTATCACGGGGGGGAAAAACTCACCTAGCATACTGTTTGTACAGATCATTTCATTACAGCAAAGGAAAACAATAACAGAATCCAGAATAAAGTGTTATAGTACAGAGAAAGTGTAATGCAGATAGACAACATGCAAGGTCATAATGAGGTAGATGGTGAGGTCAAGAGTCAAGGACTTTATGAATTAGTTGTTCAGGCCAACACAAAATTATCAAATTTCACTGGAATTCAAGTATTCACAAGATCTTTTAATAGAAATTTTCCATTTTCTTTTGTTAAACAATTGTTTCATGACTTCACCGCTGGACATTGATGTTTCAAAGTTCAAAATTACCCTTTAGATTATCTCCATCCAGAGTAGTGGTTTCTCCTCACCTTGAGATCTTGGGTCAGGCACCCTTCCCAGCCTTTGGTCCGTCCTCGTTCATCTACTAAGGTTCTGGTTAATCTGCTGTATGATTTGAGGCTGATGTGCAGAAATTATCCTTCTAAGATCTCAAATGGATCAAAGTTCAAAGTAAATTTACTATCAGAGTGCATATATGTCACCATATACTATTCTGGGATTAATTTTCTTGCTGGCATTTATGGTAGGTGCAAAGAAATACTGTACACACGAATCAATGGAAAAAAAACACACACACTACCAAGACAAACAACCAATGTGCAAAAGAAGATAAACTTCCAAATATAAAATAAATAATGATAACTAAGTAATATATAATATTGAGAACCTGTGTTGTAGAGTCCTTGAAAGCAGTTTGATTGGTTGTGGAACAGTTCAGTGTTGAGGTGAGTGAAGGAACCTGATGGTTGAAGGGTTGTAACTGTTCCAGAACCTGGTGGTGTGGGATCTGAGGCTCCTGCACCTCCTACATGATGGTAGCAGGGGGCATGGCCTGTTTGATGGGGATCCTGAAGATGGATGCTTCTTTCTTGTGGGGTGAGATTTTCCTGTGATGGAGTAGGTTGTATCCACCACTTTTTGTAGGCTTTTTCCATTCCTGTGCATTGGTGTTTCCATACAGTGATGAAACCTGTCAGGATGCTCTCCACTGTGCATCTACAGAAGCTTGTCAAAGTTTTAGATGACAAGCTCAATCTGCAATCTTCTAAGAAAGTAGAGGCACTGCAATGCTTTCACTATAATTGCACTTGTGCGTTGGTCTGCCCAACTGAAGCTGCCGTTGTTTTACCTATTGAAAGAGATTATCTTTGGCTCTGATTTTACTGATTTAGAAGGGTAGTTTCACTTAGTTGCTCTTTATATTAACAGAATCTTTTCACCATTCCTGGCTGCATCTTTGTGTCAGTCAGAAAGTAAGTTTTTACATGCTGGTTTCTAGAGATCATTCAGCATCTCCAAACCAGCATGGAATTCACTATTGCTTTTATCGCAAGGCACTCCAGTATCATAAGCGACGTTTTTGTCTTCCCACCAGAGGACTTGTGTAGAGTTGAGCACAATTACATCACTTGAGGACTTGGAGTGGAGTGGACGGACTGATCTTTGTCCTTCTGAGGTGTCCACAAGGAGGAGTAGACTTTTAGCTGTGCCTTGACCTTAGCTTTGCATTCTGACATACTGACCAGAATGATTAAATTCAAATATAGAGATAAAGCACAGGAAAGCAAGTGTTGTGTTCCCTTTCCTTTGAATATCATGGTGTTATGTGTGGTGCTTTGTTTGATGGAACTCCATTTGTGACATTGGTACAGGTCTGGTCTCACTACATAAGGTAGAGTGAGTGTAGCAAAAGTATGACAGATTTTTTTTAACCCTTGCAGTGGTGTTCACAGTCTCAGAAAAAGGGACTGGCCATCTCAGACATTAAGAGGGAATGAAGTTCTTCCTCCACCTCCCCCCCCCCCCCCCGCCCCCACCCCCACCCACTACCACTCCCCATCTGACAGACACACTCTCGTCCTGTACTGGTCACTTTTTCTCTTTTATTACTGCTGTTTCACATCTTTGTACTGCTTGTTTTATTATAATACAAATAGTTATAGTTTAATATTGAAAGACCTTGATGGAATGGACAAAGGATGTTTCCAATAGCAGGACATTCTAGGAGCAGATGGCACATCCTCAGAATCCAAACACACCCTTTTAGAGCAGAGATAAGGAGGAATTTCTTCAGCCACAGGGTGGTGAATCTGAGAAGTTCATTGCCACGGACAGCTGTGGAGGTGAAGTGATTGGATATATTTAAACCAGGGGTTGGATAGGTTCTTGATTAATCAGGGTGTCAAAGGTTATGGGGAGAAGGCAGGAGACTGGCAGGGAGGGATAATAAATCAGCCATGGAATGGCAGAGCAGACTTGAAGGGACAAATGGCCTAATTCTGCTCTTATTTCTTGTGGTCTTACCCAAATTGCCCTGCTGCAGGACCTGTTTAAATCTGGTAACTTTGCAATAGTTCAGTTATTGCTTGCTCCACCCTTCCCCAGCCCACCCATAAGATATAGGAGCATGTGCCTTGAAGTACCCTGAAACTTCATCCTTAATAATGATCTCCAAAATCTTCCTAACTACTGCAGTCAGATGAACTGGCCTATAATTTGCTGCCTTTTGCCTCCCTCAAAGAGTGGAGTAATGTTTATAATTTCCAGTCCACTGGGACCATTCCAGAATCTCATGATTTGTGAAAGATCGTTACTAATGCCTCCACAATTTCTTCAGGCATTTCTTTCAAAACCCTGGGATGTAGTCCATCTGGTCCAGGTGACTCATCTACCTTCAGACCTTTCAGTATCCAAAGCACTTTCTCCTTAGTAATAGGAATTTCACTCAATTCTGCCTCCTGGCACTCTCAGATTTCTGACAATTTCCAGCTGGTGTCTTCCACAAGAAAGACTGATGCAAAATTCTTCCTCCATCTGCAATCAATTAAATTGGTATAGATGATATACTAAACCTCAACTTTCCATGATTCATGTCAAGGATTTGAATAATTTCATTTAAAATGTACCAATTTGTAATCAAGTTTTATAAAATTAAAGCCTTATTGTACATATTGACAACTTTGTTTAGATGGGTCAATTTGGTATATGTCCATTCTTTAAAAAAAGCATGATACCATGAAATTATTTAGCTCTTCGGATTCATTTAAAATCCTGCAGCTGCAAAAGTAGAAGTTGTCTGAACTTCATTTAAGAGAAGTTTGGGTGAATACATGGATGGGAGGGGTATGGAAGTTTATGGTCCAGATTTAGGTTGATGGCACTAAGCAAAAAAATAGTTTGGCAATGACCAGAAAGGCGGAATGGCCTGTTCCTCTGCTGCAGTTCTCCATTATGTTCTGGTAATATCACAGACTCTACCCAAGTGACCTCTTGTGTTTTCTATGATTGTTGCATCAGCAAAGTCTGATGGTTAATTCAGATTTCCTGTATTTTTTTTTTGATCTGAACAAATTTTATCTTTCTTAATTTGTGCAGGAACAGATGAGAGAGATGGTGAGGAGAAATTGGATGATAAGTCGCAAAATAAACCATCAGTAAGAGAGCGACGGCGACCGAGGGAAAAGCGGAGATCCACAGGGGTTTCTTATTGGACCCAGGATGTGAGTGTGATACCCTAACCACTGTTAAATGTGTCAGGACTTAAACTCAGTCATGTTGGTAAAACCTGGGAACCATCCTTTACAATTTCTTTAACAGCCACAGTGTATATTTGAGCTCCTCGGATCCAAATACAAATTACTTTCTTGGAGATGCAGCATGGTAACTGGTCTTTTTGGCCCAATTAGCCCCTGCTGCCCAATTACACAATTAATCAACTAACCCATATGTCTTTGGAATGTGGGAGCAAAGCCAGTGGTAATTCACTTGGCCAAGGGGAGAACGTGCAAACTCCTTATAGACTGTGGCAGAAATTAACTTAGGTTGTGTTGCACTTCATTACCGTGCCACATTTCCCCTGACAACTCCTTGAAATGCTCAAGAATTTTTCTTCAAAGGGCATTCTGAACTGAAAAGCCACTTCTTCAACGATATTTCACATTTTGATTGTTATGCTTTGCAAAAATATGTACCATTTTCTTAATGAAGATCTTGTGATCTTGTGTTGCTGAGGAACCATTTTTTCTTAATCCCTGCAATTGAAGGGATGTTTTTTTAATAAATCTGCTACTTAAGAGGGCAGAAGAGGATTATTAATACTGAGACACTATTAATACTGTGCTGTGAGTTAATGAGTTAAACAGGTGTAGCCAAGTGTGTGCATTAGGCTCTTCCCACTGCTCATCGTTGGTAATGGCATTTAAGAGCTGGGGTGAACTTCCTGTGCTGTAAATTGCAGTAACATTTTTGAAATGTTATCTGCTGTACACAACATAGTATCTTCATAATTTTGTGTCATCTGTTGTTTTTGATCCATGTTTCAGATGAACATGACTGTTTAATCATCTATTTCTGGTATAAAGGAAATGTTAATTCACAGGATTGAACATCAGTTGGTTCTCTTGAATTTGATGAGCTTCATTGGTGAGCCTAGAGTCCCATATGGAGCAGGCTGGTAGGAGCAGCAGATTATTTCCCATTCATGGTCTTTTGTGACATTTTGACAATTTCATGTTTCCCTTACTGAGATGAGGTGCATCTTCACCAGGAACTGTAGTAGGGGGAAAGGAAGGAAATGCTTTAAATCTTTTAAAGATCAATGGGGGAATTACATGAGGGATTTAATTCACATTGTATAAATCCACCATGGAGATAAAGTGAATGACTTTGGGAAGAGAATAACAAGGCAGTTGCATCTTTTTTTGCATTATTTTAAAATTGGATTTTGAATGAATTGAATCCAACAGTTTAACTGTATCATTGCAAGTGCTTAATTTTAAGTTTTAAGTTGTGCAAGTTTGGACAGTTCTGCTTTGGTGTTTCATTCTGTGGTCTGATTACAATTATCAGCAGCACTGGACTGCCAGTAAATACTTACATGTAACACACACAAAATGCTGGAGGGACTCAGCAGGCTGGGTAACGTCTGTGGAAAAGAGTACAGTAGACGTTCTGGGCCAAGACCCTTCAGCAGGACTGGAGGGAAAAAGGTGGAGGGGAGGAGAGGGAGAAAGCACAAAGTGATGGGTGAAACCAGGAGGTGGAGGGGAGAAATAAAGAGCTGGAAAGTTGATTGGTGACGGAGATGCAGGGCTGCAGAAGGGGAAATCTGATAGAGGACAGAAGGCCATGGAAGAAAGAAAAAGAGGGAGGCATGGTCAGGCAAGGAGATAATGTGAGAGACGGAAAAGGAGATGGGGAATGGTGGGAGAGGGGGTGTAGGGACCATTACCAGAAGTTTGAGAAATCAATGTTCATGCCATCAGGTTGGAGGCTAGCCAGATGGAATATAAGGTGTTGTTCCTCCAACCTGAGAGTGGCCTCGTCGTGACAGTGGAGGAGGCCATGGATAGACATATTGGAATGGGAATAAATAGTAGAATTAAAATGAGTGGCCACTGGGAGATCCTGGTTTTTCTGGCCGACACGATGAAGCAGTCTCCCAACCTAAATCAGGTCTCACCGATATACAGGAGGCCACACCAGGAGCACCAGACACGGTAGATGACCCTAATAGGTGAAGTGGCACCTCAGCTGGAAGGACTGTTTGGGGCCCTGAATAGTCATGAGGAAGGTGGTGTAACAACAGGTATAGCTCTTGTTCCACTTTCAAGGATAAGTGCCAGGAGGGAGATCAACGGGGAGGGATGAAGGGACAAGGGCATCATGTAGGGAGCGATCCCTGCAGAAAGTGGGGGAGATGGAAGATGTGTTTGGTGGTGGGATCCCATTGGAGATGGCAGAAATTGTGGAGAATTATGTGCTGGACAAGAAGGATGGTGAGGTGATAGGTGAGGGCATCTTTCTCCCTCTGCCTCTCCCCCCCCCCCCCCCTCTTCTGCTTTGCACAGGGATTGTTTCCTAACCACACTCTCTGGTCTATTTGCCCCTCCCCACTGATCTCCCTAATGGTATTTCACCCACACTACCATTCAGGGCTCCAAACTGTACTTCCAGGTGAGGCGACGCTTCACCTGTGAGTCTGTTGGGGTCATTTACTGTCTCTGGTGCTCCCGGTGTGATGATCTGTATATTGGTGAGACCAGATGTAGATTGCGAGACTGCTTCGCTGAGCACCTACGCTCCATCCATCAGAAAAAGCGGGATCTCCCAGTGCCCATTCATTTTAATTCCACTACCCACTCCCATTCAGATATGTCTATCCATAGCCTCCACTGTTGTGATGTGGCCACACTCAGGCTGGAGGAGCAACACCTTATATTCTGTCTGGGTAGCCTCCAACCTGATGGGGGAACATCAATTTCTTGAACTTCCGGCAATGGCCGTTCCCCCCTTCACCATTCCCCATTTTATGTCCCTCACCTATTTCCTTGCCTACCCATCCCCCTCTGGTGTTCCTCCTTTTCTTTCTACATTGGCCTTTTGATCTCTCCTATCAGACTTCTCCTTCTGCAGCCCTGTATCTCTTTCACCAATCAACCTCCCAGCTGTTTACCACTCTCCCTCCCAGTTTCACCTATCACCCTGTGTTTCTCCCTTCCCCTCTCCACACCTTTTAACTCTACGCCTCATCTTTTTTTCTCCAGTCCTGCTGAAGGGTCTTGGCCCAAAACATCAACTCTACTCTTCCATAGGTGCTGCCTAGCCTGCTGACTTCATCCAGCATTTTGTGTGTGTAGCTTGGATTTCCAGCATATGCAGATTTTCTCTTGTTTGTGATTGAAATACTTAAGTGTTTTCATTCCATTTATCCTAACATTTCATACTTTGTTTATAGAGCGATGAGAATGAACAAGAAGAGCAGTCAGATACAGAAGGAATAAATAAGAAGTGCCAGGTAACTTTCTTTATCCAAGCAGTGGACATGAAATGTTTAGATTGGAACAGTGAAAGAAACATCCCAGTAAAAGCTTCTTGCAGTATAACCCATGTGCATTTACTTCTGTCTGTGTTTACTATGAGTCTGAAGCAGAAGTAGTCATAATCTTTCGTGATTAATTAAACTTTCTTTCAAATGAAGGGAGTTGTTTCTGTCTTTTGCACTTTGTGACGTAAAGTGGAATCTGTGTTTGTGGTGTTATTACCCTTCAAATGGATTTATTGCAGTAGTTCCTATCCCATATAATGACATACCTGCTCTAAAAATGTACATATTTGGGCAGTATATGATACCAGTTCAGAAAATGTATCATTACAGATAGATTCTTGGATTCAGCGTGGAGAAACATTTAGAAAGAATGTTCATCATTACAGTCATTGACATGGTGTGTAAAACATTGGCAGGTCCATTGTTTTTGTTTTATCCAAAACAAATGTTAAATCAAACTGGAGGGCCACATTGCAAGTTTCATGGTTTGCTTATTTGAAAGAAACTCTCCTCCTCCTTCAGGATAAACAATGACTGCAAGCCTGAAGTATTAATGGTTACTCCATTACCATTCTGAACATTTAACCCTTCAACCTCCAGTACAGCTATGCCCTCAGGTGTCAAGTGTTTATTGTCATGCATACAAGTATCTGTCTGAACAGGTGCAATGACATTCTTATTTTAGCAGCAGCATGGATACATAATATGACGTAAGCAGTGTTCACAAGAAAAATGTGAATAAGTTATACAGGGTGATACAATATGTAGGAGAAACTCAGCTGGTCAGGCAGCATCTATGGAGTGGAATAAAGAATCAATGTTTGAGTCTGATATCCTTCATCACCATGGGAGAAAGAAAAGGAGGAGGGGCACCAGAGGGGCTTTCTCTGACTTCCCTGTACCCCTTATCTTCTCTTCACCTGCCTATCACCTCCATCTTTCCCTTTCTTCCATGTTTTGCTCTCCTCTTATCAGATTCCTCCTTTAGCTGTCATCTCTTTGATCTATCACCTCCCAGCTTCTCCTTTTATCCCCCCAACTCCCACCCCCACAACAACTTCACCTATCACCTTCCAGATTTTACTCCTCCTCTCTACCCCCATCTTATACTGGATTCTTCCCTCTTCCTTTCCAGTTCTGGTGAAGGGCCTTGGTCTGAACCGTCAATGGTTTAATCATCTCCATAGATGCTGCCTGACCTATTGATTTCCTCCAGCATTTTGCGTGAGTTACTCCTGAATTTCCAGGATCTGCAGAATCTCTTGTGTTAACAAATTCTATACAACTTTTAGAAGAAAGAACACAATTCGAACAATAAAAAACAAAGTCCATTTTACTACAACATTGCCAAAGTGCTGTTAAACCACAGTGATTAGGGTTTTGCCAGTTCAGAAACTGAATGGTTGAAATTGAATACCTACTATACTATGGTTGTTGTGGAAAAGATGGCGTGGCCCAAGTGATGGGTTGGGATATTTACTTTGTAGATGTTGATACTTCGAAGCACTACCACTGATTGGGAGGAATATGCCCATGGTGTCCTGGGCTGAGCCCACTACTCTCTGTAGCTTTTTACGTTGCTGTGCATTTCAGCTTTTAGAGCATAGCACACTACTGCTCAGAAACAGGCCCTTTGGCTCAGCTGGTCTGTGCCAAGCTGTTACTCTGCCTAGTCCCATTGATCCATACCTGGTTCATAGCTCTCCATACCTCTCCCATCTATGTACTTAACCAAATTTCTCTTAAATGTTGCAATCAAACCGGCATCCACAACTTCTGGCAGCTCATTCCACACACACACCATCCTCTGAGTGAAGAAACTTCCCCTCATGTCCCCTTAAACGTTTCACCTTTTACCCTTAACCCAGACCTCAGTGGAAAAAGCCTGCTATATCTAATTATATCTGTGCACCTCTTGATTTTGTACTCAAATCATTCCTCATTTTCCTACGTTTCTGAGAATAAAGTCCTAACCTTTTCATCCTTCTCCTATTACTCAGGTCTTCAGCATCCTGGTAAATTTTCTCTGCACTCTTTCAATTAATTTTGATACCAAGCTTTTAAGAGTTATTGGAACTGAACTCATCCATCCTACTGCATTTTTTCTGGGGTGTTGGGAAGTGAGTCATTTGTTGTAGGACACCAAGCTTCTGACCTGCTGTCAGAGCCACAGTTAACAGTGACTTGTCCACTTGAGATGCTGCTGGGTGTTCCTGGATTGATACTGAATCTCCATCAATTCACATTCTGCGTCAGTGATCTATTTTACCATATCAAGTGTTCTTGAGGCAATGAGTATAGCAAGTTTTGAAAAGAAGTAAGAATGATTGGTGAGAAGTATGCAGAGTGAAGGCAAAGTGAGAGGATTGGATGTTTTCATATTTGTATGAACATGTAGCAGTACAGTGCCTTTCCTTTGGCCCACAATGTGGTACCGACCTATTAATCAAGATGAATCTCTTTCCCACCCCACCTCACACAGTCCTTTTTTTCTTTCATCTATGTGTCTATACAAGAGTTAAATGTATTTGCCCCTAATGTATTTACCGCCACCTCCCTTGGCAGGGCGTTCCACACACCCACCACTCCCTTTGTGTTTAAAAAAAACGATAAACTACCTCTAATGCCCCCTTGATGAAGAGTCTTGGCCTGAAACATTGACTGTTTATTCTTTTCCATAGATGCTGTCTGACCTGATGAGTTCGTCTGGCATTTTGTCTGTGTTCTTTGTTATCTTCCTATATTTCCTCCAGGAAAATTACGCCCCCGTACTTGCCATTTTCACCCTGGGGGGGGGGGATTTAAAAAAAAAACTCCAACCCTCCACTTGATCCATGCCTCCTGTCACGTGCATCTCTATCTTGGCACATCCTCCAGTTCAGTTACACCCTTTGTGAGAAATCCAGGAACATTTGTTTCATTTTGAATTATTGCTGCATTTGAGAATTAGTCACTGGTTCTCGGCAGGTGGACAAGAATTTGATCTCTAAACTAAGGGAATGGACGTAGCGTTTAATGAGTGGCTCTGTGACATGGGAATGAGTGCATTTCTAAATCTCCCAGCCACAAAATGAATCTTGCAGTAAAGTCTAAATTTGGTATTGGTAGCCCGCTAATGGATAATAGTACCTTCCAACCATAAAGCTAGTTGCACGTTAGTAATGCAGATTCTTTGATACACATGAGAGTTTGCGATCTGCAGTTCAAATTAAATTTATGAACAGCTATTAGCTGGAATATTCAGGATTCAACTTTGTAATTTGTACATCGAAACATAGTGAAATGTGTCATTTGCATTAACAACCATTTCACCTGAGGGTGTGCTAGGGGCAGCCAACAAGTGTAGCCCCATATTCCATCATCGACTGAGTGCTGATGATGTTCAGCAGAAAATACAAAAGCATTGCCTTTCAGAAATTAAATTTTGAAAATAATAATTGCTCAGATTGTTTTGTGACTCTTAACATTAACATGTTTGATAGAAAATAGCTTGGATATAACGTTTCACTTTTGCCTGTCATGTTTGTAGTTATATCTTTTACATATTTAAATTGTCATATCAGAATTTTGTAATTTTAGATGTAAGGTCTGCTCCTTAACGTGTTACAGAAATAGAGGAATGTTTAAACTTAAAATATTGTAACATGAAAATATTCAACAAAATAATTGTACTCGATAACGGCTTAGAATTCCTTGCCCTTTAGCTAATCATTGTTCATTAATGATATCATTAGAAATACTGATTAATGATATCATAGTCTCAGGTTTACCTAGATAGTTTAATTTGGTGATTTGATTCCTTAGCAAAGAAGCTAACAGGATTGGATAAACAGTTTGAGTAGTTATCTGGTTTTTTCTTAGTGTTCTTAAATTTCTATGAGTATTTTTTGTAGTCAGAATCAGGTTTATTTTCACAAACGTGTTTGAAACATGTTGCTTTAATAGATATAGTAACTGGCTTTTTCACCTTCATGGAGTTTCATGGTAGTCCACCGATATCTTGCATCTGGCTTGAATACCGTAAGATTTGTTAGATCCTAATGCATTTGCAATCCAAAAGTTGTTTGGACATTAAGAATGAGGCATAAAGTTTATTACTTATGATCATTTTATTACTTGTAACAAGAGCATAGAAGAGCGAGAAGAAGGCGCATTGAGAGAACAAATAAAAAAACAGCTGTGCTCATGGTTAGTCCTGACGAAGGGTCTCGGCCCGAAACGTCGACAGCGCTTCTCCCTATAGATGCTACCTGGCCTGCTGTGTTCCACCAGCATTTTGTGTGTGTTGTTTGAATGTTTTCCAGCATCTGCAGATTTCCTCGTGTTTGCGCTCATGTCATACTCAATCTGAAGATAACAAAATTCCAGTGATAACAATTAACATATAAAATGGCCTGATTTGTGTAGGTTGACACCTGCTACTGAAAATGAAGAAGCTTCTAGATGGAAAATTCACTAAACAATTGTACGTATATAGGTGATCATATAAAAATGCAAGCAAGTACAGGAAACTTGAACGACAAAAAAAATCAATGCCGCAATTTAATAGAATATTTAAAGAGAAGTTAGACATTTACTTCTGTAGGCAAGTAGTAATAATTAGTGAGTGGGTGCACAGTTCCCAATTTTCCCATGGTTACGTTTCTTTTATCTAATCTATTGAGATGTAAATATGTGATATGATTTTTATTTTTGCTGTGAAGATTTAAGTGTGCAAGATTGGGACCTTCCCTCGCATGAGATTAATTTAGAGTCCTTGCTCAGTGAATGTCATAATGTTTAAATGTTCATAACTTTGAATGTGGTCTTTGATTCACATTTTCTTTGAACAAAAGTTAGCTTGATCTCCATTTGAAGCACACAGGATTTCAGACACTTTCCAAAAGGGCAGTCATTCCTTGGTGTAAGTTTGAAGTTGAGTGAATAAAGAGCAATTGGGAATGAATTGAATTGAAACCATCTTAGGCTTGAAGAGTTCCTTTATTTTAAACACAAAAGATTCAGTAGATTCTGGAAATCCAGAGCAACTCTCACAAAATATTGGTGAAAGCCAGCAGGTCAGGCAACATCAATGGAAGGGAATATTCAGTTGATGATGGGTCTCAGCCTGGAACATCAATTGTTTATTCCCCTCTATAGATGCTGCTTGACCTGCTGAGTTCCTCCAGCATTTCGTGTGCTCCTTTATTTTAATTCTGACAGAATTGATTTTTCATTACTTCATTTTTTTCCCTGGATTTTAGAAAGAACAAAATTGAAGGAAAAAGCATGAATAGACAATTTGGTCCATGAAACCTACCCCACTATATAATATAGTCATGGCTGTGCTGCCCTCGACTATGTCTTCTCTTGTGTGCCAGTTTCTCCTAACACTCAATTCCCTAATTGTTCTAAATTTTATCAGCTTTTCATATTCCCATATTTCATATTGAGAAGTTGTTTTGTCACATGTACATTGCAACATAGAATGAGATGCATCATTTGCATCAACAACCAAGGATGTGCTGGAGTGGCCTCCAAGTGTTGTCATGTTTCCAGTGCCAACATTGCATGCTCACAGTTTACTAACCTCAATTAATCCATTTGTCTTTGGAATTCATACCAACTGCAGCTATAAATTGCCTCCTTTTAAATTGTAACCGTTTCCTCTCATTTTAAGACTCTCACTAGTGGAAACACCTCAGTATTTGCCCTATCATACCAGCTCATCATCATGTGCTTCGATGGGATCACCTTTCATTCTTCCAGACACCAAAGACACTCAGTGGCCACGTCACTTCATTAGGTACCAGTGTGGAACCTGTTGTGGTGTTCTGCTGTAGCCCATTCATTTCCAGGTGTGGCATGTTGTGCACTCAAAATGATCTTCTGCACAGCACTGTTGTAATGCTTACTTATTTGAGTTACTGTCACCTTCCTGTCAGCTTGAACCAGTCTGGCCAGTCTCCTCTGATTTCTCTCACTTATAAGGAGTTTTTGCCCATAGAACTGCTGCTCATTGAATTTTTTTTGTATTTGCAGCATTCTCTGTAAATTCCAGAGACAGTTGTGTGAGAAAATCCGAGGAGATCAGCATTTTTTGAGATACTCAAACCACCCCGCCTGGCACCAACAATCATTCCTTTAGATCAGTCACTTTGGTCATATTTCTTTCCCATGCTGATGTTTGGTCTGAACAACAACTGAACCTCTTGATTACGTCTGCATTCTTTTACATATTGAGTTGCTGCCCGAAATTGGATATTTATATTAACAAGCAGATGTTTGGGTGTGCCTAATAAAGTGGCCACTGAGTGTATATTTCTTTTGATTCTTGTGATAAGACTGCCCTCTCATTGCAGAAAGTAGTCCCGTGAATTCCTTTCGTGGTATGTGCTTTCAGGGATTTGTTTTTTTATGCCCAGTGTCAGGGGAGAAGGGAATGGCTGGATCTTGGGTCATGTTGGCTGATTTATTGAAGCAGTGAGAGGTTTAGACAGAGCCCATCGAGAGGATGCTGGTTTTCATGATGTACCGAGCTGTGTCTACAACTCTCTGCCATTTCAGCAATCCCAAGCACACTTGTATGTCATTTGCACACACAGGTTGATGAATTCTGGTGATTAACAAAGTACATATGCTCTTTTCCCCATCTGAAAATGAAGTGAAAATTTTCAGCAATGAAAATAAAATGCTGCCAATCCTGTTTTAAAAGTGTTAAAATGAGGCTATCTCACATTTTATAAACTTGTATTTGTCAACTAGTAATCTTTTTGGTCAAATTTTTGTTTACTGAAATGTTCGGTCAATTTGGATATCACAATGAATCAGATGAACGAATAATTAACTTAAATTCTAGGATAAATAGTTAATTTGATGGTTCCATTTATAACTGGAGTTTTATAAAGGAAGGTTAAAAAGCTTTAAAACCTGAAGTTTAACTTCTGTTTTTTTTTCCTTCCAGAATGACAGGCTTTCAAGGTAAGGTTTTTATTTTATAACCTTTTGTCAAAGTTGTGTTTAATGTCATTTGCACAGGTGCAATGAAAAACTTATTGCAGTAGCATCACAGGCACCTTACATCACACTTGTAGTGTTCACAAGAAAAAAGTAAATTAGACAAATAATACACTATCTTCACAAAAAACACTAAGAATAAACTAAGTCCACTGTAGTTGCAAAGTGTTGCTATAAAGTCAGCCCTCCTTATATACGGGGGATTGGTTCCGAGACCCCCGTGGATACCAAAAAAGATAGATGCTCAAGTCCCTTATTTAACCTGTCAAAGTGCGGTGGTCTTTAGGACCCAGCGGAACCCCAGACTTTACTTAACCAGTCTCAGTGCGGTGGACATTAGGACCTGGCGGTGCAGCTCTGAATTCAGTGTTTCTGTTCACGAAAATAATCACGATCACTGTTGAAAATAAGGTGGAAGTAATAAAGCGATCGGAAAGAGGTGAAACTCCATCGGTCATTAGAAAAGCATTAGGCTACGTCGGTCAACGATCAGAACAACTTTAATGGAACATGTGAAAGGCCCTGCCCCGATGAAAGCTACAATTATTACTAAGCAACGCAGTGGTTTAATTATTGAAATACGTATGTTTCTTAAGTGCTTTATATGCATAGAAAGGTAAAATATGTACGATATACTAAGAAAAATGTTTGACTAACTGACACTAAATAATATCAAATGTACCTATTCCGACTTCAAATCCAACTTAAAGACGGACTCAGGAATGGAACTCATTCATAACTCGAAGACTGCCTGAACTTTTAAGTCATTTCTAGATTACTTATAATACCTAATACAATGTAAATGCTGTGTAAGTAGTTGTTATACTGCATTGTTTGGGGAATAATGACAAGAAAAAATAGTCTGTACATGCTCAAGCAACGAGTGCTGGAGAGAGAACTTCCAGGTTTTCCCGATCCGTGGTTGGTTGAATCCGCGGATAAGGAGGGCCGACTGTACTGAGTTGTTAGGGTTGTGCTGGGTGCATGCCTATGGTGTACGTTGCAGGGGAAGTGTATGTAATTCAGTCTTTAAATGTAATTGAGGAGTGAGCTTGTTAAATTCATGCAAGTAATATTTGTTTTCAACTGTACTGGAGAGAAGATTATCGAAGGTTATTGGGACAGCAAGTTTCTTTGTATTGGGATTTGTGTGTGTGCCATCAGATTGTTCTCAGTATTATCTGATTGTGATACTATAAATGCAACATTGGTTAAATTTGTCTTGCAGGTTTGACACTGGAGTTTCTAGTACTGCACATAACGAGGGCTCTGACCTATCGTTTAATCGAACTGGTTCCTATAAAGAAAGTAAACTAGCACCTCACAGCCGAGTTGAAAAGGAAGATGCATTGGATTATAAGAAGGTGACTGCTGAAATGTTAGATTTGTGCTTTGTAAAAGGGTTTAATTTCTTAACAAACGTGCCTGTGGCAAAGCAGTTTGAGTTAGAGGGCTATAGGTTAGTAGGTTCTCTGCAGGATGTAATCCAGACACCAACTCCACATTCCAATCCTGTGCAACAAGACATAGGCACAAGCTGAGTGGTGGCATGTTACACCCATACTGCACAAGTTCAAGGCAGTGACCAGCTCCATCAAGAGAGAGTCTATCCATGTGATATTCCATGACGTTACCATCATTGAGTTCTCCATCTTGAATGTCCTGGATGTTGCCACTGACAAATTTTACTGAATCAGATGTGCATTCTACCTGGTAGAGCAGGTCAGAGACTGTGTATCTTGTGGCCATGGACCAATTCCTGACACTGAGCCTTTCCACCAAGTCCAAGGTACAAGCTTCAGAGTATAATGAAATTCTCTCCACTTGTTTGGGTGAATGCAGCTCCAAGACTACTTGGAACCTGCCCCCAGTAGGATAATCAATGGTTTAAACATTCACTTGCTCCATCACTGGTCTTAGTGCAAAGCGCACTGCTCTTGCTTTGACAGCATCTCGCCAACCTTCCATATCTAGCAGGAAGAAAGGTAAGAGCTGGAGATGCATGGGAACACTATCACCTGCAGGTCTCTCATCAGGCCAGAAGACTTTGGAGCAGAACCAGGCTATTTGGCCCTTTGAGTCTGCTGTGTCATTTCATCATGATGGTTTGTTATCTCAACCCCATTCTTTTGCCTTTTCCCTGTAACCTTTGATACCTCACTAATCAAAAACCTATCAACATCTGCTCTAAATATACACATTGACTTGGACTCCACACTCGCCTTTTGGCAATGAATTTCACAGATTCACCATCTCCTGGCTAAGGGATATCCTTCTATACTTGTTTTAAATACATCCTAAGTTTTAAGTACATCAGTGCTTTTATAATGCTTCTGCCCAATGAGAGGGCTGCAGTAGGTCAAGAAGTGTACTCCCCACTGCCTCAGAGTCACCAGGGAATGGTGAATAAATGCTGACCTTGCCATTGATGCCCAGGTTATCCATTTGATTCAGAAGCCTGATAGTTGAAACTGTTCCTGAACTTGGTGTGTGTGTGGGACCTAAGGCTCGTGTAACTTTTGTCCAATGATAGGCAAGGAAAAATTAATAAAAACACTGATATTTTGGTCGGTCTGAGAATGTTATGTTGTTGATGTTAAAGGTGCCAACTTATGAGGTTTTTCTGGTATTCTGGGGTAACAGTATCTCTTAGCTAATGCCATCATCAGGGAGGAGGTACAGGAGCTTGGAGAGACAAACAATGTTTTTGGAGCAGCTTTTACCCCTCTACCAGTAGATTTCTGAATGGACCATGAACCTATGTATACTAACTCACTTCATTTTCTTTATTTGCGCTCTGTTATATATATATATATAATTTTAATTTATAGTTTTTAAAATTGTGTGTTGCCCAATTATGCTTCTGCCACAAAATGACAAATTTCACACCTTTTGCTAGTTTTATTAAACCTGATTCTGATTCAGATACCCAATTACCATCAGTTAATCCTGATGAACGGTCTTGGACTGAAATGTTGACTGTTTATTCACTTTCATAGATGCTGTCTGTGTAGCTTTCTCTGTGTTGTTTTTTTTTACGTAGTTCAGTCTAGTTTTTGTATGGTGTCATGTAACACCATGGTCCTGAAAAACGTTCTCATTTTTACTATGTACTGTACCAGCAGTTATGGTCGAGATGACAATAAAAGTGACTTGACTTGCCTGACTTGTTGAGTTCCTCCAACATTTTGTATGTGTTACTCTGCCATTAGTAGGATTTGTCTGAGTGCACATTGATAGTGGGTCCACAAGTGGCAGTGTTTGGAATGCTGTTTTGTTATGAAAGTGCAAGGTTAATATATGTTCGATTCTGGTAGAAGTCAGCAATTTCTGCAAAAGAAGAGTTGGAATGAGCAATTTAACGTGATACTTAGATATGAGATTTTGCTGCTGCTGTAGCTAATCTCCTGGTGTGTTTTTTTTTTGTTTTGTTTTTTTTTAACACAGCTTTACGAACAATTCCTAGCCGAAAATGAAAAGCTTAAGGCAACTCTACATGACACAAACCTCGAACTGGCAGAGTTGAAAGTGCAGTTGGAAAAAACAACACAGGTCTGTTCAATTAAGTTACTTTGAAAGTAGAAAATCTAAGCTACAGTATTTGAAAACATCTTGTGATCTTACTAAAACATTGAACCCTAATATATACCAAGAAAAATTGTATCCTTGTATGTGCAGATTTAATTCTTGCACTGCATTTGAAGTTTCCATTGCTGAAATTCAATATTTCTGTGTCGAAGCCGCAAAGCTTTCAGTTTCTTTTGTAACCATAGATACAAGTGATGCTCCACAGATTTATCAGTGTTAAACTTTTACATAGAGCATAGAACAATACAACACAGCACAGCACAGGAACAGGTCCTTTGGCCCACAATGTCTGTTGCAAGCATGATTTCAAATTAATAATTCCCTTCTCCCTGCACATAATCCATGTCTATCCATTCCTAACATATTCATGTCAAAATTCTACTGTTGTATCTCCATCCATCACCACTCCTGGCAGCCCATTCCAGTCCTTCTGTTGCTCCACATGTCTGTTATGGCGAGCCAAAACCTACTGGTGAGCTGACAACCAATTCCAGGCTGACTTTCACTGGTGGTTGTTCCAGTCAATGTCTCAAATGTTCTTGGATAAACCACTTAAATAGTAGTGGACTTTGGAATGTACAGTTGAGTTTTGAGGTTTGTGGTTGAGTTGTTTTACTGAATAAAGGAATATTTTGTATTCTGACTTGGTAGAAGTACGCAAAATTATGAGGGCTTTAGATAGGGTAAATGCAGTTGGGTTTTTTCCACTGAGTTTGGTAGATACTAGAAACAGAGGCCATGGGTTAAGGGTGAAAGGGGAGCATAAATTTCTTCACTCAGATGTTGGTGAGTGTGGTATGAGCTGTCAGTAAAAGTGGATGCGGGTTTGGTTTCAATATTAAAAAGAAGTTTGGATAAGTACATGATTGGAAGGATCCTATATAAGGGTTAATGGGACTAGACAGATTAATAGTTCAGCATCTACTGGATGGGCTGAAGGGCCTATTTCTGTGCTGTTGTGGTCTATTATCTATGACTCCATAATCTTCAGCAGCAGTATCAATTGTTATTTTTGGAATAAATAATTTAAAAGAATATTTGCAGGATTATGAAGAAATATGTTTTGTGTAGGTAAATTCGTGAAAAAGGAGAGAATTGAGGGCTAGGTAGGATTAGCACAAAAGATGGTGTTACTGGGACAGAGCATCCCAGAAAGATAAGTTTGTTTCCCTTTGGGGTATGAAGAAGGATTTTTAAGTTTACAGTACAGCTGGACTTCATTCGATGCCTCCAAGATTGCGGAATGTACTGGTGACTGAGATGTCTTGGTTCCATGTTAAAGTTGGCTAACTAATTCTAGATGAGGAATAGTTGAGATGCCTGCTGGCTTCTTCTTGATGACAGTGCTTATTCTGTGAAGACCTACTTTGCATTTACAGACTGCCATTCCAACAGACACCATCTTCTTCGAAAGACTGGCCATTTCCTCAGGGTGATTATGATGACATTAAAGCATCCAAGTTCTTAACCTATTATGACATTAGTCGCCATTACCAAAATTACCAAAAATTCAAACATTTTAATTACTATCAGTGTCAGTTTTATCTATTTATACTATAGTTATAGGCGAGGAAACACACAAATTGACGAGATGCTGTATTCTATCAAAACCAATTTCACAGAAGACTTGAGTGAAATTCTACAACAGCAGCTAGATCAATTTGAGGTGGCCCAGCCTGAGTTAATTGAAACATTGACAGCAGTGAGTCCAATGCCGTCAGTGAACTCGTGTGACTCAGCTGTTATGTCCATAAACCTCCTCCTGTTCGATGTCACTTTGGGCATTAGGGTTGAATCTTGGTTTAAGCATTACGAAGAGATTGCTAGTAATAACTCATGGAAAACATACACTTCACTCTGAAAATTGGGTACTGCTGAAGATGAGTGTTATTTCAACTTTATTTTGCTTAACAACTCGCGTAACCTCTTCTTTGATGAAGCTACCCATCAGCTGGTGAACATTTTTTGGAAGGCAGTCACCTCTCTTCAGTGTTTGCTACCATTGTCTAAAACTCATCAAAAATGACAACGATTACTTCATCATGTGTGCAGTGCATATGTCAATCATGAATATGAAATGTTCAAGCTGAGTAACGTGAATAAATCGCAGATCAGATGTCTGATTTAGATTTGCAGGCTTCAGGCACCTGGCGATGCAGATTTTTGCAAATGGTTCCTGGTGGGTCTGGAGCAAGATCCTGATATGACTTTACAAGCTGTCACTCCAGAATGTCCGTGTTTGACGTCCCTGAAACATTATTCCAACCTGGTCAAACAAAGCCCTGTCAATGCAGTTTCCAGTGGCCCATGCATCAACACTCCCAAGTGGCCCAACACTGCTGGTTGTAATTGTGGAGCATGGAATTACACAAGAAACTGCAAATATAAGGAACATATTTGCAGCAAATTCCAATGCCGTGGTCACAAACAAGGCGTTTGCTGACTTTCACTATCTTCTTGGCCAATGAAACACAAGGACAAGAAGTTTCAAAACCCATTAAAATGTACAAAGAATTTAATGGTCAAGTTCAAATTTCACTTTGCCCCCAAGAGAAAATATGTCAATGTATTAATCAACGATCAGTTGGTCAAGAGCTACAACTCAATACAGTGTCAGACATCACCATTATCTTCAAATGCATGTGTCGAACCCTTAGATCTCCACTGCTCAAATCAACTCATCAGTCCACCTGCAATGCATCAGTGGAACTCTTTAGCTGATGGGTAACACACCCCATTTGCAGTTTACCAAACAGACCAGCCAGATCAGAATGTCCTTGGCATTGACTGAATGGACAAGCTTACACTTTGGAACATCCCTCTGGATGAGGTCTGGATGAAGATTTTGGCCGTGCAAATTATGTCATTCGCCGCCAAACCATCAGAATGGGAGACCATACAACAACATTTGCAGCAGAACTCCATCTCCGTTGAGACACAGTGCCAGTCTTCTGTCCCATATGTTGCCTTACCAGTCATGGAGCAAGAGCAAGATCGCCTGCCACAAGCTGGTGTGATCAAATCTGTCAATGACTCATATTGGGTAGCTCCAATAGTAAAAATCAAGAAAGCCAACACTAAAGAGAGGTTATGTGCAGACTTCTCAACTGATCTCAATGTGGCTGTGGAGACATACCAGTACCCATTACTGATACTGGTAGATCCCTTTGCAAAGTTGAACGGTGGATACCACTTTACAAAGTAGGCCTGACTGCAGGTAGAAGTGGAAAATTCACAAGAGCTTTCCACCATTACATCACATGAGAGGTTGTTTTCCTTCCTCCATCTGGCTTCAGTTTTCCAACAGTTTATAGAAACTGTGCTGAGTGGTATTAATAGTGTTGGTGCTTACCGCGATGACATCAGACAGAGCTCTTGCCAGCACCTGGACCAAATTGTGAACAAACTACAAGACTTTGGATTGCGATCTCTGGCAGAAAAATGCATCCTTGTGAGGTTGTTGATCAAATATCTGGATTCATCATGGTTGAGGACGGTTGTAGTCAGAACCCAAAAACATCACTGCTATCTTAGATACCAACTTCCACCATCAGCTGTCAACACTTTATGATCATTTCTGGGCATGATCAGTCACGGTTTAGCATTTCTCACAACAATGCAACAGCTGAGGGAGCTGGTTAATGCTCTGATCAGTAAGGGAGCCATGTGGAAATGGTTCAAACAATGCTAAGAGGCTTTTGATCAGGTGAAGAATATGCTGTCATCTGACCTTCTCATGATCCATTTCAGCCCAGAGTTTCCAATTATCATGTGATGGAAGTGCCCAACTATGAGATGGGCTGTCATATCCCATATTTTTCCTGACGGCTCTGTAAAAGCTGTCATGCATGCCACCAGTTCACTGACTACAGCAAAAAGAAACTGTGGACAAATCAAGGAAGAATTAGGAATCATCCTTGCTGTGAAGAGGTTCCAAAAGATGCTTTATGGCAGATCACTCTCCTTACTGATCACAAGCCACAATTGTCCATCTTCAGGTCTAAGAAAGGCACTAGAGTATGTAGCCAACTATCTACAAAGGCAAGCAATGAAGTTGTTCACCTATGATTTTGAAAGCAAGTACATATCAACCCAGGACTTGGTCAAGCAAATGCCCTCTCTAGACTTCTAAATCAGCAGGTTTCTGAAAATGAAAACTTAGTTTGGCTGTGGTTTCAGTTGCTTGGAAATTCCACCAGGTTGTATAATTTGCTCCTAAAGGTCTTCTGGTCATGATCGCCAAAATTAGAGCAGAAATGGCTGTAAATCCTCCTCTTCAGTGCATCTCCAGATACCTCATTGATGGATGCCCAGTGAAGGTTGAGGAAGATGTTGTACCCTGCTACCAACATCATGCATCACTCTCAACTGTGAACTCCAACGTAATGTTTGAGACAAAATGGTGATTACACAAACACTTCGATCAAAAGTACCGAAACACTGGAGTCATCCAGGCATTAATCAAATGAAAGACCTGGGAAGGGGCATTGTGGCCGGGCATAGATGATGATGTCTCATCCATAAAGTGTTCTGTGGCAACAAAGAATCCGTGAAGAGCTGATCCACAGCCGTTGCCTCAGGCAACCAGACCTTGGAGTCGAGTACATATTAACTTCGCTGCCCCAATCTGTGGGTGTTCCTATCTTGTCTTGTCCAAATGGCCAGAAGTATTCAATAGGTTCAGTAGGTTCAGTTTAATGTCAGAGAAATGTATACAATATACATCCTGAAATTCTTTTTCTTCACAAACATCCCCAAAAACAGAGGAGTGTCCTAAAGAATGAATGACGGTTAAATGTTGAACCCTGAAGCCCTCCCACAGCTCCCCCCTCCCATGCATAAGCAGCAACAAAGCGATGGCACCCACCGGCACAAAAACCATCTGCACCCTTAACCGAGCACTCAAGCGTGCAGCAAAGCATCAATAAAGATACAGACTTACAGTACCCTAAAGACTACTCGTTCATCCAGTAATTCGACATACCACAGGCTCTCTCTCTTCTTTAGCACAAATAGAAGAACTAACTAATTGTAAAATTTTCTCCCACTGCTCAGTGGGTATAAGACAATGAAGTTCTTTTTCCCATTCCTTAATTTTTTCTGATACTTCTGGCTGTATTTTCATGATCATATTATAAATGATGGCTACTAAACCCTTCTGGCAAGGATTCAGAGCTAAAATTTTTTCCGTAATATCCATTGGACATAATTTCGGAAAAACTAACATATTATTCAAGGAACTTCTAATTTGCAAGTACCAAAAAAAAAGAGTTTTAGGCAAATTATATTTATTAGATAGCTGTTCAAAGGACACAAAATTGTTGTCTAAAAATAGATCACGAAAACATGTTATATCTTTTGTTTTCCATAATACAAAGGCTTGATCCATAAAAGAGGGCTGAAAAAGAAGTTAGATATAATAGGGCTTGATAAGATAAACTTATTCAAGCCAAAGAATTTATGAAACTGAAACCATATTCGTAATGTATGTTTAACTATAGAATTAGTTATTTGTTTATTCAATTTAGATAAAGCAAAAGGAAGCGAAGATCCTAAAATAGAAAACAATGAAAAGTCTTGTACAGATTTACATTCCAAATTTACCCATTGTGGGCAAGATGCTATGATCGATTCTTGTGTCCAAAATATTAAATATGGAATATTAACTGCCCAATAGTAAAATCTCAGGTTTGGTAAAGCCAAACCACCCTCTTTCTTAGGCTTCTGTAAATATTTTTTACTTAATCTAGGATTTTTATTCTGCCACACATACAGGGATATCTTGGAGTCAATAATATCGAAAAAGGATTTAGGAATAAAAGTTGGTAATGCTTGGAATAAATATAGAAATTTGGGTAATACTATCATCTTAATAGCATTAATTCGACCAACCAATGACAAAGATAATGGGGACCACCTGGTAACAAGTTGTTTGATTTGGTCAATTAAAGGTAAAAAATTAACTTTAAATAAATCCTTATGTTTCTTGGTAATTTTAATACCCAAATAAGTAAAATGATCTGTGGCAACTTTAAATGGTAAGTGTTTATAAATTGGAACTTGCATATTTAATGGAAATAATTCACTCTTATTAAAATTCAGTTTGTAACCAGAAAAGCTACTAAACTGAGCTAGCAAGGATGAAATAGCAGGAATTGATCTCTCAGGGTCAGATATGTATTGTAACAAATCATCAGCATATAATGATAACTTATAAGTCCCTTCCCCACGGGTAATACCAAAAATATTAGGTGATTCACGAATGGCAACGGCTAAAGGTTCCAAAGCAATGTCAAATAATAGATGACTTAAAGGACAGCCTTGCCTCGTACCAGGGGATAACTGAAAAAAAGGAGATCTCTGATTATTGGTAAGAACCGAAGCCAAAGGTTTATAATATATTAATTTAATCCATGATATAAATTTCAAACTAAAATCAAAATTCTGCAATGTATTAAATAAATATGGCCATTCAACTCTATCGAACGCTTTTTCAGCATCTAAGGAAATGACACATTCTGGTATTCTAGATGAAGAAGTATAAATTATATTAATTAATTTTGTGATGTTAAAAGATGAATAACGGTTTTTAATAAATCCAGTCTGGTCTTCAGAGATAATTTGAGGTAATATATTTTCTAATCTAGTGGCCAAAATTTTGGTAAAATTTTAGAATCCGTATTCAGCACGGATATAGGCCGATAGGATGCACATTCAGTGGGGTCTTTTTTAAGAATTAGAGAAATGGAGACATCATAAAAAGATTGTGGTAATTTACCTACAGTTAACGCATCTTTAAAAATCTTACAAAACCAAGGAGAGAGTATAGAAGAAAAGGATTTAAAAAATTCAGCAGTATAACCATCCGGACCAGGGGCTTTACCTGAATTCATTGGAAAAAATAGCCTCTTTTATTTCAGTTTCCATAATAGGTGCGTCTAGAAGTACACTATCTTATGTTGTTAATTTTGGGATATTCAGTTTTCTTAAGAATTCATCCATTAATGAAGAATCCTCAACAAATTCTGATTGATATAAAGAATTATAAAAATCTTGAAAGGCTTTATTTTTCTCTTTATGATCAATTGTCAAAGTGCCATCTCGTTTACGAATCTTAGTGATTTTTTGTCTAACCGAAGCAGTTTTCAATTGATTAGCCAATAATTTGCCAGATTTATCTCCATGTACATAAAAATGGGTTCTAGATTTAATTAACTGATTTTCAATCGAAGAGGATAATAACAAACTATCAAACACGAGGAAATCTGCTGATGCTGGAAATTCAAACAACAACACACACAAAATGTTGGTGGAACACAGCAGGCCAGGCAGCTTCTATAAGGAGAAGACCCTTCATCAGGACATAACAAACTATGCACCATTTGAAGTTCAACTCTCTCTTTATAAAGTTCTTTACTGGGGGTCACTGAATAAATCTTATCAATTTCTTTAATCTTATCGACCAATGTTAATATTTCAGTATTAGTTCGTTTCCTAACTCCAGCAGAGTATGAAATAATCTGTCTGCAAATAAATGCTTTGAAAGTGTACCATAATGTTCCACTATAGATCTCTTCTGTAGAATTTGTTGACAAAAACCAAATCAGTTTGTTGTTTAATGAAGTTAAGAAAGTCTGAGTCCTGCAGTAGAGTTGAACCTCCAAGATTTAGCATTGGAAGATGAATCCATTGTCTTAATTGATAGCTTCAAATGTGCATGGTCAGAAATGGTAATAGAATCATATTTACAATCAATAACCTCTAAGTAAATGATCAATAAAGAAGTAGTCAATTCTTGAATAATTATGATAAACATGAGAAAAGTATGAAAATTCTTTATCGTTGGGGTGTATGAATTGCCAAATTTCAGAAATTCCAGAATCAACCATAAAGGAATTAATAAGAGAGGCAGATTTATTGGGAAGAGCTTGGGTGGGCTTAGATCTATCCATCGAAGGATTTAAGCAACAGTTAAAATCCCCACCCATTATCAACATGTACTCATTTAATTTAGGAAAGGATGTAAATAAACACTTAAAAAATTCAGGACAGTCAGGGTTTGGAGCATAAACATTAACTAAAACAACTTTTTGATTTAAAAAGTGAACCAGTGATAAGCAAAAATCTATGTTGTGGGTCCAAAATTGTTTCACAGTGTATGAAAGAGGTTGAAGAATCTGTAAAAATGGAAACGCCTCTTACTTTGGCTTGGGAATTCAAGTGATACTGTTGGCCTTCCCAAAACCTATAAAAAAATTGACTATCCACCTTCCTCACGAGTCTCTTGTACAAAGACAATATTAGCATTCATTCTGTGGAATACTTTGAATATTTTTTTCCGTTTGATCGGATGATTTAAACCATTAGTATTCCAAGAAACAAAATCAATAATCTTATCCATATTGCCAGTATTTATCGCATAAGGTTTAAAAAAAAAGATGAACTCATGAACCCGGAAGAAGGAAGTAAGGTCGAGGAAGAACCGGAAGTTATGACACTCCAACCATTCTTGTAGTTTCGAGTCAGCCCATGAAGTAGAACTAATCAAAAAGCAAGCAAAAAAAAAAGAATCCCCCTCCCCCACCCTCAAAACCCCAGGAAAAAAAGCCAGAAAGAGGCAAGCAGGCAAACTAATATTAACTTTACCCCCATGTCTCAAGACGGCAACTCAAACGAAAAAGTAAAAAAAAGACACAAACCACCCATATTTTTTAAAAAAGGGTTAGTATAACAAAGATTAAACTGTAAAATTAGTGTTTTATATATATAAGACAAAAGGATTAAAAGAAAAAAGAAAAAAAACTAAAACGTTAAAACCCAAGAATGGATAATATTGTATTAATATTTTAAAAGGAGGTCCTTAATCTTGTTCAGACACATCCAAACAGATGTGAAGTATCCAAGCACTAAGGTCTTATTGGAAAAAGAAATGACATTTTAGAAAAAAGTTTTTTTTTAAAAAAAAACCTTAATATTTAAGTGTTAAAGATATTAGAAAGTGTATATAAACTTAAAAAAAACTAATGAGTTACTTTCAAAACTATAACAGAATAATAATATAAAAAGAACAAAATCAGAATAAACCAAAAAAAAGGACCTTTACTTAAGTGTGTATATAAAAAAAATACACTATCAGCCATCAAGTAAGAATCATCAAATTATAAAAGGTCGGAATCTATAGACTAATTATTAGCATAATGAAAAAAGTTAATACAAATAGTAAAAATACAATACATTAGTCAACTCGTAGTGAAAAAAGTACTATTATTCAAGGAATCTTTGAGCATCTGCTGGAGATTTAAACAACCGACAAGTCTCATCTTTTGAGAGTAACTCACAATTGTGCTGGAAATAACAGCGCTTGTTTGTAGCCTTTCTGAATTTCCGACATAACCGATTTAAAAGCCATTCTTGCCCTCAAAACTTCGGGACTGTAGTCTTGCAGAATACGAAATTTGAAATTTTGAAAGCTGATCATACCCTTTTCCCGGGCAGCCGGAATCAGACATTCTTTAGTATGAGGATAATGAATCCAGAGAATCACTGGTCATGGTTTCGTACCTGGAGCTGGTTGAAAACGAGAAATGCAATGTGCACAGTCGATTATTGGAGGGGTATCCAGAACTTCTGAGCTGAAGACGTCCATTAAAAATTTAGAGAAAAATACAGTCAGATCACCGTTCTCAAAATTTTCCGGAAGCCCAATTATCCGGAGATTTTGTCTTTGAGACCGGTTTTCAAGATCAGTAATTTTAGATTTATAACGATCCGGCTGTTGAGAAGTTGAAGATTGACATTGTTCCAGAGTTTCAATTTTGCGATCTCTCTGGCGAGCGGCGTCTTTGAGAGCTAAAATTCTTGCTTCTTGTTGTTGAGAATCCGGTGTAAGTGATTGAAGTTTTGCATTGACTGTCTTTAAAATTTTATCGAGCATAGAAAGCTTTGGGGTTAGTTTATTCTCCAGTTTTTCAAGTCTCTCGTCCATAAGTTTCGCAATTGCTTCCAAAATTAACGGTTCTTTCGCCAGTTTCAATTCCTTAGTTTCTCATGGTTTAGACATTTTAACGAGTTGGAAAATAATTCGAACAGTTGAAAAAAATTTCATAATAATCAATCCCTTTAGAATAGGTATAGACAGGTCAATTAAGGGGTGATTGTAGGTAGAAAAAAATAAAAGGATTGGAGCGAAGCCTAAAACAGTCTCACTCCATAAGCGCCATCTTGAGACCTCCCCTCTGTACTCTTTCAAACTTATTTACATCTTTCTTGTAGGTAGGTGACCAAAAATGCACACAATACTCCAAGTTGGACCTCACCAGTGTATTGTAAACTTCAACATAACATTCCATCTCTTGTACCCAGTACTTTGATTTATGAAATCCAATGTGTGTAAACTTTTCTTTATGACCCTACTTACCCATGATGCCACTCTCAATGTATTATGGACCTGTATTCCCAGATCCCTTTGTTCTATCAGACTCCTCAGTGTTCTACCATTCACTGTGTAAGACGTACCCTGGTTGGTCCTTTGTCTGCATTAAATTTCATCTACCATTTTCAGTCCATTTTCCAGTTGGTCTAGATCTCCCTGCAAGTCATGATAGCCTTCCTCGCTGTCCACTGCACCCCAAATCATGGTGTCATCCACAAATTTGCTGATCCAGTTAACCACATTATCTTCTGGATCATTGATATAGATGACAAACAGCAATGGACCCAGCACTGATTCCTGTGACACTCCACTAGTCATAGGCCTCCAGTCAGAGAGGCAACCATGTACTACCACTCTCTGGTTTCTCCCGCAAAGCCAATGTCTAATTCCATTTGCATTTTCATCTTGAAATCCGAACGACTGAGCCTTCTTGACCTACTTCCCATTTGACCTTGTCATAGTGCTTATTAATGTCTATGTAGGCAACATCCACTCCTTTCAACAACTTTCCTGGTAACTTCCTTGAAAAACTCTTAAGGTTGGTTAAACATGTCTTATCACGCACAAAACTATGTTGACTATCCCTGATCAGTCCCTGTCCATCCAAGTACTTGTATATCTGGTCTCTTTGAATACCATCCGATAACTTTCTCATTACTGATGTCAGGCTCACCTGTCAATAATTTCCTGGCATACTTTTAGTCTGTCTTAAACAATGGAGCAATGTCAGCTATCCTCCAATCCTCTAGCACCTTGCCCATGGCTAAGGATATTTTAATTATCTCTGCTCATACCCCTGCAATTTCAACACTTGTCTTCCAAGGAACACGTTATTAGGCCCTGGGGACTTTTTCGCCCAAATTTGCTTCAAGACAGCAAACAACCTCCTGTAATCTGCATAGGATCCATGAAGTTGATGCTACTTAGCCTAGCTTCTATAGACTCTGTCTGTCTCCTGAGTAAAAACAGATGCAAATTGTATTTAAGGTCTCCCCATCTCTTATGACTCCATACATGGAATACTATTCTGAACTTCCAGAGGACAAATTCTGTCCCTTGCAATCGTTTGCTCTCAGCGTATCTGTAGGATCCCTTGGGATTTTCCTTCACCTTGTCTTCTAGGGGAACCTCATGCCTTCTTTTAGATATCTTGATTTTGTATGTGTATTCTTGCATTTCTTATCCTCTTTAAGCACCCAATTTGTTCCAACCTGCCTATATTTGCCATGCACTTTTTTTTTCTTAACCAGGGCCTCAAAATCTTTTCAAAACTAAGGTTCCTTTCATCTGTTACCTTTACCTTTTATTCTGAAAGACACATGCAGTCGGCCCTCCTTATCCGCAGGTTCCGCATGCGCGGATTCAACCAACGGTGGATCGGGAAAACCTGGAAGTTCTCTCTACAGCATTTTTTGTTTGAGCATGTACAGGCTTTTTTCTTGTCATTATTCCCTAAAAAAAAATACAGTATTGTCTGACTATAGCCTAATGCTTTTCCAATGATCAATGGCGTTTCACCTCTTTCCGATCGCTTTATTATTTCCACTTTATTTTCAATCATGATCGTTCTCCGGAGCAGAAACACTGCGGACAGCGGGTCCTAAAGTCCACCAACTTAAGCATACACATTCTCTGGTATCCGCGGGGGGTCCCGGAACCAATCCCCTGCAGATAAGGAGGGTCGACATGCTTTGAGCTCTCAAAATTTCACTTTTGAAGGCCTCTCACTTACCAAGTACACTTTTTGCTAGAAAGCAGCCTCACTCCAATTTAGAATCTCAACCTGCAGACCAGACCTGTTTTTTTGCATATTTACTTTGAAACTAATGGCACTGTGATCACGAGGTGCCAAGTTTTTTTTCCCCCCTTAGACAAATTAATTTAGCTTGCCCTGTCTCATTCCCTAATAGTAGATTAAGTATAGTACACTCGTATTGGGGCTTCTATGAAAACTTTCCTGAACACATTTGACAAACTCTATCCCATCTAATCCTTTTACAGTATGTGTGTCCCAGTCAATACATGAAAAGTTAAAGTCACCGACTGTAACAACCTTATGTTTCTTGCAACTGTCTGCGATCTTTTTACAAATTTGTTCCTCTAAATTCCCAGGACTGTTGATTGGTCTGTAATATAGCCACATTAACATGGACATGCCTTCCTTATTGCTCAGTTCCACCCATAACACCTCACTAGACTAAGTTCTCCAGTCTGTCCAGACATTTTTCCAACAATAAAACCATCCTTACCACTCAGTCACATCTAAAACAACTGAACCCCAGAATATTGAGCTGCCAGTCCTACCCCTTCTACAACCTAATCTTATTAATGGCTGCAGTATCACTTCATGTGTTGATCCATACCTTGAGCTCACCTCCCTTTCCTACGATATTTCTTACATTGAAGTATATACCACTCAGGATATTAGTCACACCATGCTCAACCTTTTGGTTCCTGACTTTGTCAGAGCTCTTCACAACATGTCTCCACAACCTCTCTACTAACTGTTCTGGCAGTCTGGTTTTCTACCCCCCTGCAACTCTAAACCCCACCGTGTGATACTAACAAACCTTCCTGCTAGGATATTAGCCCCCTCCAGTTCAGATGCGAACCAGCTCTTCTGTACAGATCCCACCTTCCTGGGAAGAGAGTCCAATGATCCAATAATCTTTGCTCTCCCTCCTACAGTAACTCCTTGACCATGTGTTAAACTGTATGATCTTCCTACTTCTGGCCTCGCTAGCACATGGCATTGGGTAGCAATCCTGAGATCACAGCCCTGAAGGTCCTGCCCTTTACTTTAGCACCTAACTCCCCAAACTCCCTTTGTAAAACCTTGTCTTTCTTCCCCCATGTCATTGGGATCTACATGAACCACTCTCCCACTTATGAATGCTGAGTAATCAATTTGAAATGTCTCGCACCCTGGCACCTGAGAGGCAGCATATCATCCATGAATCTCATTCTCGTCCACACAACCTCCTTTCTGTTCCCCCAAACTGACAAATCCACTGTCACCACAGCTTGCCTTTTCACCCACCTTACCTTCTGAGTCACAGAGTCAAACTCAATGCCAAAGACTTGACAGCTGCGACTTTCCTCTGCTAGGTCATCTTCCAACCCCCCCGCACCAAACCGTATCCAAAATGTTGTTGAGGGTACTCTGCACTGGCTGTTTAACCAGTTTCTCCTTCCTGACTGTCAATAATTTCCTGTGTCCTGCACCTTGGATGTAACTACCTCTCACTCTCTCAGCCTTACGAATGATCCAGAGTTCATCCTGTCCAGCTCCAACTCCTTAATGCAGATTGTTAGAAGCTTCAGCTGGATGTACTTCTCACAGTTTTAGTTGTCAGGGACACTGTAGATCTCCCTTCCTTCCCACATCCCGCAAGGGGAGCAGTCAACTGTCCTGTCTGACAGCCCCACTGTTCAAAGCAAATATAAAGAAGGAAGAACAATAAACTGTGTGTTTTTTGGGGGGAGGGTGGGGGGGGGGGAACAATAATCCAGTAGTTAACTTCATAGATTTTCATTCCAGATTTATTAAGTTAACTGGTTATTCTGCTTTAAAGCCTTCCATATGTTCTCCAGATACATGAAGAAAGATTTTGCCAGGATCATCAGGCAGGAAATCAAAATTGGGAATAATAGGAGAAAATGTGTGTTCTCAGTATGTGAGATAACATCTAATGAAAGATCATCAACTGCTAATGTTAATCTCCTTTACCACAGATGTTACTTCTCTTGCAAGAATATTCCCATTATCTTTCAGATTTCCAGCATCTGCAGATTTTAACTTAGAAGTAGGCTATGCAATCCTGTGCAAAAGTCTTAAGCACCCTAGATTTTTTAGATAAATTCTGTTTTAGATGTTTATATTTTGTCTTCTCCATTAGTGTGCTAGTAGAGGTAAGAGCAAATTTTAGATATCCAAACATTCTTTTTTTCAAAAATTTTAATGTTACAGTGAAATTTTTGTATTTTGTTCTATAAAGTAATATTTAGAAGACCAGTTATCAAATAAAATATGATTTTGTTGGTGTATAACTCAGTGCATAAATAAATAAATAAAGATGACTGGTTCTAATACCAATTATCAAGTCAAGTCAAGTCACTTTTATTGTCATTTCGACCATAACTGCTGGTACAGTACATAGTAAAAATGAGACAATGTTTTTCAGGACCATGGTGTTACATGACACAGTACAAAAACTAGACTGAACTACGTAAAAATAAAACAACAGAGAGTTGAATGAACTAAACTGGTTAACTGAAACAGGTGTAGGAGGAATCAGACTGGGTGAAGAACAACTAAAAGGTGAGCATGTGGCCAATGTGACAGTTTAACTCTCAAATCTTCAATTCTTATACCATGGAAGAGTGAGCATAGCAACAAAAGTTGTCATCCAGTATCAGCAAGTTCACTCCCCAAGCAGAATTTTGCGGCAAACAGGAGCTTCAAGATCAGCTATCCAAGCTCTTCTGAAGAAACACAAAGAAACAGGCAATTGTTGAGGAACACAGTGGTCAGCCACAAAAACTGAGTGCAGCAGATGAGAGATACATCAAATTGATTTCCCTTCTAAATCAGAAGATGTCCATCACTACTATCAGCTCTGAACTCTCAGAAACCACTGAAAGCCAAATATACTCTTCTACAGTCCAGAGTAGTCTTGTAGAAGTTGTCTTCATGGAAAAGTTGCTACTGAAAAGCCACTCCTCCCAAGTGGAAACAAAACCAAGGGATTCACCTACGCAGAAAAACACAAGGTCCGGGATGCTGAACAATGGCAGTACGTACACTGGACTGAATAGTCAAATTTTGAAATTTTTGGCTCAAACAAGGGGCACTTTAACCACAGAAGAGCTGGAGAGTGCTACGTGGATGAGCGTCTGCAACTAACAGTGAAGGATGGTGGAGGTTCCCTGCAAGTTTGCGGCTGCAGTTCTGCAAATGGAGTTAGTAATCTGGTTAGAATTTATGGAATCCTCAATCTTGATAAGTAAAAGCAGGTTCTCATCCATTGTGTAATGACATTAGGGGGGTGTCTGATCAGTCCCAACTTTATTTTGCAACAGATCAATGACCCTAAACACATGATCATGGTCATGATCTATCTTCAGCGAAAAGACCAAAGTGGGGGGAGAGAGGTTGTCTGTAACAGATGGCATGGCCTCCATAGAGCCCTGATCTCAACATCATCAATGTTGTCTGGGATTAGCTGGGGAGACAAGAAAACGAGACAGCCAAAATCTGCAGAACAACTGTGGCATGTTCTCCAAAATGCTTGGAATAAACTACAGGCTGATTTTTCTCATAAAGCTACATGCCAGAGTAGCTAAGAGAATTTTGAAGGCAAAGGGTCACAGCAAATATTGATATGATTTATTTTTTTACTATTTACTGCTCTTTATAGTAAATTTTTTGATGTTCAGAAACTTTCATTATTTTTGAAACCATCTTTGTTTCCCAGATTTTTTTCCTACATGTGCCTTAAGACTTTTGCACAGTACTCTATATGGTCATTCAAGTGAGTTCTGCAATTTAATAACATCTTCACTAAGCCTAGATCTCATCCATTTTATTAATCAAACCACCATTTCACCTCTTGGCTTTTGTTCTTTCAATCTCTATCTTCTGTGTTTCACTGTGATCAACTGTCCTACTCAGGAACTTAGTGGGGGAAATAAACTGTTGATATTTCAGATCAAAACCCTGCATCAGGATTTATTCCCATATCTGTAGTGTCTTGTGTTGGTATTCTTTTCTGCCGCAAGAGCTCCTTATTCATGAATCATTCTGTTACTGAGATTCCAAGACGAATGGTGAGACCGGACCTAGAATATTGTGTGCAGTTTTGGTCCCCTAATCTGAGGAAAGACCTTCTTGCCATAGAGGGAGTACAGAGAAGGTTTACCAGTTTGATTCCTGGGATGGCAGGACTTTCATATGGAGAAAGACTGGATCGACTAGGCTTATACTCACTGGAATTTAGAAGATTGAGGGGGGATCTTATTGAAACATATAAAATTCTAAATGGATTGGACAGGCTAGATGCAGGAAGATTGTTTCCGATGTTGGGGAAGTCCAGAACGAGGGGTCACAGTTTAAGGATAAAGGGGAAGCCTTTTAGGACTGAGATGAGGAAAAACTTCTTCACACAGAGAGTGGTGAATCTGTGGAATTCTCTGCCACAGGAAACAGTTGAGGCCGGTTCATTGGCTATACTTAAGAGGAAGTTAGATATGGCCCTTGTGGCTAAAGGGATCAGGGAGTATGGAGAGAAAGCAGGTACAGGGTTCTGAGTTGGATGATCAGCCATGATCATACTGAATGGTGGTGCAGGCTCGAGGGGTTGAATGGCCTACTCCTGCACCTATTTTCTATGTTTCTAATGTGTCTGCTTGTTTAGAGACCAAAATTGCGCACAGTGCTTTAACTGTGATCTATCCAAATCTTTTGCTACCTCAGGGCTACCTTGACTTGGTTCTCCAACCCCTTTGTGGTCTACCTCAGCACTGAAGACCCAGTGGGTCAGATATATTTTTTTGTGCTTAACACTCAATTATCCTTTGAGCTCAGGCTATGGAAAGTGGAACCTGGACACAAGTCATTTGGCAGTTAGATCATCTTTCATTTAATGCCACCTTTTTTCTTAACAAGTTTGTATGTTGTCCCTGTGACTATGGTGGTTTCCTCCCACATTCCAAAAATGTACTTGTTGGATTAGTGAGTTGTGGACATGCTATGTTGGCACTGGAAAGCATAGTGACACTTGAGGGCTGCTCCAATCACATCAAGTTCACGTTTGATTGTCATTCAACCATACGTAAGAATACAGCCAAGTGAAACAGTTCCTCCATGGCCAAGGCGCAAAATACAGTACCAGCAATCACGTGCATGACATAACATATCTACTTATATCACAGTCCATCCTCGGACTGTTGACCATTGATGCAAACTATACATTTCTCTGTATGTTTTGATGTATTTGTGACAAATAAAGCTAATCTTTCTTATTCTGAAAGTTGTATTTTCTTGGTGTGGATTAGGTGGCCAGGAGTTCCACATCTTTCTTGGGCTAAAGAAGTTTCTCCTGGATTGTTTCTCTTCTGAAATCATTTGTGACAGTCACCAGTATCATTAGTGACAATGCAGTTCTGATTTTGTCTTTTAAGTTATTAATGTTCCCTGTGTTGAACTGGGAACCTGGAATACAGCCACACAGATCCTATTGATACTGACACTGATAACTTGCAGAGGCTGGTTGACGAATCAGATCCACAGCAATTGCCAAAATGGTTAGAAAGCATCCCTTTCTACAGTAAAGTTTCTTGTATTGAGAGAATTTGCTTCTCTTAACAGAATCAACTCATGTTATCCTTTCGGTCAGCCAGCCAGCATGAAGTTATCAGGAGAATTTATGGAAGCAATTTTAAAAGGAAGTTCACTGAAAGGAGTTCAGTCCAAATCAGATTATCACATATTTGCTCAGTTCAAGAAAGTGACTGTTAAAGTTAAAAAAAAATACACACACACACGCACATTTCCAACCCCCCCCCCCCCCCAATATCGTCTCTTTTGTTCTTCTCCGTGGAAGCTACCTGACCTGCTGAGCTAAGCAACACTAACCAACATTTTGTGTGTGTCACTTTGGATTTCCAGCATCTGCAGAATTGCATGTTTATAATAACCTCACATTATTGTTCACGTTTTCCAGTTTGAAGCTGTGTGATTTTAATTATCAAAATGATTTTAATTATCAAAATCTGGGCCTTTAGATTTAACTGCAACATTATTTCTTCACACTCTGACATCACTTTTTAAAACTTGATTGCGGATCTTGGATTAATCTTTCTGTTTTGCTGAATATATTATTTCTGTATCTGATCTGATGATTGTGTTAATCTTTTAATTTTAAAGCTCTGGCTTGTAGTTCACAATTGCTAAGGTTTTCTTGTTTCTTTGAACAGGTTAATGTTTAGGATGTTCTTAAGAATCTTTGGAAAATTAGATTATTAGCGTCAAGGTCAATAATGGATATCCTTAGTGTTGCTGAGTTCAGCAACACTTAACTAACATTTTGTGTGTGTAACTTTGGATTTCCAGCATCTGCTCTGCACTAGAGTGCAGGGTATAACCTAATCTGAGGGATGGGGAAAAATTTTCTTAAGTTACCTCGGCTCAAGGAATTGATGGATTTGTAGCTAAGTTTGTGGACGATGCTTTGGTAGGCAGAGGAGCAGGTGGTGTTGAGGAAGCAAGGAAACTGCAGAAGAATTTCGATAGATTAGGAGAATGGGCCAAGTCATTGAGTACATTTAGAGGTTGGTAGTTTCCTGATTAATCACTGCATCAAAGGTTACAGGGAAGAGGCAGAAGAATGGGGTGGAGAGAGAAAATAAGTCAACCATGATGGAATGGCAGAACAGATTCAATGGGCCAAGCAGCCTTATTGTGCACCTATGTCTTAGGGACAACTTGTATTATCAGGCTCAAAGACAGCTATCTCATTATTATATGACCACTGAACTTGAATAATAAGATGCTCTTGTCCTGTTCATCTACCTCGTTATGGTTTGCACCTTATTATCTGCCTGCATCTCATTTCTCTGTAGAACTTTGTTCTGCATTCTATTATTATTTCACCTTGTATTACCTCAGTGTATTAATCTGTATGGATGACGTGCAAAATGAAGTTTTCCACTGTGTCAATAAATGTGACAATTATAAACCAGCAATATTAAACCTGATTCTGATTCATTTTACCAAACAATTGACTTTCAGAGGCAAGAAAGGAAAGCTGATCGGTCATTGCTGGAGATGGAGAAAAGGGTAAGCTTCAATTAAATGTACTACATTCATAATGAGGACCTGTTCGAATATAAGTGATAATTTTAAAGAAATTAAACTTGTGAAGCTATTTTCATTAATTTTGTTAATTATTGAATTGGACAGCAATGTTTTAGCAACTACTCGAGTTTCTGACTTAAGTATCCAATTTGGAAACTCTTCTGCCCAAATAGCTAAAATACTTCACCTGATTGTTTTAGGCAAATCCAAACAGCCCAAATCTTGTACTCCTATCATTGTTTTTCTTTTATGTACGAGACTGCTGTAAATCCTTATCAGATCTTGGGTTGATTAAACACCATATTACTCAACACTAAAACTTGAATTGGAACTGAAATTTAAAAACCTAAAATAAAAAACGGAGACTGCTGAAAATACTCAGCAGGTCAACCAGTGTGCACGTAGTAAAAGGGAATGGCATGGTAGTATAGTGGTCAGTATACACTTGATAGTGTCAGTGATCAGGGATTGGGGTTCAATCCCACTGCTGCCTGTAAGGAGTTGTTTGTTTTCCCTGTGACCACATAGGTTTCCTCCACGTTCCAAACAAAACGATGTACAGGTTAGTAAGTTGAGGTCATGGTTTGATGCGGGAAAGCCCTAACAGATGTTCAGATTGTGTTGGTCATTGATGCAAACTGTGCATTTCACTGTATGTTTGGATATTCATGAAACAAATAAAGCTCATCTTTACATTTCATTTCAGGTTAGTGGCCTATAAGAGTTTTTAGCATTCTTTTTATTGTATTTTATTAGCTCCTTGAATAGTAAGAAATAGCATAAGCCATGTGACAATATCTTCAAGGAAGAGTTAACATCAATTCAATGACAGGTGACCAAATGTTTGGTCAGAAATTTTTAGGAGCATTTTAAAGGAGAGTCGACATTCCAAATTACCCCTTGTAATTAGTTCAACATATCCAAGTTCAGAGAACCACCACATGAACATCATACATACATCTGAGGAACTGAGATGAATAATTATTTTCATGAAGGGGTATGAGGGTGTTATATTTCTGAAAGTGGTTTGAGAAATAAAAGGCTCAGAGTGACAATTTTCCATTATTTATCAGGAAAGAAGAGCACTGGAGAGGAAAATCGCTGAAATGGAGGAGGAGCTCAAGGTAAAGATCACTCCAGTGTTGTACAGATCTGTGGTTATAAAACTCCATTTAAATGGCAAAACCTATCTTTAAAATTATGGCATTCTTTTCAGAACAAGTAAAGTTGCTATTTTTACCTTTTGATGTGTAATGGTGCAGTAAATTGTTAATGACTGCACGCAAATAAAATTCAAGTGTTTAGATTAGTGAATGTTTTGCAAATGATTCATAGTGGAGTAACATTGGGGAATTTTTGCTAATAAGCTCAGGCTGCAAAGATCTAACTTAATTTGATGTGGAAGAACTCAGGCTTTAATAACCATTTGTAGATAAATTACTTACGTTGAAAAAATAATTCCTAGTTTAGCTACAACAATATGCGACATGAATTTATATTAATATGTCTGATATTGGAAAAGGAATTATATCATTGTTTTGACAAAATCTGGAGGCCCTCTTTTTTCCCCCTTGGTCCAGTTGCACATTTGGCAAAGACATGCCTTAAAATCAAATGAGCATATTTGTATAATTATGTTAAAGATTTCCCTTTCAATGGGTACATTGTGGGAGTGATTTACTTATACATAATGCAGTATTAAGTAGGGGTATAATTTCCTTGCACATGGTGTCCATGAACTGAGCCAGCTCCATCCTGGACACTAGCCTTTCCACCATTAAAACATATCTGCAGAAGGTGCTACCTCAAAAAGATGGCAACCATCATTAAGGAGCATTTTGAAGGACAGAAGAGTGGACATTACAAATTAGTCCTTGTAATCAGTTCAACACATCCAAATTTAGAGAATCACCACAAGAACATCATGCCTCATCACCCAGGATATGCCTTCTTCTCATTGCTACCTTCGAGGAAGTGGTACGGGAGCCTGAAGACACACACTCAAAATGTTTTAGGAACAGCTTCTTACCCTCTGCCATCAGATTTTTGGATGGACAATTAACCCATGTACTCTGCCTCAATGTTGTTTCTTTTTTTTTGCTCTTATTGCACTATTTTAATTTTAAAATATATTATTGTAATTTATAGTTTTTATTCTGCATCTATATACTGCTGCAAAACAATGAATTTTGTGATGTATGCTAGTGATTCTGATGACTAGATCATCTTACATTGACTATACCATGTCATGAATTTCATCGTCTTCCTTGATGGTACAGGGCTCTATTAAAAATATTTTATGTTTTGATGTTTGTTCAGTTTTAATGTTACTCTTTGTTATCCTGTGAAACCATTATCTTTATTTGCATGTTAAGTCTTGTTCTGCATTTTTGACTCTATTTGGGAGGAGAAGTGATTTTACATATGCATCTAATTCATAAACTCTCAGTTGGATATAGGTTGGGATTGAGGAAGCTCTTGTAGACTGTTCAGGGATACTGCTACTGTGCTTCAAGCAGCATGTCTGTACGCCTCCTCTTATTTACTGGATTACAATAGATTCAGCAATCTTTATTTTATCATTGCCTTCATTGGATATTATGTTTAGATTTTTCAGCAAGTGTTCCTGTCCTTTAAGTAGATGGCAACAGTTGTTTGCTTGTGGATATGTCACTGACATGCATTCTGTTCTTGATGGGAAGTTGTAAAGGCATAAACTTTTACTGGTCTGCTCAATTCTTTATTCAAAAACTCCCTATCTGACAACATTAAGACTCCAAGATACTTTCAGTGTTCAGTGGTTCTGCTGAGGTTGTGTCTGCTGATTTAGACTTTTCAGCAAGCGAGACACAGTTTTCCAGCATTTGACAAGTTGTTCTCTCTTTGAATCTTGTTTTCCAGTGAGATTCCTCATTCTGTCATCGCAGACCACCCGTGCTTGTAATCTCACTGGATCTTTCTTCTTCTCAGGAATCAATGTAGAGACTAAGGTTGAAATATCCTTACCTGTGTGTAGAGCTCAGAACTGGTCAATGCTCCATGTTTGTTCTTAAAAGTCCTGTGTAAATCCAGCAAAGCTTTTGTACTCCTATTCCTTCTCAATGAGGTATAGAATTCTGTTTGTTTTCCTTTTACTTATGTATCTTCATTGAGATCTTTTCATGTTTGTGCCAGCTATTCATCACAATCTTTAATTAGTCAGCTTAGCTCTAATCATTTGTCCATGTGATTAGGGTTTGCTGCTGATGTACCCCTATGTGAAAATGAAAGTTGGTCATTCATTCCTTTAGAATATACACTCAGTGACCACTTTATTAGGTACAAGAGCGAAATGTGTTGTGCATTCAAAGATATTCTTCTACATACCACTATTGTAACGCGTGATTATTTGACTTGCTGTCAGCTTGAACTAGTCTGGCCATCCTCCTCCAGCCTCTGTCATTAACAAGGTCACAGAACTGCTGTTCACTGGATGTTTTTATGTTCTTGCACATTCTCAGTAAACTGACTTGTGCATGAAAATCAGAGGAGATAGTTTTTGAGATACTCAAACCATCCTGTTTGGTATCAACAATCATTCCATGGTCAGTGTGACTTAGATCACATTTCTTCCCCAGTCCGATGTTTTGTCTGGGAAACAAGTCTTGCAGACATGAACATTTTAGCATGCAGACATGACAGCTTTTATCAATTGAATTGCTGCCATATGATTGGTCAGTTAGTAGGTACATCTGCTCATTAATGCAAATAACTGGCCACTGAGAATAGAACAGTACAGGTTCAGATTCATCACATGTTCATCAAAGCAGACAGTGAAATTCATTGTTTGCATGAACAAGCAACACAGCCCAAGGATGTGCTGGGGGCAGGCAGCAAATGTTGCCAAACATTCCAGCATCAACATAGCATGCCCACAATGTACAGTAGAACAACACAAGCAACAGAACAACAAAACAACAGCAGCAAAATAAGCCCCTTTTCCTCACTCCCACCCACTCAGTCACAGACCTCAGCCTCAAACCCCTGGGCAGACCACCTCCAGTGTCCTTAGCTCTCAGAGCTGCAGGCTCACAGTCACAAACTTGTCTTCTGGCTTTGGTTATGAATCCTGATCACAGTGTACCAATCTGGAAGAGGAGGAGATGCAGTGGAACCTTACAAATACCCTAATTGTGATCATCTCACTGCTAATAGTTAGAGATCTTTCCGGCCAGCTCAAGAAGAGGCCCTTCAACCCATCACGCATTGAGGATGATTCCAAACATTCTGTCTGCCTGCACAGCGTCCACTTACCTCTATTCCCTACCTGTTCGTGTATCTTTCTAAATACTACAATGTTTTGTTTCTGCCACATTCCAGGAACCTACCCCTGTTTTAAAAGAAACATTTACCTTACAAATCTCCTTTAAACTTCGCTCCTCTCACCCTGAATGTGTTCCCTCTAACTGTGAACCTGAACATAATGAATATAAACACACAAGATTAGCTTAAATCAATTCAGTTTTAGTTTGACTCTTGAGGGGACAATCTTATCATTATTATTAAGATACCTATTACAATGACTTACAGAAATCCTCTCAGCGATAAATCTTTCAATAGTATTTTTGTCAGTTCACTGCAAATAAGTAGTGGATTAGTGCAGTTAGTTTAACGTGACTATTTTCTCAAACTATATCTAATTGATAGCCTCACAATAATCTTCCATAACAGAGACACGTTGCACATTCAGTCTTTGTTTATGGTTTTCAGAAATTCTATTGTATTTCTTTAATTTCCTGTAAATGCCTGCAAGAAAATTAACCTCAAGGTGGTATATAGTAACATATACATAATTCGATAATAAGTTTACTTTGATCTTTGAGGATGTCAAAGTTTGATGACTTAAAATTGAGCCAATCCAAATGAAAATTCATCTCTCAATGTTTGTTTAAACCATCTGCCATCAGCATCTTCTGGCAAGGTAAGAGTGTGGTTATCAGTGACTGAAGCCAGAATCACCAAAAGAAAATTATCACTACAAAAACCATTAGGCATGTAGTTTTCTGAAGGCACTCTCCGCCCTTTAACACTTGAGTTCTTGCCTCGATCACTTTGCCTGAATTAGTTCTGCAGAAGCTTTGCAGCCCTCAGGGGTTGCACACTTTTCTTTCACACTTCAATGTTGTTTTGCTGCTATCAGTCACCTCTCCCAGAGTCTTAGTGATTGGAATAACAACGATGTAGAAACAACATCATCATTTCTCCTAAGCCTTGCACTTTCTGAATTTGATTGTCTTCTCTTTCTTCATTGTTTCTTCAGACTGCATTTGCCCACCTATCTCAGACACCATCTTCATCACAGCAGCAGTTCTAAAAGGCCCATCATTTTAAGATGCTAACGCGAGGCCCATAAACCTGGCTCATTTTCAAACCTTGAAGTTTGAATTGTAGAAGTCAAAAATCTCTCATAAGAGGTATCATGTGTTGGCCACGTTGTACAGTAATTTTGTTAAATAATGGTGGTCTTGAATTATTAACATCTTCCCTCCTAATATAAATAGATCCAGAATTGAGACCCAGTTTGAAGATCACCTTTGACAATTGTATGGACTCATTGTTCAGGCTGAAAATCCTTTGATTGGAATGGATATGTCCACCATACATTGACTCTCGGAAAGGCTGTGGAGTAACTTGTTTTCAGTGGCAGAGTAATTTGTCCTTGGCTATGCATCAGCAGCTTGAGTAAAGTCAAGAACAGTATCCCAATACATACAAAAATTTGATGGAGTTTAGCAGGTCAAGCAGCATCTGTGGAGGGGAATAAACGGTCGATATTTCAGGCCAAGACCCTTTATTCGCACAAGAAAGGAAAGAAGAAGAACCTCTGGATTTCCAGTATCTGCAGAATTTGTTGTGTTTACCTATTACACATCAGTACAGGATATACAGAAAGACCAATCCACACAAGTACTCCAGATTTCCAGCATCTGCAGAATCTCTTGAATTCTTGAAAGACCAAGCTACCTTCCGTGGTTTAAAATGAATGTTGCATTGAAATGAATTTCAAGAAACATTTTGAAGGTGTGAAAGAGCTGAAGACAGATGGGCTTTTTTTAAAAAAAACACAAATTATTGAGCATGGGGTCAACGATGCTGAAGGGATGATGGCTAATGGATGAGTGAGACATCACATCTTGAAGCTGGAGGAAGTTACAGATCTCTGGAGGCATTTGAAACCAAGGTTTTAATTTTCATAGATTCAGAGCATAGGAACAAGCTGCCTTGATCATGCCAACAAAGATTTCCATTCAAGCTAGTCTCCTTTTGGCCCATATCCCTTTTAATCTTTCCTCTCTATGTGCCTGTCCAAGTGTCTTTTTAAATGCTGCTATTGTACTCACCTTAACAACTTCCTCTGGAGGCTTGTTCTATATACCAACCACCACTTACAGGAAGAAGGTGCCCCTCAGGTCCTTTATAAATCTTGCCCCAATCACCCTAAACATATGCTTGTCATTTCTTGATTCCCTGACACCAGAAAAAAGACTGTATTCACCCCCTGTCCCTCATGATTTTCTATATGTCTATAAGGTCATCCCTCAGTTCCCAACATACCAAGGAAAAAAGGTCCCAAGCTGCTTGACTTCTGTCCCATAATTTAGCCATTTTTATCCCAGTAACATCCTTGTACCAACTTCACCTGACACTCTTCACCTGTCCAGTGCCCTAATCAAGCAGGGCGCACCAAATGATTTCAACTACCATACAAGCAACACACACAAAATGCTGGAGGAACTCGTATTTCAAAGTTGCTCATTTCTGCTATTTTGCCTGTTAAATGCCTTGCCCTGTCCCTCTCCTTTGACTCCGAAATGCTGGTAATAATTTCTTGGCTTTTATCACTCATTTAAGTTTGGTAGAACGGGCATATGCATTCAATTTGACCCGAAAGCTAGATATTGTGCCTTTTGGGAAATCAAAAATTTTGTTGCTACTGAAGTCACAGCCCAGTTGTCAATAGAAATTTTCTAATCATAATTCATATTATAATTGATAGATATCGAGTACCAGAAAATAGATGTTGTAATAATACAAGTTTGAGTTACTTTACTCAATGCTTCTTTATGAAGAGAATCCCAAGGCCTGTGTCATTGTACCAAGTGGAAAATGGGCATTGAATTATCATTTTATTAACTTTTTTCTTGTGTGTGCTTCTTATTCTGCTTTCCAATTCTGTTTCTTGTGTTTTGATCCCTGCAGAACCCGCAGCAAGTAAATCAGATTCAGACTCTGAGGCAGTTAAATGAGCGACTACTGGCTGAGAATAGGGCTCTGACCAGAGTGGTCATCAAGCTTTCTGAATCCTATAGGCAGCTTCAGGCTGTGGATTTGTAGCATCTTTTCTTTTCTTCATTGCTACTGCCCTTCGTAGCCAGGCAGGTGTTAAACTTTGGTTAGCTTTCTAGTCCCACTTTCACTCTTGTTTTGGGCGAGAACTGCTTTTTTTTTGCTAAATTGCTTCATCTAAAACTGTGGAATGCAAATGTCTTGCTTTTTTTTGTTTCAGAGTTGGGCAGTTCTACGTGACTTGTACATATTTGTGCTGCTGCTAATGTGGTTTCCCCTTTGTCACTGTGCTCCAGTGTTCTGTTGTGAGAAATTTCTCCGGTGTTACAGGATATAAGTAGACGACGTGTGGTTGAACGGAGCCTGCAAACTTGCAAAGAATCAGTCTGGTGTTGCGTTAGCCAAAAGATGGTTGTTAACCACAGCCAATACAAACTGCATGGCTTTTTAACTGCACTTGGGATTGGTGTGAACACTTAAACTCTATGCTGCTTGGCTTTCCTGTCAGTTCACTTATAGCTAAGTGGTTCATGAACCTTCTTGTTACTCCTTTTTATGCACTGTTTATTTTTGTAGTTGATAGTAATTCTATGTCTTTGCACTGTACTATTGCTGTTGAACATATTTCACATCATAAATTAGTGATAATAAACCTGATTCTGATGGTACAGAAATACAATAAAACTCCTATAACGTGATCCACTTACATGGAACAGTACAGGCTCTTGGGGCCCATGATTTTGTGCTGACCTTCTAACCTACTCCTAAGATCAATCTAAAACATCCCTCCTACACAGCCCTCCATTTTTCTATCATCCTTATGCCCATCTGAGAGTTTCTTAAATGCACTAATATATCCGAGTCTACAACCATCCCTGGCAGGGTGTTTCTCGCACTCACCACTCTATGTAAAGAGTTTACCTCTGCCGCCACCCCCCCCCCCCCCCCCGCCTTATTCTTTCCTCCAATCACCTTAAAATTCTGTCCCTCTTGCATTAACCTTTTCCACTTGGTAACAAGTCTCTGGCTGGCCACTCAGTCAGTGAATCTCTATCAAGTCACCTCTCATCCTAATTGATGGAATTCAGTCGAGGGCACCATGATAGTGTAGTGGTTAGTGCGACACTATTACAGCTCAGGGCATCTCGAGTTTGGAGTTGTCCTCCAAACTGTCCTCTCTAAGAAGTTTGTACTTCCCTTGAGCACGTGGTTTTCCTCTAGGTGCTCCATGTTTCTCCCACAGCCCAAAGACGTGCCAGTTAATAGGTTAATTGGTCTTTGTAAATTGTCCTGTGATTAGGCAAGGGTTGATCGGGGTGGGTGGATAGAGTGGCTCATTGGCACACACACGTGTTACCATATTACACGTGTACACTTGTTTCCTTCAGTTGTTGTGCTTCTTTTAAACTTGGAAATGTTGTACAATAGTGAATGAAGAATGTATTAATGTGAGTAAAAGCCAATAATGGCAAAAGTATTCCATTTGTTATAAGGGTTGGCACAACATCAAAGGACCTGTACTGTTCTAAGTTCTACATTCTCTGTGCCTTGAATTTGCTCCTGGAGCACCAGAAGGATTAAAACGAACTCTAAGAAGGAAACTACATTTATATGTCATCTTTTTTTTCTAACAAACTAATGGCGAGGCCACGATCTGCAGTCCATAAGATGTGTGGAGGGAGAGAGTGAATTAACTGTTAGGGTTAATAATGTTTCATCAGATCCAGGAAAGCTTAAATGGTGAGGTGTGTTTTAATTGCAGAGTAAGTAGAAGGGTAGGGAGAGCAAATAATATTTATGAAAGAGAGGAATTCTCTGATCCAAATACTGGTGATGAGAGAAGCAATCAAGTTTTTCACCTGTATCTTACTGTACTTGTTTATGTGTCAACAGACTTGAGAACACAAATGGTTCTTCACATATTGAATATCCAGAGTGATACACACAAAATGCTGGAGGAACTCAGCAGGTTAGACAGCACCTCTAGAGGGGAATAAACAGTCGATATTTCAGGCTGAGACCCTTCATCAGGACCTGAGAGACTTGAGATGATGTGAAGGCTTGTTAATCCCAGTTGATGGCTAGAGGAGATGTGGTTATAAGGTGAATAACAAGAGTAGAAGGAGGAGGAGGGTGAACCAAAGTAAGATTGGAACTGTGCGATGGGATACTTTCTGGTTGTTGGATATTTTAATTGGAAACAATGCTGTATTAGTGAGAGTGTTAAAGGTTACAGGGAGAAGCAAGAGAAGGAGGTTGAGAGGGAAATATATCAGCCATGATTGAATGGTCGAGCGGATTCGATAGGCCAAATGGCCACTTTCTGTTCCTGTGTGTTATGGTCTTTTGGAAATTGTTTTCATAACTGAGGCACAAGTAAGACTGCTGGTGCTGAGCCTCCACCTTTGGCTGCGCAGGGCTGTTGATAACGGTCACCCTGACGGGACACAGGAATACAGAAGTTGGGATGTTAGGTTAAAGTTGTATAAGACATTAGTGAGGCTAAATTTGGAGTATTGTGTCCAGTTCTGGTCCCCGTCCTACAAGAAAGATATTAACCAGGTGGAAAGAGTGCAGAGAAAATTTACAAGAAAATTTATAAATTTACAAGGACTTGTACCTGAGTTATCAGGAAGGGTTGAATAGGTTGGGACCTTTCTCCCAGAGCATAGGAGAATGAGGGGAGGTTTGATAGAGGCATATAAAATTATGAGGACTATTGGTAGCAAGCAGACTTTTTCCACCGAGGTTGGGTGAAACTAGAAATAGAGATCATAGATTAAGATTAGAATTAGGTGAAATATTGAGGAATATAGGACAATAATATAACTTCTCACAATTGAACAAATACGCTGGCTTTTTGTTATGGATACCGTTGAATGATATCCCATTTTTCCCACATTATCAGAAGTGAGTGTAGCTGCTATTGTTAAGGAGAAGGTGCTTGGGAAGCTGCAAGGTCTGAAGTTAGATAAATTACCTGGACCAGGGTTCTGAAAGTGGTAGCTGAAAAGATTATGAAGGCATTAGTAATGAAATTTCATGAATCGCTAGATCCTGGAATGGTTCTGGAGGACTAGAAAATTGCAAATGTTTCTCCACTCTTTCAGAAGGGAAGGAACAGAAGAGAGAATATTATAGACCAGTTTGCCTGACTTCAGTGGTTGGGAAGATGTTGGAGTCCGTAACTAAGGATGAGGTTTCAGGGTAATTGGTACAAGATAAAATAGGCCGAAGCCAGGGGAAGTCTTACTTTACAAATCTTCTGAAATTCTTTGAGGAAATAACAAGCAAGATAGATGAAGGAGAATCAATGGATATTATTTACTTGGATTTTCAGAAACCCGTTGACAAGGTGTTGCACATGAGGCTGCTTAGCAAGATAGCCCATGATATTACAAGTATTAGCTACTAGTATTGTACTAGCTGGTGCAGATACTAGCATGGATAGAAGGTTGGTTGACTAGCTGGAGTCAAAGCGTAGGAATAAATGGGACCTTTTCTGGTTGGTTACAGGTGAAAGTGGTCTTCTGCAGGGCTCAAGTGAAACTGCTTCATTTCACGTCATGTCAATGATTTGGATGACGGAGTTAATTACTTTGTTGCCAATTTGCAGATGATATGAAGATAGGTGGAGGGGCAGGCAATGTTGAGGAAGCAGGGAGTCTGCAGAAGAACTTAAATTAGGAGAATGGGCAAAGAAGTGGCAGATGAAATATAGTGTAAGGATGTGTATGGTCATGAACTTTGGTTGAAGGAATAAAGGCATGGACTATTTTCTAAACAGGAAGAAAACGTGAAAATCAGAGGTACAAAGGGACTTGAGTCCTCATGCAGGTTACTTGCAGGTTGAGTCGGTGGTAAGGAAGGCAAATGCAATGATAGCATTCATTTTGAGAAGACTAAAATATAAGAGCAATGATATAATGCTGAGGCTTTATAAGGCATTAGTCAGACCACATTTGGAATATTGTGAGTAGTTTTGGGCCCATTATAAGAACAGAAGACATAAGAGCAGAATTAGGTCATTTGGCCCATCAGATCTGTTCTGACATTCATTCATGGCTGATCCTCCCCCCACTCCCCAGCATTCTCCCTGTAAGCTTTGATGCCGTGGCCAATCAAGAACCTATCAATCTCTGCCTTAAATACACTGAACGACCCACCTCCACAGTTGCCTTGGTAACAAATCCCACAAATTCACCACCCTCTGGCTAGAATTTCTCTGTATCTCTGTTTTAAATGGACCTCCCCTCTATCCTGAGGCTGTGCTCTTTTGTCCTAGATTCCCCCGCTGTGGAAACATCCTTTCCACACCTACTTTGTCTAGGCCTTTCAACATTCAAAATATTTCAATGAGATCTCCCCTGGTCTCCATGGCATTCCTCTGGGAGTCCCACCTAAGAAAAGATGTGTGGCATTGGAGAGGATGCAGAGGAGGTTCACGAGAAAGATTCCTGGAATATCTGAGGAGTGTTTGATGGCTCTGGGCCAAAACTCACTGGCGTTTAGAAGAATGAGGGTTTGGGATGGATGTAATTGAAACCTGTTGAATATTGAAAGGCCGAGATAGAGTGAATGTGAAGAGGATGCTTCCTATTGGGGGTGAGTCTCGGACCAGAGCTCAGAGATGAGGAATTTCTTTAGCCAGAGGGTAGTGAATCTGTGGAATTCATTGTCACAGATGGCTATGGAGACCCAAGTTATTGAGTATATTTAAAACAGGTTGATGGATTTTTGATTAGTCAGTGTGTCAAAGATTGAGGAGAATGTGTTTGAGAGGGATGATAAATCGGCCTTGATGGTATGGTGGAGCAGACTGGAAGGGCCAAGTGGCCCGGTTCTGTTCCAATATCTTGTGGTCTTGTAGGAGGACTTTCCAAGGTTGAACGGGCCAAGAATGAACACAAGAAGCACTAGGAGTTGGCTATCTAGTCTGTTGAGCCTGCTCCACCATTCAATGCAAGCATGGCTTATCAGGCCATGGTCTCAGCTCCATCTCATTACGCATTACTATTCATTCCCTTACAGTTTTAAAAATCTAAATGTGCCTTAAATATTCTTAATGAGGTCGCTTCCACTGCTTCCCTGAACAGAAAATTCCTCAGATTCACTACTCTTGTGAAAGAGTCGTTCTTCCTCATCTCCATCCTAAATCTACTCCTCACGAATCTCGCGGCTATGTACCCTGGTGCTAGTTGAAAATAAAAACAAGCATTTTAATTTATCTTGTTCATATTATTTATCTTGTGTTATCTATTACCCGAATCTCATTTGCTGACACTATTTCCACATCCTACTGTTGGATACTTTTCTAATTCCTTTCACAGTTTCTGCTCCCTGCTCTGAATCTCCCTCCACATTCCAGAGTCTGCGAGGCTTCTTCCTCTAATGTCCTTATTCTCCACCCCCAAGTCTGCGTTCATTCACTACAGCACCATCTCCACGGGGCAGTTGAATTAGCTACCAGTCATTTGCTGTGCACGGGCTTTACTTCAGTGTGCCAGGTCCCTGTATCCATAAATATGTGGAGCTTGATCCATTTGTGTATTTATTTCAGACTATGGTCACCTTGAAGATAAAGAACACTAGAGCACAGAACCAAGCAATCAGGTCCATCTAGTCCATGCCAAACTATTATTCTGCCCGGTGCCATCAACTTGCACCATGGACCATAGCCCTCTATAACCTTCCCATCACTTTACTTATCCAAGCTTGTATATCGAAATCAAATACACATCCACCACTTCACTTCAAATGACAGCTCGTTCCACACTTCACTTTTCACCCTTAACTCACAACCTCCAGTTCTAGTCTCACCCAACCTCAATGGAAAAAGCCTTCTTGCATTTACCTATCTATACCTCTCTTAATTCCGTATACTCTATCAAATCTCCTCTCATTCTTATAGTCCAGAGAACAAAATCCTTACCTATTCAACCTTTCCCTAAAACTGTGATCCTCGAGTACTGGCAACATTCTTGTAAATTTTCTTTGAACTCTTTCAGTCTTACTGATAACTTTCCTGGAGGTTGGTGACCAGAACTGCACACAATATAGCAAATTAGACCTCACCAATATCTTATACAAGTTCAACATAACATCCCAACTCCTGTACTCAGTACTTTGATATATGAAGGCCAATATGCCATACACTCTCAATATTTCATTATCTATCTGTGATACCACTTTCAAGGAATTATGGATCTGTAGTCCCAGATTCCTCTGTTCTACTGTACACCAGTATTATAATCACAAGCACAAGAAAATCTGCAAATACTGGAAATCCAAAGCCCCGCACACACGTGCATGTGCGCGCACAGACATGCACACGCACAGACACACACCTACCTGGAGGAACTCAGCAGGCCAGGCAGCATCTATGGAAATGAATAAACAGTCAATGTTTTGGGCCAAGACCCTTCATTGTTATGCTTCGAAGATTGTTGTAAAGAAATAGAATTTAAATGGCTGCTATTTCAACTGTAAGCTGGAGTAAAATATAAATATACAGGTGTGATAACTTGGTGAGAGAGCTCTGATTTTTACCTTGAGTTATGTATAGTGGACTTCTGCAATTAGATGTCAGAGTAAGTTTTAACAGCTGGAATGTTATACATAATCTCATCAGAGCTTTGGTTGTGATTTCATAGCTTGTGATGATAGTTCATTTTGATGCTTGAAAGACATTACTTGAAAGAGCTTGTGGTCCTCTGTATGCTGGATATAATAAGTTGTGTTCAAAGTAGGTATAGGAGTTTAATTTTAATAGGATTTTCTAGTTTCTCTTCATTTCCTTTGTGAACATTTTCATGGTGTGTTAATTGTATTTAAAGCTGATATTCACAGCAAGGCCGATGTTTATTACTGTTGCTAATTTCCCTTGTACATTGAACCGTTTCAGACATGAGTGTTGAAACCCCGTTGTTGGGTCTCCAGTCAAACGTAGCCCTGTCCAGTAAGAGCAGCAGATTCATCATGCAGAATCAGGTGGCTTTTTAAAGCAGTCTGGTACTTGATCAAATTAAAAGCAAAATTTCCAAACTTAATGGGTTAAAATACACTGGCAAATCCAGAAAATTGGCACAGTGCCATTGCAATGGAAAATTGTTTTTCCTCTAGTTTCCCAAAGCAATTCACAGCCAATAAAATGTAGTCATTGTTTTATGTAAAGTGTGGCAGGTAGTTTGCACTCAGCAAGGTCCTATTCACACCAACTTGGTAATCAGAACATGAGATGAGGAATTTTTCTGTACTAGGACACTTGAGGAAAGCTTCCCTGCTTTTGACCAATGTCAGGGGTTCTGTTTCATGTGGTGGGACAGTAGTGTAGTGGTTAGCATAATGCTTTACAGTGCCACTGACCTAGGTTCAATTTCTGCCTCTGGCTCTATGGAGATTGTATGCTCTCCCCATAACTTTGTGGGGTTCCTCCAGGTACTCCACTTTCCTCCCACATCCCAAAGACGTACAGGTTAGAGTTGGTAGGTTAATTGGTCAAATGGGTTTAATTGGGCAGCCCGGGCTTGCAGGGCTGGAAGGGCCTATTACTGTGCTGTATCTTAAAAAAATAAAAATAAAAATTATCCACCTGAATGGGAGGACAGGGCTGCAGTTTAACCTGCAGTCAAGAGTCACTTAATCTGACTTAAAAGACTGTTGGTATGACTTGTTTTAACACTGGTCTTCAAAAGACAAATCCTCTAAACATGCAGTAATCTTCTGCAAGCACAGATATGAAACACCTTCATAATCTGCACAGATTCCCATTGTCCTTTGTCCACATTTGCCATTAATGTTTGCAGATTGATGGTTGGAATGAGCTTCCCTGATTTATTCTTTTGTATCCACTACAGATGTTACCGGACTTGAAAGCAGACAACCAGCGACTGAAAGACGAAAATGGAGCTTTGATCAGAGTCATCAGCAAACTTTCCAAGTAAATGGGAATCTAATTGCTGTTGTTACCATTGTCCAAAAGCTCTGAACTCATGTTGTCAGCTGGGTGGATCAAAAGGAGCTGGAGAGCCCAACCCGAAGAAATTTCTTGTACAAGCCTGTTCAATGTCTATATATGGATATCTATATTTATATTTACATATAAATGTACGGCCATTTTAACAGAAACTGCTGAAGAAATGAAATGCCTGACACTCTTGTTTACAGAGGAAAGAGGAAGACGTTTGAAAGGCAGATGCGCCTCCGTAACTAAACCAGAAAGCCTTACTTGTACATAAAATGTCGTCAAACTGCTTGTATTGCAACAGACGGTTTAAAAAATCCAACATGATTTAACTGTGCCACAGAACTGTTGTTTTCCTCCTTTGCACGCTTAAGAGTGTTTAATATGTGCTTAACCACCCATGTGCCAGTTCAAGTTGGGACAGTATTCGCAGAACCATCTGTGTTGCAAATGATGCATCCAAGCCCTATAGCGGCAAGTAACGATTTGTCCCTCTGTATTGATCAGATAGATTTGGTGAAACATTTGCTTTCACTGTTTGTGCAATATGCATTTCTTTAAGATGCTTTAACAAGTCAGTTGAAGTAGATATATTTTACAAAAAGATTATCTTGGCCTTCTTCACAATTTTTAAGCCTAGCGTAAATTCTTGGATAATTTGTAGCCTTCATTTTCATTTTAGCAGGTACTGAGTGTGTGTATGTGTGCGTGTGTGTATATATACTGTTTTAAGTTTCAGCGCACCATGTATGCGTAACGACTACACAAAGCGGATTACTCCAAGGGGCATCGTTTTAATGAAAATGAGTTTTTTAAGGCTTAAAAAGTGGATATTCATGAAATGATTTATTGGAAAAGTGTGATGTCCTGAAGGGTAAACGGTACATTTGATGTAGGATTTCAATCTTCACAGATGTAAAAACGTGCATCAAAAAATCCATGAGAGATTTCTCACTCTGTGATACGCATACTGTAAGTCACACCAGAGCTAAAAGCTCTTGCCAAAGTAATATCACACAAGAAAACAATTATTTGTTTGGAGAAGTACATTATGGTGTTCACAAACTTTTCAGTTATGTATCTGGGATGGCTGACAGCAAGAGATACTGATTGTTGGAAACCCATCGTGACAAAGTCCAGAAATCAGAATGCACTTCCTACTTTTTGGTGGCCTTTTAAAGTGAATTCTCTGACCATTCGACCAATATTGTACATCACCCCTCGTTTATTCTGACTATATATTTAAACATCTATGTGATTTCATATGGCACATTACATGTCAAAAAAAACCACTGAAGATTTCAAACTTGCTGAGTGATTGTACATTGTAAAACTTGCGGTAACTATTGTATTATCATTAAATATATTGTATTAAATGTGAATTTATACCCCTTCATAAAAACACCAGGATTCTTGTGTTGCATTGATTATTGTGGTCTGGTACGCTGGGCATTTTGGTGTAATGTTGGTGTGGTATCGGACTCTTACTACCAATCTCAGGAGCTGGATTTTATAAAGGTACAAAGAAAACTAGGCTTTCCCGTTCAAGCAGTAAGAGCCAAGTGTTTGGTTGAGATTATTTACCATTGGTATGTGATGTTTTTCTCTGTTGTTTGGCAAAGACAGAGGTTAGTGGCAGCAGAGGATTTAAATGCTGGTTCAGCAACAGGTTCTGAGTGTGTGACTGGCTGATCAAGTGGCACAGTGTGATCCTAAATTCAGGCGCATGTCCAAAAATATAATAGGCATTTCTGCAAAATTTCAGTGTTTTATATTCAGGTTATTTATTCTTTATATTGGAATCCATGATTTGACCTGTGTGCTGTGTGAGTTTTATTTGTAGTTATTGAGCAGACAGTGCATATGCATGGAGTTGACTGCAAAAGCTACCAACATTTTTGAAAAATGTATTTTCACATATACTAATAAAAATTAAAATGTTAACATAGTGCTATTTATTTGATTGTGAACTGAATAATGAGATGTGTTAGCTTGGCTTTCAAATTGCTGCGATAGCATTCATGGGTGCTTCACTGATCTGGAGAGTGATGTTCAGATTCATGTTGCAGAGCATGGAATTAAGGTAACTGAGAAAACAATGTGGTTGTGTTTGTACAAGTCTTTCTATGGTAACTGTGGGATCCCCTACCAGCTGTCCCAAAATGCAACCCTTAGAACTCGATCCCATACTGATCTGTTAGTTTTTTCAGTTGGTCTCTGCTTGAATTTCCATGAACTTACCTGCAGATCAAGGATCAACTTCATTTGCCATATATATTTACATGCATAGTGGATTCCAGGTTAATTGGGCCATCAGTTAATCAGGATGCTGTTTATTTGGAACAACTCTTAAACAGACAAAAACTAAATAGAATATAGCCAGGATTTCCTTTGTTTATATGGAACACTATGCCACTTATTTGAGACAAGAGACTGTTGCCGAACAGTCTCTAACTAGTGTCAGTTGCGTGTACTTGCATAGTTGTTAGACATGACACTGTGTGTAGAGCAGTTTCTAAATAGCGTCAGTTGCACGTGTTTGTATTCAAAAAGTAGTCATTTTTGTCACTGATATTTGGTGATAAATAAGTGGTAAGACAATTCAGAACAGTTTTACTCACTGTGGTTTCAAGCATTCACGCTTGGAGATGCCAGAAATAGTTGGGAGTGAAAATAAAATTATTTCATTACTTCAAGTTAGAAATTATGAAGAATTTGAAGGTATCGGCAATTATCTTGAATGAAGGGTTGTATGAAGGCAGTCCATTTTCTGCATTAGGTGTCTGTACTGATTTTGTTCATTTACAGTCAATCAAAAGAACAGGGCATAAATTCCTCTGACGACGATAGTTTGGCTTTTTTTCTATTCCTTTTAACTAGTTCCATGAAACTTCAGCTAATTGGCACCACTACTTAATTGGGCCAAAATGTAGAAATGTGTTCCAGTTATCTGGAATCCACTGTATTAGGAATTTGCTATGGGGTGTTGGCACAACATGGATTAAGCAACATTCAATAATTATTTAAAAAGCAAAGAATTATGTAAAAAAAAAGGTTAAATTACAGATATAGAAAAAATGTTCATAAATACTAACAGGTTTTCATAAAACATCAAAAGTGGATTAAAGTGTTTACAGTGAGTTGACAGGGGTAATAGATAAAGGGGGATGGAGGAGCTACTAGAATGATTGATCAGATTAAGGAGATGGTGTGGTAATAGCCCTATAGAGCTTTCCAGAAGGGAACTTTTGGAAAAGACAGTTTGCTGGGTGGGTAGTGTCCATCATGAATTTTCCTACCAGCTTCTTTGTCCTGGACACGTACAATTCCTGTAGTGATGGTGGTCTGCATTCAATGACTTTTTCTGCAGACCTAACAGTTCGCTGTAGTTTTCATATATTGTGAGAGGATGCTGCCTCAAACCAGACAGTAATAGGCAATTTTCTATGACAGTGTAAAATTGCACCCATATCTGGTAGGGAAGATGGAATTTTACCAACTGCCACAAAAAGTACATTCATTGCATGATCTGGTCCAGGTTGTTATTCCAACCTGCATCAATGTGGTGTAGATGTTCCAATAGTGAGTTAACTTCAGTTGTCCTTTGATACCCCACCATCGACAGCCAATTTGTATATTTCTATAGATGCATGCTGGAGAGTTTACTGACTGCTTGCATCACAGCCTTGTGTGAAAACACCAATCCCAGGAACAGAGAAGTCAGTAGAAAGTGATGGATACAGCCCAGTCCATCATAAGCAAAGCCCTCCCCATCAATGAGTACATCTATGAGGAACACTGCCACAAGTAAAGAGCATCCATCATCGAGGACCCCACCATCTCGGCCATGAAGTTTTCTCACTACTGCCATTGGGAAGGAAGTACAGGAGCCACAGGTCCCACACCACCAGGTCCAAGAAGCTATTACCCTTCAACCATCAGGTTCCTGAACCACACTGAGCTGATTCCACAACCTATGGACTTGTGCTTAAGGACTCCACAACTCATTCTCAATGTTAGTTATTTTCATTTTTATTTTTGTTTTTGTATTTGCACAATGTCATCTTTTGCATATTGGTTGTGTGTTTTTGTGTATAGCTTGTCTTTGATGTTGTATTTCTTTGTATCTACTGTGAATGCTCAAGAAAATCTTGGGGTAGTGTATAGTGATATATGTGATAATAAATTTACTTTGAATTTTGAACTTTGGAACATGCATGCACTTTTATAATGACAACTTTGAACTTAATTCTCCTCGTTCTTTCACTCTTCTGTTCCATCAACTTTACTCAGTTTTTCTCCCAATCTCTCATTTGCACCTGTCACTCCTTTCATTTATTCCCTGCCCCTCCACTGATCTGGCTTCACTGTGTGCCCCAACTCCAACCCCATCCTCACTGTTTCCTGTGGATGATGAAAGAAGTAGTTCATTTGAAAGCCACATGCTCTCTTCTCCCTGCCACCTCAAAACACTAAGCCTGCTTTTATCCCACACACAATGCTAGAGGAACTCCTGTTTTGGCTGTTAAATAAGGCAAAGTTGAGTTCATTGTCATCTACTTTAATGTGTATTAGGAATTTGCTCTGGTATGTTGGTCAGGGTGTGATGTTCAACAAAAAGTTCAGCAGGAATCAAAAGGTCGTGTGCGGTATGACTGATGTCCTGTGCTGCGTATATTTCAGTGCAAGGCGTACCGTAGAAAGGGAGATGAGCTCAGGGTGTGGATCAACACATGGAATTATGATATTGTAGCCATTAGTGAGACTTGGTTGCAGGAGGGGCAGGACTGGCAGCTCAGTTTTCCTGGGTCCATTGTTTTAGACGTGATTAAAGGGGGAAGGTTGGTGTTACTGGTCAGAGAAAATGGCAGTGCTCAGTAACAACAGGCTTGGAGAACTTATCTCCTGAGGCTTTATGGGTGGAACTGAGGAATAAGAAAGGTATGACCACGTTAATGGGGCTATATTATGGACCACCCAACAGTCCAGGAAACTCAGAGGAACAAATCTGTAGAGAGATCACAGACTGTTGCAAGAAACATAAGGTTGTGATAGGTGATTTTTAACTTTTCCACATATTGATTGGGACTCCTATACTGCAAAAGGACTAGATGGGACAGAGTTCGTTAAATATGTTCAAGAAAGTTTCCCTCATCAGTATGTAGAAGTCCCAATGAGAGAATGTGCGATACTTGATTGGCTGTTAGGGAAGACAGGGCAGGTGACAGAAGTTTGTGTGGGGGAACACTTTGCATCTAGTTGCATAATGCCTTTAATTTCAAAATAAATGTGTAAAAAGATAGGTCTGGTCCACAAAGTGAGATTCTAAATTGGAGAAGAGTCAATTTTGATAGTATCAGAAAGGATTTGGCAAGTGTGGATTGGGATGGAATGATTTCTGGCGCAAAGGTGTACTTGATAAGTAGGGGGGCTTTCCGAGGTGAAATTTTGAGACTGCTAAGCTTGTATGTGCCTGTCAGAATAAAATGTAAAAAAAATAACAGGTTTGGGGAACCTTGGTGTTTCAGAGATACTGAGGCCTTGGTTAAAAAGTTTTTAAAAAGTGCATAGCAGGTACAGGCAGGTAGGAAGAAATGAGGTACTTGAGCACAAGAAATCCAAAAAAAACACTTAAGAGAAATCAGGAAAAGCTAAAAGAAGGCATCAGGTTGCTCTAGCAGACAAGCTGAAGGAAAATCCTAAGGGTTTTTACAGATATGTTGAGAGTAGAAGGATTGCAAGGGACAAAACCTCCCCTGGAAGATCAGAATGGTAAATCTACGTGTGGAGCCAAAAGAGGTAGGGGAAATTTTAAATGGAATTTCTACATCTGTATTTACTCAGGAGATGGACACAGTCAACAGAAATGAGGCAAAGCAACGGTGAAGTTGTGGACTCTATACAGATTACAGAGGAGAAGGTGCTTGCTATCCTAAGGCAAATTAGGTTGGATAAATCTCCAGGGTCTGACAAGGTATTCTGCTGGACCCTGTGGGGAGGCAAGTGCAGAAATTGCAGATACCCTAGCAGAGATATTTAAATCATTCTTAGCAATGGGTGAGGTACAGGAGGATTGGAGGATAGCTCTCTCCCCCTCCCCCTCTTTCTCTCCCTCTCCACCCACCTCATCCCAAAGGATGATGATGGTTCCTTTCAGTCAGTTAGTGGGGTTTGATATATGCGTCCTGAAGTGGTTGTACAGGCCGATCCTTGACGGGCCTGGAGGGGCAGAAGCCCTGTTGTGGCACTTACTGTGCCTTTCCTCTGTTGCCTCTATGAGCTTGTTCTCAGCAGTGTCCACACCTTTTCTGATGACGTCCCTCCACTGTGAGCAATCTTGAGCCACATCCTCCCATGTTGATGGGGCAATGTCAGCTTTCTTGAGGCTCCTGTGCAGAATATCCTTGTACTGCAGTCACCGGCCTCATGGTTTTTGGGTACAACTAGACAGCTGGCCATACAAGATGTCCTTGGGCAGTCTTCCGTCAGGCATTCTGACAACATGCCCTGCCCAGCGCAGTTGGGCTGACATCACCAAGGTTGAAACTGCTAGCATTCCGGCTCGAGAGAGAACCTCGGTATTGGAGACCTTGTCTCGCCAGGTGATCTTTATCAGAGAATGTAGGTGATGCTGCTGCAGTTGGTCAAGCTGGTGTAAGTGACTCTGATATGGGCACCACGTCTCACATCCGTATAGCAAGGCTGATACGACACCGGCCCTGTATACCTTGCACTTGGTGGCCGACCTGATGTTCTATGACCAAACTCGATCTTTCAGCTGACCAAAGACAAAGACTTTTCTTGGTTCTTGACTCAATCTCTCCATCCAGAGAAGCTAAGGGTGTTATTATGCTGCCCAGGTAGCAAAACTTGTTGACAGCATTGAGACAAGTGTCATCAATGAGGACAGTTCGTTCTCTGTAGCTTGAGCCAGGAGCCAGTTGGTAGAAAACTTCCATCTTCTTCAGGCTGATTGTCAGTCCGAAGCTTTTGGCTGCACTGGCAAAGCATCTGGTGATCTCCTGTAAGTCTTCGAGAGAGTGGGCAACCAGTGCACAGTCATCAGAAAACGAGCTCATGCGCCACAATGTCCCTGACTTTCTGCTCTCAGTCTTGCGAGGTTGAGGAGCCGCCATCAACCCTCGATTGTAGGAAGACCCCTGACTTCAGGTCTCATGTGGCATCCTGAAGGACAGTAGCGAAGAATAGTCCAAACAGAGTAGGAGCCAAAATACAACCCTGTTTTACGCTGTTGCTGATGGGAAATGGTCTGACACATGTTGATGTGGCCTTCCATGCCTTTGTGGAACTGACAGATGAAGTTGGTTAGGCATGGGGAGGCAACTGAATTTTGGCTGGAGCTTCCACAGGCCATCTCTACCAACGGTGTCAAATGCTTTGGTTAGATCAACAAATGTGACATAGAGACTTCTCTGCCACTCAACACATTTCTCTTGGAGCTGCCTCAGTGAGAAGATCATGTTCAAAAAACGCACTGGCTTTCTGGAAGGATGTTGTCACTGATGTTGGACACCAAGCGTCTATGGATGATCTTCACAAGGCATTTTCCCTCGACTGACAGAGATGCCACGGTAGTTGTTGCAGTCTCTCTTGTCTCCCTTGTTCTTGTAGATGGTCACGATTGATGCATCTTAGAAGTCTTGTGGTAGTTCTGCAGCTCCCCACATCTTTGTGAACAGCTGGTGCAGACATGATGTCAGTGTGTTACCACCATACTGGTAGATCTCGGCTGCGATACCGTCAGGCCCTGGTGCTTTGTTGGGTTTTAGCTGTTTGATGGCTTTGATGACCTCATGAAGAGTAGGGGGAGCATCTGCTCAAGCAGTATGGGTCAAGGGTGTACTCTGCCCAGTGCTTCATCGGTGATGGTTCCTGGTCTGTTCAACAGCTCGTGGAAGTGTTCTTGACATCATTTCATGTGCTCTGACTTCTCGGTGAAGATGGATGTGTTGACCTTTCTCAGGAGTTGTGAGGTGCCTTGTTTTGCTGGACCATACACAACCTCGGTTGCTTCATAGAAGCTTCTTGAGTCATTACAGTCAGCGAAGGCTTGTAACTCCTTGGCCTTGTTCACCCACCACTGGCCTTTCATAGCACTGAGCTGCCTCTGCAAAGTTGATTTTGCACTCAAAAAGGCACGTTTATTGGAACTTGAGTTTGGGTGTCAAAGAAGAGCCTGGTGTGCAGCTGCCTTAGCTCTTAGAAGGTCCTGCACAGATTGGTTGCTCTCATCAAACCAGTCCTGATGCTTGTGCTTGACTTTCCCCAAGGTGTCCTGGGCAGTGCTGTCGACCATTTCTTTGAAGGCATTTCAGTGCTCAGCAATACCGTCTGTTGGATTCTCAACCAGTCAACTTCGAGCAGTTTCCATAGAGGATTTCAGGGCATCAGCACACAGTGTTTCAATTTAGTGGTGTTCAGCTTTTTGGGTGGTTTGGCAGCATTCAGTCTGCGTAGAGGTTTGATCAATAGACGTAGATCCGACCACACCATTTGATGATCAGTTGAATGCTCAGCTCCATGCTTAACTCTGGTGATACAAATGTCAGAGTTGTCTCATTGTTGGGTGATGACATAGTCAATGAAATGCCAGCTTTTAGATTGTGGATGCATCCGTGTGCATTTGAGCATGTCTGGCAATTTGAACAGTGTGTTAGTAATGCACAGTTTGAAATCTGTGCACATCGAGAGGAGCAGTAGACTGTTACCGTTACTGTTGCCAACCCCTTGGCGTCCAATCACACTAGGCCATACAGTGGATTCCTTGCCAACCTGAGCATTAAAATCTCCCAGCAACAGCAGCTTATCGGAAGTTGCCACGCTACTGATGGTGGTTTTCAGCTCACTGTTGAATGCCTCCTTGACTTCACTAAGATTAGTCAGAGTTGGGGCGTAAACATTGACTATGGTGAGGTGGCGCTTTCCTTGCAGAGGTTACGCAAGGTCTGGATTCGGTCACTTACAGCAACAGGCAGGGATGGTAGCTTTGCTGCAAGGCAGTTCTTGATAGCCAAACTCACACAAGATTCTCTTCATTCTTCTTTGGGCCTGCCAGACCAAAAGAATGTGTACCCTCCTTTCTGTTCACAAAACGCACCCTCTCCAGCAAGTCGGGACTCCTGGAGAGCCGCAATGTCCATGGTGTAGTCCTTGAGCACATGAGCAACAAGTGCAGTGCGTCTCTGGGCGATCTGAGCGTTGTCCAACAGAGTTTGTATGTTCCATGAGGCGACGATCAGATTCTGCTTGTGATTCTTACCGCTAGAGTTGGTACGGCAGACTGGCCAGGGTGGTGTGAGTGGGCTTTATTTGAGCCACCTTTTCTAGGCCCTTCCCTAATTGTAGGGTGAGCAGTGCCTCCCTAACAGGGCTGCTCAGACGCAGAGGGTGCTGCCTCACCAGATCTCCGCTCTATAATCCGTGTGCCGCCTGCATACAGAGTTGTGACTATGGCTCCCAGCTGGTCAAGCCTACCGCTTCGCCACTTGTCCACCGCTACAGGACTAGGGTGTGTGAGGATACCCGACTCCTCAGAAAGGAACAGCATGTGCATGAATGGATTTTAGGTGAGTAGGGGGTTGCACAGGTCCTGACCCACCCTCTTGACATCCTTTCCCAGATCCAGTGGGACGGTGGGTCCCAGACGGCTGGGGGAAGTTCAATTGCAGTGAACGGCCAGACCAAGCTTCAATGTAAGGGATGCCCTTTCCGCACTTCACAGCACCTGTTTGCTCGATGGCCGTTGACCCTACGAGAGGGTTCATCTGCCCTTTGACAGATCTTGTTTTTCGTCCTTCAGGGTATCTAGCCACTGTCCTCTCCAGGCAAGCCTGGTGGGGGAGCCAGATTAGTCGCCGACCATACGACAGGTAGTACTGGGTTACATGGTACCAGTAGCACTCAGACCAGTGACCTGACCTAGTGTTAAGAAAGGTTCTAAAAATAAGCCAGGAAATAATTGGACGCTGAGCCTGACATCAGTAGTGGGGAAGCTATTGGAAGGTATTTCAAGGGACTGGATATGAGTACTCGGATTAAGGATAGTCAGCATGGTTTTGTGAATGGTAGGTTGTGTCTAACCAATCTTAGAGATTTTTGAGGAAGTTTCCTGGAAAGTTGATGAAGACAAGGCAGTGGACGTTGTCTACATGGACTTTGACAAGGTCCTGCATGGGAAGTTGGTCAAGAAGGCTGTTGCTCAGCATTCAAGATGAGTAGTAAGTTGGATTTGACATTGGGTTTGTGGGAGAAGCCAGAGAGGGGTAGTAGGGGGTTGCCTCTCTGACTGAAGGCCTGTGACTAGTGGTGTGCCGCAGTGCTGGGTATGTTGTTATTTGTCATCTATGTCAATGATCTGGATGATAATGTGGTTAACTGGATCAACAAATTTGCAGATGACACAAAGTTTGGGGGTGTAGTGGATAATGAGGAAGACTCACGGCATGTAGCAGGAACTGGGGCAGATGAAAAAATGGGCTGTAAAGTGGGAGATGGAATTTAATGTAGACAAGTGTGATGTGTTGCTCTTTGGTAAGACCAATCAGGGTATGTCTTACACAGTGAACAGGGCACTGAGGAGTGCTGCAGAACAAATGAAGCTGGGAATACAGGTCCATTATTCATTGAAAGTGGCAGCGCAGGTAGATAGGGTTGTAAAGAAAGCTTTTTGCACAGTTGCCTTCATGTTACGTGAAGTTTTATGAGTCATTGATGAGGTCTAATTTGGAGTATTGAGTGCAGTTTTGGTCACCTACTTATATGAAAGATGTAAATGAGGTTGAAAGAGTATAGAGAAATTTTATAGGGATATTGTTGGGAATGGAAGACCTGAGTTATAAGTTAAGATTGAATAGGTTAGGACTTTATTCCCTAGAATGTAGAGGATTGAGGGGTGATTTGTCAGAGGTATGCAATATTATGAGGGGCATGGATATAGTAAATGCAAGCAGGCTTTTTCCATTGAGGTTGGGTGGGACTACAGCTGGAGGTCATGGGTTAAGGGTGAAAGATGAAAAGTTTAAAGGGTCATCAGGGGAAGTGTCTTCACTCTGGGTTGTGAGAGTGTGGAACAAGATGCCAGCGCAAGTGACGTATGACTGAATATAACAAATGATCTGACTTGGTCTAACCAAGCAGAGTCCACTGCCAAGAAGGCCCACCAGTGCCTTTACTTCCTGAGAAAGCTGAAGAAACTTAGCCTGTCCCCTAAAACCCTCAGTAATTTTTATAGGTGCACCGTAGAAAGCATTCTTCTTGGGTGCATCACAACCTGGTATGGAAGTTGTCCTGTCCAAGACCGAGAGAAGCTGCAGAAGATCATGAACATAGCCCAGCACATCACACAAACCAATCTTCCATTCTTGGACTCACTTTACACCGCACGCTGTCGGAGCAGTGCTGCCAGGATAATCAAGGACAAGACCCACACAGCCAGCACACTTTTTGTCCCACTCCCCTCCGGGAGAAGGTTCAGGAGCATGAAGACAAGTACGGCCAGATTTGGGAACAGCTTCTTTCCAACTGTGATAAGACTGCTGAACAAATCCTGACCCGGATCTGGGCCGTACCTTCCAAATATCTGGACCTGACTTGCACTACCTTACTTTCCCTTTTCTGTTTTTCTAATTATGATTTATAATTTAATTTTTTATTATATTTACTTTGATTTGTACTTCAGGGAGCGCAAAGCGCAGAAACAAATATCACTAATACACTCTAGTATCAGTTGTTTGGTGACAAAGTATAATGAAAATGTTAATGAAATGAAAATGTATGCGAGCACAATTTCAATGTTTAAAAGAAGTTTGGATAGGGACATTGGATGATAGAGGTATGGAGGGCTGTGGTCCTAGAAGTAGGCAGTTTAAATGGTTTACAATGAACTAGATGGGCCAAAAGGCCTGCTTCTGTACTGTACTTTTCTATGACTGAAATAAAAGCAACATTAAATAATTATAAAGAATAAAATGTTTATTGAAAAATATAGTTTAAGTTTGGAGTACCATCATGTATTTATAATGTACAGTGGGGTTTAAACTAGAGTTGCATGGTGATAGGAACCAGAGTGCCAGAACAGTTAGTAGAGAGGCTGTGGAGGCAGGTGTTGGTAAGATCTCAGGCAAAGTTCGGAATCAAAGGGTTGAGTATGGCACAACTTGTGTCCTGAGCTACATATATTTCAATCCAAGAAGTATCATAGAAAAGGTGGATAATAATGCTGAAGATGGAGTAGATGGTTTAGAAACGGAGGCAATGTGTAGTGAGGGGAGGCTGTTAATGGGGCAAAATTACAGTCAACAAGATGAGTTGCAAAGTAAAAGGTGGACAAAATCAAAGGGTGAATACAGGACTGAGGGTGTTAAATTTGAATGCACACAGTACATGGAACAAGGTAGGTGAACTTGCAGCACAACTGCAGATTGGCAGGTATGCTTTTGTAGGCATCACTGAATCATGGCTGGGAAAAAAGATTATAGTTAGGAGCTTAATATCCAAGGATACACATTGTATCAAAAGGGCGGGCAGAAAGGTGGTGGGGGTTGGCATTGCTCTGTTGGTAAACAATGAAATCAATCATTAGAAGTAACAGGGTTGGAATCATCGTGAATAGAGCTGAGGAACTGTAAAGGTAAAAAGACCCTGATGGGGATTGCATAAAGACACCCCAAACAGTAGTAGGATGTGGCCTACAGATTACAACAGGAGATAGAAAATGCATACCAAAGGGGCAATGTTTCAATAGTCATGGTGGACTTTAATATGCAGGTAGATTGGGAAAATCAATCTGGTGCTGGGTTCCAGGAGGGGGTTTTCTAGAGTGCCTTCCAAACAGCTAGTGGTTGAGTCCACTAGTAGATCAGCTATTTGGGATTGGATGTTGTGCAATGAACCGGAATTGATTAGAGAGTTTAAGGTAAAAGAACCCTTGGTGATAAGTGATCATAATGATTGAATTCACCCTGAAATTTGAGAAGAAGCTTGTATCAGATGTATCAGCGTTACAGTAGAGTAAAGGGAATTACAGAAGCATGAGAGGAGTTGGCTAGAATTGATTGGAAAAGAACACTGTCAGGGATGATGGCAGAGCAGCAATAGCTGGAATTTCTGGAAGCAATTCAGAAGATACAGGATGTATACATCACAAGGAGGAAGATGCATACTAAAAGAAAGATGACATAACTTGTGGCTAATGAGGTCAAAGCCAACATAAAGCCAAAGAGAAAACTTACGATAGAGCAAAAATTAGTGGTAAATTAGAGGATTGAGAAGCTTTTAAAAGCCAACAGAAGGCAATGAAAAAACGTAATCAAGAAGGTAAAGCTGGAATTTGAAATTAAGCTTGCCAATAATGAAGAGGTTACCAAAAGTTTATTCAGATACAAAGTGCAAAAAGGAGAGGGGAGAGCTAGAAAATGATGCTGGAGAGGTAGTAATGGGGGACAACAAAATGGCAGATGAACTGAATAAGTATTTAGAGTCGGTCTTCATGTGAAAGACACTAGCAGTGTGTGAAGTTACAATTACTAGAGAGAAGGTTCTTGGGAAACTGAAAGGTCTGAAGGTAGATAAGTCACCAGGACTAGATGATGTGCACCCCAGGGTTCTAAAAGAGGTGGCTGAAGAGATTGTGGAGGCATCAGTAATGATCTTTCAAGAGTCACTAGATTCTGGAATGGGTCTGGAAGACTGGTAAATTGCAAATATCACTCCACTCTTCAGGAGGGAGAGAGGCAGAAGAAAGTAAACTATTGGCCAGTTAGTCTGACCTCTGGTTGGGAAGATGTTGGAGTCATTGAGGATGAGGCCTCAGGGTACTTGCAAGTACATGATAAAATGGGCTGTAGTCAGCATGATTTCCTGAAGGGAAAATCTTGCCTGATATATCTGTTGGAATTCTTTGAAGAAATGATGAGCAGGATAGACAAAGGAGAATCGGTCGATGTTGTGCACTTGGATTTTCAGAAAACCTTTGACAAGGTGCTGCATGTGAGGCTGCTAAACAAGCTATGAGCTCATAGTATTACAGGAAAGATTCTAACATGGATACAGCAGTGGCTAATTGGTAGGAGGCAGAGTGTGGGAATAAAGGGTGCCTTTTCTGAATGTCTGCCAGTAACTAGTGTTCCACTGGGATTTGTGTTGGGACCAATTCTTTTTCCATTATATGACAATGATTTAGGTGATGGAATTGATGGCTTTGTTGCAAAGTTTGCAGACAATATGAAGATCAGTGGAGGGGCAGGTAGTTTTGAGGAAGTAGAGAGGCTACAGAAGGACTTAGATTAAAACAATGGGCAAAGAGATGGAATACAGTGTGGGAAAGTGTATGGTTATGCACTTTGGTAGAAGAAATGAAAGGGTAAACTATTTTCTAAAGGGAGAGAAAATACAAAAAAAAACACTGGGGCACAGAGTTCCTTCTGTAGAACTCCTCAAAGGTTAATTTGCAGGTTGAGTCTGTGGTGAGGAAGGCAAATGTGATGTCAGCATTCCTTTCAAGAGGACTAGAATATCAAAGCAAGGATGAAATATTGAGACTTCAAAAAGCACTGGTGAAGCAATTAGAGTATTGTGAGTCATTTTGTGCCCCTTAGAAAGGATGTTCTGAAACTGAAGAAGATTCAAAAGAGGTTCACAAAAATTATTCCAGGATTGAATGGCTTGTCATATGAGGAGCATTTGATGGCTCTGGGCCCGTGTGCACAAGAATTATGAAGATTTGATGGGTGACCTCATTGAAACGATTGAATAGTGAAAGACCTTCATAGAGTCAAGTTCCAGTCAAGATGGCACCTGCGTACAACATTCCTTCGGTCCACATCTTCTAGATAGATCATGAAAGCATATAATTCACTTGTTTTATGTCTTTCATCTTGAATGTTTCACCTGTGGTTTGCTGTTTGGATGTTCCAGCACTCCGCAGTCTCCAAGAGGATTCTGGGAGGCTCAGGCAGTGACTGCATTTTGTTGATTAACACTGCCATTGTCTTCTATTTAAAGCGACAAGGGAGATTAAAACATTGAATGTGGAAGTTTGGGGATCATGTGGGTGTCTCAGTGCTCTGCAGTCTCCAGGAGAAGGAGGCAGTGTGCATGAATCTCATCGTGAGCAGGCTGCACGATGGGCAAGCTGATGTTTGACTCCGTTTTGCTGATTGAAGCAACAAGGAAGTTTGAGGCATTTAGGCGAGTGTGAAGGGTGACCGGTGGCTGCCTGTCTTTTAATTCTACATTTCAGTGACAGAGGTAGTAGATTGAAGGTGTTGGGGGAGTTCACTGGAATGTTTAATCAGATTAGTTAAAATTAGCTGCCATCTTCAACAGGAGCCTGCCACCAAACATGTTCTTACCTCCTCAGCCCAATTTTCTGCAGGGATCGTTCCTTCCATTTGTCCCTCCCCACTAATCTCCCTCCTGGCTCCTGTCCTTGCAAGTAACAGAAATGCTGCACTTGCCCATTCACTTTCTCCCTTATGTCCACTCAGGGCCTCAAACAGTCCTTCCAGGTGAGACAACACTTCACCTGTGAAACTGTTGGGTCGACTGTTGTGTCTGGTTCTCCTGATGCAGCCCTGCCCCCCCCCCCCCGCACTGGGGGTTTAATTGGGGGTTACTGAGCAGAGTGAATCGAGAGTGGAGAGCCTGCTACTGTGCCTGGAGAGTGTTGCCCAAGTTTTCTGGGACTTGAACTATTGACTTTTGTTCTGTCTAATAGTATTTTATATTTTGTTTTTTGCCCAATCTTTCTTGTCTTTTTCTGTGCCGGGGGAGGGATTTTGGGCTGATGATCATACTGCCCCTCTCTTCTTCCTTGGTTTCTTGGCCAACTGGAGAAGAAGAGTTTCAGAGTTGTAGGCTTTGATAAAAAAAAATAAACCTTTGAACTTTGGATGTGGAGAGAGGATGTTTCCCTAGGTGGGAGCGTCTAGGAGCAGACACACCTCAGAATAGGGGGCATCCTTTAAGAGCGGAGATGAGGAACTTCTTTAGCCAGAGAGTGGTGAATCTGTGGAATTCTCTGCCACGGGCAGCTGTGGAGGGCAAGTTTTTAATGTTTATTTAAGGCAGAGGTTGGTAGATTCTTGATTGGTCAGCAGCTGAAGGGATACGAGGAGAATGCAGGAGATTGGATCCACCATGATGGAGCAGACTTGATGGGCCAAATGGTCCAAAATACTCCTATATCTTACAGTCTTATAAAAAGTGATTTAAAGTGTCTACAGTTCACTGATAGAAGTAGTGGACTGAAAGGGTTGGGGGAAGCTGTTCAATCAGATTGATTAATCAACAGGCATTGTGAGAATGTATCTGTTACCGCGGCACTTTTACAGCTCGGGACATTGGTGTTTGGAGCTCAATTCTGACGTCATCTGTACGTCCACCCTATGGAATTCGTGGATTTTCTCAGGGTGCTCCAGTTTCCTCCCACAGTCGAAAGGCGTACCAGTTAGTGTGTTAATTGTCCCATGATATGGCTGGGGTTTATTCGGGGGTTGCTGACCAGTGTGATTTGAAGGGCTAGAAGGGCCTGTTCTGCACTGTATCTCTTAATTAATTAACTTAAGATTATGTGAAGTTTTGTTTTATTAACCTAATAGCACTTCCAAAAGGGAATTTTTGGAAAGGAGATTTGATGGATTGGTGGTATCCACCAAGATTTTTCCCCAAATCCAGGTTAACCTGAATGCAGATTAACCTTGTAAACAATGCAACAATTTCAGGTAACTTGCAATTTTTGTTTCTCTTGGAGCTGACTAGTTCACTGCACTGTAAACACTTTAAAACTACTTTTATATGAAATGATGGTTTCATTTTAAAGATATTCTGCTGTTTCATTTTTAAATCAAACTTTAGCATTTGGGTGCAGAGAGTGACCCTGGGAATTGAAGGTATTAACATGGGAGAATTTCATTAGAGGGCTCTTGGCCTGTACTAGCTGGAATAGGAGGGGAGGTTCTCTTTGAAACTTATCAAACATTGATGGCCTAGATGGACAGGGTGTTTCCTATAGCGGAGGGCTCTAGGACCAGAGGGCACAGCCTCAGAACAGAAGGACAACCATTTAGAACAGAGATGAGAAGCCAGAGGGTGGTGAATCTGTAGTACACACACAAAACACTGGAGGAACTCAGCAGGCCAGGCAGCATCTATGGAAAAGAGTACAGTTGATGGTTCAGACCAAGACCCTTCATCAAGACTGGAGGAAAAAAGACAAGTGGAAGTTAGAAGGTGGGGGGAAGGGAGGAAGAAACACAAGGTGAAAGGTAAAATCGACAACTGCATTGGTGCTGCTTCCTGCACCCATGTGGAGCTCATCGATGTCATCAACTTTGCCTCCAATTTCCACCTTGCCCTCAAATTTACCTGGTTCCATTTCCGACACCCCCCCCTTCCCTTTCTTGATCTCTCCATCTCTATCACTGGAGACAGCTTATCTACTGATGACTTTTATAAACCCATTGACTCCCACAGCTACCTGGACAATACTTTGTCCCACTCTGTTACTTCGTGGGGGTAAGGTTCCTGACAGCGACTCCTTTGCTTACATCTTCGTAAATAGTTCTATTGCTATCTTTAATATCTTTATTGTTCCCTTTCAGGGTTCTTTTGAAGACCCTGACCTAGAGTTACATGCTGACTTCGGTTCTTTGTGGGAATGGGACCTGCTCTTGGGTTCTCACAAATGGCCGTCATTCGTGATACCAAGGACACGGCCTAGAAGACTAGCACACCTTCAGAGGCCCGGGATTCCATGGGTCTGGAGGCAGGTGGACTCGAGGTCTGTGCCTCTTCAGGAAATTGGTGTGTCATGGGAGACAGAAGATCTCTGGCTGTGCGCCCAGAGTCCCAAGTTCTTTGGGCACAGAGCTTGGAAAAAGCGAGACGATGGACTTTTAACATTGCATATCAACAAGTGGTTATGCCTCATCTCTCTCACTGTGAGTTGGGGATGTCTCTTTTTCCCTCACTAGCGAGAGAGAGCGAGCCTGTGGTGTGTCAAATACTGGGTGAATGAGTAGTCTTTGGGGTTCTGCAAGTCTGTGTTTTTATTGATGCTTTGCTGCACCTTGAGTGCTCGGTGGAGGGGCGCTGATGCTTTTTGCTGGTGGGGAGGGGGGAGTTGGGGAGTAGTTTGGGTTCCACTGTTTAGCTGTCATTCATTCTTTGTGGATGGTTGCAAAGAAAAGTAATTTCAGGATGTATATTGTATACATTTCTCTGACATTAAATGTACAGTGGCATGCAAAAGTTTGGGCACCCCAGTCAAAATTTCTGTTACTGTGAATAGCTAAGCGAGTAAAAGATGACCTGATTTCCAAAAGGCATAAAGTTAAAGGTGACATACTTATTTAATATTTTAAGCAAGATTACTTTTTTATTTCCATCTTTTACAGTTTCAAAGTAACAAAAAAGGAAAAGGGCCTGAAGCAAAAGTTTGGGCACCCTGCATGGTCAGTACTTAGTAACACCCCTTTGGCAAGTATCACAGCTTGTAAACACTTTCTGTAGCCAGCAAAGAGTCTTTCAATTCTTGTTTGGGGGATTTTCGCCCATTCTTCCTTGCAAAAGGCTTCTAGTTCTGTGAGATCCTTGGGCCGTCTTGCATGCACTGCTCTTTTGAGGTCTATCCACAGATTTTCGATGATGTTTAGGTCAGGGGACTGTGAGGGCCATGGCAAAACATTCAGCTTGCGCCTCTTGAGGTAGTCCATTGTGGATTTTGAGGTGTGTTTAGGATCATTATCCTGTTGTAGAAGCCATCCTCTTCTCATCTTCAGCTTTTTTTTTAACATATCGTGTGATGTTCGCTTCCAGAATTTGCTGGTATTTAATTGAATTCATTCTTCCCCCTATTAGTGAAATGTTCCCTGTGCCACTGGCTGCAACACAAGCCCAAAGCATGATCGATTCACCCCTGTGCTTAACAGTTGGAGAGGTGTTCTTTTCATGAAATTCTGGACCCTTTTTTCTCCAAACATACCTTTGCTCGTTGCGGCCAAAAAGTTCTATATGAACTTCATCAGTCCACAGGACTTGTTTCCAAAATACATCAGGCTTGTTTAGATGTTCCTTTGCAAACTTCTGACGCTGAATTTTGTGGTGAGGACGCAGGAAAGGTTTTCTTCTGATGACTTTTCTATGAAGGTCATATTTCTGTAGGTGTCACTGCACAGTAGAACAGTGCACCACCACTCCAGAGTCTGCTAAATCTTCCTGAAGGTCTTTTGCAGTCAAACGGGGGTTTTGATTTGCCTTTCTAGCAAACCTGTGAGCAGTTCTCTTGGAAAGTTTTCTTGGTCTTCCAGACCTCAACTTGACTGCCACCATTCCTGTTAACTGCCATTTCTTAATTACATTATGAACTGAGGAAACGGCTACCTGAAAACGCTTTGCTATCTTCTTATAGCCTTCTCTTGCTTTGTGGGCATCATTTATTTTAATTTTCAGAGTGCTAGGCAGCTGCTTACAGGAGCCCGTGGCTGCTGATTGTTGGGACAAGGTTTGAGGAGTCAGGGTATTTATAAAGCTTTGAAATTTGCATCACCTGGCCTTTCCTAATGATGACTGTGAACAAGCCATAGCCCTAACAAGCTAATTAAGGTCTGAGACCTTGGTAAAAGTTATCTGAGAGCTCAAATCTCTTGGGGTGCCCAAACTTTTGCATGGTGCTCCTTTCCTTTTTCTCACTCTAAAGTTGTACAAAACAAAAACAAAAACACTAATCTTGCTTAAAATATTGAAAAGAATGTTTCATCTTTAACTTCATGACTTTTGAAGATCAGTTCATCGTCTACTCAACTATTCACAGTAACAGAAATTTTGACCAGGGGTGCCCAAACTTTTGCATGCCACGGCACTTCTGAAACCTTTGCCCTTCTCTCAATCCTCTGTCTCCGCCGCATCTGCTCTCAGGATGAGTCTTTCATCCCAGAACAAAGTGGGTGTTGTCTTTCTTCAAAGAAAGATGTTTCTATTCCTCCAGCATCAACACTGCCCTCAACCACATCTCTTCCATTTTGCGCATGTCTGGCCTCACCCCATCCTTCCGCTACCCCACTATGGATTTGGTTCCTCTTGTCTTCACCTCCCACCCCACCAGCTTCTGTGTCCAGCAGATAATTCTCTGTAACTTCTGCCATCTCCAATGAGTTCCCACCACCAAGCTCATCTTTTCCTCCCCCTGCTTCCTAATTTCTACATGACTCCCTTGTCCATTCGTCCCTCCCCATTGATCACTGTCCTGGCACTTATCCTTGCAAGGGGAACTAGCGCTACACCTACCCTGACACCACCACCTCCCTCACTACCATTCAGGGCCCCAAACAGTCCTTCCAGGTGAGGTGACCCTTCACCTGTATGTAGGTGAGACCCAATGTACTTTGTAGATTGTTAGACTGTTTTGCCAAAAAAAAGGCAGTCTCTCACAGTGGCCACCATTTTAATTCCACTTCCCATTCTGACATGTCAGTCCATGGCCGCTTCTACTGTCGTGATGAGGCCACACTCAGGTTGGAGGAACAACACCTTATATTCCGTCTGGGTAGCCGCCAATCTGATGGCATGAACATCGATTTCTCTAACTTCCAGTAATGCTGCCTTCCTGACCATTCCCCATTCCCATTTCCATTTCCCTCTCTCACCTCATCTCCTTACTTGCCCATCACCTCAATCTGGTGCTCCTCCGCTTTTCTATCTTCAATGGTCTTCTGTACTCTCCTATCTTATTCCCCTTCCCCTGTATCTCACACCAATCAACTTCCTAGTTCTTTACCACACCCCCCATCCCAGTTTCACCCATCACCTTGTGTTTCTCTCTCCCCTCCCCCCACCTTCTAACTCTACTCCTCAGCCTTTTTGTCTCCAGTCCTGATGAAGGGCCTTCAGTCTTCACTACAGAAAAGGATATGCGTGATTGTAGGAATGACTTACAGCAGACTGAAGAGCTTGAGCACGTAGACCTTAAGAAAGGGGATGTGATGCAGCTTTTGAAAAGCATCAAGTTGGATAAGTCACTGGGACCGGATGGGATGTACCCCAGGCTACTGTGGGAGGCAAGGGAGGAGATTGCTGAGCCTCTGGCGATGATCTTTGCATCATCAATGGGGAAGGGAGAGGTTCTGGAGGATTGGAGGGTTGCAGATGTTGTTCCCTTATTCAAGTAAGGGAGTAGAGATAGCAAAGGAAATTATGGACCAGTGAGTCCTACTTCAGTGGTTGGTAAGTTGATGGAGAAGATACTGAGAGGCAGGATTTATGAACATTTGGAGAGCCATAATACGATTAGGAATCATCAGCATGGCTTTGTGAAAGGCAGGTGGTGCCATAAGAGCCTGATTGAATTTTTTGAGGATGTGACTAAACACATTGATGAAGGTACAGCAATAGATGTAGTGTATATGGATGTCAGCGAGGCATTTGATAAGGTACCCCATGCAAGGCTTATTGAGAAAGTAAAGGAGGCATGGGATCCAAGGGGCTTTTGCTTTGTGGATCCAGAACTGGCTTGCTCACAGAAGGCAAAGTGTGGTTGTAGACGGGTCATATTCTGCATGGAGGTCGGTGACCAATGGTGTGCCTCAGGGATCTGTTCTGGGACCCCTACTCTTAGTGATTTTTATAAATGACCTGGATGAGGAAGTGGAGGGATGAGTTAGTAAGTTTGCTGATGACACAAAGGTTGGGGGTGTTGTGGATAGTGTGCAGGGCTGTCAGTGGTTACAGCGGGACATCGATAGGATGCAAGACTGGGCTGAGAAGTGGCAGATGGAGTTCAACACAGGTAAGTGTGACGTGGTTCATTTTGGTAGGTCAAATATGATGACAGAATATAGTATTAATGGTAAGACTCTTGGTATTGTGGAGGATCAGAGGGATCTTGTAGTCTCAGTCCATAGGATACTCAAAGCAGCTGCGCAGGTTGACTGTGGTTAAGAAGGCATAGGGTGCATTGGCCTTTATCAATCATGGGATTGAGCTTAAGAGCCGAGAGGTAATGTTGCAGCTATATAGGACCCTGGTCAGACCCCACTTGGAGTACTGTGCTCAGTTCTGTTCATCTCACTACAGGAAGGATGTGGAAGCCATAGAAAGGATGCAGAGGAGATTTACAAGGATGTTGCCTGGATTGGGGAGCATGCCTTATGAGAACAGGTCAAGTGATCTCAGCCTTTTCTCCTTGGAATGTTGGAGGATGAGAGGTGACCTGATAGAGGTTTCCAAGTTCCTGCCTGATAACCTCATAATTCCCTTTACTCCAATTAAACACTTTTCTAACTTGTCTGTTCCTATCTCTCTCCAATGCTATAGAAAAGGAGATAGGATTATGATCACTGAGATCTGACACCTGAGCAGGTTCATTTCCCAATACCAGATCAGGTACAGTCTCTCCTCTTCAGAGGTTGCCTGCCTGGCATGAGTGGTCACATTACCAGGACTTGTGATATGCACCACGGGCTCCAATGGTTTTGTGGCGGCTCATTTCCTAGCGTATACGAACCGACTCACAATTAGATAGCCTACGGGGGTTTGCGAGCACAGAGCTTTGGAGCCTCTTCGCCATGGGGGGCCGGTTGACAGAGGCTTAAAAGTGAGGCTGAAGTTTTCGAATAAAGTTTTTTCCTTCGACTGCAGTTACCGACTCCGTGTCGTAATTTTAGCGCTGCGTGTAGCACACCGCTACAATTGGTGACCCCGACGGTCCAAACGATTTTTGGACCAGAAATGACCGACGCCGCCTCTGTTCATGCGGTTTCGTTGAAACTGCCGGGTTTCTGGACACAGCGCCCGGACCTATGGTTCCAGCAAGCCGAAGCCCAATTCCACGTTCGCCAGATCACAGAAGACACCCGCTACTACTACGTGGTGAGCTCCCTCGACCAGGACACAGCGGCCCAGGTCGCGGAGTTCGTACAGTCGCCCCCGGCAGACGGCAAGTACACGGAATTCAAAGCTCTGCTCCTCAGGACTTTCGGACTCTCACGGCACGAGCGGGCTGCCCGTTTACTGCACCTGGATGGTTTGAGCGACAGACCTCCATCAGCTTTAATGAATGAGATGTTGTCTCTGGCCGACGGACACACACCCTGCCTCATGTTTGAGCAGGCATTCCTGGAGCAGCTGCCCGAGGACATACACCTGCTGCTGTCCGACGCGGATTTCAGTGACCCCCGGAAGGTGGCAGCCCGGGCGGACTTGCTGTGGAACGCCAAAAAGGTGAGCGGGGCGTCCATCGCACAGATCTCCCAGCCACGCTCCCGGCAGCAAACCAGTCCAGGCCCGGCCGCAGAGCCCGCCAACCCCCGGCCCAAGGAACACTGGTGCTTCTACCACCAGCGGTGGGGCGCAGAAGCCCGCCGTTGCCGCCCGCCCTGCAAGTTCCCGGGAAACGCCAGGGCCAGCCGCCGCTGATGGCTACGGCGGCTGGCCATCGGGATAGCCTCCTGTATGTGTGGGATAGAAGGTCGGGACGCCGCTTTTTGGTCGATACTGGGGCTGAGATCAGCGTTTTACCTCCGACGAGTTACGACACCCGCAGCAGGGCACCGGGTCCCCCCCTGAGGGCCGTGAATGGCAGCACAGTAAGGACCTATGGCACCCGTCAGGTGCAGCTACTGTTCGGCCCCAGCCAGTTCACGTGGGACTTCACACTGGCCGCCGTAGCCCAACCGCTTCTGGGTGCGGATTTTTTGCGAGCTCACAGCCTGCTGGTTGACCTGCCCAGGAAGAGACTGGTACACGCCGAGACCTTTCAGACGTTCTCCCTGGGTGCAGCCCAGTTGCCAGCCCCTCACCTCGGCTCCATCACGCTGTCCGACAACGACTTCACCAGGGTCCTGGCGGAGTTCCCATCGGTTCTGGCACCGCAGTTCACAGCAGCCATGCCCAGGCACGGCGTACAGCACCACATCCCGACACAGGGACCACCCCTCCATGCCCGTGCTCGGCGGCTTCCCCCGGACAAGCTCCGACTGGCGAAGGAGGAGTTCCAGAGAATGGAGGAATTGGGGATCATCCGGCGGTCCGACAGCCCCTGGGCTTCCCCCCTGCACATGGTGCCCAAAGCGACGGGGGGCTGGAGACCGTGCGGCGACTACCGCAGGCTGAACGAGGCTACCACACCGGACCGCTACCCTGTGCCGCACATTCAGGACTTTGCGGCAAACCTGCACGGCGCCCGGATCTTCTCCAAGGTCGACCTTGTCCGAGGGTACCATCAAATCCCGATGCATCCTGACGACGTCCCCAAAACGGCTCTCATCACCCCGTTTGGCCTCTTCGAGTTCCTCCGCATGCCGTTCGGCCTGAAGAATGCCGCACAGATGTTCCAGCGGTTAATGGACGCGGTGGGACGGGACCTGGACTTCGCGTTCATCTATTTGGATGACATCCTCATAGCCAGCGGCAGTCGTCAGGAGCATCTGTCCCACCTCCGTCAACTCTGCGCCCGACTGAGTGAGTACGGTCTTACAATCAACCCTGCCAAATGCCAGTTCGGACTTGATACCATTGACTTCCTGGGCCACAGGATTACTAAAGACGGGGCAACCCCTCTGCCCGCTAAGGTAGATGCGGTCCGCCACTTCCCCCGACCCACCACGATCAAAGGCCTTCAGGAATTCGTAGGTATGGTCAATTTCTACCGCCGCTTCCTCCCTTCAGCTGCCCGGATCATGCGCCCCCTGTTCGCCCTGATGTCGGGTCCGAGCAAGGACATTACCTGGGACGAGGAGTCCGCCGCCGCTTTCGTTCAAACGAAGGAAGCTTTGGCTGACGCCGCAATGCTAGTACATCCCAGAATGGACACCCCTACCGCCCTCACAGTGGACGCATCAAACACGGCAGTCGGTGGGGTGCTGGAGCAGCTCATCGCAGGTCGCTGGCAACCCCTGGCGTTTTTCAGCAAACACCTGCGGCCACCCGAGCTCAAGTACAGTGCTTTCGACCGGGAACTGTTGGCGCTCTACCTGGCAATCCGGCATTTCAGGTACTTCCTAGAAGGTCGGCCCTTCACCGCGTTCACGGACCACAAACCGCTTACCTTTGCGTTTACGAAAGCATCCGACCCCTGGTCATCCCGCCAGCAACGCCACCTGTCCTACATCTCTGAATACACGACGGATGTCCGGCACGTCTCGGGTAAGGACAATGTCGTGGCGGATGCGCTCTCTCGCCCTACCGTTCATGCCCTTTCCCAAGGGGTAGACTTTGAGGCACTGGCAGAGGCACAGCAGGTAGATGAGGAGATTCCGAGTTACAGGACTGCAGTCTCTGGTTTGCAGCTCCAGGACCTCCCCGTGGGCCCAGGTGAGAGGACCCTACTCTGTGACATCGCCACCGGCCAGCCCCGTCCGGTCGTCCCCGCAGCCTGGCGGCGACGTGTTTTCGACTCCATTCATAACTTGGCGCATCCCTCCATCCGGACAACTGTCCGGATAGTTTCCAGCAGGTTCGTTTGGCACGGACTCCGCAAACAGGTCAGTGAATGGGCCAGAACGTGCATGCACTGCCAGACGGCCAAGGTTCAGCGGCACACCAAAGCCCCACCGCAGCAGTTCCATCCCGCCCACCGGCGTTTCGACCACATTCATGTGGATATCGTGGGCCCCCTGCCAGTGTCGCGCGGAGCGCGTTACCTCCTGACTATCGTGGACCGGTTCACAAGATGGCCAGAGGCGGTCCCGCTCACCGACACCACCTCCGAATCTTGCGCCCGAGCCCTGATCGCCACCTGGATATCCCGCTTTGGTGTACCGGCCCACATTACCTCTGACAGAGGCACCCAGTTCACCTCCAGCCCGTGGTCAGCTATGGCCTGCCTTTTGGGGACTCAGCTGCACCACACCACTGCCTACCACCCACAGTCGAACGGGCTAGTGGAGCGTTTCCACCGTCACCTGAAGTCGGCCCTCATGGCCCGCCTGCGAGGAGCCAACTGGGCGGACGAGCTTCCCTGGGTCCTACTCGGCATCCGCACAGCGCCCAAGGACGACCTGCACGCCTCGTCGGCCGAGTTGGTATACGGCGCGCCCCTGGCCGTCCCCGGGGAGTTCCTACCAGCCCCGAGGGGGCAAGAGGAAGAACCCGCTGCAGTCCTGGGCAGACTTCGCGAGAAGCTCGGTAACCTGGCCCCCATACCCACTTCACAGCATGGGCGGCACCCGACCTGCGTACCCAAAGACCTACGGAACTGTAAGTTTGTGTTTGTACGAAGGGGCGGGCATCAGCCACCGCTGCAGCGGCCATACGAGGGGCCGTTTACGGTGCTCCGGAACAACGGGTCCACGTTCGTGCTGGACGTTGGGGGGAAGGAGGAGGTTTTCACGGTGGACCGCCTCAAGCCGGCCCATGTGGACCTGGCGCAACCGGCCGAGTTTCCGGCGCCTCGGCGCAGAGGCCGACCTCCCAAGCAGGTTCTGGCCCAGGCTGTGGACATTGGGGGGTGTATCGCCGGTTCTGGGGGGGGGTTATGTGGCGGCTCATTTCCTAGCGTATACGAACCGACTCACAATTAGATAGCCTACGGGGGTTTGCGAGCACAGAGCTTTGGAGCCTCTTCGCCATGGGGGGCCGGTTGACAGAGGCTTAAAAGTGAGGCTGAAGTTTTCGAATAAAGTTTTTTCCTTCGACTGCAGTTACCGACTCCGTGTCGTAATTTTAGCGCTGCGTGTAGCACACCGCTACAGTTTCACGGGACCCTGATCGGGGCGGGGTTGGTTCTAAGCAGGTGCTGCAGGCTGGCGGAGGGAAGGAACCTCCTATGGTAGAGATGTATACATAAATAAATGTGTACATACTGGGAACATGAGCTGTGGAGTTCCTGAACTTCAGTCCATTAGGCTGTGGGATCTGTTCAGTGTTGAGATGAGGGAAGTTATCCAGGCTGGTTGAGGAGATTGATAGTTGATGGTAATAACTGGTCCTGAAGCTGGTGGTGTGGGTGCCGAGGCTCCTGTACCTACTTCCTGATGGCAGCGTGGCTTGAATTCTGGGGATCCTTGGTGATGGGTGCTGCTTTCCTGTGCAGCGTTCCCTGGAGAGAGATTTTCCTGTGATGTACCGGGTTGTATCTCCTACTTTTAGTAGGCTTTTTCTATTCCTGGGCATTAGTGTTTCCATACCAGGCTGTGAGGCAATTAGTCAGGACACTCTTCACTGTGCATCCACAGAAGCTACCAGATGAGTGTGGAATGAGCTGCCAGATGAAGTGGTAAATGCAGGCTCACCTTTAACATTTAAGAAAAACTTGGACAGGTACATGGATGAGAGGGGTATGGAGGGATATGGTCCAGGTGCAGGTCAGTGGGCTAGGCAGAAAAATGGTTCTGCACAGCCAAGGCCTGTTTCTGTGCTGTAATTTTCTATGTTTGTAAGCTTGTCCAAATTTAAATGACTTCCTGATTCTGTGAAAACTTCCAAGAAAGTAGTGGCTCTGTGTTGTCTTCACTGTGATGGTCTCAGGACACATCCTGGAATATGAAGGTGCCAAGGAATATAAAGTTACTGGTCCTTTCCTTTCCACCTCTGAGGGTCAGTAACTTTAAATCAGCACAAGACATCTTCACCTCCTCCTCTCACCCACTCTCCAACTCCTGGTGAGGGTTTTAGTTCTGAAATATTCATCCTTCCCAAAGATGCTGCCTGACTACTCAGCGTCTTTGCCATTTTTTGTCTGAGAACTTTCTTTATATCATTAATTTTTCACGGGAACGTTAATGTCAGACATTGGGTCGCTCGTAATACGTCATATGAACCTGAACGCTAATTAAAGGTTTCTGAAACCAGCAGGTGGTGCTGGCTGCTACTATATTTATCAAATCAAGCGGCACCTACGGAACAGTCGGGCCACGATCCTTCATCAGAACCCTCTGCTGATGCTGCCTGACTTGCCGAATCCCTTCCGTATTTGTGTCTGTTGCTCGAGAGTTGCAGCATCTGCAGAATTTCTTCCGCAGGAATTAAAACAACGCTTCAGAGTACCAGCGATCACGACGGGGGTTCAATTCCCACAGTCGCCGTCCGTGAGGAGTCTGCGTTCTTGCTTTCATTTCCTCTATATGCTCTGGTTTCCTTCCACATCCCAGACACGTACGGCTAGTAGGTTAATTGATCACATGATCTAGTAACTTTCCACAGAAAAGTTTGACTGGTTACATCACCGACTGGGATGGAAGGGCCACTGCAGAGGGTTGTAAACTCATCACGGGCACTACCCTCCCCAGCATCGAGGACACCTTCAAAAGGCGATGCCTCACGATGTTTAGGAGCAGGTAGCTTCCTTTCCACCATCAGGTTTCACGGTCCACAAACACACAGACGCTACCCTCTTTTACTGTAATTATTTACTGTTTATTGTATTATTATGAGTTGGACTGTAATGGAGCAAAACAAATTTGTCGATACACGTCAGTGATGATAGATCCGAGTGATAGACGTGGACAGTTAGATTGGATGTTAATCCCGGGACTATGGACATAGATGTACTACCGCATGCTGGTTTGGTTACTGCCCGTGTATCCAGTAACTTGGACTATTGATTTAGTGATTCAGGGTCTGAGGTAAAGAGCAATTAATTTAAATTAGAGACACAAGATACTGTAAGTCGTAGCAACACACAAACTACAGACAAGGGAAAATCTGCAGATGCTGGAAATCCGGGAAACACACACAAAATGCTGGAGGAACTCAGCAGGCCAGGCAGCATCTACATTTTGGTCTGAAACCCTTGGACAGGACTGGAGAGAGAAAAAGGATGAGGAGTGGATTTAAAAGGTGGGGAAGGGGAGAGAGAAACACAAGGTGATAGGTGAAACAGGGACGGAGAGGGATGGAGTAAAGAGCTGGGAAGTTGATTGGTGAGATGAGGTGGAGAGGGAAAAGGGGATGGGAAATGGTGTTGGGGGAGGCATTACAGGAAGTTAGAGAAATTGATGTTCATGCCAACAGGTTGGAGGCTACCCAAATGGAGTACAGTATAAGGTATTGTTCCTCCAACCTAAGTGTGGCCTGTTTGTCGGCTACATGGAAGCCTGTGTTCCAAGCCTACACTGGTGATGGTCCCACACTTTTCCTACACTGCATCGACGACTGCGTTATTGCTGCTTCCTGCACCCGTGTGGAACTTGTCCACTTCGCCTCCAACTTCCGCCCTGCCCTCAAATTCACCCGGTCCATCTCCATCACCACAACCATTCCTTTCTCAATATCTCTGTCTCTATCTCTTACAAACCCACGGACTCTCACGTAGACTACATCTCATCCCACACTACTACTTGTAAAAATGCCATCCACTTTTCTCAATTCCTCCATTTCTGCTGCATCTGCTCTCAGGATGAAGCTTTTCATTCCAGAATGAAGGAGATGTCCTCCTTTTTCAAAGAAAGGGGCTTCCCTTCCTCCACCATCAACTCTGCTCTCAAATGCATCTCTCCCATTTCACACATGTCTGCTCTTACCCCATCCTCCCACCACCCTACCAGGGATAGGGTTCCTCTTGTCCTCACCTACCACCCCACCAGCCTCCACATCCAGCACTTAATTCTCCAAAACTTCCTCCACTTCCAATGGGATCCCACCACCAAGAACATCTTTCTGCCCCCCCCCACTCCACTTTCCACAGTGATCGCTCCCAACATGACTCCATTGTCCATTCGTCCCTCCCCACTGATCTCTCTCCTGGTACTGACCCTTGCTATACCTACCCCTACATCTCCTCCCTCACTACGATTCAGAGCCCCAAACAGCCCTTCCAGGTGAGGCGACACTTCACCTGGGAGTCTGTGAGTTCAGTGCTCCGGTGTGGCCTAATGTACAACGGTAAGACCCAACGTAGATCATGAAACAGCTTCGCCGAGCATCTATTCTCCGCCAGCCAGAACAAGCGGGATCTCACGGTGGCCACACATTTTAATTCTGCTACCCGTTCCGATATGTCCATCCATGGCCTCCTCCACTGTCGTGATGCAGCCATGCTTAGGTTGGAGGAACAATACCTTATACTGTACTCCGTCTGGGTAGCCTGCAACCTGTTGGCATGAACATCGATTTCTCAACTTCCTGTAATGCCCTCCCCCCTTCACCATCCCTCATTCCTTTTCCTCTGTCACCTCATCTCACCAATCAACTTCCCAGCTCTTTACTCCATCCCTGCCCTCCCTGTTTCACCCATCATCTGCAGTTTCTCTCTCCACTCCCCCCACCTATTAAATCTACTCCTCATCTTTTTACCTCCCATCCTGCCGTTGGGTGTCGGCCCAAAACGTCGACTGTACTTTTCTCCATCGACGGTGCCTGGCCTGCTGAGTTCCTCCAGCATTTTCCCTGTTGTGACACACAAACCGCTGGAGAAACTCAGGTTGAGCATTTTGTGGGGGTGGGGGATGCTGAAAGGAATGTCAAGGTTGCAATCCAAAATGCCAACAATTCTTTTCCCCTCCAGACGCTGCTCGATCTGCAGAGTTCCTGCAGCAACTTGATTGGGCTCCTGTTTCACTCCATGTTGTACAGTATGTACTAAACTACTCTTAATAATACTGAATTACTAATAATTGCATCAATATGTTGGGCCCAGGACAGGTCTTTAGAGACATTGATACTCAGGAATCTGAAGCCGCTCACCCATTCCCTCACTGAGGATGGTGTGTCTCCCCTCGACTTCCTGAAGTCCACTATTAAGAGGATGAAGCTGTAATGGAAATTTTCTTCCCCACTCCATGCTGATCAACTGCTTTCAGCAGCTTTTCCACGTTCCATCTCTTGAGCTGTCGCTTTGTAGCTTACAGGCTACTAAATATTTTATATTCAAGTTGAATGTTATTTGTAATAAAATATTATTTGCATGAATAAACCGTGCAATGCCTCTTCCTTCTTGCATGCATAGTCATTGCTTTCAATACTGTCCTATTACATTCCCTGAAACCAATGGTCCTGTTGCCACTTGTGTGCCCCGGGGGTGTTACACTGCTACAATAATCGAGGGGTTTCTCCCCCTGGCCCCCTGGCCCTTCGCTGTCCAGAAGCCCCCGGGGGTGTTACACTGCTACAATAATCGAGGGGTTTCTCCCCCTGGCCCCCTGGCCCTTCGCTGTCCAGAAGCCCCCGGGGGTGTTACACTGCTACAATAATCGAGGGGTTTCTCCCCCAGCCTGGCCCTTCGCTGTCCAGAAGCTGAAGATTGCTACACTGGAGTCTCCCTGCCGAGCCTTTGTGGCGACTGCACCAAGGTTCAGTGAGACCCTCCGCAGGAGGCCGGCAATGTGCCAGTCACTGGCACTTCTCTGTGGACATTTTGGTATGTTGGCAGACCAACAAGTTTCGGGCCGCCCGAAGGGTGTCTTTCACTGGACTGACGATCTGCCAGCAGCACTTCATGTCTGTCTCTGTATGTGTCCCTTGGAACAGCCCATGGATTAGAGATGAACTGGGACACAGACCTTTACCTAATGTGCCGAGAGTATCTGCCTTCACCCTTTAGTGTGACAAGGAGGCCTCGGCGAGGATAGTAAAGACTCGAGTGCTGGAATATCCGAGACTAGAATCGAGGCACGTTTTTGAGACTGAGATGAGAACAGGGTTCTTGACTAGATGCTAGACGAGAGCCTGATGAGACTAGACAAGAATCCAAATGAGACAGAAAATTCTAAATGCAATCGCAGACTGAACCAACCAAAGCTGAGCTGACAATTGAGCGACGTTCAGGTGCTCTTTAAATAACCAAGTCTTTGCTCCAAAACATGGCCGTTACTTAGTGAGTGGGCCAGAATGTTTAAAGAAACTGTGCAAGTTATCCATATTCTGGAGAATCGGGGCATCTAATCCCTGTGGGCTGGCACAGTCGTGTGCGTACTGTAATAGGAACCCCTCCCCTACGGCCGACTCCTGATGGCCCAGGCTGCTCAGGGTGAAGTTGATTGTAATCATGAATCGGTATCTGGCCCAGGATGTCCCTTTCTGGAATACAGAATATCCCTTTCTAGAACCCAGCACTGTTCCTCAAGTCTAAACTCTACCCAGTCAATGAGGAACCGTTGAACACCCTGAACAGTTTGTGAAGACCTGTTCCCCATCAACAAATCTGGCAGATGGTGGTGGAGCTAAAGGACTGGTATTTGCAGGTTTCAACTTGGATATATGGAAGGTGGGATTGAAGTTATGGGTCTTGGGGAGCTGCAAAGTGTAAACTACCCTGTTCACTTTCTTAAGGATCTTGAAGCGCCAGTTCCCTTGACTCCACCTGGAGAGGCAAATCTTGAGTAGACAACCAAACTTCTTGGCCAGACTGCAAAGCTGGTCCCTATCTTCCTTTACAGTTGGCCTTTAATTCAGCCTTATGGGTAGAGGCCAACAAAATCTCCCTCACCCTTGTCCATTTCTCCTCGCAGAACCTGAGGAGATCTTTGGCAGCAGGAACCCCTCCTGCTGAGGAAAGAGTAGCAGAGGATACCCAAATTGGCATTCAAACCAGGGACATCTCTTGTGCAGAATACTGTAGTGCATTGTGTGCAACCTCTCATCTCATCTTTCAGAGGCCATGCATCTCAGGATTCACTCCGTACCCTGATTCATCTGCTCTATCTGACTGTTGGACTGTGGGTGAAGCCCAGAGGAAAGACTCGAAGTAGCCCTGATCAGCATACAGAACGTTTTCCAAAAACATGAAGTGAACTATGGACAGTAATCGGACACAATGTCCATTGGAAATCCACGGACCCTGAAGACCTGATGAAGGAGAATCTCAGCCATGTCCACTGATGGTAGTTTGTCCAACCCTATGAACTTATAGGCTTTTGAGAAGCGATCCACAATCACCATGATGATGGTCTTCCCTTTGGAAGGCGGAAGACCTGTAACAGAGTCCATGGAGGTGTGCACCCATGGTCTGTCTGGAACAGGCAGAAGGTGAAGGAGCCCCTGAAGTTGGGTGTGGGTCTCCTTGTTCTGGTGCACACCTTGCATGCTTGCACATATTGTGGCTTCCTTAGCCATTCCAGGCTGCCAGTATCTTCTCTTAATGAACTTGTGGAGCCACCACTGAGCTGAAGCTCCTGAGGAACTTACTGGAAAAGTTGGCAAATCCCAGAAATTGTTGGAGTTTTTCCACATTGGATGGCAGTGGCCAGTCTCTGGCTGCCTGTGTCTTATAGAGTCCATCTTGAGATTGCTGTTAGAGATGATGAAACCGAAAAATAAAACTGTGGCTAAGTGGAATTCAGATTTTTTTAGCTTGACCCAAAGTCCTGATCTAAAAGCCTCTTTGGGATATCTCTGACACGAGCAATGTGCTCCTCCATGGACTTCCAGAAAATTAGGACGTTGTTCAAATCGACGAAGGTGTACTTCTGGAGAGCATCCTGGATCATGTTGTTTATGAAGGCCTAGAAAATGGCTGGCCGATTAGCAAGGCCAAAGGGTGTGACCAGGTATTCGTAGTGTCCTGTCTGTGTGTTGAATGCAGTGTTCCACTCATCGCCCTCCTTTATGTGGACCAGATTGTACGCACTTCACAAGTCTAGCTTCAAGAATACTCTTGCCTCCTGGAGTATCTTGAAGGCAATGGTCAAGAGTGAAAGCAGGAAATGATTCTTGGCCACTTTGCAATTCAGCCCTCTTGGATCAATACATGGCTGCAGGCTTTCGTCCTTTTTCTGTATGAAGAAGAAGCTTGTGCTGGCTTGTGAGGTGGAGTTCCGAATGAATCCCAGAGCAAGTGCCTCTGCGATGTACTCCTCTGGGCCAGAGAGTGCATGCAGTCGATCTCGTGCAGGGTAAGTACCTGGCAGTAGGTCTATTACACAGTTGTAGGGTCGGTGCGGTGGGAGAGTCGAGGCCTTTCCCTTGCTGAAGACCCATTCCAAATCCTTGTAGATGAAGAAATTTCAACCAGCTCTGGCGTTGCAGCTACCCCAGAACATCCTTCTGAGGGTGACTCCTGAGTACCGGGGTCAATTCGACAGACCTCAGAGTCTCCCCCACAGGTTCACTTGTTTTCTGTTGAAACAGAGTCCAAGTAGGAGTCCTTATCCAACTCCAGAGACTTGACCAAATCAGAGTCCAAACCTTCATCCATACTGTCAGACAACGGCAACGAGGTACTACAGATTGTCTTTGTCCTCCTGGGGCTAGGCTCCAAGGGTCTATTTTTAGGAGCCTTTCCCCTAAGACGGGAACTGGTGACTGGTTCCCTCAGGCTTGCCTGCTGGGGCTCCTAAATTCTTGGGTACCTCCTTTTCGTGCTTCTTGGCTTGTTCCTGAACTTGAGACTCTTTCTCTCCAGTTCCAGTGCATTTCCAACTAGACAAGGTTAGGACTTGTATGGTCATGTTGACTGGAGCTGGCTTGTCCACCCTCAGAGGCATGACTGGGTCTCCCGAAGGCTTTGGCTTACCTCAAGCAAAAGTCTGCCTCCTTATCGGCTGCTGGTCTCGGGAGAGTGGGGGGAGTCAGAACTCCAAACCAAAAACATTCCTTCTTGCAAAGACTTGACCATACGATGATTCTCCTTTCCTCCCAGTTCACAGAAGCATTATGCCAGGATAGCCAAAGGTGCATGAGGATCGGGGGTACCTGAGGAGAATCTATGATATGGAAGCAAATGTCCTGTGCATGTTCCCCTAATCTCATTTGCAAAACTGATGTCTGCTGTCAGACCTGCCCAGGCCCAGGAGGACATCAGTCCAGGGCAGCTGGGGTTATGTGCTGGCTCAACTCCTGCAGAGGTATGTTGAGCTGATGGATTGTCACCAACTCCAGGAAATTACTAGTTGACCCAGAGTCCACAAGGGCGCTCACCTTTCTTCTGTTCTTTCCCCAGGAGATATGTCTTCAGAATACACCGGAACCTATTATTTCTCCTGCCTCATTTTCTAGCAGTCCTATATCTACCCTCATCTCTTTTTTTTAAAGTATGTAAAAAATGAAAGCGAGGAGAACATGGATAAAGGGCTGTTAGAAAATGCGGCGGGAGGAATAATAACAGGACAAGGATTTGGCTGATGAACTCAATGAGTATTTTGCATCCGTCTTCACTAAGGAAGACACTGGCAGTACCAGATGTTGAAGGGTGCGAGGGAAGGGAAGTGAGTGCAGTTATTATTACAAGGGAGGAGGTTCCTAAAAAGCTGAAAGACCTGAAGTGATGGGTGGGGTTGGGAGTCGTGGCTGTCCCAGTCCTCCCGACAGTGGATGATCTTAGCTGTCCCCTGACAGCTGCAGCTTTGGACAATCCGGCCGCAGGTGACCCGTTTCCTCGCTGTAGTAGTAGCAACCTTGACCTCTCATCAGCGAAGAGTATTGTGCAGCCGATTTCCATTGACTTGGCAGGATCTTGTGTAGGAGACATGGGTTGGTCATTGTCCGAAGACAGGAGTGGAACTATGAAGTGACGAGGTCGGGCTTGGGCTAGCCTTCATCAACCTCTTGAGATAGTCCCACTTCCCAATGAGATACCCAGCAATTGTCGAAGCAGATGGACTGATCATTCAGAGCCTCTAAGTCCTCTCCGAGCTCTCCCAAAGCAAAGGGCATCCATTCACCTTGGACTCCATGGCAGTGAGTGGCCAAGGTCTCCTCGTTCCAGCCACACTCCTCAGCCAAAGTCCAAAGCTCAGTAGTGTAATTGCCCCAAAGCACCCTCATCAGATGGTCCTAGGCTCTGTTTGCTCCAACGGGATGACGGAACACCCTGTTCATGGCGATCACGAACTCTTCCGAATCTGAGCATTTCTCTGACCTCCGCTCCCGATGCGTGGTGGCCTAGGCCCAAGCTCTTGCAGTCAGTAGGGAAATCATAAAGGCTACCTTTCTGCATGTGACTGGAAACTGGGGCGACTGGAGTTCAAACACCGCTGAGCGAGGAAACCACAACACGAACCCAGTTCACTTCCGAGCCTTCCGGGGTCAGAAGATAGATTGACTCCGGGCGAGTCGGGCTTCCTCCTAGTGACAGATACCACATGGTGACCTGGAGGTTGTGTATCTCCAGTCCGTCTTGAGATCTTCTCGCAGACGAGACTCTGATACCCTCCTGAGTCTGTGTTGGCTCATTCATACTGTGCTGGAATATCTGAGACTGGGCTCGAGACATGATCGAGACGAGAACAGGGTTCCTGACTAGATGCTAGACGAGAACCTAACCCTACTAGATGCAAATCCAAATGAGAAAGAAATTCTAGATGCAAAGTTGAGCTGATGTTTAAGCACCGAAGCTGAATTCAGGTGCTTTTTAAATATCCAAATCTCTTTGCCAAAACTTGGCCACCAATTATTGCAGCAGGCCAGAAGCTTCAAAGGGACCGCGTCAGTTATCTGTAGAATCGGAGCACTTAAACCCCAGAGGCTGACACGGTTGGGCATGTACTGTAACATTTATAGCAGGAAGTTCCAGCACCTTGCCCCACCCCCACAGTCTTCTTAATTCCAGAAATCTATATCCCCTAATTACCGACCTCTCTTGTTAAGGAAATACATTATACCTGCTCATTCGTGTTTAAAACCCCTGTAAATTGATATTTCATAATTAAATTATGCCACACTCTTCTTTGTTCAACAGGACAGCCCTAATGTAACCTGCCCCTTCTGCTAAGATCCCCCCTGTGTTGGTAATCTTGAGAAATTTTCTTTAACCCTGCATAATACTTTCTCAGTTTGGAACCAAATTAATGGTGAAATTGTAAAAGGTGATTCGGGGGACCTGGAGGTCCTTGTACAGGAACTAGAGTCATTAAGATTCAGCAAGACATACAAAATGCTGGAGGAACTCAGCAGGCCAGGCAGCATCCATGGAAAAGAGTACAGTCACTGTTTCAGGCAGAAACCCTTCATCAGGACTAGAGGTGAAGTGTGTCATTTGCATCAACACCCAACATCGTCCAAAGATGAGATGGGGGCAGCCCAAGAGTGCTGGCACCCTCTGGTGCTACACAGCATGCTCACAATGCACTAACCTGAACCTGTACATCTTTGGAATGTGGGAGGAAACCAGGGGTCGAGGAGGAAACTCACACTGTCACGGAGAGGATGTAAAAACATGGAATTTGGAGTTGAAGCCATGTTGCTGGCACTGTTACACTAGCCGCTACACTGGATAGATCTGCACAGCACAGAAACAGGCACCCAGACCATGTTGACCCCATCTACCTGCACCCACACCTGAACTCCCCTCATTCCCCTGCACTCCAGGGAATAAAGTCTTCACTTACTTAACCTTCCCCTATAATTCAAGCCCTCAAACCCTTGAAAATTTTCTCTGCGCTTTTTAAGGTAATTGACATTGTATGCTGAAAGTGTTATCTCGCCATTTGGGGCCCTAAACTGCCCTTCCAGGTGAGGTGATGCTTGACTTGCAGGTCTATAGGGGTCATCTACTGTATCTGGTACTTCCAGGGTGGGCACATCTACATTGGGAAGACCTAACGTACGTAGACTGAGGGCCCACTTTGTCAAGAGCCTTTACTGTGTCTGCCACAAAGACAGGATTTCCCAGTGGCAAGCCATTTCAATTCGAACTCCAATTCTCATTCTGACATGTCTGTCAATGGCTTCCTATGCTGCCACAATGAGGCCATGTTCGGGTTGGAGGAACAGAACTTCATTTTCCATCCGGGTACCTTCCAACCTGATAGCATGAACATCAACTTCTCCAACTCCCAGACACCACTCCCCACTTCTCCTCTTCTTTTCATTCCCCATTCTGGCTCCCCTCTTACCCCTTCTCTTCTCCTCACCTGCCCATCACCTCCCTCTGGTGCCCCTCCTTCTGGCCCTCAGAGCTACGCTGCCCAATTTAACCCGAACCTAATCACGGGATAATTTACAATAACCAATTAACCTACTGAACAGCCCATCATTGGAGTGTGGGAGGAAACCGGAGCACCCAGAGAAAATCCACATTGTCCAGGGGAAGACATACAGATGACATTGGAGCTGAACTCCTCACTCCAACACCCTTTGGGAAGACGTGCCTGGAGGCTGTGGAAGTGAGCGAGGTCCTCAATGAATACTTCTCTTTGGTATTCACCAATGAGAGGGAACTTGATGAGGGTGAGGACAATATGAGTGAAGTTGATGTTCTGGAGCATGTTGATATTAAGGGAGAGGAGGTGTTGGAGTTGTTAAAATGCATTAGGACAGATAAGTCCCCGGGGCCTGACAGAATATTCCCCAGGCTGCTCCACGAGGCAAGGGAAGAGATTGCTGAGCCTCTGGCTAGGATCTTTATGTCCTCGTTGTCCATGGGAATGGTACCAGAGGATTGGAGGGAGGCGAATGTTGTCCCCTTGTTCAAAAAAGGTAGTAGGGACAGTCCAGGTAATTATAGACCAGTGAGCCTTACGTCTGTGGTGGGAAAGCTGTTGGAAAAGATTCTTAGAGATAGGACCTATGGGCATTTAGAGAATCTTGGTCTAATCAGGGACAGTCAGCATGGCTTTGTGAAGGGAAGATTGTGCCTAACAAGCCTGTTAGCGTTCTTTGAGGAGGTGACCAGGCATATAGATGAGGGTAGTGCAGCGGATGTGATCTACATGGATTTTAGTAAGGCATTTGACAAGGTTCCACATGGTAGGCTTATTCAGAAAGTCAGAAGGCATGGGATCCAGGGTAGTTTGGCCGGGTGGATTCAGAATTGGCTTGCCTGCAGAAGGCAGAGGGTTGTGGTGGAGGATTGTGACTAGTGGTGTCCCACAAGGATCTGTTCTGGGACCTCTACCTTTCATGATTTTTATTAACAACCTGGATGTGGGGGTAGAAGGGTGGTTTGGCAAGTCTGCAGAAGACACAAAGGTTGGTGGTGTTGTAGATAGTGTAGAGGATTGTCGAAGATTGCAGAGAGACGTTGATAGGATGCAGAAGTGGACCAGGAAGTAATATTCCTTATATTGGCAGCCCAATAGTAAAACCTAAAATTGGGTAGGGCTAATCCACCCATCTCTTTATTTCTTTGTAGGTAAACTTTACTTAATCGAGCTTGTTTATTATTCCAAATATAAGAGGTTAAAATTGAATCCAAAGTAGGTCTTAGGAATAATAATAGGTAAAGCCTGAAAAAGATATAAAAATTTAGGAAGAATCTTCATTTTAATTAAATTAATTCGGCCAATTAGGGATAAAGAAAGAGGAGACCATTTAGAAAGGGTCTTTTTCACATAATTCAATAAGGGGTTTAAGTTTTCTTTAAATAAATTCTTGAAGTTTTTAGTAATTGTTACACTTAGATATGTAAATTGACTTGTAACTGCTTGCAATGGAAGTTTGGCATTTGATGACATTAGGTCATTTAAAGGATCAATTTTATTATATTTATCGTAAAGATTGCCCATCATGGGTCTCCTTAGAAGTTAATTCTGTAAAAAATTCCTCTATTGTCTCTCTTCTTGGATCATACTCTGCTTTTTCAGCAAATAAAACAACAGATAACATAGTTGTTAAGCAAAGTTTAAGGATCTGGTCTCAATTTAGAAAATTTTTTGGTTTAGCGAATTTTTCATTATCATCTCCCATTCTCCTTAATTATTTTTTTTATCCCTTCTATGACTGATAAAGTCTTTAAGGATTGGGATGAACGAGGTATTAAGTGTTTTTGGGACCTGTTTACCTCAGGATCTCTTGCTTCATTTGACCAATTGTCAACTAAATTTGCACTCCCAAAAACACATTTTTACAGATACCTTCAAATCAGAGATTTCTTATGTTTCTAATTAACTACTTTTCCTATAGGTCCTGATAAAAATTTACTGGACGATCTTTTAAATTTAAAACCTTTTGTTAATGGTTCTATTACCGGTAACTATAACTTGTTGATTGATTCTAGACAAGATATTTTTTAGATAAAATAAAAAAAGCTTGGGAGGATGACCTAAATTGTCAGATTTCCGATGATAGATGGTTAATAAATCATCTTTTTGTGCTCGTCATTCTCTTCTACAATTTAAAGTGGTTCATAGAGCTTACATTTCTAAACAGAAGCTGTCCAGTTTTTATCTGAACGTTTCTCCACTTTGTAATAAATGCAACTCTGCTGATGCCTCTTTAATTCATATGTTTTGGTTTTGCCCTAAAATTGAGAAGTTTTGGCAGGAAGTATTCCATACCTTCTCACAACTTTTTAGGGTCCAAGTTGACCCAAATCCCCTTACTGCCTTGTTTGGTATTATTGCAAATGAAGATATAACTTTAAATACTCCTAACCTACAGGTTTTAGTTTTTACCTCTCTTTTAGCAAGAAGAGCAATCTTGCTTAAATGGAAGGAGTCTACCCCTCCCACACATCTTCAATGGCTACGTGATATTATGTCTTATTTAAATTTAGAGAAGATCCGCTGCTCAGTCTTAAATTTGAAACAATCTTTTTATGATATCTGGGACCTTTCCTAAATTACTTTGCCAATTTATAAAGTTTAACAGTGCACAAACTTTTATGTATATTTTTATCTTCTCTTCTTAAGAGAATATGTTTTTTTTCTAATTATCCATTATCATCCATCAGCTTTTTTCTTTGGTAGTTGGTAGGGGGTTGACTTTTTTTATATAAAAAATTTCATTTATGATGTATGACCTATCTTTAAATTTTTGATTACAGAGTGGTATACCTTTATGTGATATGCTATAACATTTTGATTAATTTTATTACAATATATGAATGTACACAAGGTATGTTGAGATGTATCTATGTGTTGCACTCTGTAAATCTTGTTTTTTCTTCTGAATAAAAATACTGTAAAAGAAAGGATACAGAAGTGGGCTGAGAAGTGGCAGATGGAGTTCAACCCGGAGAAGTGTGAGGTGGGACACTTTGGAAGGACAAACTCCAAGGCAGAGTACAAAGTAAATGGCAGGATACTTGGTAGTGTGGAGGAGCAGAGGGATCTGTGGGTACATGTCCACAGATCCCTGAAAGTTGCCTCACAGGTAGATAGGGTAGTTAAGAAAGCTTGTGGGGTGTTAGCTTTCATAATTCGAGGGATAGAGTTTAAGAGACACAATGTAATGATGCAGCTCTATAAAACTCTGGTTAGGCCACACTTGGAGTACTGCGTCCAGTTCTGGTCACCTCACTATAGGAAGGATGTGGAAACATTGGAAAAGGTATAGAGGAGATTTACCAGGATACTGCCTGGTTTAGAGAGTGTGGATTATAATCAGAGATTAAGGGAGCTAGGGCTTTACTCTTTGGGGAGAAGGAGGATGAGAGGAGACATGATAGAGGTGTACAAGATATTAAGAGGAATAGACAGAGTGAACAGCCAACGCCTCTTCCCCAGGGCACCACTACTCAGTACAAGAGGACATGGCTTTAAGGTAAGGGGAGGGAAGTTCAAGGGGGATATTAGAGAAGGTTTTTCACTCAGAGAGTGGTTGGTGCGTGGAATGCACTGCCTGAGTCAGTGATGGAGGCAGATACACTAGTGAAGTTTAAGAGACTACTAGACAGGTATATGGAGGAATTTAAGGTGGGGGGTTATATGTGAGGCAGGGTTTGAGGGTTGGCACAACATTGTGGGCCAAGGGCCTGTAACGCGCTGTACTATTCTATGTTCTGTGAACTGTAATCGTGTCGCACTAACCACTCCTCCACTTCTTACCACCTCCTTATTCTGGCTTCTGCCCCCTTCCTTTCCAGTAATGGTGAAGGGTCTTGGCCCAAAGTTCCTGGCCTGCTGAATTCCTCCAGCATTTTGTGTGTGTTGCTGCTTGGCCAGCAACTCTGATGTCCTGTAAGTGGATGTAGATGTCATATGCCACAAAACCCTTGATGCAAGGGCTGGTTAATACTTAATGGGTGTAACAAAATGCAGTTTGAATGTGATCTCCTTTTTACTAATTAATGTTGTCAGATGGAACTACTTTGCTAAGTAATCTGGTGATGGTTTCAGTGTCAAGTTAAAGACCAAGAAAGTTTACTTGATGCACCGTAATTGCTGTGAATATTCACATCTCAAGTCAAGTATTTCTGACTAATCTCCACCTGGGATAAAGAAAAACAAGTAACTTCTTATATTGAAAACTCTCCACAGGTCTCTCTGTCCTGCAGGACACTCCAGGTTAGTTCTGGCTATTGCACCTCTGATTACGAGCCCTCTCTCTCTCTCTCTCTCTCTAATGCTGGCATTAGTTCACATTCAAGTTTACTACCATATATACAAACAAACAAAACTGTGTTCCTCCAGACCATGGTGCACCCGCAATACATATATTACATAAAACAAATTATTACTACAGATAAGTTAATAAAATATATTCTAAATTGCATGTGAAGTGTGCAGCACTGGTAAACAGTAAACAGCTCGCTGTACTCGCGACAGGGTATTTATTAGTCTCAGAACTTGAGCGAAGAAGCTGCTATCCATTCTGGCAGTCTTAGTCCTGATGCTCCTGTACCTCCTTTCTGATCGTAGCGTGTTAAAGAAATATTGAATTGAATTGACTTTATTACTTACATCCTTCATATACACGAGGAGTGAAAATCTTTGTTATATCTCTGTCTAAACTTACAATGTGCAATTTATAGTAATTTATGATAAATAGTATGTACAACAGGACAGTCAATATAACATAGAAATACGATTGTACCATCATGAATTAATCAGTCTGATGGTGTCTGTTGGTCCTGGCTTTTATGCAGCAGTGCCATTTCCCAGGTGGTAGCAGCTAGAACAGTTTGTGGTTGGGGTGACTCGGGTCCCCAATGATCCTTCGAGCCCTTTCTATACACCTGTCTTTGTAAACGTCCTGAATAGTGGGAAGTTCACATCTACAGATGGGCTGGGCTGTCCGAACCACTCTCTGCAGAGTCCTGCGATTGAGTGAAGTACAATTCCTGTAACAGACAGTGATACAGCCAGTCAAGATGCTCTCAATTATGCCCCTGTAGAAATTTGGGGGCCCATACCAAACTTCCTCAACCGTCTGAGGTGAAAGAGGTGCTGTTGTTTCTTTTTCACCACACAGCCGGTATGTACAGATCATGTGAGATCCTCGATGATGTGTATGCCGTGCAACTTAAAGCTGTTCACCCTCTCAACCCCAGATCCATTGTTGTCAATAGGCTGTCTCCATTGCTCCACAACCAGCTCCTTTGTTTTTGTGATGTTGAGGGAGAGGTTGTTTTCTTGACATCACCGTGTCAGGGTGATGACTCCTTCTCTGAAGGCTGACTCATTTATTATTTGAGATTAGACCAATCAGTGTATTGTTGTCAGCAAATTTAATTAGCAGATTGGAGCTGTGGGTGGCGACACAGTCATGGGTATACAAAGAATAAAGGAAAGGGCTCCGGACACAGCCCTGTGGGGCTCCTGTGTTGAGGGTCAAAGGGGCAGGAGTGAGGGAGCCCACTCTTACCACCTGCTGGCGATCTGACTGGAAGTCCAGGATCCAACTGCACAAGTCAGGGTGAAGGCCGAGGTCTCTGAGCTTCTTGTTGAGCCTGGATGGAATTATGGTGTTGAATGCTGAACTGTAATCCAAGAACAGCTTTCTCATATGAACATCCTTCTTCTCCAGATGTGTAAGGACGGTGTGTAGAGCAGTGGCTATTGCGTTGTCTGTTGATCAATTGTGCTGGTAGATGAATTGTCGGGGGTCCAGTGTGAGTAGTAGCATGCTGCAGATGTAATCCTTGACCAGCCTCTCAAAGCATTTGCTTATTATTCAGGTGAGTGCAAGAGGATGCCAGTTGTTCAATCATGATACCTTGGTGTTTTTAGGTACAAGGACAATGGTGGTTGTTTTGAATGGTGGGATGGATGGTGGGGATCCTCAACAATACTTTGGGCCCTTTGCTCCCAGTAAATGTCACAAATAGAAGGATGGGAGGCCTCAGTGTTTTTACTGTCCTCTGTAGGGTCTAGCGGTCCAATGCTTTGCGGCTTTCATTCCACACCATGATACAGCCAGACAGGAGACTCTCAATAGTGGTCCTGTAGAAAATTGTTAGAATGTACATCCTAATCTCCTCCGAAAGTTTGGATGCTGCTGAGTCTTCTTCAGTAGTAAGGAGGTGTTGTGGGTCCAGGTTAGATTGGGCATAACGTGCACACCAAGGAACTTTGTGCTCTTGATGCAGAGCCATTGATGTGAAGTAGAGAGTGGCCAACCTGCACCTTTCTGACGTCCACAAACAACTCTTTTGTTTTGTCCACGTTGAGAGTCAGGTTGTCGTTTTCAAGCCTCTCTCGGTGTGCCAACTCATCATTGTTGCTGCTGATTATGAGCCAGATCTGGCAGTGCTGTCATGAGTCAGCAGTGGGTCGAGCACACGGCCCTGGGGGGCTCCAGTGAGCAGTGTGACAGAGCTTGAAATGCCGCTGCCAGCTCAGACTGACTGAACTCCGCAATCCAGAGAGGGGTGTTGAGTCCCAACGAGGACAGTTTACCCACCAGCCTCTGAGGATGATCATGCTGAATGCCGAGCTGAAGTCCTGGTGTATGAGGCATCATTTTCAGGTTGAGACAGGATGGAATGAGGGCTGAAGCTACGGCATCAATGGTGGACTGGTTTGAACAGTAGGTGAATGGGAAGGGTCCAATGTGGCTGGAAGGTGGGATTTTACACGATCCATTACCCAAAGCACTTCATGATTGTTGAAGTCATGTAGAAGAATGAGAGGAGATCTTATAGAAATATATAAAATTGTGAAAGGGATAGATAAGATAGAGGCAGGAAAGTTGTTTACACTGGTAGTTGAGACTAAGACTAGTGGACAGTCTCGAGATTTGGGGAGTAGACTTAGGATGGAGATGAGGAGGAACTGCTTTTCCCAGAGAGTGGTGAATCTGTGGAATTCTCTGCCCAATGAAGCAGTGGAGGCTACCTCAGTAAACATATTTAAGACAGGGTTGGATAGATTTTTGCATAGTAGGAGAATTGAAGGTTATGGGGAAAAGGCAGGTAGGTGGGGATGAGTCCATGGCCAGGTCATCCCTGATTTTAGCAGGTCGGATGGCCCACGCCTACTCCTATCGCTTATGTTTTCATGTTAAGTCAGTGCCACTGAGTGATAATAGTTCAGGCCAGTTACCATCACTCTCTTGGGCACCAGAATGAAGATGGTGTGTTAGTATTCATCAATTTTCCGCTGAGGTGATAGTTTAGAATTTGGATGTCCTTTACTCAGCACGTGCTAGTGGAAGTGGGATACAGGTTCACTTGTGCTGTGTAAGAGCAGTTAGATTACGATTAGCTTCATTTATCACATGAGCAATCGAAACATTGAAACATACTGTTTGTGTCAAATCCAGTCAGTGGGCATTGTGCTGGAAATTATCACTCCTGCCAGGAAGGAAAGAGGAAGCAGGTTCAAAACGCTCCATCTCAGTGTTGTTCAGTCACCTGTGTAGACAGGCGTAGATGGTGTCTCTGACACTGCAGCAGCCCCCGGTTACCACACTGGAATGCTGCCGTGGAGTTGGCCCCAAAGTAATGAGGAAGATTGAAGTTACTGCCAGATTGGTCCGGGAGTTAAGGTGTGTAACCAGAAATGACCCAGTTCTGCAAAATGATGGGGCTGTAGAGGAGATTAAACCTGATATTGTGGACATGGAGGGGTGGGGTGGAACGCACATGACACTGGTGGCTGAAGTAGCAGAGGTCATAGAACAATGTTGTGCTGATGAATCCACTCAGTCATTTTCCTGGGGTGGGCAATCAAGAACTAGAGGGAATAGGTTTAATATGAGAGGAGAGAGATTTAATAGGAACCTGACGGGAAACATTTTAAACGGAGGGTGTAGATGTATTGAACACGCTGCCAGAGGAAGTGGCTGAGGCAAGTGCAATAACAATACGGACAGGAAATGTTTGGAGGAATAAATGCAGGCAAGTGTGAGTAGCATGGACAAGATGGGCTAAAGGGCCTGTTACTGTGCTGTTATGACTCTATACCCACCACCCTTTGTGTAGAAAAATTTCCCCTTTTAAGGGGGAAGAGTTAAATCTCTGCCTTCTAAATTTAGACTCCCCTACCTAGAAGGTGGTGTCAGTGTGGAATGAGCTACCAGGACAATTGGTGGATGCAGGTTCGATTTGTATACTTATCAGAAGTTTGGATAGCTACATGGATGGGAGGGGAATGGAGAGCTATAGTAGGCAGATTAATTGTTTGGCACACACTGGGTGGGACAGAGGGCCTGTTTCTGTGCTGTAGCGTTCTATGGCTCTACCCTCTGCAAAGATCATGACCATTCACCTTGTCTGTGTCCCTCATGATTTACGAGCCTCTATTTGGTCATCTCTCAGCCTGTGGTGGCCAGTGCTATCATGTTTGCTGTTGTGTGCTGGGGCAGCAGGCTGAGGGTAGCAGACACCAACAGAATCAACAAACCCATTCGTAAGGCCAGTGATGTTGTGGGGGTGGAACTGGACTCTGACGGTGGTGTCTGAAAAGAGGATGCTGTCCAAGTTGCATGCCATCTTGGACAATATCTCCCATCTACTCCATAGTGTACTGGTTAGGCACAGGAGTACATTCAGCCAGAGACTCATTCCACTGAGTGTCATAGGAAGTCATTCCTGCCTGTGGCCATCAAACTTTACAACTCCTCCCTTGGAGTGTCAGCCACCCTGAGCCAATAGGCTGGTCCTGGGCTTATTTCCACTTGGAATAATCTACATTATTATTTAATTATTTATGGTTTTATATTGCTATATTTCTACACAATTCTTGATTGGTGCGACTGTAACGAAACCCAGTTTCCCTCGGGATCAATAAAGTATGTCTGTCTGTCTGTCTGTCTGTTCCACACTCAAGGGAAAATAGTCCCAGCCTCTCCATTTCATCTAAGCCTTAAGTCTGGACCCTGTAATTCATCCCTGGCATGGATGCATAGCAGGAGAATTTGGAGGGAGTTGTTGGAAATATGTTACAGGAAACAAGTTAAAGGTTAGGGGTGGTGCCGTAGCATAGAGGTTATCTTAATGCTATTACAGTGGGTTTGATTCCCTCCATTGTCTGTAAGGAGTCTGTACGTTCTCCCCGTGGCCACGTGGGTTTCCTCCAGGTGCTCTGGTTTCCTCCCACATTCCAATGACGTACGGGTTAGTAGGTTAATTGGTCACATGGGTGTAATTAGGTTCATTGGGCTGGAAGGGACTGTCACTGCGCTGTATCTCTAAATAAATAAAAATCAAAGTAAACAAATGGGGGAATGGGAATTATTGGGACATTCTAAAAGCCAGCTTTGGGTTGACAGGCTGAACAGCTTTCAAACTTGTAAGAAAACGTGAAGTAGAACACAGAAGAGTGCAGCGCAGGAAGAGGCCCTTTGGTCCAAACCCCCCCCCTCCCCAAATAATCCCTCCTACCTACACGATGTCCTTATCCCTCCATCTTCCTTACATCTATGTGCCCATCCAATCATCTCTTAAAAGCCTCAAATGCATTTACCTCTACCACCATACCAGGCAGCACATTCCAGACATCCACAGCTCTCTGAGTGAAAAACAGATCCCCCTTGAACCTACCCCCCTCACCTTCAATGCATGCCCCTGGGTACTAGACCTTCACCCTGGGAAAAAGATATTTCCTGTCCACTCTATCTATGCCTCTCATTATTTTATAAACCTCTAACAGATCTCACATCAGCCTCCAACACTGCAAAGAAAACAGTCCAGGTTTGTTCAGCCTCTCGTGATTGCAACTGCCCTCCAAACCAGGCAGCATCCTGATAAACCTCTTCTGCACCCTCTCCAAAGCCTCGACATCCTTCCTATAGTGGGGCAACCAGAACTGTACACAATACTCAACACTGGCCTAACCAGAGTTTTATAAAGCTGCAACATACCCTCTTGACTTTTATACTCAATGCCTCGACTAATAAAAGCAATCATTCCATAGGCCTTCTTAACCTGGGTAGTCACTTTCAAGGAACTATGGACTTGAACCCCAGGATCCCTCTGCTCAGCAACACTGCTAAGGATCTTGCCCTTAACAGTGTATTGTCTCCTTGTGTTTGCCCAACCAAGGTGCAACATCTCACATTTACCCAAGATAAACTCCATCTGCCATTTCTCAGCCCATATCTACAACTGATCTATATCACACTGTATTCTTTGTCAGCCTTCTACACTATCCACAATTCCACCAATCTTGGTATCCTCCACAAATTTATTAACCCATCCATCTACATTTTCATCCAGGTCGTTTACATACATCACAAACAGCAGAGGTCCCAGCACAGATCCCTGCTGAACTCCACTCATTACAGACATCCAACTCGTATCAGTCCCTTCAACCATTACCCTCTGCCTTCCATGTACAAGCCAGTTCTGACAATGTGCTGTAGACCCCATGCATCTTAATTTTCTGGATTGAGGGACTTTGTCAAATGTCTTACTAAAGTCCATGTAGACAAGATCCACACTCCTGCCTTCATCAGTCTCTCTCATCATCTTGTCAAAAAACACAATCAAGTTGGTAAGACATGACCTGCCCTGCACAAAGCCATGCTGGCTCTCCCTAACTCCGCCATGGCTTTCCAAATGCCCATATATACTATCCCTAAAAATTTTCCCCAGTGATTTCCCTACAACTGACGTGAGTTTCAACCATCTACAGTTCCCAGGACTTTTCCTCCCTAAATAAAGGTACAACATTAGCCACTTGCCTGTGCCTAGAGAGGACACAAAGATACTGGTCAAGGGCCCAGCATCTCATTTCTTGCCTCTTTCAATAAGACACAGGAGCAGAATTTGGCCATTCAGTTCATTGAGTCTGCTCTGCCATTCCATCGTGGCTGATCCCAGATTCCACACAACTCCATACACCTGCTTTCTCGCCACATCCTTTGATGCCCTGACCGATCAGGAAACTATCAACTTCCACCTTAAATTTATGCATGGACTTGGCCTCCACTGCAGTTTATGGCAGAGCATTCCATAGATTTACTACCAACTGGCTAAAAAATTTCCTCCTTACCGCTGTTCTGAAAGGTCACCCTTCAATTTTGAGATTGTGCCCTGTAGTTCTGGATACCCCCACCAATGGAAACATCCTCTCCACATCCACCCTATCTAGTCCTTTCAACACTTGGTAGGTTTCAATGAGATCCCCATACACTCTTCTAAATTCCAGTGAGTTCAGGCCTAAAGCTGCCAAATGCTCCTCATATGTTAGCCCCTTCATTCCTGGAATCATCCTTGTGAACCTCCTCTGGACTCTCTCTAATGACAACACATCCTTTCTGAGATATGGGACCCAAAACTGTTGACAATTCTCCAAGTGTGACCTGATTAGGGTCTTATAAAGGCTCAGCATTATCTCCTTGCTTTTATATTCTATTCCTCTTGAAATAAATCCCAACATTTCATCTGCTTTCTTTACCACAGACTCATCCTATGAATTAACCTTCTGGGAGTCCTGAATGAGGACTCCTAAGTTCCTCTGCACCTTTGATGTTTGAACCTTCTCCCCATTTTGTTAATAGTCTGCACTATTGTTTCTTTTACCAAATGCATTATCTTGCATTTCCCAACACTGTATTCCATCTGTCACTCTTTCGCCCATTCTTCCAATTTGTCTAAGTCCTGCTGGAATCACATTGCTTCCTCAGCACTACCTATCCCTCTACCTATCTTTGAAACATCTGAAAACTTTGCCACAAAGCCATCAGTGTGAAAAGCACGGTCCCTGAGGAACACCACTAGTCACTGGCAGCCAACCAGATGTAAAGAGGGTTCTTCTTTTTTGTTAACTAGCAGGAATGCTAATTTACTGATAACGAGAATGGTATTCCTTTGTAAACCAAATGGGGATTAATGTTCTTTCTTCTGAGTCTGTAAGCTTTTGTTGACGGGCTTTTGGGCAGATCGGCACGAGGGGGTCGAGAGAGAGGATGCAATGCTCTAAGCTGGGCGAGGATCGGACCCCAAAGGGGGGTCCGAGGCTGGGAGATTCTCCGAGGAGGGGGGGGGATGAAGCTAGATGTGCTTGGTTGACCACTCGGAGGGTCCTGAGCTGTTTGGAGAGTCCGAGGAGTTCGGAGGGTCCTGAGCTGCGAGTCGAGGAGTTCGGAGGGGATCGAATGGTGGCCAGAAGACTTCAGAAATTGAGCTCCAACGGCTGTGCACGAAGTGGTTTGGACTTTGATAAGTTTGGCGCCTTTTCTTTAATTTTCTCTTCATATATACTGTATCGTTATTAATCACTTAGTTATAGTAACCTTTATAAATTGTACTCATTTAATCGCATATGGTGTACTGTCTGTTTTTGGGTGAGGCGGGGACATCACACAGCATCCACAGAAATCAATCCCGGACGAGCCCCCACAATGTAACCCCCTGGGTCGCCTCAGGCTCGCTCAGCTCGTTTCGTCTGGGGGGAGCAGCCTTCGGCCCCGCCAAACTGGGTAATCAGCTGGTGTGGATGCTGTGTGACTCAACCCCACGTCTCGTCTACTATTTGGAGGCCTCTACGATTCCCATAATGTTTTTTTCACCCTTTCAATTTCTTAATTCCACCCACAAAGATTCAACATTCTCTGACCCTATGTTACCTCTTTCTAAAGATGTAATTCCATCTCTTACCAACAGAGCCATACCACCACCTCTGCCCTCCTGCCTGTCCTTTTAATACAAAGCATATCATTTGATATTAAGCTCCCAACTACAGCCTTCTTTCAGCCACAACTCAACCCACACTGTCATGCCAATAACACAGGGTAAATTCCATCAGGCCTCGGGGACTTATCTACCTTAATACTCATTAGGAGACCCAACACTTTCTCCTTCTTGATTTCTAAACACCCTAACATATTTATACACTCAGATCCTCTATGTCACTTTCCTTAGTAAATACTGCAGCAAAGTACCCATTAAGAACCTCACTCGCATTCTCTGCATCCAAGCAATTGTTCCCATCTTTATCCTTGAATGGTCCCACCTGCTCCTTAGTTATCCTCTTGCTCGATGTATGTATAGAATGATTTGGGATTCACCTTAATCCTACTTGCCAAGGACTTGTCAATGGCCCCTCCTGGCTTTCCTAATTCCCTTCTTTAGTTCTTTTCTGGTTTCTTTATACTCCTCACATGCTCAGTTTGATCCTAACTTTGAAGCTTTACAAATTTTTTATTTTTCTTCCTGACTAAACTCATCACCTCTCTGGACATCCAAGATTCCTAATTTTTATATCCTTGTCTTTTCTTCTAACAGAAACATACCTTTCCTGTACTCTGTGCTTTGATCTTTAAACATACTCCACATGTCTGATGTGGACTTGCTAAAAAAAAGCTGTTCCAAATTAACTCTCCTCAGTTCCTGCCAAATGCTCCTGTAATTTACTCTTCTCCAATTTAAAACTCTCCCTCGAGGACCATGCCTATCCTTATCTTTACTTCACCCATCCCCCTCCCAGTTTCAGCTTGCCACCTTTTAAATCTACTCATCTTTTTTTCTCCAGTCCTGCTGAAGGATCTCGGCCTGAAATGTTGACTGTACTCTTTTCCATAGTTGCTGCCTGATCTGCTGAGTTCCTCCAGCATTTTGTGTGTGTTGCTCGGATTTCCAGCATCTGCAGATCTTTTTTTGTTTGTGATTGAACCTGCTAACTGGTACGTCTTTGGATTGTGTGTGGGAGGAAAGTGGAGTATTGGAAAGAAATCCATGCATTTACAGAGAGGATGTACAAACTCTTTACAAAGGTCTCTGAAATTGAACTCCAGACTCCAATGCCCTGAGCTGTAATAACGTTGTGCTAACTGCTAAGCTAACATGGTAATCATGAACCAATTACCAATTCCAGTTAAGGAAATACATATCTGGAAGTATGGACTGCTCATGATTCTCCTGTCACCCACCTACAGGAGAAATTAATCTCAGCTTTCTCAATCTGTCTCCAAAGTTTACAATCCCTTCCATCCCTAGATTACTCTGTGCTCTGTTACTCAGATTTGAGTTGCCAAGTATCTTGGCCTTGGCTCTGGAATTTCTAAACCTCTGCCTTTTGTGCCCCTCCCTTATCACTGGGCAACCACCTGGTCATCTTACGCAATGCAACTGGTGTAAAAATCTTGTTAAGTGGCTTGGGAATCCTCACTCCCGTTCCAACATGTTGGTCCATGGCTTCCTTCCTTGCCAAGATGAGGCCAGTCTCAGGATGAAGGAGCAACAGCTCATATTCTGTCTAGCTAGTCTCCAATCTGATGGCACGAACATCAATTTCCCCTGCCCCATCCCTCTTCATCAATTCCCTACTCCAACCCCCCTTACCTATTTTCCTCACCTACCCAACACCTCCCCTAGTCCTCTCCTCTCCTATCAGATTCATAAGAGTCATCTTCATAGAAAACTACAGCACAGAAACAGACCCTTCAGACCATCTAGTCCATGCTGAACCAGTTAAACTGCCTAGTCACTTGGACCTGCACTAGGACCATAGCCCTCCATACCCCTACTATCCATGTACCTCTCCAGACCTTCTTTAATGTTGAAATTGAAATTCTGCCGGCAGCTCATTCTACACTCTCACCACCCTGTGAGTGAAAGTTTCCCTTCATGCTCCCTTTAAACACTTTTAACGCATGATCTGCAGGTATAGATGCACCCAACATCAGTGGAAAAAGCCTGCTTGTTTTTACCTTATCTATACCCCTCATAATTTTGTATACCTCCATCAAAATCTCCCTTCAGGCTTCTATGTTCTAGGGAATAAAGTTCTAACCTATTAAATCTTAACTTATAACTCAGGTCGTCCAGTCTCAGCAACTTCCTTGTAAATTTTTTTCTGCACTTTTTCAGTCTTATTTACATTTTACCTGTAAATAAGACCAAAATTGCACACAATACTCCAAATTAGGCTTCACCAATGTTTTATACAACTTCAACATAAGATCGCAACTCCTGTACTTAATACTTTGATCTATGAAAGCCAATGTGTCTGAAGCATTTTTTCAACCGTATCTACTTGTCATGCCACTTTTAATGCCCTTCTGTTCACTCTGTAAGACCTAACCTGTTTGGCCCTCCCAATGTACAAAACCTCACATTTGTGTACTTTAAACTCCACCTGCCTTTTTCAGCCCATTTTTTCCAGCTAATCCAGATCCCATTGCAAGGTTTGATAATCTTCCTCAGTGTCTACTACACCCCAGTCTTGCAAATTTGCTGATCCAGTTCACCACATTATCATTCAGATTGGTGATAGGGATGACAAATGTCAGGTTCAGCCCCGATCCCTGCAGCACTCCACTAATCACAAGTCTCCAGTCAGAGTGGTAACCATCTACTGCCCACTCTGTCCTCTTCTGCAAAGCCAATGTCTAATCGAACTTACTATCTCAATTTGAATGCCAAGTGACTGAACCTTCTTGACAATGTGGGACATTGTCAAAAGTCTTGCTAATATCCAAGTAGACAACACCCACTGCCCTGCCTTCATCTACTTTCCTAGTAACTCTATAAGATTGGTTAACACGACCTACCATGCACAAGGCCATGATGACTTTCCCTAATCAGCCCCTGCCTATGCAAATATTCATACCAGGTCCCTTAGAATACCTTCCTCTAAAATCTGTTTAGGGTCCACGACTTCGCTGTAGCTTTTCTCCACTTTTATAGACCCTGTGTCCACCTCCCAAGGAAATACGGATGTAAAAAATCCATTTAGATCTCCCCCATCTTCTTTGGTTCCATGTATAGGTTTCATTCTGACCTTCCAGAGGACAAATTTTGTCCCTTGCAATCCTTTTGCTCTTAACATATCTGTAGAAGCCCTTAGGATTCACCTTCACCTTGTCTGCTAGAGCAATCTCCTGCCTTCTTTTAGCCCTCCTGATTACTTTCTTAAGTGTTCCCTTACAATTCTTATACTCAGGTACTGCATTTGATCTTACCTGCCTATACCTGATATGCACCTCCTTTTTTTCTTAAATAGGTCCTCTTGAAAACTGAGATCCTCTAAACCTGTTATCCTTGCCTTTTCCATACAAATTCTGTACTCTCACAATTTCACTTTTGAAAGCCTCCCACTTGCAAAGTCCACCTTTGACAGAAAACAGCCTGTCACCATCCACACTTGCCAGATCCTTTCTGATACCATCAAAATTGGCCTTCCTCCAATGTAAAACACTCAGCCCGAAGACCAGGCCTATCTTTTTCCATATTTGCTTTGAAACTAATGGCCTTTTGGTCACTGGATGCAAAGTGTTCCCCTACACAAACTTCTGTCATTTGCCCTGTCTCATTCCCTGATAGGAGATCAAGTATCACACACTCTCTTGTTGGGACTTCTGTATACTGATTTAGAAAATTTTCCTGAACGCATCTGACAAATTCTATCCCATCTTGACCTTTTACACTACGGGAGTCCCAGTCAAAATGGGAAAAGTTAAAATCAATTACTATTACAACCTTATGTTTCTTGCAACAGTCTGTGATCTCTCTATAAATTTGTTTCTCTAAAGCCTGCGAACTGTTGTATGGTCTACAATATAGCCCCATTAACATGGTCATACCTTTCTTATTCCACAGTTCCACCCATAAAGCCTCACTAGACGAGCTCTCCAGTCTGTCTTGACTGAGCACTGCTGTGACATTTTCTCTATTATCACCAATCCTTCACCTTTAATCCCACCCACCTTGTCACGTCTAAAACAACGGAACCCTGCAATATTGAGCTGCCGCTCCTGCAACTAAGTCTCGCTAATGGTTACAATATCATAATTCCATGCATTGATCCATGCCCTAAGCTCAGCTGCCATTCCTAACATACTTCTGGCATGGAAATATATGCAACACTCGAACACTAGTTCCACCATGCTCAACCTTGTGATCCCTGACTTTGTCTGCAGTCTTAACAACATGTCTCCACAACCTCTCCACTATCTGTTCTGGCTCTCTGGTTCTCATCCCCCGCAACTCTAGTTTAACCCCCCCCCCCCCCCCCACTATGCTGTATAAGCAAACCTTTCTGCTAGGATATTAGTTCCCCCCTCCAGTTATTTTTATACTGTCTCTTCTATATAAGTCCCATCTTCCCTGGAAGAGAGCCCAATGACCTAAAAATCTGAAGCCCTCCCTCCTACACCAACTCCTTAGAAACGTGTTAAAGTGTATTGTCTACCTATTTCTGGCCTCACTTGTACATAGAACAGGTAGCGATCCTGAGATCACAACTCTGGAGATCCTGTCCTTTAACTTAGCACCCAACTCCCTGAACTACTTTGGAGGACCTCATCCTTCTTCCTACCTATGTCATTGGTACCTACATGGACCAGGACCTCTGGCTGTTTACCCTCCCACTTAAGAAAGCTAAGAACTTGATCTCAACTGTCCCAGATCCTGGCACCCGGGGGGGGGGGGGCAGCATACCATCCAGAAAAATCCTTCTCATCCACAGAACCTTTGTTCTGTTCCCCTACTAACAAATCCCGTCACCACAGCTCACCTCTTCTTCCATCTTACCTTCTGAGTCACAGAGTCCGACTCAATGCCAGACAACTGTGATTTTCATCTGCTGGGTCATTCCCTCTGCCCCAAACAGTATTATTCAAAGTGTGTACCCCCAAAGTGTGTATCCAGCCTGTTGTTGAGAGGGATGACGACAGGGTTACTCTGCACTGGCTGTTTAACCCCTTTTCTGCTCCTGAGGTGTCCTATGTCCTGCACCTTGGGTGTAACTACCTCTCTATATGTCCTGTCTATTGCCCCCTCCATCCGTGTTCATCCAGTTCTAGCTCCAACTCCTTATTCTACAACCCTAGCCCTTAACCTTTCCCACCTATCACTTGTGGCAACTTTATCAGGTACGGGAGTGGAACTCGGTGTGGTCTTTTATTGCTGTAGCCCATCCGCTTCACATTTCGACCAATTGTGTATGCAGAGATGTTATTCTGCCCACCTACCACTGTTGTAATGTGTGGTTATTTGAAATACTGTCACCTTCCTATACAAGACCTCAGTCAGACCCCACTTGGAGTTCTGTGTTCAGTTCTGGTCACCTCACTACAGGAAGGATGTGGATACTATAGAGATGAGTGCAGAGGAGATTTACAAGGATGTTGCCTAGATTAGGGGGTGTACCTTATGAGAATAGGTTGAGTGAACTCAGTCTTTTCACCTTGGAGCAATGGAGGATGAGAGGTGACCTGACAGAGGTGTACAAGATGATGAGAGGCATTGATTGTGTGGATAGTCAGAGGCTTTTTACCAGGGCTGAAATGGCTAACATGAGGGGGCGTAGTTTTAAGGTGCTTGGAAATAGGTAACGAGGGGATGTCAGGGGTAAGTTTTTCACACAGAGAGTGGTGTGCGTGGAATGCACTGCCAGCGAAGGTGGTAGAGAAATAGGGTCTTCTAAGAACCTCTTAGATAGGTACATGGAACTTAGAAAAAGAGGGCTATGTGCTAGGGAAATTCTAGGCAGTCTCTAGAGTAGGTTACATGGTCAGCACAACATTATGGGCCAAAGGGCCTGAAATGTTCTGTAGATTTCTATGTTATGTTCCTGTCAGCTTGAACCACACTGGGGCCTCTCTCATTAACAAAGCATTTTCACACACAAAACTGGAGCTCACTGGATGCTTTTTATTTTTCACATAATTCTTTGTAAACTCTGGGGACCGTTGTGCATGAAATTCCCAGGAGATCAGCAGTTTCTGAGATACTCAAACCACCCAATCTGGCACCAACAATCATTCCATGGTCAGAGTCACTTAGATCATCCTTCTTCCCCATTCCAATGTTTGGTCTGAACAACAACTGAACCTCTTGACCATGTCTGCATGCTTTTATGCATTGAAATGCTGCAACATGATTGGCTGATTAGATATTTGTTATTTATTTAGAGATACAGTGGGGATCAGGCCCTTTCAGCCCAATGAACTACACCACACAGCAATCTACCGATTTAACCCCAGCCTAATCACAGGAAAGTTCACAGTAACCAACTAACCTACTAACTGTTATACCTTTAGAATGTGGGAGAAAACTGGAGCACCCAGTGGAAGGCTGCACGATCATGCGGAGAAGGTAGAAACTCCATACAGAATTGAACTCCCAACTCTGATGCCCCAAGTTGTAACACTGTCGTGCTAACTCTGGCACCCCAAACAGGCATACCTAAAAAAGTGGCCACTTGAGTGCATGTTATCAATATTCAGGCTGTCCTATTAGAGAAAACTTTCCAAACGTATTGAACAATTGAGGCCGCACAGTAGCCAGGCTGTTACCGTAACACTAATAGTGCCATCAATGCAAGATTGAGTTCCCACCGCAGTTTGTAAGGAATTTGTAAGTTCTCCCCATGACCATGTGGGTTGCCTCTGGGTGCTCCAGTTTCTTCCCACATTCATCGGATTCTGAAAGAGGTGGCTGAAGAGATCTGGGAGGCATTAGTAATGATCTTTCAAGAATCACTAAATCTGGAGTGGTTCCAGATGACTAGAAAATTGCAAATGCCATTCCACTCTTTAAGAAGTAAAGGAGGCAAAAGAAAGGAAATTATAGGCCAGTTAGCCTGACTTCGGTGGCTGGGAAGATATTGGAGTCCAGTATTAAGGGTGAGGTTTTGAGGTACTTGGAAGCACATGATAAAACAGGCCAAAGTTAGCTTGGTTTCCTAAAGGGGAAATCATGCCTGACAAATCAGTTGGAATTCTTTGAGGAAGTAACAAGCAGGATAAACAAAGGAGTCAGTGGATGCTGTGTACTTGATTTTCAGAAGGCTTTTGACAGGATGCCACACATGAGGCTTCTTAGCAAGATAAAAGCCATGGTGTTACAGGAAAGGTACTAGCATTGATAGAGCATTGGCTGATTGGCAGGAGACAAAGAGTGGGAATAAAGGGAGCCTATTCTGGCTGGCTGCCAGTGACTAGTGATGTTCTGCAGTGGCTGGTACTGGGAACATTTCTTTCCACGTTATATGTTAACGATTTAGATGATGGAGTTGATGGCTTTGTGACCAGGTTTGCAGATGATAGGTGGAGGGGCAGGTAGTGTTGAGGAAGCAGGACGTCTGCAGAAGGACTTAGACGGATTGGGAGAATGGGCAAAGAAGTGGCAAATGGAATATAGTGTTGGGAAGTGTATGGTCATACACATTGGGTGCAGTAATAAAGGCATAGACTATTTTCTAAATGGGGAGGAAGTTCAAAAACCGGAGGTGTAAAGGGATTTAGGACACCTTGTGCAGGATTCTGCAAAGCTTAACTTGCAGGTTGAGTCGGTGGTAATGAAGGCAAATGCAACCTTAGCATTCATTTTGAGTGGACTGGAATAGAACAGCAAGGATATAATCTGAGCTTTTATAAGGCATTGGTAAAATCACACTTGGGATATTATGAGCAGTTTTGGGCACCTTATCTAACAAGCAGGATAGACACAGGAGTCAGTGGATGCTGTGTACTTGGATCCTGAGGATATTCATGAGAATGATTCCAGGAATGAAAGGGTTAATGTATGAGAAGAGTTTGATGGCTCTGAGCCTTTAATCACTGGAGTTTAGAAGAACGAGGGGGGACCTCATTGAAACCTATCAAACATTGAAAGGTCTAGATAGAATGGATACTGGGTACTCTTGAAGCAGAGGTTGATAGGTTCTTGATTGGCCAGGGTGTCAAAGGTTATGGGGATAAGGCAGGAGAATGGGGCTGAGAGGGGTAATAAACCAGTAATGATGGAATGGCAGAGCAGGCTCAATGGGCTGAATGGTCTTGCTCTGCTCCTATGTTTCATGGTCTTATTCCAAAGGTATATGTGTTAATTGGTCACAAGGGTGTGATTGGGCAATGCAAGATTGTTGGTTACCGTGCTGTATCTCAAAATAAAAAATAAAAATCTCTATTTCTCCTTCCTTCTCTCTCTTGTGCCCACTCAAGTTGTACTTAAAGACACAGGAGGAGGGGTCCCAATTCCCTGAGCCTTGCTCACCTTCTTAACTTGATCTGACCTTCTTGGTATTCCAAAGACAAGGAAAATGAGTAACACTACTATGATCTAGACACAAAGTGCTAGGAAAGCTCAGCTGGTCGGGCAGCATCTATGGAGGGAAATGGACAGTCAATATTTCAGACCAAGACCCTTCATCAGGGCTGGAAAGGAAGAGAGGAGACGGCTAGAAGAAAGAGGTGTGAGGAAGGGATGGAACAAGAGCTGGCAGGTGAGAGGTAGCTCCTGCTGAGAGGGAGGTGATAGATGGAAGTAACCAAGGGCAAAAGGAGATAGAATCGATAGGAGAGGAGAGAACCATGGAAGAAGGTGGGCAAGGGAATGGGTAGGAGGTGTGTAGATACTGGGCAGGTGGAGAAGGCAGAAGAGAGGAAAAAGATCACAACTCCAAGGCTCGTGTGCGCTTGAGTAACCCTCTGTTTTGACCTGTCACTCCTGTTGTAACAATAGTCCTTGTGAGAAGGACAGTGAAGCGAGGCAGCTCGGCCCAGTTCACTCCCAACTGTGTTGGAAGGTGCAACTCTGAGCTGACAAGTCAGAAATTCCATAAATATTTTGGATTACTGAGTGGATTTGTGAGTCAGCTGATTGGAACCCCCAGGTATACCAGTAATGGGTTCGTACTGTTCTGCTGAATTTTTTCACCAAATATGTTGAAAGAATGGTACAAGATCAGAATTGTCTGTTCCAGGTCCCAGTGTGTGAAGGCAATTCCATGTAGAGGAATATTTTGTATCAATTCATGCAAGCAGTTCCTGAACTCAAAGTTGCTGTCTTGCAAATAATAAACAAAAGAGGTTCTGCAGATGCTGGAAATCTGAAGCAACACATACAAAATGCTGGAGCAACTCAGGAGGTCAGGCAGCATCTGTGCAAATGAAGAAACTGTCGCCGTTTTGGGCTGAAACCCTTCATCAGGACTGGAAAAGAAGGGGGAAGAATCCAGAATAAGAAAGTGGTGGAAGGGGTTGGAGTACAAGCTCAAAGATTATAGGTGAAGCCAGGTAGGATGAAGGAAGAAGGTGGGACGCGATAGGTGGAAAAGGCAAAGCGCCGAAGAAGGAGGAATCTGATAGGACAGGAGATTGGACCATGGGAGAAAGGGAAGGAGAAGGGGCACCAGGGTGAGGTGAAAGGCTGGTGAGGAGAGGCAAGAGGCCAGAGTGGGGAATAGAAAAAGAGGGAAGGGGGAGGGAAAAAGAAAAAAATATCAGAAGGAGAAATCGATGTTCACGCCATCAGGTTGGAGGTTATCCAGATGGAATATGAGATATTGCTCCTCCACCCTGAGAGTGGCCTCATCATCACAGAAGAGGGGACCATGGGCCGACATGTCGGAACTGGAATGGGGATAGGGATTAAAATGGTTGGCCACCAGGAGATCCTGCTTTTGTGGATGAGCAGAGATGCCTGATAAAACGGTCTCCCAATTTCATCGGGTCTCACCAGTGTAGAGGGGACTGCGTCAGGAGCACCAGATACAATAGACAACCCCAACAGATTTGCAGGCGAAGTGCTGCCTCACCTGGAAGGTCTGTCTGACGGCCCGGATGGAGGTGAGGAAGGTGGTGAATGGGTAGGTGTAGCATTTCTTCTGCTTGCAGGGATGCGGCAGATGGGAGACAAGTGGAGAGTGATGAATCACGGAGGGAGCAATCCCTATGGAAAGTGGAGAATTGGGGGGGAGGTAAAGATATTTTTGGTGGTTCGATCCTGTTGAAGATGACTGAGTTGCAGAGAATGATATGCTGGATGTGGAGGTTCACGAGGTGGTAGGTGAGGGTGAGTGGAAACCTATCCTTGTTAACTAAGAGGGAAGATGGGTGAGGGTGGATGTCCAGGAAATGAAGGAGATGTGGGTGAGGACAACGTCAGTATTGGGCATTATTATTCATTTCCATAGGTGCTGCCTGACCTGCTGACTTCCTCCAATATTTTGTCTGAGTTTCTCTCTAGTAATTTTTCTGAGAGCGATTATCCCCTGAAACTGAACAGTCATGATTAAGGATCATTCATTTATGACTTGAGCTGGAAACATTTTTGCTGAGAGTTAAAGAGATAAAATTTATTTGTCACATATACATTGAAACATACAGTGAAATGCATCATTTATATCAAATCACATCAACGAGGATTGTGCTGGGCAGCCAGCAAGTGTCACCACACTTCCAGTGGCAGCCAGCAACTCACTAATCCTAACGTCTTTGGAATGTGGAAGGAAACTGGGACACCCAGAGGAAACCCACACGGTTATGGGGAGAATGTACAAACTCCTTTGAGACAGCAGTGGGAATTGAACTGAGGCCACTGCCACTAGCCACCATGATAGCATACTGTCACTCTTAGAATATTCAATCTGAGATTTGTTTTTGGAGCGAGGTGTCTTGAGGATGAAGTGGGAAGAAACAGATCCACTCTTATCAAAATAATGAGATAGTGAGGTTTGTAAGGCCATGGGTTCAAAAGTGCAGTGTTCAAAGTAAATTTATTATCAATGTAATATACGTCACCATATACAACCCTGAGATTCATTTTCTTGTGGGCATACTCAATAAATTCATACCAGGCTGCCAGTCAATAAACTCTCTGCCACACATCTATGGAAGTTTGTCAAAGTTTTAGATGTCATGCAAACTCCTAAGGAAGAAGAGCTGCTGCCATACTTTCTTCATAATTGTACTTGTGGAGTAATGTAATTGGGAGTAATTGTAATTGTAATTCACCACCACTGACATTGAGTAGGGGTTTCACTTCAAGAGGCTGGTCTGACATGATGACGTAATTATGTAAGGATTTTTAGGTTATGGAATTCAATAAAATGTGTTACAGTTTCATCATATATAAAACCCCTCACCACTTTATTTGCAAAAGTCTACATATATACTTGCTGGGCCCAGGTCAGGACCTCTGAAATAATAACACAGAGGAATTTAACTTGCTGACTCTCTCCACCTCTGATCCCCCGATGAGGACTGGCTCATAGACCTCTGGTTTCCCTCTCCTGAAGTCAATAATCAGCTCCTTGGTTTTGCTCACATGGAGTAGGAGGTAATATCACTGACATACGTCCTGAAATTTGTTGTTTTGCAGTAGCAGTACACTGCAATACATAATAATAAAACAACTTTAAATTATGGTAAGTATATATGGTTTAAAAAATTATAATAAATAATAGTGCATAAAGAGATGAAAAAATAGTGAGGTTGTGTTCATGGGTTGTCCATTCAGAAACTTGATGGCGGAGAGGAGGAGGCTGTTTCTGAAATGTTGGGTGTGTCAGGCCTCTGTACCTCCTCCTTGATGGTAGCAATGAGAAGAGGGCATGTCCTGGGTGATGGGGGTCCTCTGGGGTGTCCTTGGTGCTGGGGAGGTTACAACTTCCTTCAATGGTAAAACAGGTGACGTTACTAGCTGAGACCCTTCATTATGAAGCTGAATATGTTGTTGTGTTGGAAAAGTGACAGCTGTCTTTCCTCTTGCTGAGGAATTTTAAAGGAAATACAGTGCATTTCACTGTGTTTCATGAATATGTGACAAATAAAGCTAATCCATGAAAAATTTCTCTTTCATCTTTTCATAAAATTGAATGCTTGGCTTGCATTTGCCTCTCGACATTGCAGATTCAAAGATAAGAAAAAAAGTATTAAATTAGATTTCTAATTTTAAATATTAACACAGTATTCTGGAGTAAAATTAACATCACTATACCAAATATCTAATTTTGGAAATATGTATCTTTACTTAAATGTAGGAAATCAGATACTAGCACAGAGCATGGCTGTCCTCTTCCTCCTCTCTCTAAAGAGTTACAGAGTCATAGAAAAGTACAGCACAGAAACAGGCCCTTTGACTCATCTAGTCCGTGCTAAACCACTTAAACTGCCTACTCCCATCAACCTGCACCCGGACCTCCACATCCCTACCATCCACATACCTATCCAAACTATTAAATGTTGAAATCGAACTTGCTTGCACCACTTGCACTGGCAGCTTGTTCCACACTCACAGCTCTCTGAGAGAAGTTTCCATTCATGTTCCCCTTAAATATTTCACCTTTCACCCTTAACCCACGACCTCCAGTTGTCACACCACCCAACCTCAGTGGAAAAAGCCTACTTGCATTTACCCTATCTATATCCCTCATAATTTTGTACACTTCTATCAAATCTCCCCTCAATCTTCTATGTTCCAAGGAATAAAATCCTAATCTATTCACTCTTTCCTTATAACTCAGGTCCTCCAGACCTGGCAACATCCTTGTAAATTTTCTCTGCACTCTTTCAATCTTATTTACATCTTTCCTGAGTGGAGGTGACCAAAACTGCGGAACCCTACTAACACAGGCTCCAGTCAGAAGCAACCATCTACTACCATTCTTCATGGCTTCTCCCACAAAGCCAATGTCTAATCCAATTTACTACGTCTTCTTGAATGCCAAGCAACTGAAACTTTCTGTTCAACATCCCAAGCGGGTCCTTGTCTTAGACCTTGCTAATGTCCATATGGACAATATCCACTCCCTTGTCATCAACTTTCCTGGTAACTTTCTCAAGAAACTCTATAAAATTTGTTAGACATGATCTACCATGCACAAAGCCATGCTGATTATCCCAAATCAGTCCCAGTCTATCCAAATACTCATATATCCGGTCCCTCAGAATACCTTCCAATAACATTCCCACTACTAATGTTAGGCATACTGGCCTGTAACTTCCTGGTTTATTTTTAGCACCTTTCTAAACAGTGGAACAACTTTAGATATCCTCCGATCTTTTTGTACCTCACCTGTCACCAAGGATCATTTAAATATCTCTACTAGGGCTCCTGTAATTTCTGCACTTGTCTCCCACAGGGTCCAAGGGAACACCTTGTCAGACCCTGGGGATTTATCCACCCTGATTTACCTCAAGATAGTAAACACCTCCTCCTCTGTAATCTGTACAGGGTCCATGACCTTGCTGCTGCTTTGCCTCACTTCTATAGACTCTGTGTCCATCTCCCGAGTAAATGCAGATGTAGGAATTCCATTTAAAATCTCCCAAATCTCTTTTGGCTTCATGCATGGATTACCATTTTGATCTTCCAGAGGACCTTGCAATCCTTTTGCTCTTAACAGATCTGTAGAATCCCTGAGGATCCTCCTTCACCTTGTCTGCTAGAGCGACCTCATGCCTTCTGATAGCCCTCCCGATTTCTTTCTTAAGTGTTCTCTTGCATTTCTTATACTCCCTAAGCAACTCATGTGTTCCTACCTGCCTATACCTCCTTTTTTTCTTAACCAGGGCCTCAAAACCTTTTGAAAACCAGGGTTCGCTAAATCTGGTATCTTTATCTTGTATTACATATAAACTTTGTAATCTCCAAATTTCACTTACTAAGTACATCTTTGCCAGAAAACAGGCTGTCTCAGTCCACACTTGCCAGATCCTTTCTGATACCATCAAAATTGGCCTTCCTCCAGTTTAGAATCTCAAATTCAGAAGAGGCTGTGAGATTGCCCAAGTTCCCAAGACTATAGAAATGAGGTTCAATTCGTCTAACACCTCTTGCATCCTCTTCACAATGTCCTGATGGCGTGGCATTATAGCAGGACCACATGGGTTTCTTCTGGGTGCTCTGGTTTCCTCCCACATTCCAAAAGACTTATTGGTTAGAAGTTTAGTTGGTGTCATGGGTGTAATTGGGCAGTGCGGGCTCATTAAAAGTTCAAAGTTAAAAGTAAATTATCAAAGTACATATACTACCCTGAGATTAATTTTCTTACAGGCATTCACAGTCGAACAAAGAAATATATTAGAATCAATGAAAAACTCCACATAAAGACTGACAAACAACCAATGTACAAAAGTATACAAATTTTCAAATGCAAAAACAATACAAAAACAAAGAACCAAATAAATAAGTAATATTGTAGAGTCCTTAGAAGTGAGCCCATAGATTGTGGAATCAGTTCAGTGTTGAAGCAAGTGAAATTTCTACACCAGCTGAGGTGTCTGATGGTTGAAGGGCTGATTAATCTGGGTTCACTTCTGCTGCTGTTTGCAAGGAGATTATACATTCTAACCTCTGGCCATGCGTATTTCCTTCCACTTTCTGAAGAGGTTAATTGGTCACATGGGCGTAACTGGGTGACGTGGGCTCATTGAGTCGGAAGGGCCTGTTTACATGCCATATCTCTGAATAAATAAAATGCTTTGAAGCCAGCAACATACTTTAGAAGTGGATTCAATTCTCATTAGGAAATTAGTCCTCTTGGACATTCTCAGTATAGGTTTGGCCCTCGTTGGCATCTGATCTGCAATAGAAGCCACACGGCTGAGTGAATGACATTCTGCAGACACACCATTGCCCTCTCAAAGGGAAAGGTGATTTGAGTTTACTTGTGATGCCCAGGCATTGAGATCAGGCCAAGTGTTTGTGAGTTCCATAAGCAATCTATTTTCAGTTGTTGGATTTGATAACAAGAATTAACTAGTTAATTCACAAATGAAGGAGAGGCGGAGACCATAGGCATAGGAGCAGAATTAGGCCATTCGGCCCATCAGATCTGATCCAGCATTTCATCATGGCTGACTTATTATCCATCTTGACTCCATTCTCCTACCTTCTCCCCATAACCTTTGACACCCTTACCAACCAAGAACTTATGAAACTCCGCTTTAAATCTACCCATTGACTTGGCTTCACAGCCATCTATGGTAATGAATTCCTCAGATTCACCACCTTCTGGCTAAAGAAATTCATCCTCATCTCTGTTCTAATGGGACATCTTACTGTTCTGAGGCTGTACCCTCTAGTCTTAGACTCCCTTATTATTGGAAACTTCCTCTCCACATCCACTCTATCTAGGCCTTTCAATATATGAGAGGCTTCAGCGACAGGAGAGTGTAGGCGCAGTAGTCAGGGTAAAAGCAAATGTCGAGTAGGGCTGACCTCTACACTGGAAAGAGCACAAATAGTATCTTGTCATCTGCCACTGCGATTTATTGACAACTTTTTCACCTCCACCATCAACTGGCCATGAAAACCACCTCACTGCTTGGTCTCTCTTTGCACTAAGCATTTACTTTTTATACATTTCTTATTGTAACATAGTAATTTTAATGTACTCTGCTGCTACTGCAAAACAACAGATTTAATGACATACGTAGGTCAGCAATAATAAAACTGACCCTGATACCTCTCTCTGGTGCTTCTCCCCCTTCCCTTTCTTTCATGGTTTTCTGCCCTCACCTATCAGATTGCCCCTTCTCCAGCCCTTTGTCTCTTTCACCTATCACCTACCAACCTTGTACTTCCTCCTCCCTCCTCACAGTTTCTTACTCTGACTTCCTTTCCAGTCCTGATGAGGGGTCTCACCCCAAAACGTTGACTGTTTACTCTTTTCCACAGATGCTGCCTGGCCTGCTGAGTTCCTCCAGCATTTTGTGTGTGTTGCTCTGGATTTTCACCATCTGTAGATTTTTCGTTTTTGCAATAGTAAACCTGATACTGATTCTAACTTTTGAGTTGCTGAACCCAAGCCAGCAATGGCCACGGACCAAAGATGTACTGGAAAACAAAATAGTTCAAAAGATTTGTCACATCTACAGTAAAACGTCAAAACATACAGTGAATATGTCATTTAAAGTTAACAACCAACAGGGCCCAAGGATGCTCTGTGGGCAGCTTCAAGTGTTGCCACGCTTTCAGCGCCAACCTAGCATGCCAACAACTTACTAAGCCTAACTTGAACATCTATGGAATGTGAGAGCAAACTGAAGCACCTGGAAGAGACCCATGTGGTCATGGAGAGAACATACAAACTCCTTACAGACAGCAGCGGGAATCGAACCCCCAACTGGTGATCATTGGTGGAGCAAAGTAATTGCCCTAACCACTATGCTACCAGAACAAACAAACCCAGGGTGTAGATGTGGGGCAAAAATATTCTGAGAAGAGTTGGTGGGCAGGTGAGGGAGGTAAGTTGCAGAGTGACACAGAAATGGGGAGGGGAGAATGGAGTTGGTGTTATTGGTCTCCTTGGAACAAGATCAAACTCAAATGGCCTCCTACCTCAAAGTAATTAAGAAGGCAAATGTAAACTGCTTGGAACCAAGTGGAATCTCCTCCTGGTATAGAACAAATGAGGGAACATTTCTTCACTTTTTAATTCCCTTAAACCAGACACTAAAGTCCCACGATCATTTTAACTTCTTTCAACACCTCTTTTCTAACTTTTGTTGACATGACCAGCTGGACAAAATTTTCCTTTCCTCCCCACACTTCTTAAACTCTCTCAATGTTTTAAAAATGAACTTATCTATCTTGGGTCCAAAGTGGATGAACCTCCCCGTGTTGGACAGAGATTGAGGGAAGGGACTCAGCAGGTCAGGTAGCATCTATAGGGAGAGAAACAGTCAATTTTATCAGAATCAGCTTCAACATCACTGGCACATATCATGAAATTTGTTCTTTTTGCAGCAACACTACATTGCAATACATTATAATAAAAATGATAACGTACAATGTTGTTGTTGTTGAGGGCTTTTGACTTAAGGCGACTCTATGGATAGTGTAGTGGTCCATAAGGTTTTCTTGGGAAGATACAGAAGCAGATTGGCAGGCCTTTCTCCATATAGATACTGCTGCTGCCCAGGCTGGGCCTTAGCTGGATTCAAAATCAGGACCATCCCCCTTGCTGATGCCACTGCACCACTGGCTGGCCCATAAATTGCAACAAGTGTATATAAAAAATTAAATTAAATATGTAGAGCTAAAAGAGAAGAAAAAATCCCGAGGTAGTGTTCATGGGTTCATTGACCATTCAGAGATCTGATGGTGGAGGGAAAAAGGCTGTTCCAGAAATGTTGAGTGTGGTCTTCAGGCTCTCGTACATCCTCCTTGATGGTAGCAGTGAGAAGTGGCCATATCCTGGGTGATGGGGTTCTTTAATAATGGATGCCAACTTTTAGGGGCATTGTCTTTTGCTGGTGTCCTTGATATTGGGGAGGCTAGTACCATGATGGAGCTGGCTGAGTTTACAACTTTCTGCAGCTCTTTCCTATCCTGTGCAGTGGCCCCTACATAGCAGACGGTGATGCAAGCAGTTAGAATGCTTTCCATGGTACATCTTTGGTTGACTTGGATTGAAACATAGCCACTGGTGTGCCTTCTATATAATTGCATCAATATGTTAGAGCAGGGCAAATCCTCACAGGTGTTGACACCCAGGAACTTGAAACTGCTCACTCTTTCCACTGCTGATCCCTCAATGAGGATTGATGTGTGCCCCCTCAACTTACCCTTCTTGAAGTCCACAATCAATTTGTTGGTCTTACTAACGAGGAGTGCAAGATTCAAGGTTTAGCTGACCGTTCAGCAGAATGAGAAAGTGAGCAGGTTAACTTGCAGATCTTGGCCTGAAACGTCAGCATTCCTCTCCATAGATGCTGCTTGACCTGTTGAGTTCCTCGGGAACTTGGTGTGTTTCTTGCAGTCCTGGTCAAAGTGATAAAGGAAGCAACTCTGAGTGGTCAAAGATCCAAGATGAATTTGCTATTCATTAAAAGTGTACAATGTTAATTTTATTGTGGTTAGTTGGGTAAAGTATGACAAGCATCAAACATTTTATGAATAGAATTAATGATTTTTTGCATCCATGCTTCATCTAACCCTAACCCAGTACAGTAAGAGATATAAGTTTATAAAGTTACATTTCAGAACAAGGCTGAGATTTTATTAATCTGAAACATGGAGCATGAAAGGTGATGAAGTCAGATTTATTTTAAAAAAATGCAGAATAAAGAGCAATTAAATGCAGGGAATAGTCCTTTCAAAAGAAGGCTAATGTGATCCTTTGAAAACGCGCTGCCTGTTTGTGAGAATTCTTACTCTCCAGTCCTTTGCCAATAACTACTCGTATACAGCCTAAAATAATTAATTAGACAATCAAATAAAGGGTATATGCCCAGTCAATGGAAGACCGCACCCAAAAGGGCGGACAACCAATGTGCAAAAAAACCCTGTGTAAATACAAAAAGAGAATATTATCAATCAATAACTAACTAACTAAATAAATAAATAAATAAGCAAGCAAGCAATAAATATTGAGAACGTGAAATGAAGAGTCCTTGGAAGTGTGTCCCGGGCGAGTGACGTTAACAAAGCTAAAATAAAATCGATTTAATTTGGAGAGATCGAATCAAGGAGGAGGAGCGCTGCACTCCCTCGGCAGTGCCTCTTTTAAACCTTTTTCTTGTGAACTCGCGACAGGCGAAAAACTCTCACTTCCCTGAATTATTGCTCCTGTGATCGTCCACGCCACCCTCCAGGGATACTTCTAACGCGCAACCCTGAAGAAGTTTTATTTTAACAGGAGTGCAAGAGAATTGTGCGTATTTTAACGCCTGAAACTGGATTTTAGAAATCGCCAGCTTACAACGTGTGCAGGCATTCCAGCCCCGGGGAGCTGTTTTATAAAGTTCGATTGTTGTTTCAAAAACAGAGATTTAACACTTCCTTTTTCACTTTTGAAGATTTTTTTCGAAAGTTATTTTTCGTGGTGGGTTGGACCTACAGGGCAGGGGGGAGGGAGAAACACTCCGCCCTGCCGGAATCTCTTTGTCGACCCGGGCGGCGCTGGTTCGTCGGGCGTGCGGGTGCAATCAGGTAGGGAGGGAGCGCGGCACCGGCGCTTCTTTCTCCCTCAAGGGAGGGGGGATCCTCCAGTTTCCTCCCTCCTCTCTCGACAGCACACCCTTCAAGGGAGGGGCTCCCTCTTACCCCCCCCCGCCCGCACTACACCTCCCGCCCCCACCATCCCCATTCACTTCCCTCACCCCACTTCACCTGTCATCATCCACACACTCCACCCGCTGTCCGCCTGCCCCCACTCCCCTTCATCCCCTCCTCTTACCTCCCACTCCCCTCCCCTTCCAACCCCACCCCCATCCCCACCCCCCTCCTCTTTCATCCCCACCCTACTCGCGCACAAACTCACACCCCTTCACCTCTGCCCTCCTCCCCGGGGTGAGACGCTGCTGCAAGAGAACTGCCGCCTCTCTTATCTCCGGGGAGGGGCTCCTCGGTCCTTCTGCTCCGGGCCGGTGGTGGTGGTGGGGGGGGAATGTTCGGTGCGGTGGCGGCGGCTCAGTGACCAGGAGCAGAGAGAGAGAGAGAGAGGGGGAAGAAGGGAGATCGTGAACGGCACCTGCCGCGGCCCAGTACAGGTAGGCGGCATGTCGCGGGGGGAGGGTTAGGGAGGGGAAAGGGGTGGGATATCCCGGGTGAAGGACTCGTCTCCTTATTTGTTTTGTCTCCTCAGGTTGCTCCGGGCCGCCAGAGGCGACGCTGGAGTTCTCCCCAACTTTTTCCCAAATCTTGTGGAAGTTTTTGTTGTGTGTGCCGGCGAGAGGAACGTGCTTGTTTGAGACGATGGCGAGCGGGGGTTACCGGCCTCCCGGGAACACTACCGACTTCCTGGAGGAATGGAAGGCCAAGAGGGAGAAGATGCGCGCCCGCTTCGCTGCCGCCACCGGCGCTAATAATTCCGTCAACTGCGATGCCGGGACCAACCGTAACGGCTCCGCACCGCCGGTGGCCGAGCTGAACAGCGGCGGCGGCGGCGACCGAGCTGCGGTCCCGCCGGGAACGGCGAGCACCGGCGGCAGGGCGGCAGCGCGGCGCAGCGACGAGGAAGCGAGAAGCGGCGAAGGTGCCGCCAGGAATCCGGCGGCGGACGGTGTTGAAACGGAGCCTCCGCCGCCTTCTGCCCCTCCTGCCGCCGCCGCCGCCGCCGCCTCGTCGCCTCCCGTTTGCCCGAAGAACAAGGAGAAAAAAAGTTCGGGACCGAGCGCCCGCAAGGGCAAGGGGCAGATCGAGAAACGGAAACTGAGGGAGAAGAGGAGATCTACGGGGGTCGTCAACATCCCCTCGACGGAGGTAAGGGCGGCTTGCGGATTCTCCCCCAGACCCGACCCAACCCCCCTCTCCCTCTGGCTCCCACCCCCCCACTCGCCCCCACCCCCCCACTCGCCCCCCCCACTCGCCCCGGATCCCCCCCCCACTCGCCCCGGATCCCCCCCCCCCACTCGCCCCCCCCCCACTCGCCCCGGATCCCCCCCCCCCCGTGTTACTCTAACTGCATCCCTGTGACCAGTGATATTCCACAGGGACCTCTGAATATCTGTAAATTGCATGAAAATGTGGTTTGGTTGGTCCAGGTTTGTAGCCGACACAGATATTGGCAACAATGGGGACAAATAGTGGGGAAGGTTGTCAAAAGATGCATTGTGATGTACATCGTTTTGGAAATGAGGGCAGATGGAGTTTGGACAAGGATTGCGCTTGGGAGGAATGCGTGCAGCTGACAGCAGGGATGGATGCATCTTGGGAGCTGAAGTCAACACTATTGAAAATGGGTAGGATGGTAAAGAACTTCATCAGTCAGGGCATGGAGTTTCACAATCAACAATCAACTTTATTCACCACACAGATTTACATGTATTAGAAATTGCTGTGGTGTGTTGGTCAGGGTGGATGTGCAACAAAACACAACATTCACTTATAAAGAATTTTATAGAACATGCTTTTAATTAAAAAAGTTAATAAAGTTAGTGGTTAAAGTACAGATATGGAACAAAATGTGTGTCAATAGAGAAATACCAGCATGTATTTAGCGTTGGAAAAATGTTTTGATGTGTTTACAAACAAGAGAAAATCTGCAGATGCTGGAAATCTGAGCAGCCCACACAAAACGGGAAGGAACTCAGCAGGGCAGGCAGCATCTATGGAAAGGAGTACAGCGACGATTTGGGCTGAAACCCTTCGGCAGGACAACCCTTCCAGCTTGAGACGTTGACTCTGCTCTTTTCCATGCTGAGTTTCTCCAGCATTTTGTGTGTTTGGTGATGCGTTTGCAGTGAGAGGGGGTAATTGATAAAGGGAGGTGTGGGGGCCAGCTAGATTAACTGCCTGGGGGAAGAAATAACATCTGGGAAGTCATATTACAGTTGTATTAAGCTGTGGTTAGGTCATGTCTGGGGTAATGTGTGCATTTCTGGTCACTGTATTACAAGAAAGTTGTAGAGGCTGTGGAGGGGCTGCTCAAGGGTATCAGTTATAAGGGTTGTTTTCTCTGGAGTGTCTGAGGCTAAGGGACGACTTGATAGAAGTTTATAATATTATCAGAGGCATAAATAGAATAGTCTGTTTTTGCTCCAGTGTGGAAATACTTGAAGACGTGCATTTCGGGTGGGGGGGGGGGAGGTTTAAAGGAGATGTGCAAGGCAAATATTTTCTACACAGACAGCGAGGAGGGACAGGAATGTGCTCTGCAGAGGTACGATAACAACATTTCAGAGATTTTGATAGGCTCATGAACAGAAGGAATGGATGGATATGAACCTTGTACAGGCAGATGGGTTTAGTTAAATTAGTATAATGGTTAGCACAGACATCGTGGGCCAAATGGCTGTACTGCTCTGTGTTTGTGTTGGTTATGGTGTTGAGTCCTGTCCTTGCACCAGGTGAGTTCCGTTTTAACACATGCAAAATGCTGGAGGAACTGAACAGGTCGGGCAACATCTATGGAGGGGAATAAGTAGTTGATGTTTTGGGCTGAGAGTCCTTTCCAGATACATTGACTATTTAATCCTCTCCATAGAGGCTGCCTGACCTGCTGAGCTCCTGTAGCACTTTGTGAGTGTGACTCTGGGTTTCCAGCATCTGCAGAATCTCTTGTGTTGATGAATTCCTTTTCACCTGTTTGCTGTGTTTTTCTGAACAGAAAAAGCGCGGAAATAGAACTAAATGTAATATGTCATCATGTCCAATCATCCTTTAAAACTGAACCCCAACTCAATGTTGGTGGTTGTGAATTCTGTACATTCCCACCGATTACATTACCCTACGCAGCTCCCCCCCCCCCCCCCCCAAGAATTCACCAGCATTATCAGCCTATCTGGAACTTGCATGAGCTGTCCACCTCAAGTCCTTTGTCAATGGCTGGAGGAATGGCAGAGGCCTCTGATTCACCCCAGAGGTGCATTGGTCAATGGTCATGTCATGATAGCAGGGCCATGATAGTAGAATCCTCCAAATTTTCATGTGCTGGCTTAAGGCAATCTACTGAAATACATTCGGGTTTGCTTCGCTTACCTATGATAAGTTTTTTTTCTCTGTTCCCAAACTTGGAATAGGCCATTGTGAGGGAGGCTTAAGGGGATGTTGGTGTGTGTCATGATGGATGAAAACCAACGAGGTGGCATGTAGGATCCCAAGAATGCTGTACGCCATGATGGGAAGTAGGTCTATGTGCAAAGGAATTGAATTTACTAAGGAGTGTGGAACCCTGCTGAGAGGCCAACCAAATGGTCGTAGTGTCAGGTATAAAATCACGTGGCACTTGTAATGGCTGCCCATATACCAACTCAATTGTGGCCGACTGGAAGTCCTCTTTGGAGCAGTTGTGAGCCCCAGAGGAACACATGGGAGATAATCATCTGATGAGAAAGCCCTCAGAGCAGCCTTTAAGGAGCAGTGAAACCTTTTGCATAGGCCATTAGACTGTAGATGATAACACTGTGGTGTGATGTAGCCTAATGCCGAGGTTCTGGGTCATCGTGGCCCAGAGGTCTGAAGTGAATTGATGACCGTGGTCAGGGGAAATATCAGATAAGGTACTAAACCAGGGGTCGGCAACGTTTACCACTGAAAGAGCCAATATGGACCCATTTCCCACAGAAAAGAAAACACTGGGAGCCACAAAACCCATTTGACATTTAAAATGAAATAACACTGCATACAACAGTTTTTTTTGCCTTTATGCTATGTATAAACAAACTATAATGTGTTGCATTTATGAAATTGATGAACTCCTGCAGAGAAAACGAAATTACATTTCTGCATGCAACAAAAACATTTTGAACTCCGAAAAAAAAGGTTACTCCACAGGTAGCCTACCTTGGATCGAAGAATTAAAAGAAAGCGCGCACTGGTGGGTGTCAGGCATTGGCAGTGGTGATGTATATTAAAAGCGATAAAAAACACGTTGTAGCGGTGTAGCGCTACACGCAGCGCTAAAATAAAGACACTGCAGTCAAAGGTAACTTTATTCGAACTAAACAGCCTTGACTTAAAGCCTCCCTCAACCCGTCCCCGTGGGTGCAGATGCTCCAAAAGACACGTACTCACAAACCCCCGTAGGCTATCTCCCTTAGCCGGAACAGTGGCTAATTGTGAGCCGGTTCGGATGTGCCAGGAAATGGGGTCTCCACAACATTTTTAGATTGTACAAGATCACCATAATCTTCAAATTTCGAATTACATTTCAAAAACTAACAAACTACGGGGAGCCGCAGCACAGAGATGAAAGAGTCGCATGCGGCTCTGGAGCCGCGGGTTGCCGACCCTTGCACTAAGTACTAAACTGAGCAACCCAGGTGCTGATGAATGTGTGCAGTCTTAGTCGATGCTAGAGGGACGACCTCTGGCTGCCTAGTGATATGGTCCACCATGGTAAGAAGGTGCATGAAGCTCACAGTCAAACGTGCTGTACTTCCTTTTGGGGGGTCGGAGTTGCTGACTGAGGATGGTGAGGGCTGCCACACGCCTCCAACCAGCTGTTCGTGCACAGCACCCACAGCGTTGTCTGAAGCATCAGGGGCAATGACTGTGGGTGCATTGGGGGGAGAATGGGCTATTAGAGTCTCACTGTTCGGTATCATAAAATGCCCTGGTCATGTCCGTTGATCAGCCAAGCACTTGATTAGGGATGTTACCTGTAAGTGTACAATACAGGGGGAGTATATGGAGTGGAATGGTGATAGAAATTCACTATCCCTATAATCTCCTGTAGTTTTTTTAGTAGTGTGGGGTGGTGGGAAATCTATAGTAGTGTCTCCTTTTGATGGGAGGGGTTTCGCACCTTCTGTGGAGATGTGATCACTGAGAAAGTCAATGATTGACAACCCAAACTGACATTTAGCAGGGTTAATAATCAACCCATGTTGGCTTCAGCACTCAAAGTGTGCGGGAATGAGATATGTGTTCAGATTTGGATGCACTGGTATGTCATCCAGGTAAATAAAAAGAAAATCTAAATCTTTTAGTGCAGAGTCCATGTGCTGTTGGAAAGTCTGCGCTGTATTTTTCTGCCCAAATGGCACGTGCAGAAACTCGAAAGAGGTCAAATTGGGTTATCACAAATGGGGTGTTCGGGAATACCCTCCGAGCACACAGGAATCTGGTAGTAGCCCCTAACTAAATTGACTTTGGAAAAAAATTAAATTTCTGGCTAAACGTGGTGAAAAGTCTTGGATATGTGGACAGGGCAACAATCGGGGGTAGTGGCCTCATTAAGGCATCTGAATCACCACATGGACGGTGACCACCATCAGACTTGGGGACCATATGGAGGGGCAAAGCCCAGGGGATATTCAATCTGCGTACAGTGCCACGTCTTCCCATGTTGGCAAACTCAAGTCTTTGCAGTTGCCAGCATTTCTGGGTCCAGTCTATGCACTCCAGTCTACAGTCTGTTTTGTGATTGTAGTGGAGAACGTGGACTTGGTGAGGCTTGGGAATTTGCCTAACTCACATGTGGTGATGCATGCGCTTGACAGAGTCATTGTGGGGAACTCACTGGGGAGGCAGGGTAAAGTCCTTGACATCTACAAGTTGGTAAGTTCTTAAGATCGACTAACAGTCCTTTGGTACACGGGAAATCTGCACCAAGCGGGGTCTAGCCACCTTAGCCGGGACAAAGTCCTGTGTGTAACATCACCCACTGAAGCAGAGCATCACTGGTTGTGTCCCATAAGCCTGGATCCTGCTACCATTGGCGGCCTCCAGCGAGGATTTCTCGCTCTTTGCCTTCTCATCGATAGGCGATGCCAGCAGCACACTCACTTGAGCACCCGGATCACACAGGAAGCGTCACCCTGAAAGGGTGTCTAATGAACAGTAGATGTCTCTGGCAGCTGGAACCCATGGCGTTCCCAGATGTCTGATGTCCTGATGCGCTGGCACTGTCGAAGCTGCAAGGCTGTTGGCACTTCCTTGTGTTCATACTGAAGCAAGCTTGGTGAAAACACAGACCCGATGTAGTCTGTTTCACAGCTGACTGGGCTTAGTGAGGCAAGACATAGAAGAGGAATTATGCACTGCTGCCTGGCTGAGTGTAGACTATCAGCCATCTTCTCAAACTCCCTATAGCCCTTCACAGGTGTATTAGTGAGGGCTGTGTGAACTTGATCAGGCATTGCTGCATGAAGAGTTTTTAAAAAATGAAACAAGGATGGTGATTTCCCAGGAGTGACAGCATGTGGTCCATTAGCACCGATAGCCCAGCAAGTAAGGAGAGTAAGTGTGCTCAGACTGTGATAGTCCAAAAGTCTGTAAAAGCTGAGTTTTCAGCAATCGGTATTTACTGTGTTCAGCCGGCTGTTCTAGTAGACTCTCCACTCTCACTGCCGTGCAGTTGCTGGGCGATACTACCACGTAGAATTATGTGGCGTGGTCAGCGGCGATTTCTCACAGTGCAAATTGGGCCTCGGCTTGTACAAAGCAAGCGAGGGCATTTTGGTCCCAAAACTTTTGCTAGTTTCAAAGCGACTGCATTGGCTGACTTGTTCAATAACTCCGGAGTCGTCCAAGAGCATCGGCGTCACCAATAGGTTTTTGCAAATAAGCCGATGTGAGACATTTTATATTTAAGAAAAACTGTAACAACTAGGTAATTTCTAAAGTAAGTACATGTTTGGCACAGCATTGTGGGCCGAAGGGCCTGTATTGTGCTGCAGGTCTTCTATTTTTTTTCTAACTTGTCTATTGTACTCCAAAGACCAAACACAAAAAAAATGTGGTAATAGAACTTCACACAATACGCCATCTCGTCTGGCCTGCCTCTTAAAGGGAACCCCAACTCAATAGTGGTGGTTGTGAATTGTGTACGTTTCCTCCAATTACATTACCCTACAGTGCAATGTAGCAGAGAAAGTGCAATGTGGTTATGTAGATAAGGTGCAACACTATAATGAGGTAGATTGAGGTCAAGAGTCCATCTTATCGCACTAGGGAACCATTTATTCATAAACAGCAGGATAGAAGTTGTATTTGAGCCTAATGGGATGTGCTTTCAGGCTTTTGTATCTTCCCAGTTGTAGAGAGAGGATGTCAGGGGTGGTGGGGTTTTTAATTATACTGGCTGCTTTATCAAGGCAGTGAGAATATTGTTCACTGTGTTTCTCTCTCCACAGATGTTGATTATTCTACAGGGTGCTCCCAGCATTTTTAGTTTTAGACACTCTAATTTGGTGAGACGAGTGGTCATCAAACTTGTCAATACTGAAATACAAATATTTTCAAGAGAGTGCGATAACAGTTGGATAATCTCCAGCAGGATTATCTTCAGGCTCCAGGAAGTTATTAACTTTTATCAGTTCTGTGCTGCAAACCACTACAATTTAGGATACACAACAAAATATGAGCTTTTCAGTTACTTTTCTATTTCTGAGAGCTGAGGATTGAAAGAAACCAGCAAAGAATAAGCAAAAAAAATGTAATAAAGCCACGAGCAGTAATCGAGCAAGATTTCAGACAAGATGCACATTTCCTGTGAATTTACCAACTCTTTGGGGAGAGATTGAGAAAGAACCTGCTGGACAACTTTTTCATCCAGAGGGTGGTCAGTAATTGAGGCAGATACAGTATTTTAAAGACGTTTCAAAGGCACATAAGTAGTAAAGGTTGAAAGGGATATGGCCCAAATGTGGGCAAATGAGGCCATCTTAGATGGGATGTTGTTCAGTAAGGATCCTGTTTCTGTGCTGTAGGGCTTGATGATAGATCCTGTTTTTTTTTAATCTAGCGATACAGCACTATAATAAGCCCTTCTACTCAATAAGCCTGCACCGCCCAATTATACCCACGCAACCAATTAACCTGCTAACCTGCCCGTCTTTGGAACGTGGGAGGAAACCAGAGCATCTGGAGGAAACTCACATGGTCACCGGGAGAGCATGCAAGCACCTCATAGACAATGGCGGGAAATAAAGCCAGAGTCACTGATGTTGTAACAGCATTACACTAACCACTATGCTACTGTGCCACCCCAAAAATAAAAGAATTGAAAAGTGAATGTGTCTTTTAGGAAAGGGTGATGGGGAAGCTGTAATAGACCACAAGACATAGGAGCAGAACCAGGCCAGTGGCTCATCGAGTCTGCTCCCAGTATTGGGAATAAGGAGGTACCTAGTAAATAATTTGTGGCTGTTTTAAAATGTGCAACCTGTGCAGGGCTAATGGAGAGCTAAAGAGCTGATGACAGAGCAGGACATTGGTCATTGAAATTATCAGGAGAAAAAAGACTGGAGAAGATACCTGGATGAAGAGGTGGCATCATTGGGGATGCACTGGCAGTGATCTTCTCATCATCTTGTACACCACTATTAAATCATCTTTCATTCTCCTTGAAGGGGATTAAATGGGTGGCCAGTGTGGTGATGGCTAATATAATGGGGGCATTGGTGATATCAGACATAGCCATGTTACACAGAGAAAGGTGGGTGTGTGGAACGTGCTGCCAGGGTGGTAGAGGCAGATACATTAGGGGTATTTCAGAATCACTTGGAGAGGCACATGGATGATAGAGAAATGAAGGATTATGTAGGAGAGAAGGGTTAGATTGATTGTGGAGTAGATTTAAAGGTCAGCACGATACAGTGGGCTGAAGGGCTGCACAGTGCTATGTGCTATGAAATGTACTCGATTTTGGAGCGGTTGCTGTAGGTCAAAATCCGTTCAGGACAGGAAGAAGAAAGAGAAGATAATGGAAAGTGAGGCAGGGTTCAGAATAAGCTGTGGGAAGGAAGCCTTTCATCAAGAAATGGTGATAAGGTTTTAAATAAAAGGATCTAGTGGTAGAGTACTTGGAAGATCACAACAGAATTTAAGCAACTTTGTTTATTGAAAGCAAAATTGTGTTTTTGTAAGGAGGAAGAAGCTGACTTGTGTGATATGGAAGTCTTCCATGGATGTGGCCAATCTGATTTTTCAGGGCCTCATTTGAGGTAGAATTTCATTTGATTGGAGAATTGATAGAGGACAGAAAACTGAAAAGGATTGAATGTTCAGCTTGGTGGTAGCTGGTGGAAGTTAAGTGAGTGGGCTAGTAGGTGTTGGATGGGCCAAAATGCATTAAAATGTAAAAGTTAAGATAATATTGTACCTACCTCAATCACTTCCTCTGGTAGCTCATTTCTTACAGTCACCACTCTCTGTGTGAAAAAGTTACCCTTAAGTCCCTTATAACTCTTTCCCCTCTCATCCTAAACCTATGCCCCTAGTTTTGGATTCCCCTTCCTGGGGGAAAAGACTGTTACCATCCACTTTATCTCTGCCCTTCATAATTTGAGAGGTGACATTATAGAATTACTCTAAATCTCCTATGTTCCAAGGAGTATAGACAGTGTCTGGCCAACCTCCCCTCTGGCCCTCTAGTCCTGGCAACATCCTTACAAATTTTATTTATTAAAGTTTCAGCTTTATTTGTCTTGTGTGCATTGAAACATTTAATGAAATGCACCATTTGCGTCAAATCTAATCAATAAGGATTGTACTATATAATTGATGTAAAAAATTACATTGTACTAATCTTAACCGAACATTTATTGTATTTGTCATACTATCAAGACATAGTCTTGACCAATTTGTTTCTTCAATTTTAATATTCAAATCACTTTCCCATTTTTGTTTTGACTTATGGACTCCTTGTTTAATTGCCTGTTTTTGAATCAAACTATACATACAAGAAATAAATTTTTTAGTCTTTCCTTTTTGAATTAAAGTTTCTATTTCATTAGGTTTCGGCAATAACATTGTTTGACCTAATTTTTCTCTTAAATAAGCCCTTAATTGGAAGTAACAAAAAAGAGTGTTGTTTGATACTTTATATTTATTCTTTAATTGATCAAATGACATTAATATACCTCCTTCAAAACAATCTCCTATATATCTAATCCCTTTTTGAAGCCAATTATATAAAAGTTGATTATCCATTGTAAGAGGAATAAGTCTATTTTGAATTAAAGATCTCTTTGCTAATAAAGATTTCTTTGTCTCATCATCAACATTTATCTTATTCCATAAATCAATCAAATGCTTTTAAATATAGGAGATTCTTTCTTTTCCCATATCCATTTAGATTCCCATTTATATATAAAAATTGGTTATTTGGGGAAAGAAATAAATATATATACTAAAGTTATTACGAACTCCGTGGAGCATGTGGGGATCTTCCGAAATCCAGGCACTCTTTCTTTTTTTCTCTTTCTTTTTTTTTCTATAGGGGGGAAGGGTATATATTCTTTTTTTTACATATTTTTTCTTTCTGTAATTATTTGAAAACTCAATAAAAAAAGTTTAAAAAAAAAGAATTGTACTGCCAACGCACACAAAATGCTGGTGGAACACAACAGCCCAGGCAACATCTATAGGAGAAGCACTGTCGACGTTTCGGCCGAGACCCTTCGTCAGGATTGTACTGGGCAGCCTGCAAGTGTCACTACGTTATCTGTGCCAACACAGCATGCCCACAACTCACCAACCCTAAACTGTGTGTATTTGGAATGTGGGAGGAAACCGGAGCACCCAGTGGACACCCACATGGTCACAGGGAGAGTGTACAGACTCCTTACAGGCAGCAACGGGAACCAAACCCCAACATATTGCTGGCGATGTGAAGTGGTGCATATACCACTATGCTGCCCATAATACTCACTGGGAGAAGCTTTTGAGCTGGTTTGATAGATTGAGCATGGAGGGTCTTGGTGAAGGTTGAGAGCGTGGGGCTGGGATTGTAGTCACAGGGTTAGTGGTTGGCCATTGGAAATGATGACTAGAAATTCCTTGATTCAATGGTTGTGGCCGCTCAATAATTGGCTGTGTCTGAGGGAGAAATGGTGTCATTTTGGTGGGGGGGGGGGGCGATAGAAACATTATTCTGACAAGGCACTAAACATTATCAATGACCCCTCTCATCTATCTCACGATCTCGCTGACCCTTCTGCCATCTGGCAGGAGGAACTGTAGCATTAGGGCAAGGACTGTTTAGGATGGGAAACAGCTTCTTTCCCCAGGCTGTGAGACCACTGGACTCCCTGTCACCTCTGTGGCCCAATCACATATGAAGTGCCAGTAACATTGTACTGTTTACTTGTTAAACTTGTTTTGCAAATGCACCTTATTCTAAATATCAATCTTCTGGAATACATTTTATTATTTCTTTCTTTTTAAATCTTTTTATTAATTTTAAACATAAATGAAACATGAATACAGAGAGTTTGAAAGTACATAATTAATAGGTTAAGTATACATTCATATAGATGATTATATAATAACCTCCCAAACTCATAGTAATTGCGAAAAAAGGAGTAAATAGGAAGAGAAAAAAAAATCCCCAAAAAAGAAAAGAAAAAAGCCCTAACCAACATGGGCCATTGCATTATGTCAAATATACACAATAGGGTCAATAACTCCGCACCTCCATCCAAATAATTAAGGATAATAGAAGCAGGGTTTAGGAAAAGTCAGTTTAACTGATCAAGTTTCTTCAAATTTAACTGAAGAATCAAAGACAACACTTCTAATTTTTTCTAAACTCAAACAAGAGATAGTTTGAGAAAACCACTGAAATATAGTTGGAGGATTAATTTCTTTCCAATTCAATAAAATAGATCTTCTAGCCATTAATGTAACAAATGTAATCATCCGTCGAGCTGAGGGGGATAACCAACTATTATCCACCATTGGTAAACTGAAAATTGCAGTAATAGGATGCGGTTGCAATTTGATATTCAGAACTGTTGAAATAGTACCGAAAATATCTTTACGATAATTTTGCAAACAACGTGGATCAATGAAGATGCTTCAGAATGACATTTGTCACAGGTTGGATTAACATGAGAGTAAAATCGAGCAAATTTATCCTTGGACATGTGAGCCCTATGTACAACCTTAAATTGTATTAGGGCATGTTTAGCACAAATAGAAGAGGAATTGACTAATTGTAAAATTTTCTCCCACTGCTCAGTGGGTATAAGACAATGAAGTTCTTTTTCCCATTCCTTCTTAATTTTTTCTGATACTTCTGGCTGTATTTTCATGATCATATTATAAATGATGGCTACTAAACCCTCCTGGCAAGGATTCAGAGCTAAAAAATTTTCCGTAATGTCCATTGGACATAATTTTGGAAAAGACTGTAACATATTATTCAAGAAATTTCTAACTTGCAAATATCTAAAAAAATGAGTTTTAGGTAAACTGTATTTATTAGATAGCTGTTCAAAGGACATAAGACTATTATCTAAAAATAGATCACGAAAACATGTTATACCTTTTGTTTTCCATAATACAAAGGCTTGATCCATAAAAGAGGGTCGAAAGAAAAAGTTAGATATAATAGGGCTTGATAGGATAAACTTATTCAAGCCAAAAAATTTACAAAATTGAAATCATATTCGCAATGTATGTTTAACTATGGGATTAGTTATTTGTTTATTCAATTTAGATAAAGAAAAAGTTAAACCTTTGGCTTCGGTTTTCACCAATAATCAAAGATCTTTTTTTTCAGTTATTCTGAGTTACGAGGCAAGGCTGTCCTTTAAGTCCTTTACTATTTGACATTGTTTTGGAACCTTTAGCTATCACCATTCATGAATCACTTAATATTTTGGGTATTACCCGTGGGGAAGGGGCTTATAAGTTATCATTATATGCTGATGATTTGTTACTATACATATCTGACCCTGAGAGATCTGTTCCTGCTATTTCATCCTTGCTTGCTCAGTTTAGTAGCTTTTCTGGTTACAAACTGAATTTTAATAAGAGTGAATTATTTCCATTAAATATGCAAGTTCCAATTTATAAACACTTACTATTTAAAGTTGTCACAGATCATTTTACTTATTTGGGTATTAAAATTACCGAGAAACATAAGGATTTATTTAAAGTTAATTTTTTACCTTTAGTTGACCAAATTAAGCAACTTGTTACCAGGTGGTCTCCACTATCTTTGTCATTGGTTGGTCGAATTAATGCTATTAAGATGATAGTGTTACCCAAAATTTTATATTTATTCCAAGTACTACCAATTTTTATTTCTAAATCTTTTTTTGTTATTATTGACTCTAAAATATCTTCGTATCTGTGGCAGAATAAAAATCCTAGACTAAGCAAAAAATATTTACAGAAGCCTAAGAAGGAGGGTGGTTTGGCTTTGCCAAACTTGAGATTTTACTCTTGGGCAGTCAATATTCGATATTTAATATTTTGGACACAAGAATCGATTATAGCATCTTGCTCACAATGGGTACATTTGGAATTTAAATCTGTACAAGACTTATCATAGTTTTCAATTTTAGGATCTTCACATTTTATTATTTGTGATAATATTTTTGTGTTGCATGAGAGTTATATGGTACTGTGTTGTGCAATGTGGTCCTGATGAGCCTCTCTTCATTTGGCATTATAAGTGTGGAAGGCCGAATGAAAATAAACGTAACCTTTAACTTGATGTACACTATTAGCCATGATCATACTGAAAGGCAAAACCAGCTTAAGGAGCTGAGGGTCTACCTTTTAATTCTCATGTTGCCAGGACTGAGTTACGGAGTAAGGTTGAGAGGCTAAGACTTAATTCTGTAGAGGGTAGCAGAATGTGAGGTGATCTTTTAGAGATGTATGAAATCATCTATAGAATGCATGCAGTATTTTCCTGGGGGTGGGGGAAGAAGCGGTAGCATCTGATAACATATACATACTTTGAGAATAACTTTTCCTTTGACTAAGTATTAGTATTGGTCTATTATTGCCACATGTACCAAGATCTAGCTAAAAGCTTAGGCAACGCAAAATGCTGGAGGAACTCAGCAGGTCAGGCAGCATCTGGAAGGGAGTTAACAGTTGACATTTCAGGCTGAGTCACTTCACCGGGACAGTGCAAGGCTTGTCTTGTGTACTGTTCATACACGTTAGATCATTACATTAGGCATCGGAGCATTACATAGTGCATTGAGCTAGAATAAATTAAAACAATAACAACACAATAAAGCGCAAAAGCTACTGGAAAATTGTTGAGTAGGTAAACGATAAAGTGGAAGATATAAAATTCTGAGGGGCTTGTGTGCAGTCTTTTTCCTAGGGTTGGGGACATTAAGAAATAGGTGCCATAAGTATTTGGAATTGGTTTATTATTGTCACATGTACCAAGATGCAGTGAAAAACTTGCCTTGTATGCTGTTCATATGATCAGAACATTACATAATACATTGAGGTAGAATAAGGTTAAAAAGTAAAAATGCAGAATAAATTGTAAAAGCTACTGAAAAGTGCAGTAGAGTTAAATGATAAAGTGCAAGGTCATAAGGAGATAGATAGTGAGGCCAAGAGCCCATCTTATCGTACAAGAGGTCTGTTCAAGAGTCTGATAACAGTGGGATAGAAGTTGTCCTTGAGCCTGGTGGTATGTGCTTTCAGGTTTTTGTATCTTCTGTCTGATGGGATGGCTAAGAAGAGAGAATATCCATGTTGGGTGGGATCTTTGGTTATGCTGGCTGCTTCACTGAGGCATCAAGTATAGACAGAGTCCATAGAAAGGGGAAAGATTTAATAGGAACCTTAGGTGCAACTTTCTCACACAGAGGGGAGTCAGTATGCAGAAAGAGCTGCTAGAGATAGTTGTTGAGACAGGACTTGAGACACATGAGAAGATGCATGGTTAGGAAAGGTTTGGAGGGATATAGGCCAAATGCAGGCAAAATGGGACTAGTTTAGTCAAATAGGATTAGTATCTTAATCAGAATTGGGTTTATTATCACTATGTTGTGAATTTTTTTGTATATAGTACAGAGCAAGACATAATTTAGGAAAAATAAATACTGCAAAAGAAGAATAACGAGGTAGTGTTATTGGGTTCACAGACCATTCAGAAATCTGATGGCAGAGGGGAAGGAGCTGTTTCCGAAACATTGAGTGTGGGTCTTCAGGCTCCTGTACACTCAATGTGTAGTAAGGAAAAGAGGGCATGTCTGGATTGTAAGGGTTCTTAATGATGAATCCTCACCACCTAAGACATGAGGGAAACAGAGTTACAATTAATGGGTTACTATGAGAAATATCTGAAAAAATAGTAATTAGTGCCAAAAGAGAGTACAAAATATTGTGGTAGTGTTTATGGACTGTTCAGAAATCTAATAATGGAGGGGAAGAAGCATTGACTGTCTTCAGGCACCTGTACATCCTCCTCACATTTTGGTCAACATGGACTGGTTGGGCTGAAAGGCATGTTTCCCTGCTGTATGTATGTCTCTGACTCATGGTGACAGTTAATTATGCTGTAAATACATTATGCTTATGAATATATTAAAAAATAATCACTGTTTGCCTGAAGCTGTTTATATCCTGGCGGAGCTGAGAATTCTGCATATTGTTAACCGTTGTAATGTATAATTTCTGACTAGAACTGTGTGCATGTACAGCAGAAATGCATGTTCTCCTGGGGTTGTCATAAGCCAGCTTGGTACACTGCTAGATGGAACAAGATGTGGAAAACAAGGAGCAGTGATGCGCCAACAAAGCATTACATTGAATCACCAGCACTGTAGCCAAGATGGCTGGCGTCTGGCAGACATGTTTGACTGAGTCGGTACTCGTTCAACACATCATCGGTGGTTTGGCTCTCTCTCCTCAATAATACTGAGTCGTAAAAAGAAATATAAAGATAAAGACGAGGAACCATAAGCTATATTTGATCCCATGTAAATTGAAACATGCAGTGAAATGAGTAATTTGTGTCAAAGACCAACACAGTCTGAGGTTGTGCTGGGGCACCATGCAAATACCAAACTAAATTTATTCTCGAAGTACATATATGTTACCAAATGCTACCTTTAGATTCATTTTCTTGCAGGCATTTACTGGGCAGTAAAAGAAATACAATAGAATTGATGAATAACTATACATTTACAAACAGCCATGCTTCTGGCTCCAACATAGCATGCCCACAACTTACTTACTCCGACCTGTACATCTTTGGAATGTGGGAGGAAACACTCACACTCGTGCGCTTACTCTCTTGCTCTCTTACTCACACTCATTTGACGTTGGTCTTTTCATTGAATCTCTCCATTAGGATCTGGGTGGTCTGTGGGAGAAACATTGATCATAAGACTTCGGAGCAGAATTAGGCCATTTGGCCCATTGAGTCTGCTCAGCCATTCCATCATGGCTGATTTATTTTCCCTCTCAATCCCATTCTCCTGCCTTCTCCCTGTATCCTTTGCCACCCAAACTAATCAAGAACCTATCACTCTTTAAATATACCCAATAGTGACCTCCATAGATAATGAATTCCACAGATTCACCACCCTCATTTCCTTCTCTCTGTTCTAAATGGACGTCCCTCTATCCTGATGCTGTGCCCTCTGGTCCTAGACTCTAGAGGAAATATCCTCCCTACATCTACTCTCAGGTTGTTCAATATCTGATAAGTTTCAATGAGATCCTTCCTTATTCTTTGCAGATATGTGTGCTAATCGTAGTGTTTTACTGAGCACAGCTGACAGGGTCTTTAATCTGTTGTGTCTTGAGGAAAGTGATTAAGCATTGATGTTTGTTACATGTACATCGAAGCATACAGTAAAATGTGTTGTTTGATTTAATGACCAACACAGTTGATGATGTGTTGGGGTCAGGCTGCAAATATTGCCTCGTTTTCAGTACCAACATAGCATGGCCACAACTTCCTACCTGTACATCTTTGGAATATACATGGGACGAAACCCACGAGGTCACGGAGAGAAGGTACAAACTCCTTACAGACAGCAGCAGTAATTGAATCCTGATCATTGGTGCTGTAAAGTGTTACGCTAACCACGACACTTCTGTGTTGCCATTGAAGCTGAGTACTGACAACCTGAACCCTTAACTGGTGTCCTGAGCGGTCTGGGTTCACCGCTGTAGACTCTCACTGTCTGCAACATGTCCTCTTTCGTTATGATTGATTGCAGGGAGTTACAAGAGTCTAAAGACACACACTCAACATTTTTGGAACACCATCTGATTTCTGAACAGTCCATCGACACCACCTTCCTATTTATTTTGTAATTTATGGTAGTTTATATCTTTGCATTGTACTGCTGCTGCAAAACAATAAATTTCGAATTGATAATAAACCTGATTCCGATTTTTATTCCCCACAGATGCTGCCTGGCTTGCTGAGTGTTATCCAGCATTTTCGATTTTCAGTATCTGCAGATGTTTTTTTGATGTTCACAGGATTTTTTTTTTTGGCCTGTTATGAACCCTGTAGCTGGGTTACTTACCAGCAAAGATAGAGATGTCCATTGAAGTCTGATGATACTATTTTCAACAGTATTTATTAGTAAAAATACACAAAAATAATATCAATGCAAATATACAGATAATATACGTCGTCAATACTAAACCTAAAAGTGCGGGTATAATAATAATCAATAAGAAATAAGCTCTATCGTTGTCTAGGGGATAATGAATTGTCCGATAGAAATATGAAGTTCGCTTCAGTTCACACAGGCTGCCGTCGTTTGTTTATCGCTGTGTTGCAATTGTTGGGGAGAGAGAGAGAGAGAGAGAGAGAGAGAGAGAGAGAGGAGAATGGGAACAGTTACCGCTACGGGTTTTTCCAATCTTCCTTGATGATTTCGATCCGTCAGTGTCTCGTTGATGTGGCCGTTCAAGTGTGGCCTCTCCTTTAGCTAAACCGTTCTTCCATGATGAGCCGCCACCCAGGCAAGGGAGGACACACACGAGCTCTCACCGGCCTTCGCTATAAAATGCTGTCACGGGATTTCTAGCGTTTCTCCTGGTGTGTCTAAAGGGGTTGTTCCCCAGACCCGTCTTTTATCCTTACTCACGGGGTCTCAGATCTCAATCAGGTTGGGATGATGCAATCCCTCAACCAGACCACTCTGGTTGTCCCCTGAGGGGTTTTAATGAATAGCACAGTACTCAATACACAATTCCTTCTCCAAAAGACAATAGCAGTACTCAGTGGTTCCGTTCCACTTTTGTTAGGAGGCATTCTCCTACCTTGTGTATTCTGCGTTGTCTATGGCAACTGCCGTTGCTGTGATCCTGCATCTCGCTCTCTCTCATAATTGACATGATGTGTATCTCTCTCATTTCCTGGGTCTCAGACCCGAAATAATAGCGATCTTGCGATTCTCAAAAAGGAGGGGGCGACTTTGCACCCTTCGGCCCCTCAGAGTTGCTCCACATTCGTAACAGGCCAACCCACAGGTAGTTGTGACCTCTCTTTGACTGAGCCTAAACCAGGGTTGTGGCTGTTGCTACTTGTACCTTTATTAGCTGGCCCCTGTTTTTCAGCCAGATTCCGTTCTGCAGAGACTGTGATTCTAAATTTTTGGGAATATGCTGGCAAGTTATCATAGTGTATTGACTCTACATTGTAGCTGAAGATTCAGGATTGAACAATTGTGTACTGGAAGAGACATTCAACTAAGTTCAAAGCAAATTTATTATCAAAGTACATATATATCATGGTTTGCGACCCTGAGGTTCATTTTCTTGTGGGCATACACAATAAATTTACAATGGAATAATAACCATAACAGAATCAATGAAAGACTGCACCAATTTGGGTGTTCAACCAGTGTGCAAGAGATGTCAAACTGTGCAAATTCAAAAATAAATAATAAACAAATACGCAATAAACTATCAAGAACATGCGATTAATGGTCTGTGAAAGTGAGTCTATAGGTTGCGGGAGCATTTCAATGTTGGGCAAGTGAAGTTGAATATAAAGGAGAATGAAATAGTTGTTACTCCGAATCGGATGCAGCACAAAAAACACAGTAAGATAAATAACACAGTAATTTAAAAAACACATAAATAAACATATATAAGCTATCTTATTTAGAAAAATGGAGGGCTGTGTAGGAGGAAAGGGTTAGATTGATTTTATATCCATAAAGTGATACTAGGACAGGAGTGTCTGTAAATCAGGTGACTCTGACGAAATGATAAAGTGGTGGTTGTGGGTATGGAGGGCTGGGTTGGTGACTGGAGCAGTTGATGAACCTTATTGCTTGGGGAAAGTAACTGTTTCCGAGTCTGGTGGTCCTGGGTGCAGATGCTATGTAGCCTCCTCCCCGATGGGAGTAGGATAAACAGTCCATAAGCAAGGTGGGTGGGATCCTTCATGATGTTCCTGGCCTTTTTCTGGCACCTTTCTGTGTATATATCCTCGATGGCGATATTAGGCAGTTTTGACTACCCATCGTAAAGGCTTCCTGTCTGTCACAGTGTAGTTTCCCAGCTAGTGACCCAGCTTGTAAGGATGCTCTCTACCACACATCTGTAGAATGACGTGAGTATAGATACGCACATTGGCATCTAGCTTGATTTTATATCATTCCTTATAATTGTTGAATGTTGTTTTTTGTTCCATGTCACGTCCTGACCAACACAACTACAGCAGATTCCTAAAACGTGTAAATGTATCTGGTGAATAAAGTTCATCCTTGATTCTACTGTGAATAAAGGTGCTGGATTCATCTGTAAGAACTGGTATCTATTGATAAACTGCGTGCAAATGAATGTTACAAGATTATCACTCTCGGTTAAATATTCTGTCAGAGAAATGAAATTTATTTTTATGACGGGTCTACCATTGTGTAATTTATTTACCTTGAAAGTGATTTCATATTAACTTAATGCTTGCACAGCGTTTGCTTTTTTGGAGGTGGTAAAATGCATTTACTTTCTCTGCAATCTTTAAATGGTTGTCATTAATAATTGTTTGGTGTCATCACAATTGCTGTGCAGCGTGTAATTGTCCATATTGCTGATGCTTCTCAATCGCACTTTGTATGGTTTGAATGAGTGCACTGTGTATTGCTGTCAGCAGGAGGTAGATTAAGCCCAGGTTTTGAAATGTGTTTTGAAATAGCTGCTTAAGACCTGGAAATATCAGCTCATTTTGTATGGGGTACTGTTACGAGGTGAATTGCATCAGGGATAGACCATTCGGCCCCTTAAGCAGCTCCCCACTTCATCAAGTTGGCTGATCTCCCTCAGCTCCATTTTCTTGCCTCATCCTTCATCACTTGATTCCTCTTTGGAGGCTGAATTTATTGAATCCTCTGCTAAAGAATTCCAAACATTCACCATTCACCTAGTTGTTGAATTAGAGAGTAGATTTACAGCGGTGTCGCAGGGTGATAAGAGGCATAGATGGAGTGGATAGCCAGAGACTTCTCCCAGGGTAGAAATGGCAAATATAAGGAGGCAAAATGTGAAGGTGTTGGGAGGATAGCAGGTAGGTTTTTTTGTGCACAGAGTGTGGAAGTTCAGTGGAAAGCACTGCAAATTAAAAAAATTAAGGACATTAAAGAGACCTAGATTTTTTAAATTATGGATGATAGAAAAATGGAGGGCTGTATAGGAGGAAAGGGTTAGATTGATCTTGGAGTTAAAAGATCATCCAAGAGGCCTGTACTGTTATATGTTCCTGTAATTTAATTTCGTGTCTGCTTGCTCCTTTATTTATTTATCACCTACATGTGTGTAATAGTGGTGTATTGTCCAGTGAATTTTCAGTACCGTAGCAAAGTTGAGTCTGTAATTTTTGGAAAGTTTCTCTGAAGACTGCATAACTTCATAGATTATTTCTCTCTGACTTGTATATGGCGACCACAACTTTGTTCTTTCTTCTTTTAACACCTAATACAACAGCTGTAATTTCCAAGTTTTATGCCACATTCCGGGATTCCAAGAAACCTCTGGATCACAACATCTCCAGAACCACCAAAGTGAAGAAATTGGCTTGTCTGGGCCTAATTTGCTTGTGTTTTATTTTTGAGGCTTTGATTTGGACTCCCTGGCTGGAGGGAGTATCCTTCCTGCCTGGGTAAGTGATCACCTTGTGTTCCTATCTCCAGCTGTCGTCCCCTCGATTCCGGTCACCTCATTATAGGAAGCATGTGGAAACGTTAGGCAGGGTGCAGAGGATACTGCATTCTCGTGAGGGTAGATTGCACAGGCTCTAGCTTTTCTCTTTGGAGTGAAGGACAATGAGAGGTGACTTGGAGGAGGTGTACATGATGATAAGAAGCTTAGATTGAGTGGATAGCCAGAGACATTTTCCCAGACTAGAAACGGGGACATAGTTTCAAGGTGAGTGGAGTAAAGTATAGGAGGAATGCCTGAGGTAGTTTTTGTTTAAACAAGAGATTAGAGGGTGCCTGGAATGTGCTGCCAGGAGTGGTAGAGGCAGATGCAGTGGACACTCTGATGGATGGCTATGTGAGAAAGAAGGGTTAGATTTAACTTGGAGTAGGTTAACAGGTCGGCACAACACCATGGGCCAAAAGATCTGTACTGTGCTCTACCGTTCTATCCTCTTTCTGCTGGAGCTCAGCCGTCATGTATTTGCAGACCTGTCTCTCTTTACCTGCCTAGTGGTGGAGTCTATAGTTTTTTTGTGTGTGGTTAATTAGTCCCTGGATGTCCTGGTCATTCTGATCAGACCTGAACTGGTGTAAGACCAGAGATAGGGGTCGGGAACTTGATGAGATTGGGAGCTGGCTTGGAGGGTTTTGGAAGGTGTGCAACCCGGACTGAGAATAGTTGATAGGAGCATGGACAGTTGAGTGGGTGAGGACGGAGGCAGCAGGCAAGAGTTGCCTTACTGGATGAGGTATTAAACGTAGCACAGAAGGGTGGCAGGGTAGCATAACGCCCTCATGGCCTGCCCATCAGCTCACTCTGGTTCCCCATTTATTTCACTGTTCCCTTCAATCAGATTCCTCCTTTATCTCTTTGATTCTTCCACCTATCCCCTCCCAGCTTCTCACATCATCACTCCTCCCTACCCACCTACCTCGTCTCATCAACTTGCAGTTCCCCTCCATCCACCTTATTCTGGTCTTTCCAGTCCTGATGAAGGGTCTCGTCCTGAAACATGGACTGTTGATTCCCCTTCATAGATGCTGTCTGACCTGCGGTTCCTCCAGTGTTTTGTGTGTTTTGCTGAAGATTTCTAGCATCCATAGAATCTCTTGTGTTTCTGTCTTTTTCTGTTTTTGTTTCACACTGATCCCAATTTATTCTCTCCCACATTACATCAACTCTTCATCCGTTCTCCCCCCCCCCCCCCAATTCTACCACTCATCCACACACCAGGGCAATTTACAGTGGCCAGCTAGCCCACCGACATGCACATCATTGCAATGTGGGACTAGGCCGGAGTACCTGTGGGAAAAAGTTCATATGGTCATCGGGAGAGCGTGCAAACTCCACACAGACAGCAGTGGAGGTCAGGATTGAACCAAGGTCACTGGAGCTGACGGAGCAAA